>NC_067413.1:51451891-52102725 GCF_009764475.1 Pristis pectinata
TTTGACCTTTAATTCAATAACCACAATTATGCTACCATTCCACTGTACACTTATTGAAATTTTTCTGTGGCCTGGTCCATCATGATCTGATTCCTGTGTAGTAGAGCTAATGTGCAACCTTAGATACCAGCAATCTGGTACCATGGCTCCTATGTACTTGTGCCCAGTGTTTCACCGCATGCAGATCTCTCCACTATCCTCAACTCTAAAATCCATGAGTTTCTCATTGCAGATATAACATTGAGTGTTAATGTCTCTTAATTTTTGTTGGTTTCTTCCTCTTCTTCTCCTGACTGAGAATAAGGATATGCAGATACCCTCAACAATAATTGCTTTAATCCTGCCCGTGGTGACAGCCTCAGTCATAGAGTTATGCAGCACGGAAACAGACCCTTTGGCACAACTCGTCCATGCCGATCAAGTTGCCTAACTGAGCTAGTCCCATTTGCTGGCATTTGGCCTATATCCCTCTAAACCTTTCCTATCTATGTACCTGTCCAAATGCTTTGTAAATGTTGTAATTGCACCCACCTCTACTACTTCCTCTGGCAGCTTGTTTCATATACTCACCACTCTCTATGTGGAAAAACTTGCCCATCAGGTCCCTTTTAAATCTTTGCCCTCTAGTTTTGGACTCCCTTAGCCTAGGGGAAAGACTTTGGCTATTTACCTTGTCTGCGGCCCTCTTGATTTTATAAAACTCTGTAAGATCATCCCTCAGGCTCTGCCTCCTATGCTCCAGGGAAAAAAAGTCCTAGTCTATCCAACCTCTCATTAGAACCCATCCTCACCTCACAAATCTCCTCTGCACCCTCTCCAATTTAATTACATGCTTCTTATAGCTGGGTGACGTGGTACTCGAAATACCAACATATTGTACAGCTGTAACATAACATCCCGATTCCTCTACTCAGTATTCTGACCAATTAAGGCAAGCGTGCCAAGCACCTTCTTCACCATCCTGTCTACCTGTGATGCCTCTACTCATGATGACCAACACTGCTTTTTCCATTAGACGTAACACAAGGAGTTTTAAAAGTGCTTGTCTTTCATCTTGTTCATACTGCCTCCCATTATGCACTATTATCTCCCATAAAAAGGGAATAATTTTTCACTACGTGTCCTTCAAAACATCTGATTGATTACTGTCTGGGAGTTATGGAGTCATAGAGAGATACAGCATGGAAAGAGGCCGTTTGGCCCACAGAGTCTGCACTGACCAGCAACCACCCATTTTACACTAATCCTACCCTAACCTATTTTGTTCTCCCACATTCCCACCAACTACACCCCTCAACCCCCATTGTATCTTACCACTCATCTACACACTAGGGACTATTTACAATGGCCAAGTAACCTACCAACCAGCACATCTTTGGGTATGTGGGAGGAAACCAGAGCCCCTAGAGGAAACTCATGCAGTCACAGGGAGAACATGGCAATTCCACACAAACAAATGGTCAGGATTGAACACAGGTTGCTGGAGCTGTGAGGCAGCAGATCTATCAACTGTACCACTCTGCTGCCCCTAGTTGTGGCTTTGTCACACGCAGCTTCACTAATTGTATGAGGTGCGGTAGAGCATATGAATCAAAAAGTTGTACAATGATTGATAGAGATTGTTAGTAAAGGGATTGAGCAGTGGATGAGATTAGTGGCAAAATTGGTAGGATAAGCCATTTGAAGATGATATTGAAAACTCAAATGAAATCTTTCTGCGCGGCAACCAAGTTCTTGAGGCAATCAGATTTTGTCAACCACTGTTAGTTCTTGCTCTCTTGAGCATCTTTCTGGAAGAGCTAACTGTCCCACTCTGTATATCTCTGCATCTTTCCAGCTCCTCCACCAGACTTCAAACATCTGTGATGCTTGCTTGTTCAGTCATTCCTCAAGGTATCAAAGGCCAGTTGTCCTTTAAGTAGTGCTACCTAATCGCAATATAGAGTCTCTGAAGCCACAAAACATCATAGGTGGTGCCGGCTGAAGGCAGCAATCTTAGAAAAACCAAGAAACAAAGTGAATTTAATGTTCTGTCTGCAGAACAATGAACAAGCACAGATTAATTAGAAAGTAAAGCCCATATTTGGTTTTGGGGTTTGGCATTTTAATTCATAATGATCCTCACCAGACGTCAGTTTTTTTAACAGAAGCAAAAGATTGCAGATTCTGGAAACCTGAAATAAAAAGAATAGAAAACGAAGGAAAAACTCAGCAGGTCAGGCTGCATCTGTGGAGAAAAAAACAGAGTTAACATTTCAGTTCAATGACCCTTCATCAGAACCAGCAGTAACATCAAATAGTGCCCAACACACATTTGGTTGTCACTTACACATGTAATACTGAATGATGCAAGCCATTCATATCAGAATTAGGCCTCAACTGGAGGGCTATGACATTTTTCGGCATTAGTTATAGGGGACTAGCCCTAAAATTCAATGTTTCCGGTCAATGATCTTTCCTCAGAACTGATGATAGATTTTCAAGTTAAATGTTAACACTGCTCATCTCTCAGCATACCCACACCTCAAGGACTGCAGCGGTTCAAGAAGGAATTTCAACACTACCTCCTGAAGGGTGACTCGGAATGGGCAATTAAATATTGACTCAGTCTGCAAAGCCCACATCCCTTTACTGAGTTTTAAAAAGATGCAGCCAAATCTGCTATTTCCAACATTTTTTATTTCAGAAATCCCACATCTGCAATAATTTTACTACTTTCTTATGACCAAGAACCTTTCATTGTATGTGGCAATATTGAAGATTTTAGTGTGACATTAGCAGGGAAGGAGTAACATGAAAGCAAGTCATCTTTCTCAGTACAATCACCACAAATATAGTGAACAACATGATAAGCCATGTATGAGAAGTTGGTTGCCTAATATAAGTTGTCTGGTTGTTATGTATGTGTTGGTAAGAGTATGGTACAGATGGTAATATTAGAGAGATGTGAGAATGTAGCATGATATATTAATAACTTACACTGCTTAATAAAGGTTGATGGCAACATTTCATTTATTTTTGCTTTTTCATGCAGTTTTGTATACTCAATGATGCATAGTACACACCCTTCTAGAGGTGTGTGTTTTGATGTATTCACATTCCATTTTAATTTGCCAAAATTCTCATTGCTCCCACATTCAGTGTTCTGTTTTATTACAAAGAAATAGGTGATGATCTAATTCGCTATTAAAGCTAAGACCTTTCTGAGCAATTTATTTGCTTGATTTAGTTAGCTGCTTTTATTCACTCTCAACACATTACTGTCCAGGTGGTCTTTCACTCAACGTGAAATGCTGAATCGACGCAAGTTCAGCGAGTTTTGTTGGGCTGCATAAAACCTGTGTCATGTTCCAGCAAAATCTACAGTGTATGTATAGCACTGGATGGCTAATTGCAATAGTGAGCACATTCTCTATTGCGGAAGTAAAAAAAAAGATATAGCTGAAAATAAATATAGGACTAAGAGAATGAAAGTCATAACTGTGAACCATACAAATGTGAAAGATCAAGTGCATTGTTCTTAATGACACAAACTTTAATTTAGATTCATAGAGTTTAGATTTTTTAGATTTTAGATAATTTAGATTCATAGATTCACACAACATGGCAATAAGCCTCTCAGCCCAACTCATCCATCCCAACCAAGGTGTCTTCCTGAGCTCAGCCCATTTGCCTGCATTTGGCCCATATCCCTCTAAACATTTCCTATCCATAAACCTGTCCAACTATCTTTAGCCTCAGCCTGTCCAGTCTCTTCTTATAACTCAAGCCCTCCACCCCCAGCTTATCCTTGTGAATCTTTTCTGCACCCTCTCTGGCTTAATCACATCCTTCCTATGTTATGGCGGCCAGAATCACACAATATTCCAGGTGCGATCTCACTAACACTTTGTACTGAGTTCAATGAATGTTTGCTGAATGCCAATGACTGCAAATTGGTCTTTTTTAACAAAGCTCTAAAGACAACTACAAAGGTGGGAGAGACTGATACACTCAGTTGCTCTTCAGTGGGTTGTAGTAAAACTAGTCAAAAATAAGTGCTTTTTTTTAATCCAATGGCTTTCAGTAATACAGAAGTCAAATATAGATTAACTTTATGGGGTAAAATGCATACATTCAAAAATTTTTCCTTTACAATCCTTTGCAATGGAAAGGTATCCTTTAGTAGATGTGAAAGATTCAGGACTGACTATGGTACCTGGCCCGTTAGTATCTCAGAGATGAAGTTTTTGCATTCTAGCAAGAATAGCCTTTTGCCACAAACACTCAAGTTAGCAGATGTCATGAAAAGGGCCGAAAGGTATTGCCTTTAACATATAAAGCAAGAAAATGGATTGTAAACTATTGTACTTGATCTGTCCCATTATATTTAAGCTAGATATAATTACAATAGCTATACATGTGGCTTTCAATGACAGCTGATTTTCAACGTTATTGGAAGTAGTGTAAGTACTTAATATCAAAGTTGTACCTGTCTCTAAGTAGGTAGGGAGTTCGGAATGTGCTCAAAAAGATACTAGATGAGATATGCTATTCATCTTTTTCCTTGAGAAAATTTCATGCATGTTCAATGTGACTAGATAGACATACACATGTCAGTGACTAAAAGACTGGCTTTAATCTCTCTAATGGCCTTAATGACCAGCCATAATGGGCATAGGAATCACATGCCCCTGATGGGATTAGAACATTACGCCATTGGATATGGTCACCTGAGGCAGAAATTGTGGAGTTCACAGGCTCTTAGCAATACCAAACAAAAGATTTATTTTACAGACCATTGAGGTAGGGGTAGACCTCTTAACAGATTCAAGGTTGGCTTCACACTCTGGTTAAAACTAGCTCCTATGTTTGAGACTCATGCTCTTTACAAAGCGTATATTTGAATTACAACATCACAACAGTGATATTAATCATGCTTTAAGGTATGTCATATTTATGCAGGACTGTAATGTGATTTCACAAACTGCCTATTGCAGTTAGCAATCAGTTTTCAGAAAATATTTCCACAGAGTAATTTCTGCTCATACAGAGTCAGTTGGTGAACTGGAGGTGTAGGATTCACAGCCAGCATTTTATTGGATAGCAATCTTTTTTAAAGTGCAGAGAAAACAAAGTTACAACAACTTCCCTCACTAAAAGCACAGAAAATTGTCAAAAACAAAATTGCAGTAAGTCAAGGATATTTACAAGTAAGATATGTACATAAAATCAATTCCATGCACTTAAACTGTGTGGTAACTGAGTTTAGCGTACAGAAAAATGATCTAATCATGGTTATTCTGTCAACAAAATCAGCTGTATCACTGAGTACATGAAGATGTTGTGCAATATGATATAATTTCAAGCCCAGTCTTTTACTTCACTACTCCATTACCACACAGTATCAAATTATGTGCAACACATGCTTAATAACAGTTAGTGGCTCAGTAGTATTGTACCTTATGATTAGTTCTTGAGTTTTGCCAGAGATTATGCTGTTCAAAAGAACATTTCCCAGAAGTTTATTACAACCTCAAACAAAAAAAATGTGTAAAGTGTAATATTTTTCTGACGTAAAGAGGAAATAGTATTCCAGCAAGGAGAATAGAAATAATGTATATTTGATTATTGGACATTTAAGAAATTATTGAAAATTATTATATAATAATTACAGAAGTTCTGAACTCATTGAATATGTTGCAATGAGCAGTTCTAGCAGTTGATTTTCTGCATCAGAATTCTGCCTAAGGATGATTTTCTTTGTCAATAATTTTGCAAAGATTACACCAGGAGTTTTTGATTAGTGCCTAAGCTCCAAAAGTGAATGACTTGAAAAGATACAATTTAGTAACTGTTCATTTTACAAAATAATACATCCTGTGCTTGTCAAAGCACTGACTGCTTATGCTGGAGAGTGCAAAATGCTCTCCTCCTCTTACCACTCTGATTGGCTGCACACAGAAGCCAGCTACATTCCAGTCAGCATCTTCTCAGAGCTCTTTTGTGAATCAATGAGCAGAGTAAAAGAAGAGGCAGAGAGCTCCAGACGAAGAGGAAGCAGAGGAGTCAACAAGGCTCTTTCATTTGCCAAGAAGAGGAAGGCTGTGTTTGGGTTCTCATGTTGCTTAATTTACAGGTGGATAAAGTGTGAACTTTCAGCTATCCGATGTTACAGAGGATGTGTCTTTAGAAAATCCACCCTAATTCTCTGCAGAGTAAATGACTGACTAAACTGTGAAGTGCAGTCTTTGTGATTAAAAAAAATAGAAGAGGTCTGTTGGCCCAGTCATAGCAAGGGGAAATCATCCCCAATATTTCTTAATAGGATCTGTTCAGAACAACCGTCAAAACGCCTCGTGTCCTGTACCGCGCGAAAGGAGGGTCGACCAAGATGGTTAGGCAAGGACCAGATACTGGAAATGCTGGCTTGCGAATGCAGAGGTCACCAAGCCGAATAAGCTTATCTGCATCATTTGAAGCCTTGGCTGTTTATTTCCCTTGCATGAATTCTTTTGATGAAGGGAACGGAGGTAAGGAAACTGGCAAAGAAATTTCTCATCTGCTGTACCTGTTGATTGGCACTGTAAAATTAAAATAAAAAGGTGATGCTATCGTTTGATTATAGATTGACATTGGTGCAAACTGATATAAACTATGTACATTTAAAGTCACTTAGACTCTCTGATGCTCATCAATTATGTGTGAATTAACTTAAACAAAAAATCATCAAAAAAAGCACACATTCTTTACAATGCCAAACTGTTTTTCCTTACTAACCATAGCAGTAATTACATTGGTTCAGTTTCATTTTCATGAAACTACAATGAGTAAAGAATCCAGCCATGTTTTGTCATTTAATCTCCTGCCGTTAGTCTGTCACTCTCTTTCTCTCATAAATAAACACACCTTTGCTTCATTCATTCTATATCTCACCTACTTCTTCTCTGTCATTAACACATACATTGTTAAGTATTGTATAAGTAAAGAACTATTTTATGGCTAAACAGCAAATTGTTTTTCTTTAAATAATCACAAAGACTCAAGATGGTACTTGCTGTAAAGTAATGGTAATTTTTAAATTGAATAATAAAGGGGGTGAAAGACATTTGCATTACCATCCTTGCCAGAAATAGAACATGTCAGCCAACTTGCTTGTTCATTTCGTAGTTCAGAATAAGACTAGCACAAAATTTACTACAAAGATTACATTTAGAGATCTTTAAACTGTGAGTCAGATTACTCAATTACCACAGTATACATTAGACTGTTGAGCTAGTTGTTGCAAAATTTGTCACAATATAGAAGCAGTAAGGACAAACTAGCTCAAATGTCCTGATACTAAGCACAGCTATTTTCAGTGTAAGGCTGAGGTTATTACAAACATCCTCAACAATAGAAAAATATAAAACTTGGATTGTTTATATATAACCTATTTTTACTTCAGTGGAAAAATATATGGAGTTACTAAAATACTCAGACTTTGAAAAGCTAGATATGCAATCCTTTTTTTGGTTGGTATTCCTGATTATCTTAGTTAAGATTACTACCACTGTTAAAGCTCAATATCTGTACGTTGTTAATGATGATGAGTATCATGCATCTATGGCTGTGAGCAGCGACTGAATCAATTAAAATATTTCTTCCTCTGGTCATTTTCTCCTGCTACTTATCTTGAGCTCCTGCGTTCTCACACTCTAACCACTTTTCTGCCTGTGTTGTACTGCCTATAATGTGCAAGAACTCTAGTGCATAACCCCATCAATAGAGCTATTTTAATAATTGTATAAAGATTCACGTAGTTAGCCAATGATGATTAGATCACCATAACATTGATATCTGAACTGTGAAAACTGATGTTCTTGACTCTAGGGCAAATTTGTCTATTTTTTAAAAAATATATTTTTCATTTCTGTTTGTTGATAGCTGGTCATGGTTGTTCAGCTAGGTGATTTTACCAAAGTACATGGATTGAGAAAACTGAAGTCTTTACAATCCATGTCTCACAGTGGGATGTCGCAGGGAGCCTAGCAACAAAACCGTCTCTTGAAAAGGAACCTATAGGGTCTTTATTGTTAACTCACACGTGATAGGGGTGGGAATCTGAACAAAATGAAGGTATTAATTTATTGAATCAGAATTAGATTTTATTATCACTGACATATGATGTGTAGTTTGTTGTTTTGCGGCAGCAGTACAGTGCAAAGACATAAAATTACTATAAATTACAAAATAAATAATGCAAAAGAAAAGGAATAACAAAGTGTTCATGGGAAATCACATGTAACTTATTGCTGAATTAAACTGGAACAAAACATGAATGTTTTAATTCTCCTTTTTTACTACATGCTTGCAGTAATACTTGAGTATTTGATGTTTGCTGTACTCACTGTTTTCTTGGTGCTTTGCATTGCAGGTTGATTTGAAAATCTAAAGGGTGAAGCTAGGAACTGTGTAACATAATATGAATATGTACTAAGTTTGAATATCAATAAAAAGCCACATAATCATTTGATTTTTTTTCAAATAACATGGTTTAAATTTGATATTATAATGCTAATCAGAATATTTAATTGCTTCATATCTGATGGAAGCTCTTAGTTAATCATATTGTGGATGTCCAATCAACTTTGGGTCATGGGCTATAAAAATTCATTAACTAGTACATGTAGTGGTATCAATATCCTACCAATTGATGTTATATGAATTGTAAATGTGCACAAGCCTTCCCAAATGAAACTGCGGAATTATATTAGTATTTTAACATTGCTGTTTCACTTTGGTTATCTTCTTTAAACCATATAATTATTTAAAGTATGTTCAGTTTTGATGCTTTTCTTTAAAGTCACTTGATCTCTGATTGGGTAGGGTTCCTGGCAGGATAAAAGCTTAGAACTGCCTACACTGTAACCACAGCAACAGAAGTCAGAGAACTCATTGAAGAAAAGCTACATTAATCTGTATTCAGCCAAGTCTTTGCCATCTTTTCTGAAGCCTATTTTTGTCTCCATTTCCTCTTCTCTCTTCCTGCTTCCACTTTGTTCCATTCAGACAGTATTTGTGACTGAAAATGTTTCCTCTTGCTATTATTTCATTTCTTCACTAGGTTTGTATCCTAGTTAGGATTAAGTCAATTTTTTACTTTTACAGTGGATAGTGGTATTAAACTTCATTGCACTTTAGTTTAGGCATTTAAGTTATAGTTAAGTTGATGTAAGAAATTCAACATATGAGAAACCATGGATACATCTGTGTTTCCCAAAAGTTTTACAAATCCACATTTTATTGCATCAACTTTTGAAGATCTTAGAAGGATCATTGTTGATTTGTTGCTCCAGATTTGCAAAGGGAAATTGCTGGCAAAAGATAGGTTGTCAGTGAAGTTCAAAGCTGTGAAGACTCTGGATAGATCTTGGATATAGATAAGAAATGGAAAGATAATAATAAAAAAATAAGTTGAGGTGAAGAAGTGTACTGCATGAGTTGCCACAATGATGGTTCTTGGGCCAATTTGGGCCCCAGTGTTGGCTTCTAATTTACATTAAGACATGGCAGCAAAAGCCTGTGAAAAATCAGTTTGTAACTGATAGACAGTGGAATCTGAAGGAAAAGTAATTACAAGGTGGTTAGAATAAATAAGAAGACAGAATAATCACATAAATTAAATCAACTAGTGTATTATAGTGAGCAAAGAGAAAGATAACTGTGAACAGTGTTGGAGTAACTCAGGTTGAAATTGAGAGAAAGCTGGGAACCTTAGTTAGCACAACGTTCAGTGTGTCCAGCTGATACAGAGCAGTAATCAACAGAGCCAATTTAATATTGAACTAACTGAGAAGAAATAATCAATCACTAGTCAGATCACATCTTAAGTCATCTGTTCAGCTCTAGAGAGACACACAAAGGAAACATCAGGTACTTGAAATAATGTAGAACAAAGCTAGAAAGCTTCAGTGAAGGAGATTTAAGTTATGAGAAAAGGCTGGAGAAAATTGTTTCTTAAAAGTACTCATCTGAACGGCAATCCAGAGATGTATAAGATAGTAAAGGATATTAGGTAAATTCAGACAATTACTTAATTAATGAAAGAATGAAACTGGGCTGGTAACCTTATCAACAATTTAAACACAATAAAGCAGTCACCCATATTTTGAGGAGAGCTTACAGGTGGCCCCACAAGGCATTAGGCATTTTTGGTAGAACTGGTGAAAGTGAAGTGCTCCTGCTTTGCTTTGAAACAATGCTCACGAAAGCTGTAAAGCCCGTGTCATGAATTTTTAAAGGTCATTGCATACATTTATCAGTTCAGCCTGATACAATTATTATTTTTCACTATCCTGTGCTCTGAAACAAGAAAACCTTTCCTTCATCAAAAGTACTATTGGATGCAAGTTAACCTGCTGTTAAGTGAAGCTTGTTTTTGCCATAATTGATCTTCAGTCAGAGCATTTTCTGTATATTATTTTGTTCTTTTGTTAAAGAGAATGCATTGACCTTGGAAAGCTTTGTACTGAGTTACATTGAAGTATTCAATGCTTCCCATGAATCATTTAATTTGATTTATAAATGACCTTGATTCCTAAATCAACAATGATTTATACATGACATTGATTTATAAATCAACAATATTTTTTAAGTTGTTGGCTTTTTTTATTCATTTAATGATGTGATAAGGTAGCATTTATTGCCAACTCCTAATTTCTGTTGAAAAGGCGGTAGTGAGTCACATTCTTTAACTGCTGAGTCCACTGGGCGAAGGTACTCCCAGAGTATGGTTGGATAAGGTAGCAGAGGATTGATGTTATCTGTGCAAGTGAAAAATGTTGACTGTTACTCTGTTTGAAAGAGCATATGACTGTGCTTGGCCTTCTTTGTATATTACAAAAGACAGAGGGTTATATTATATTGTGATTTAAATTCTAATTGGGATTTTACTTTGGGAGCATTTATTTCCTATTCTGAATTCAGGCACATTTTCAGAATTTCAAAGGTATTATGTGACATCCATGAGTTTGTAAAGGCCCTGGGAGCTATTATCCATTTCTTGATGTCATGTGGAATGAATTGAATTGGATGAAAACTGTTTTCTATGATGGTGGGGATCTCCAGAGAAAGTCAGGATGGATCATCTATTCGGCAGAAACAAAGGCCTATAGATGCTGGAATCTAGATGAAAAAAACAACAAGATTCTGGAGGAACTCAGCAGGTCAGGCAGCATCTGTGGAGAAAAGCAGACGATCAACATTTTGGGGACCTGAAACGTTGACTGTCTGCTTTTCGCCACGGATGCTGCCTGACCAGCTGAGTTCCTCCAGCATCTTGTTGTTTATTCATCTATTCAGCAATCTTGGCTGGAGGTGGTTACAAATGCTTCAGCCGTTTCTTTAGCATTCACATCCTGGGGTATGTCTGGAATCACCTGTGGGCCAGACTGGGTAAGGATAGCAGTTTCCTCCCCTAAAGGACATAAATGAACCAGTGGGCTTTTACAACAAATTATCATTTTTACTTGTGGCCATCATTGCTGCACTTAGATTTCCAGAAGGCATTTGATCAAGTGCCACATCAAAGTTTATTGCGGGAAATAAAAGCTCATGGTGTAGGAGGTAACATATTGGCATGAACTGACAATTGGCTGGCTAATAGGAACCAGAGACAAGACACAAATGGGTACATTTCGGTTGGTAATGAGTGGTGTGCCACAGAGCTTGGTCCCAGGGCCTCAGCTTCCTGTTTACTGTAGATGATTTGAATGAAGGAAGGAAAGGAACAGTTCCTCCATTTGCTGGTGACTCAAAGATAGGTGAGAAAGTAAGTTACATAGAGGACCAAAGAAGGCTACTCCACCATCAGTATCCTGGGGATCACCAATGGCCAGAAGCAGCCGCATAAATACCGTAGCTAGATGGGCAGGTCAGAAGCTGGTACACCCCTACCTAACATTATGCAAGAGTATCTTCACTAAAAGGACTGCAACAGTCAAGAGGCAACTCAGCACCACCTTCTCAAGTACAATTAGGGAAGAACAGTAAATGGTGGTGTTGGCAGTGATATCCAGATCCAGAAAAAAACATTTAAAAGCATTACAAAAATGCAGATTGCTATTGATTCTCCACAGAAGTAAATTGTTCCTCCGTATTCATATAAATTAACTAAATCATTTTGGAATGTCACAACTCAATTACTGCTGAAATTTCTAAACAGTAGAAAATGGAAGGTATTGTTTAATACCTTATTTTGACCTTTTAAAACCCAGTATCATTCTGGTGAATCTATGTTGTATGACATTTGAAAGGTGTAAGGAAAGGACACTTCTATGAAAGGAATAATGCTTACAATATTCTAATGTAGATTAATAGCCAGTTTTATATGATTTATTCATATTTAAGTATTCATTTGTATTCATTTCTATATTTTGTTACCATTGTAGCGACTCACCGTCCGAGCAAGCGAACCGGCTCGGCGGTCTGGTCGTGCGTTGTCGGAGTGGCGAGGCCCAAGATGGCGTTGGGCCTTCATCTTCCCCGAGCAACGGGGAGAACCCGCACGCGGGAAAAGTTTGATGATGTAGCGCATACATCATTTCCATTTTCAGTGGGCGGGAACCGTGCCTCTTAAAAGTCCCGCGCAAGGCGGGAAAATAAATCAGTTTTTGTTCTGCAGCTCACCGACTAGTGTCTTGCTTTCACATTGCAGTAGCAGCCGCTACACCATGTAAATCATTAGCATGTAAATTTTGTCAGCTTAAAGCAGACATCTACAATGATCCAGATGTAATGCAGCACATCATAACAGTAATGCTTTTGAAACATAAATTTTAGAATTCCCTATTTCTTAAAATTCAAACCTGCCCCACCTCACATACAAACTTATTCTGCTCTCGACGGTTCTCAGAGGTAAGTAAGTTGTCAATGTTTACACCTACTTGATAAGTGCTCAGCTGCATCACATGGAATGAAGGTAATGAAATGAAATTCAGCTGTTTGTAAAATGGGCAGGCAGTACACTCCACCGGGTGACCACCACAGGGTGAGAAAGGAAACCACCAGGAATTCATCACATGAGGAAGTGAAATTGCAAAGTGCTTCCAGTGGCTCAGATGATAATTGGAAACTTAATGAATGATTACCAAGTAAAGCAGCAGCCTTCCCCTTAAGAAACAGACTCATTATTTGTTAATTACCCTACTGAATTTTCACATTACTTGTGAAAATTGAGAGTCATTTATTTAAATGACGAAAGTCTTCATTGTACATTTCCTATGGAACAAATTCCATTTGATCCTCTCAAAGCACAAAAGTTACTTTGCAAGTAACATTTGGAGAGTTTGAACATATTTTCTACCACCTACCCACGTAGCAACCGCGTAATTAATGGAGCAAAGCAGTGGCATCAGGGAATGGTGGAAGTATTGCCAACTTGCAAGTGCCAGCAGCAGACATCCATGTGCAAGGCTGTGCTTATTCTGATTTATCTCTGCCAGAAAATAACAAAGGCTGAAGGGAAAATTGAGCCCTTATGAATATAAAAACTGAGGGACAGGTCTGTTTTCCAGTTTTTGTCTGTGTGTTTAACTATTTGCATAAGTCACAATAGGTAAGTTGAAACCAACCAAAATTGTTATAGAACAATATAAACTAATAAAAATCTGTAAATTGTAATGATGAAAGTGTTTTATCATTCAGAATCCAGCTGAAAATAACATTCACTTTACTTGTTCAGGCGTTGTTTAGTCTTGTCACAGTAACTGGACCTGGAACTATAACGATTTGATGCAGAGTGTCAGCTGTTCACTTTCATTAATTGGGCACAGCATTACAAGTACAGCTTCTGCTGGTATGGTCATTTCTTTGCTGATGTTTATGCCCATTAGATACTTCTTTCATAATATAAACTCAGCTGAACAATATTTGCTGTAATAGTTTATATCGAGTGGTTAATATGTGGAATATCATCCAATTTGCAGAATTAACCTCCTGTACATAAATATTCTTTGTAAGAGACAGTGCAATGTAGAATCTTCCGATTCTTGTTTCCACAGAGGCTGGAGGGAAAAAACTACGAAGTACGATCCAGAGGAGCACTGAAACTGGGTTAGCAGTTGAAATGAGAAATAGGATGACCCGACAACCAAGTCGTGAATCTACTGATGGGAGCATGAACAGTTACAGTTCAGAGGGAAAGTAAGTTCAATATAAAGAAAATTTCCATATCACAATGCATTAACAGTGTGCGTTGCTGCAGAATAAACATATGTTCAATATTTCTTAGATCCATACCAGTAAATTACATTGTCTCTAGCATTTTATAAAAATAGACAGATCAAGTCCTCCTGGTTCAGTGGATTGACCAAATAGCCTGATCCTCTGTTGCACTATTATACTCTTCTCATTCTGAAAAAGTAAGGGAGCAGGAATTGTTAGCAAACAAATTGATGCTTAAAGTTTCTAAATACCTGCACGTTCCATCCCACCCAAAACCATGGAGAAGTAAAGTACCAGATTAAAAACCTTGGCTGATTATGGAGCAATAATGTGGGAAATTCCACTCTGATCCATCAAGGCAATATAGTCCAGGAGAACATTCACCTCACATAAGGGTTGATGTCTGCCCTTGCTCCCACTTGAAGCACTTAAGCAAATGTGGAAAAAATATTTGCCTTCCAGATGGAATTGTAAATAGGGAGAATATAAAGAGGATCCAATGGGAGAGAAGCAATCTGAGAGAATAGGCAAGAAAATGTTAAGTTATCCATTTTGGTGCAAAAAAAAAATTATTTCTTAAATGGTGAAAGATTGGGGAATGTTGATGTTCAGGGACACTTTAGTGTCCTTGCACACAGTCATTGAAAGCTGACATAGAAGATGGGACATGATCTTGATAAATGGCAGAGGAGGCCCAAAGGGTCGAGTGACCTATTCCTGCTCTTAATTCTAAATTTTTATGTTCTGACACCTAATCACAATCTGGTATTACTTATCTTTAAATTGTGACCCTTGATCCTCCATAATCAGATTAATTAGAATAGATTATCAACTGGAACATAGCTTTTAATATCTTATAAACTTCAATAAGATCATTCTTAGGTCTATGATTCTTTGAAGTGTTGAGTACCCAATGTTTTATGTTACCTTGATAGCTAAGGTACTTTTTGCCAGGAATTAGTCTAGTGGACTCCTCCATTCCCTTTCATAGTCTCAAAATCAACCATCAATGTGAGGATCAAAAAACAAATACCTGTCGAGAAATTGGATTACATCACCTTTTGGTGCACTAAACATGTGACACAAGAGATTCTGCAGATGTTGGAATCTGGAGCAACATACACTAAATGCTGGAGGAACTCAGCAGGTCAGGCAGCATCTATGGAGGGAAATAAACAGTTGACGTTTCAGGTCAAGACCCTTCATCAGTGTGTGTTGCACTAAGCACATGCTGTGTATAGACTCAACACCCAATGGAATCCCCTACAAACCCTAAAGGTATATTAAAAGCAGCATCTTGGGGTTTACATACAGAGTTATGCTTAAAACAGGAGCTAGGCACTTCACAGTGAGCTCACAGTTGCTATGTGTTTGCCATGCTGATCACTGGGAAGCACCTCAGAACTTAAGTTAACTCTCCTCATGTCGGCCGTTGGCCCACTGCATAAAAGGTTGCCGTGGAGGTGAGGATAAGTGAGAGAGAGAGGCAGCACAACCTCCGATGCGTCTGGCACCCCACAAAAATGATCTGCCAGATCAAGACCCAGGCACTCTGAAGCGTGGGATAATCTGGACAATCAAGAGGCCAGAGAATGCAGCATGCAGGTCTGATGTGTATTGTATAAAATAGCTGGAATCAATGATGGAGCAGATAGTAATGAGGTTCACATAATTCTAAGCATTAAAAACCGAGGCAGGCATACTGTATGCTGTATGCAAGGCATCGACAACCTATTGTCGTCTTCGTAATGCCAATTTCAGCATGATGGACTCCTACATTTTATGAGAGTGTTCAACAAAGGTCATAGGTTGCACCCGTAAGCTCCAGCTTATGTTGGCATGCAGGAAGGGCACAGTGCATGATCTGTGACATCACTTAGCATGTAGCTGTATCCAGGAATATATCATTTGGAAGGTTTCTCTGTGTAATTGGCATGAGAAACTGGCAGAAGTAGATGTAATTTCTGAGCTACATTATTCAGTTGAGGTTTATATTGGTCAGAAGCTGGCCATATTGAGAGAGTGGCTTACTTATCACTGAACCACCCTATTTCCTGTGGCTGGCAAGACTGGTCCCTTGCCATGCAGTGGGAGGTAGAATCTCTTAGTCTTTGTGTTAGTGGGCAGTCCCCATCATTCACAAGATCACAAGACAAGGGAGCAGAAGTAGGCCATTCGGCCCATCGAGTCTGCTCCAAAGAAAAGGGAAAAAGAAATGAGAAATTGGAGGGGGGGGGGGCGCAAAAAAAAGAGAAAAAACCTAACCCCAATTTCCGGTCTTATCCCCATATCCCTTGATACCCCGGCTATTTAGATATCTATCTATCTCTTCCTTAAACGCCTCCAATGATCTGGCCTCCACTGCTGTATGCGGCAAGGAATTCCACAAATTCACCACCCTCTGGCTAAAGAAATTTCTCCTCATCTCTGTTTTAAACCTGTACTGTCTAATTATAAGATTATGCCCTCTGGTCCTGGACTCACCCACCAAGGGAAACAGTTTGACCACATCTACTCTGTCCAGTCCTTTCAACATTTTAAATGTCTCTATGAGGTCCCCTCTCATTCTTCTGTACTCCAGTGAGTACAGTCCAAGAGCCAACAAATGCTCATCATACGTAAGCCCTTTCATTCTGGGAATCATCCTCGTAAATCTCCTCTGAACCCTATCCAACATCAGCACATCTTTCCTAAGATATGGGGGCCAAAACTATGCACAGTATTCCAAATGAGGCCTCACTAGTGCCCCATAGAGCCTCATCAACACTTCCTTACTTTTATACACTATACCTCTAGAAATGAATGCCAACATAGCATTCGCTTTCTTTACCTGAGAGTTTACAACACAGCTAGACTGCTGAATGATTGGAGACCTTGAACTATTCATGTGGTCTCAGGCTCCATCTGGGACTCCAGGTATATGGGAAGGAGAGAGCTTGGAGAGAAGTGAAACAATTTTCTGTAAGTCCAAATAATTGTTTATTCAACAGGGTAAAGGTATTTTGGGCAAACAATTAAATGGAGATAATATTTATAAAAATACTTCTAAAATGTTTCAAATTCCTGCTTCCTCCCAGTGATCGACATGGAAATCCTGGTGACATTTCTCATTGGGATTGGGATATGGGTATAATGGCACACCCAGCCCCAAAGCAGGGCACCACCAACAAGTGCTGGCAAGGATTTCCACAACAATCATCTCTGAAACAAAGGAAGTTGCTTCATCAGTGCCAATGACCCAGTCACATGACCTACCCTGCTCACTGACGATTGATGAACGGCATGAAATGCATAATTAGTTACTGACCTCAGCTGGGACTTCAAAAAACTGCAGATGCTGCACATTTGAAATAAAAACAGGAGATGAAAATCCAATCTACAGATCTTGAAAAAACAAAGATAAAAACAGGAAATGCCCAAAACATTCAGCAGGTCAAGCAGCATTTGTGGAAAGAGAAACAGAGTTAACATTTCAGGTGCAAGACTTTTCTTCAGAACCTTGTTCTAAGAAACAGCATTAAAGGGTTGAATTTTCAGGCCAAAGTATTTAATCCATGCACTAATAGATCTTTTAAAAAGAGAATAGCTTTATAAAAATACTTCGTGTTCATTTACTGACATGGTACATGGTAATTTCCCAGATATAATAACAGCACAGCGAATATGATGGATGCAGTAAAACAGGCCATCACAACATATTAAACCCTGTTACACACTCATTCAAATTAGAATTTTTATCAAATTTTCTTCATGTTTACCAGCAATCTAGCTGCTGACTCACGCTTATGAGAAAATTCTTCATAAGCGTAGACAGTGAGAATATTCACCTTTTGAGAGGCATAATTCAGGCTGATCTCACACACACACACAAATAATTCTACTAGAGCTAAATAGTAAAATCAGTATGCTGGTCATTTTGGCTTGTAAGGCTCCTGGCCAACAAATTTGAATGATATTTGTAGAATTGTACCTTCTTGGCTTCAGGTGACTTCCGACTCTGAGAAAGCAAGCGATATCGCAATCTGTTCAAAAACTAATTAATCTGTCAGGTAATCATTAGACTGTTATTCTGAGTCTAAGCTTTGTCAGAAACCAATGGTATTTTTGGCTGAAAGTTTATTAAATTTTTCTTTGTTCACACATTGCTGAATTTACACATTACCAAATTAAATATGACATCCAATGGTATTTAATGATGGGAACATCACAAATATGAGATATTACAAAGCCCTTTGAAAATATATATTCTTATTTATACACAGAACAGTTCACTGCTGGCGAGGCCAGTATCACTGCCCTTGAGAAAATTATGGTGAGCTGGCTTCTTGAACTGCTGTCGTCCTTGAGCTGCTGTTAAGTAGGCTGCATCTATGCAGCAAAATGTAATGCATCTCATTCCATAAATGTAAATATCAAGAAATAAAAACTGTTGGATGCACTTCAAGGTGGAGGTTAAAAATTAATGTTTTGGCACAAGCTCATGTTACCCGTGTCTTCAAGATCACTGAGTATAATAGTCAATTTCTTGCACTTATTCTCCTCATAGCCTTATCTTTCCTGGTGTTCGATTGGCATCAGACAGTCAATTCAGTGATTTTCTGGATGGCCTTGGTCCAGCGCAGATGGTTGGACGTCAGACCCTTGCGACACCATCCATGGGTGAGCAGCACTGATATTTTGCGTCAAAACAAGTCATTTTCATCCAAGAAGATCAGTTGAATATTGATAAATTGAATTACAGATTGTGAAGAATATTGAATCATTGTGAGACTGTACAAGAAGTGGCTGCAGAGTTAGCTTATTCACCAGTTGTGATCTTCCCAAAGTTTCCTAGATTCTGGAAAGGTTCCAGTCAATTGTAAAACTGCAAAGTAACACAGTTGTTCAAAAATGAAAAGAGACAGGAAGTAAACAGCTATATGCCAATTAATCTGACACCTGTAATTGGGAAACACTGGAATCTATTATTAAGGAAGGAGGAGCAGAACATTTAGAAAATCATAATGCAATTGAACAAAGCCAACATGGTCTTATAAAGGGATAATTGTGTTTATTATAGATAATGAGTCATAGAGAGATCCAGCACAGAAATAGACCCTTAAGGACCCTTTATTATTATTAAGGACCCTCACTACCCAGGACATGCCATCTTCACGTTACTACCATCAGGGAGGAGGTACAGGAGCCTGAAGACCCACACTCAACGTTTCAGGAACAGCTTCTTCCCCTCTGCCATCAGATTTCTGAATGGTCCATGAACCTATGAACACTACCTCGTTATTCCTCTTTTGCACTATTTATTTATTTTTGTAATTTATGGTAATTTTTATGTCTTCATATCCAGCACTGTACTGCTGCCACAAAACAACAAATTTCATGACATATGTCAGTGATAATAAATCTGATTCTGATTCTGATTCCTTAGGCCCTCCAAGTCTGTGCCAACCATCAACCACCCATCTTTACATTAATCCCATGCTAACCCTATTCTCCTCACATTCCCCACAGTTCTTTGAAGACATAAACTGCAGGTTGGATAAAAGACAATAAGTAAATGTGATGAATACGGATTTCCCAAAGGTGTCACTTAAAAGATTACAGCATGAGATAAGAGCTCACAGCATTGGGAGTAATATATGATTGGGTAACTAGTAGAAAACAGAGTCGGGACAAGTGGGTCATTTTCAGGCTTGCAATTTGTAACCTGGCAATTTATGCAATTTATATTTATAACTACAACAGAGACCATGTGCATTGCAGGCATATTTGCTAGTGATACAAGATAGATGGGAAACAAGTTGTCAGGAAGTACAAAGATTCTGCAAAGTGATATACATAGGTGAAGCAGATGGACAAAAAAATTGACGGATGGAGTGTGTGAGAAATGTGAGGTAGGAAGAAGAGGATATTTTAATAGAGAGAGACTACCGAATACTGATGTACTGCTAGATCTGGGTGTCCTCATGTATGAAAATCAAAGTTAGTGTGCAGATACATCAAGTTATTGGGAAGGCAGATGCAATGTCAGCCTTTATTGCAAAAAGGATGCAGTACAAAAATAGAGAACTCTTGAAATACCTGTGCAGAACATTAGTGAGAATACACTTGTGTACAGTTTTATTATTTAACAAGGCATATGCTTACATTGGAGGTAGTTCAGGGAAGGTTCACTAGTTTAATTGCTAGGATGAAGGTGTTGTCTTATGAGGAAAAGATGAGCTAATTGGGCATGTAGTCATTGGAGTCTAGAAGAATTAGAGGTGTTCTTATTGAAACATGTAACATTCTGAAGGGGCTTGACGGGTAGATGGTGAGATGTTTCCCCTCATGGGGAATCTAGAACTGGGGGCATGGTTTCAGAATAAGGGTTTGCTTATTTAAGACAGAGGTGAAGAGGAATTTGTTCTCTCAAAGATTTGTGAATCTACTCACTGACAATAACACCTATCCAAACACAGTCTTCCTATCCCCAGCAACATCCCCCAAATACATTACCACTCCTTGCAAGGCTGATCTATGGTGCTTTTCCAAACTGCTGCATCTTACCACTTACTCCATTCTCCCACTTTTAAATACCATTTTGGTCCATGAGGAAGTCCCTGGCTCCTATTCCTTTCCCATATGCTTGCTGATCTCACCTTCCCAATTTCTTTCTCCAAACATGATATCAATCTTCTCGTCCAAGCCCTTCATCCACTGAACCCTTCATTACTCCACCCCACTCCAACACCATCCAAATAGCAATGCAGACTTCCCCCTCACAATCCTTTTCCAAATCGTCCACTCCTGATCTCTTCTCCAACTGCTCACCTTAACCTCCTCAAACACCAATTGCACATCACCTGTTGCACATTCCATTTGCTGCCCATCCCCTGACCCACCCTACCTAATACTGGGATATGATATCTTCAGACCAACCCCCCCCAAGCCACGGCATTGGCCTGATTGGACCCCTGGCCAACAATCCCTTGAGTCCAGCTTTGGGGTTAGGGCACCACTACAGTTTTCAGAGAGGAGCCCACTGACTAAAATGATTATTGCTGTGCTTCCTGTATCATTCAAATACACTTTCATGGATGAACTAGAATTTCTACGTTATAAGTGTTTCACAACCAAAGTTAAAGCAGTAGTATTTGTAACAGTTGGTTAACATCACCTGATCAAAATGTCGAATGATCACACCTCCAGGAATACTCACACCAGAGTCGGGAGCTCACCAAGTCCCACAATGGCAGTTCCAACCTACCGTAAGATTTCATCTGTGAAGTCCTCAACATCTAGTGCATGGGAATGATATGAAAATAGAGATAATGCATTTACAAGAAAAATAACAAAATCAAATAAAAGAAATGTCTTTTTCTTTCTCACTTTCTATAATAAAACAATCTCACAACAGCTTTAAAATACACAGATAATATGGAGTTTATTCTGTGGAACTGATAAGTATGCCATATCTCCATCCTGTAATCCAGCATTTTAATGCATCAGCACAGGTGAGGAGAGATCAGTTAAAGCTCTGATAGTAATATCAGGCCAAATCTAATTTCCCAATTAACCCATGCTAACTCTGCAAATAAATTACTGATATAAATAATGAAAGGTTCAGCAGGGCACATTGAGGCATAAGTGTGTATTTTCAGCCAATTTCAATCAGAAGACAATCATGTCCAGCATCAGTATCAAACACATCTAATGAACTTGTTGGAGATTCTTTTGTTTTCTACTTTTATGAAGGCAGTGAGAGAAATTTCATATGAACACGTTAATTAGTTTGTTACTAATATTATGCATCATAATTTAACTTGTTTTTATTTGTATTATCCTTATTGCTTCTAAAATACATCTTATTCTATCACAATACAAGAGACTGACATTGCCTTCTGGATCCTAGAGGGCCCATGAATGGGACCCGTGAGGAAATGCTAGCAGGGTGCTGGTAATCTGTGGAGAGTGTGCGTCACTCGGCTGTTGTGATTATTCAGGAAATGTTTCTTTCAAAAACTGTCAACTGCAATTCAGCGAAATAGCAAAGGAAATCAATGCACACACTGTGCATTTAGAAACTAGATACTGATGTACTACGCAGGATGCAGAGGGGCCAGAACAAAGCAGCACTAAAATACTTTGCTGCTGTCCAAGTGTTTACAATCTTGACTAATGTACCTCATGGCATGGCAGGAAACAGAACACTACCAAAGCTTAATGTATGTGTCTCATTGATCTGGCATTTTACTTGTCATGGTCATGATCCAAATTTCAGAAGGTATCTTAAAATGATTGTGGAGATACAAATATTCCTTGCAATAAATTGTTTGACATATTAAAGTGAAATTCTTCTGACATCTTGACAGTTTCCTCACAAATCATATATCTTGATAAATTCCAACTTCTTTGGGATTACAGAGGGAAGTAGAATGACTGCTGGTGACTGCCAAGATAAGAATAGAAGTCTCACCATCAGTGTTGGGATAATGAAAATAAAATGGGATAGATTGCATGACTCTTTTTAGAGGATTGGCCTACTTATGTTGTATTCTTCTCCCATTCCCTTTTCTGAGTTGCCTCTGCCATTCAAAATTTATTGACTGACAATAATAAGCAATCTGCTCCACTCTTTTCAATGATATTTGGTAACAAGCCACAATGTACATGAGAGTTACCTGTGACAAATTGTTGATTTAACTTACCCCATCTCTTACTTAAGAAACCAATCTCTCAAATTGAATTCCTCTCCCTGTCAGCACAGCTAAAATATGAGAACTGTAGCTGTGATCCCTTGTTCTTCAAGGCATAAAGAATAGATTTTAATGCAATACCAACCTCGGGGAATCTTTCAAGTGTATAGCACAAGAAAAAAGCTGGCACGGTCACAGAAGAAGCAAACAGGCAGCTAATATGCTTTGCTGACAATTTTTACATGTGCCGTAGTATTGTACTAAGAGTGTTCTGAAATCTGCTGGCTAGTCAAAGAGAGAGAGGTCTCCAGCATAGACAGTGTGAATTGAGTGCCCCTTTCCATACAGTATAATTATCAACCAGAAAATGAAGGTCAATGCAAATAGGTAAAGTTGCCTCCTGAATTTGTGTTTCCATCAAACAAATCTGTACATCAGGAACTGTCTTGGAGATTTGATTCAGTACTGAAAAATGGGCTCTTTAAATAAAGTGCACACTGATGCAATGTATCTTATCTTCTGTTTGTACAGGTGACATCCAAATCGGCATGATGGATAAGAAAGGGCAATTAGAAGTAGAGGTTATCCGAGCCCGAGGCTTGATGGGAAAACCTGGCTCCAAAGCTTTACCTGGTAACCAAGTCTGTTCTTATATTTCGCATACAAGCTGTGAGGCAGTTGCTAGTAAAGTGAGAATTTGACAAGGCTTCAAAAGACTGTGGCCTAGAAAGTATATCACATAACACTGTTATCTCAGTGGTTCTTCCTTTCTACATCATTCCCAAACAAAGTGTGCCACAGACACCAGACATGCTGTGTGGAATGTGTGCTCAAAACCAGCAGAAGAACCTCTTGTCTCCATTCCACTATACACACAATTCTCTGATATTGAAAAGGATCCTCAAATAGTTGTAGGTTTTGGGGGGGACTAAGACTGTACTGTCTTGGACAGTAGAATTGCATGGAATTTATTATTCACAATTGAGATGTAGGGCTGAGGTGAAGGGAAGCATTTCATCCATAAAATAACTGTGGTCCCCACTGAGCCTCTGGCATGGGGGCCCAAAGGCAAGGCCTCCTTGCTAGAGGAGGCTGACAGACAAGTTGGGGAAGGTGCTACCCCCCCAAGAACCTTCCTTGAGCAGCACTGGAATAACTGACTGATGGACAATGTATACATAGGCTGACATTTTCATTAGACGTTGTCACTGAGAGCTTCCACCAGCTGCAGGCAGATCTGTCACAGGGACATGCCAGGATTGCTCTGCCTGTGACAGGGAGAGTTACAGTGGCTCTGTACTTAGGCTCCAGAATGTTTCCGACAGCAGTCACTGGTGTATACCACATGTGCCGGTTTGTACTAAATAAGAGACTTCATGGAGGCTCCAAGCACCTCACAAAGTCACGTGCAAGTTTGGAACTGGACTGCCCCATGAACTTCAATATTTGATGCAGGCTTTCTAGTGGCCTACCAATCACTCAGTACAAATCCCCATGAGACTTTGGTGGTAGATTGCCTCATTTAAGTTCTCTGGAACAGAATTTGCATGTTGGGTATACTCCAGGTACCTTGCAGGAGCTATCTTTAATCCAGGCTCAGGGTACTGGCCACCTGAGCCTTTTTGATACAGCTCATGCAGCTCCTGCCTGTAAAGAACCATCTACTTTACACAGAGTGTTGGTACCTGAACAGTGGCTGCAAGTTTCAGATCAAGTGACAAGGTGCCCTCTTTTTCAAATTCTGCTTACTTACCAGGGGTAGATGGGACTTCTGGATTACCTGAAAGAAGGAAAAGGAAACAGCAAGCAAGAAATGCATGCTTAAACCACTACATCCTGCACACCTGAGGAGATTGTAGGTAGAGGGGTGAGTGGGATATAAGAATGAGGACTGGAGGGAGGCAAACTGTCACCTTCAATGAAGGCAACTAATGGTCATATGTTCTGTGGAGGCCCTCCCCCATTTGACCAGCTCCTCTTCTGCACCATGCACTGAGTGAATGCACATGATCATGCCAGGCATCCATCTGTTGTCACTGATATCAATTCTGTGACACCTTCTCTCGCAAGAAAAAGAAATGAATGTTATTGTTGCCATGTGTCTGTAAGCTGAGAAATGTGGATGTGAGTGTTGAAGTAGGAGTATGGTGGGACATATGAATATTAGATAAGAGTTGTGATTGGTAGAATTTTTGTTACATGAGCAATGTTTTTACATATTGGTATTGGTTTATTATTGTCACTTGTACCGAGGTACAGTGAAAAAACTTGCCTTGCATACCAATCGTACAGGTTAATTCATTACACAGTGCAGTTACATTGAGTTAGTATAGAGTCCATTGATGTAGTACAGGTAATAGTTAGTGACACAGAGTTTAATTTTAAAAGTGTAGAACAATTATAGTAAGGGTAATGAGTAGATCTGTAGAGAGCAGCTTGCAACGTGTCGCCACACTCCAGCGCCGTCTTGCTTTTTTTTGTGTGTGTGTGCGCGCGTGCAAAGTGGGGCAGTTATTGGGAGATGGGATTCACTGATATTTTCTGTAATTGTGAGGATCTGTACAGTTGGCACTGCCTCCAATTGGATGGTGCCTCAGCCCTGGTTCATTACCTCTTGCTGCTTTTCAGCTAATCTGTATGGTTTCTTGGGCCTCTAGTGTGAAGGACATCTGCCTTCATCTTCACTTCTCCCTTAGCACCTTGAGAGCAGCATCAGAAAATTCGGATGCCTACTTTTGTACTTGGTCTGCAGTAGCTTGCAGTAAAACTTTCCAGAGATGTACCAGAACTGAATTGTGGCTTCCAGCAGTAGTTGGAGACAACAAACAGTTCTCCATCAATCAATGTTAGATTCATCTGGTGCTAGCAACTGTTAAGATTACACCCTGTATATCCACACTAGTGTGTGGTTGGCACTGGTTGGATCCTCCAACCATGTTATGGGGTGTTTACATGAATTCCAAGCACAAGCTTCACTGGGTCAAATTGCTGTACTGGTGCTGGTCACTGGTTTCTGGTACTGGTGTACATTTTCCAGCACAACTGAATTTATTGGCTACTTTCTCTACATTTACATTTGAAACAGAACCTGCTGTATAACCGTTCTTTTTAAGTTTTAAGTGACACAGGCTAGTAATGATAATTTTTGCATTTTTAGAATAATCTGTTAAAATCAGGTGAAAACCAGGTAGAGTGGACAGTTACAGTAAAAAAGGAATGGAGGACTTAGCCACCTAGAATATTAAACTGCAGGCAGAAAAGGCATCTGTTCATAATTGGTAAAGATTTTCATTAAATATCCAGATCTGACTGCAATTAAGTCTTCGGGGAAAAGCTTCCATTGGCTGTGTACCTTATTAAAATGCTGGTAGTTCAATCTTATAAGGCACACAGAACACAGCATCGCTGTTATTTTGAGCAGAGACTTGAGCTGGGACTCACGTGGCTGAACTTGTGATGCCACATTCACAGCTGCATATGGTACATGATTCATTCACATTCGTATCCCTCTGTGCTGACACAAATGTCCAAAGTCATACTGACAGCAGTGATCACAAGTCAAGAACAATTATATTTCTCTCAAGAAAACTGGAGCAGAATCATTTTGTTTATGTCTTTGTTTCTTTGCACATCATTGCCTATTTATTTTTTAAAATGTCATTACACAAGCAATTTTAATGGGAGAAATATGTGGGAAACTCTGAATGATGTAAAATGAAAGCCTACCAGGGAAATATGCATCATTTAATATTAAAATTTAATCATATAGAGTAGAACCTAGAAATCCTATCACAGAGCACAAAGTTTATAGGTGCTCTGCAATAAAATTTTATCAAATCTCTGTGGAATACTTTATGCACTGATAAAGCATTTCTGGTTTCTTTGTGGTTTTTAACATCATATACTGTGTCTATGAGGACCCAGTTTTAAATGCAGGAAAAATTCTGCATTAGTTAAGGTCCTTACCCTATATGGGCTGCTGACAAGGAGTCCAAGGCATCCATTTTCCTCCTGATAGATTCAGTCTTTAACATTTCATCATCACTGAAGACTCCCAACCATACCTCTCCTTGGTGATGCCCTCAGGCCTCCTTCCCTATCTCCATGATCTCCAGTACCCACTCCCAACCCACCCTGATATTCTTCCCAACATCTCTGATCATCCACGCATCCAACCACCCCGTTCTCCCAATGCTTTTCTGTTGTTCTACCTTGATGTTTTGAAATGATCTGTAAGGATGGCATGCAAAACAAAGTTTTTCACTGTATCTTGGTACATGCAACAATAATAAACTAATTACCTGATCATTGTTCCCTTGGGATCTTCTCCCTAGATCCCTACATCTTCTTTACCAATCTCCACCCAACACCACACCCCATCATCACAGTTTTCTCCCCACAAATCTTCCTGCCCCTCATCTCCTCCTCCACTCTGGTATTTCCAGTCTCCTCAGTGGCAGGAAGAAATAGAGGAAAGACCATTGAGCACTTTTGTTTGTTTCAGGGCTGCTCCACCATGCTGCATGTCCTGGATCTTGTGCATAATAGAATATGAGAGTTCGGACACTTACACAAAATTGGCATGTGCCCTCCACATGACACGTTTTAGTGCCCATTTTTACATACAGAACCTCCAGACATAAAAATGTTACTGCAGTGCCCAACCCAAATAGGTCTATATAGACCAAGAGGTCTTTGATCAGTTTATCTCCAAAGAAGAAGATGCTATGGTTGCCTCAAATACTTCTACATTAGGCAGGCATAAGATGAGCTGATATTCCCTATCTCAAGGGTTAAATTTATGTAGCAGTTCCCTTGCAATTCCACCACAATTTCAGCAGAATTCGTTGAAACAAACAGGACACCATTCCCAGATCTACAAGGCTGCAGTTACTTAAGCATTGACTTTTGCTAGGAAAGTCTGCTTGGACTAAGGTGAGGAAAGGATCATACTTGACTGAAATGTCCCTTATTACAACTAAGCAGTTAGTCAACACTCAATGTCAAAGCTAAGCCTAAGAAATAATGGAGGACTGGCACCACAATTGAAAAGTATCCCAACATGTCACAATAGGAAGATAACATGTTTGATACATTGTATATATAATGTCAAGAAAATTTAAGCCAAAGTGGAAACACAAATACATGTTATAATTTCTTTAAAGTAATTTATGACAGCATGATTCCAATACCCAAACTGCACATTCTTTGAAAATTCCAATATTTTAACAAATATTTTATGAAAGGAAGACTTAACAGCATGCAGTATAAAAAGCACATCATATTATGAAGAACATTGCGACCACAAATTTATGTCAAACTATATGACTCCTGCTTTGGTTTTGCTATTTATAGTTTTGTCTGAAATATGCCTTGCTAAAGTGTCTCATAATATTCTGCAGTCAGTATGCTGCCCTTTAATAACATTGTTTCCATTGTATTCAGAACACTTAGTCCATATATTACCATATGTTAAAATTACAATTCTTTTCTTCCTTAGCACCATATGTTAAAGTTTATCTATTGGAAAATGGCATCTGCATAGCCAAAAAGAAAACAAAAGTGGCACGCAAAACACTAGACCCTCTGTACCAGCAACAGCTGTCATTTGAAGATAGTCCCCAGGGAAAAGTTCTTCAGGTAACCACTTCTTATCCAATTGCTTAGGTTTGGTTTGAAGACATGTTTAATTAAACTTCTAACCAGTTTATTGGGATGATACCAGTTCCTGCTGCAGCCACAGTTATTCATTAATACCAGTTTCCTGAGTTTGTCACCGAGTTCTCCCAATACAATGTCCTGTCCCTCATTAAGTCGCAATAAATAGCAGAAAGCCAGCTGTGCTGGATCGCTGAAATTTTTCAGAACGATGCTAAATTTGTATAATTCTCCATAAATTCTTGTAAGAGACAAAAAAAAGCATATTGCAGCTGTACATAAATAAATGTGTGGGAACTATATCTGATTTCTCATTATTTTGATTCCATTAGGTCCTGGTGACAAATAGATTAAATGGGAGAGGACATTGCTACTCAATGGGCTTATGTGGTCAACCAGCAATTTTCATCTGCAAACCCCCTTTAGTTAAACCGGAGGAGAGTGAGGTTGGTTGGGCAGTACGCTCACGTTAGAGATTCTCTCCTGCTGAATTTGCAAACTCTGAAGGGTCAGCATCACCAGTGAGGTCCTGATGTTACTGCTAGAATTTGGCTCAAGGAATGGTCACTTGCTCTTAGATTTAGCTTGCATACTAAGTTACGAAGACCAACACCAAGTGAAATACAAAATGGGTGCAGCTTAAATTGAAACCTTTATAAATAAGAATGTAGTGATTATCATCGGATCCAGTCAATCAGGATAATTAAATTAAAAGATAAGAGCATTTTATTGTTTTTTTCTGACGGACACAAGGGGTCAGCCCAATTTTCCAGGAGATGCCTGTGGAAATACCTGTCTTTAACTTGCCATTAGTATGGAAGAGTGGTCGGGTTGGCTTCGGCGATGTGGTCAGAGCTAAGACCAAAGCACTTTGGTTGGCTCAGTGAAGCAGGAGTGGGCAATAGTTAAAGGGGATTCTCTAGTTAGGGGGCCAGGTGGCCATTCTGTGGTAGCAAACGCAATTCCAAAATGGTCAGCTATACCAGTAACACTCCCCAGCTCTTTCTCCGCTACATTGATGACTGCACCCATGTGGAGCTCATCAATTTCATCAACTTCGCCATGAACTTCCACCCTGCCCTCAAATTCACTTGGTCCACCTCTGACACCTCTCTCTGCTTTCTTGATCTGTCTGTCTCCATCTCTGGAGATAGATTATCCACCGACATCTTTTACAAACCCATTGACTCCCACAGTTACCTTGACTACACCTCTTCCCACCCTGTCACTTGTAATATTCCCTTCTCTCAGTTCCTCCGTCTCTGCCACTTCTGTTCTCATGATGAGGCTTTTCATTCCATGATCCATGAAGTCCGAGATGTCTTCTTTTTTCAGTAAACGGGGTTTCCTCTCCACTGCTATCGATGCAGCCCTCACCTGCATCTCCTCCATTTCCCGCATGTCTGCCCTCACCCCATTTCACCCTCCACCCCCCAACATAACAGGGATAGGGTTCCCCTTGTCCTCACCCCTCATCTACCACCCCACGAGCCTATGTATCCAATATATCATTCTCTGCAACTTCCACCATCTCCAACACGATCCCACCACCAGGGACATTTTCCCCTCCCCTCTCCGCTTTCCACAGGGATCACTCTCTCTGTAACTCCCTTTTCCGCTTACCCTCCCCACCAATCCCTCTCCAGGCACTTACACCTGCCCCTACACCTCCTCCCTCACCACCATTCAGGATTCTAAACAGTCTTTCCAGGTGAGGCAGTGCTTCACATGTGAATCCATTGGTGTCACTTATTGCATCCAGTGCTCCTGACGTGGCCCCCTCAACATCGGTGAGACCCGACGCAGATTGGCGGATCACTTCATCGAGCACCTTCGCTCCTCCGCCTTTACAGCCAGGATCACCTGGTGGCCAGCCATTTTAATTCCACTTTCCATTCCCACACCAACATGTCTGTCCATGACCTCCTCTACTGCCAAGTTGAGGCCAGACACTGATTAGAGGAACAGCACCTCATATTCCATCTTGGCATCAACATTGATTCCTCTAACTTCTAGTCACCGCTCCCCCCGTTCTCCTCCCCTCCACCACCACCTTTGATTTCCCCTTATCCCTCTGGCTTTTTACCCTTTCTCTTTTCCCTCCCCCACCCTCACAACCTGCCCATCACCCACACCTTCCTCCCTCTGGTTCCCCACCGCCTTCCCTTTATTCCATGGTGTACTGTTCTACTGTCATCTCCTTTCAGACTCCATCTTGTTCAAGCCTTTGCCTTTTCCACCTGTCACCTCCCAGCTTCACACATCATTCCCACTTCCCCCCTCCCCCACCCTCCTATCTTCCCCCTCTCACCTGGATTCACCTAGCACCCTCCAGCCCATGCTCCTCCCCAACTTTTTATTCTGGCTTCTGCCCTCTTTCTTTCCAATCCTGATGAAGGGTCTCGGCCCAAAACATAAACTGTTTATTTCCCTCCGTAGATGCTGCCTGGCCTGCTGAGTTCCTCCAGCATTTGGTGTGTTGCTCCAAAGTGGTGGGCTGCCTACCTGGTAGAGCTGAGTGGCTGCAGAACTTACTGGAGGGGAGAACAGCCAAGGGTCATAATCCATATCGATAACAAAAACATTGGAAGGAAAAAAGGACAAGGTCCTGGAGGCTTAAGAAATTGGGGAAGAGATTAAGCAGGAAGAGCTCAAACTAGTAATCTCCAGAATACTCCAGGTGACTTGCACCAGTGAGTCTGGAAATGGGGGGGGGATAGTGGAGAAGAGTGTGAAAATGAAGAGATGGTACAGGAAGGATGGCTTCATGTCCCTGGGGCAATGGGACTGATTTTGGGGAAGTTGGGAGCTGTACAACCAGATGGGTTGCACTTCAACAGGATCAGTATAAATATCCTCAAGAGGCAAGTAACTAGTGCTATTGGGGAGGGTTTATACAGTTCAGCAGAAGGATAAGGAGCATGGGTTCAATTGGGAGGAAAGCAGAGTGGGGAATGGAAGACAGAAAATTAGTGAGAGTTTGCGAATCATAGTTGCAAACAGCCACTTGAGGATAAATCAGTCTCAAAGGAAAGGGAGCTATTCAAGAAAGATTCAAGGGGTCACTCAGAGAAGAAGGTGGAACTGGCAAATCTAGAGCTGGTTGATAAGGTCTGAAGAGAATACGATAAAAAGTTCATGTAAAACACTGAGAGCAGAATACTGCAGAAAATCTAGAAAAGTACAGAGGATGAGGGTAAGCTTCTTAATGAAAATTTTGTGGTGTCTTTAGAAAAGAGGGGAATGATGCTGATTTTCTAATTAAGAAAAAAAGTGTGTAATATTGGATGGGATATAGTAAGAGTTGAATAATTAAGGGGAAAATGGATATATTGCAAGGCTTGGATGAAATATATCTAAGATTGTTAAAGGAAACAAGGGAGGAAATTCTGGAGGTACTGGCTATAACGCTCTGACCATCCCAGGTTGCAGGCATAGTTCCAGATGACTGGAGGTCTGTCAGCATTATACATATTCAGAAATGGAGAAAGAGGTAACTAAGTAATTACAGTCTAGGTAGTTTAACTTAAGTGGTAGTCAAATTATTGGAATCAGTTCTGGAGGATAGTATAAAGGCACTAATTAATTTAGGATGGTCATTGTGGAAGCTCATTTTCTGAGAAAATAACAAGGTGGGGTGGGGGGCATCAATGGGGCAGCACATTACATGGATTTTAACAAGGCCTGTGCCAAAATCCCACATGACAGACTGGTCAGAAAATTAAAAGCCCATGAGATCTAAGGGAAAGTGCAAATTGTATCGAAAGATGTTTTAGTGGCAGAAAGCAAAGGGTGTGGTCGATGGGTGTTTCTGTGACTGGAAGCTGTTTCAGGCTCTACTTGGTCGCTTGCTTTTTGTGATGTACATTAATTATTTAGATTTAAATGTAGGGACACGAAAAAGGAGTTCTGAATAAGTAAAAAAGTGATTACATGGTTAATATTGAAGAGGAGCGCTTTGGACTTCAGGCAGATATAAATAGTCTAGTCAGTTTGGAAGAAAAGTGGCAAATAGTATTCAATTCAGAGAAGTGTGAGGTCATGCATTTAGGGAGGTGCAACAAGGCAAGGGACTACAATATATAAGACAATACTAAGAGGTTGTGGAGGAACAGGTGGGGGCTAATGTCCACAAATCTTAAAAGGTAGCAGGATAATTAAGAAGCATATGGGATGCTTTTATTCTTCAAGGCACAGAATATAAGTGTGGCAAAGTTATGCTGGAACTGTATACACCACCAATTTGGGCATACCTGAGAATACTGTTTTGGTCACCACATGAAAGGAAAGACATTATTCCCCACACTTTCATCACAATCCTGATAATTTCATCAGGCACAAACTCTGAAATATATAGGCCTCTGTCTAGTTTTGTGAGTCTCAAAATTATGTTGAAATTTTAAGGGATGGGAATAATGCAAGTTCTTGAATTCTGATGTTAAAAAACAAACACCCCATCCCTACCTCAAAATCATCTCCCCATGCACCATAAGCAAAAAGCACGTTTGGTGAGCACGTGCCTAATGTCATGGAACAGTACAGCACGGCATACCAGACTTCAAGTTTCAGAGATTATGTTAAATTTAAGATAATGGAAGTGGGAGGAGTTGAGACGAACAATAAATAACTAGCTTTAAAGGTTCCCTGCTGCATTCATACACATAAACCCACATATTGCGAAGATATACAATAAGAATGGCTCGCAGCTTTCACATTCTTCTCAGTGCTTCACAGCCAATGAAGTACTTTTAAAGTGTAGTCACTGTTGTAGTGCAGGAAATATCTAACATAATTTTTTTTCTCCTTTAGATAATTGTATGGGGCGATTATGGACGGATGGACCACAAATCCTTCATGGGAGTTGCACAGATCCTACTGGAGGAGCTTGACCTGTCCAACATGGTGATTGGCTGGTACAAACTCTTTCCCACTTCCTCATTAGTTGATCCAACTTTGGCCCCACTGACAAGAAGAGCTTCCCAATCATCACTTGAGAGTTCATCCGGACCTTCTTATGCTCGTTCATAGCAGTTGTGAAAGTGTTGCTATAGCAACCAGCATTCAGCTCGCAGGTCGCAAGCCCTGGTTACACTGCATGCTTGATGTTGTGTCTTCTGAGCCTGTTCCTAGGGATTAAAAGCGTTCCTGTGTTCTCAGAGGAGATTGCACACATTGTGCCCTGAGAAAGTCCTTAGGGAAGGAGTGGAGCTTTGCAGAACTTATATGGTTGTTGGAATTAAATGACAATAATTTTTTTTGTCCAATCAGAAGCCATGGATTTAAAAACAGATAAGTAAGAACCTATCAATTCACACAGCAAAAGCCCTAATTTTTCAATGAACCATTCTCTTTATGTTCTTGATCTTTCTTGAATCGCCTGCTTCTCCTACCCCACCAGATTGGTTCCCATAAGCAACGGCCACTGATGTCATGAAGGCCAGCTGGTTGTTAGTTCTGTGAGCCAACATGGAAGCCTCATTGTGAGGAAGTTTGAAAATAGTGTCCGGTAATGACTACACATCACCAGATGGGGCAAAGCAGAAAGGAGTCAGCTGAGCAAAACTGTACAGAACAAGAGATTTACTTTTTTTAAAATGCAAAACATAAAGATGTGGTACTGTCATTCAAAACCAACTTGGAAGCTTCATAAAGATTCCACAGTGATTCCCAAAGGGAGAGGGCTATGTGATCTGATATCATTGTTTCTCTGCTGATATACTGTATGAAATTGAAAAAAAAAATGCATGGACACCAATTTAGCTGAACTTAAACAGAAAAAAAAAACATTTAAAATTATTTTCAAGGCTGAAACTTGCAAAAAACAGCCATTTTCAACAATTTATATTATTTTTTAAAGATGTTTCACCAGTGCATGGTTTTATGGGGGAGTGAATGCAACAATACGATACAATTACACCGTGTTTCCCATATTCAGAGTAAAATCATTCACAAGTCTGTCTTTTGCGGACTAAGAAGATTCTTAAGGAAGGGCTTGTCTGAATACACGTGATTTCAACATGACATTAGAAAGTGTCATCTTGCAGACAAAACATGGTTAAATTAATGACACAGACCTTCAAAGTCCGATATTATTCACAGATTACACATGCTGCTCTTTCCCTTTTACTGGGTAGTTTATTGTATGCTCTGAGTATGACCTCTGTGTCTCTAGCCACTAAAGCCCCTCATCCGGGTTAAAGGTTGCAGAGCGTTAGTGCATTTTGATTCCTTGGGTAGAGTATACATTTTAACAACAATAAAAAGAAATGATATGATTTGCAAGCATGTTGAAAGTATTTTTGCAACATGGCTTGGGCAACACACTGCAGTAATTCAGCATGCATTTGACAAACAAAATTTTGCAGCATCCTTTTATTGTACAGTGCATGATGACATAGAACTTATTTACATTTTCTCATCTTAAATTGAATTCTACAGCAAATAAAGGAATTGTGTGCTCATTGTTCAGAAAAAAAAGTAATAAAATAGTTTCTAGCAGGATCCAACTTGTACATACTGTAGGAATAAGACATTTTTCTCTGAAATTAAGTAGCAATGATATTGACAGAGGACAAATCAAGTAATATGGTATTAGATCAGATAATTATTTCACAAGCCTCCTCTACCAGCTGGGTATAGAAATCATCCAATCAGATGTTCAGTTTTGCGGGCTTGAAAACCTTAAGTTTCATTGACAGGATTACTAGAAGCTGAACTACTTTGCTGTAAAGTTCAATTTTCACACATATATTTGTGCAGTTTAATGAGGACTGATGTCCACTTGCTAGACTAAACTGAAAATTGGCCATTGGAAACCACTTGTTATTTATCTGTCGTTTTTGCGTTCCAAATTGAACTCTACACCCTGTTAGTTTACCACCATGCTGAGACACCGTCCCCCAACCCCATTCCTAAATTGAAAAATGTTGGTTTAGCTATTTTTTTTAAAAGTGCTCTGTCGAATGTGAGATTTGTGTGGATGGAGGTGGCAAAGATGCAGAGTTTTCCGCAGTTTTGATGCAAAGAAGGCAGATGGAGCACATGAATGATTGTCATTGAGTATGTTTGAACACCATTTAAAAGGAAAATGAAAAATGCCTTTTTTATTTAATATTTGTGGTGCAATTTTGTTTAAACCAAGAGTGATTCTTGGGTCTTTTGTCTCATGACTAAAGTATTGTAGATGAAGTCTTGAATGTTGAGCCATCTAAAAAAAATCCTACAGTGTCACAAAAATAACACCAACCTCTTGGAATTGGAGTTAGCAGTGGCCGCTGGCTACTAACACCAGTTTTTCAACATTGCTGTAAGCAACTGCAAGTCTGGACCTACAATGTTTATTCTTTTTTAAGAAAAATAATGTTCCAAAATACAAAAGTTATTTCCTCAATGCTGCCCCATTACTGTGACAGCAACTCAGTTTACCTGCATCTGATTATTTTGTGCATACTATTCCTGTTTAAAATGATCTTTCAGAAATTGTAGCGAGAAGGATGTTAAGGTATGAAAGATTTGTACATATTTATCATTATGCAGTATTTATTTGAGACAATATAATTTTTTTTAAAAATATTTTTCACATTATGTCTGCAAATCTGTTTATGATTTAGTCATGACAACGGCACTATTCCAGTAAAACACAGCTGTCTTGTACATAGATTTTAAGTAAAGGGACACTGATGTTAGATTACTGGACAACTGGCCTCTATGTGACAACAACTAATGTAAAACAAATTCATTTCTGGTGATGGTATTTAACATGGCTACACTATTAATAAAAACATTTCTTTACAGAGATGCAAGTCATGTTTTATTTTTCCCAGCTCTCTTAAGTGTTTGTGATATGGCAACATTTTCTCCTCAGTGGCCTGTTTGTATTAGGAATGTTGGCTGCAAGGCACCATGTTGAACCACATACTTCAGTCTACATTTGATGTGAAATGATTACAATTAATCATAACTAACATTTGCATTATTTATGTTTGTTCTATATATTTCAGTAATTTCAAAAAATATATTCCTAACACAGCTGGGAGCAATGGTTTGGAAGGGTTGTTGTGGTCCATTCTATTTGGGAGCAAGACTAACTTAGTATCCCCTCCAAAATTACACGTGTTGTATATACTATACATTATATTCATCTGATTCCTTTCAACATCAATCACTGATTACATGCATACAGATAATCATTATCCTAGCTAGCTGTGACTAAGGCCACATTATATTAAAGACCTTTCTTATCAGATGACATCTATCGAGGAATCTAGGGCACAAAACTATTACTGGAATCAGTGTACAGGGTAATTCAGCTGCTTACAATGACTTATGACTTTTATTAATTAGTCCATTAACCACAGAGAAGATGAGTTTTTAATTAGTAATTACTAATTATAAAAGAAGACAAGTCATACTGAAGCTTTCATTAATACTGTAGTTGTGCTCCCAAAATAGGTCAATCACAAATTACATGCACTGTCAGGAAAACCAGAAACTTTTATATAATTCAAGACTAAGGTGACTAATCCAGTCTGATACTTAAAAAGTAAAGACTGGTGCATTGTAAGACTGATGCATTGTAAAAACATTTTGCTCAATACTTGCATAATATCGATTATAGTTCAATAGTAATTCATTGGTTACAAAACTGGATTCCTTTTTGGTGCATTAAGTGCTATTGCCCATTCAAGTGCTATGGAAAAAATTTAGAAAATTTTTGAGAAGCCCAGTTGTAAAATTATATGGGTGACTTCCACCCCAAAACACGTGCAGTTCTGGGTGGTAGCTGTCACATAATTGTACCCTGACTGCTGGGTAGTGAAGTGAACATTTAAAAATACTCTCCATGGCAGCCACAGTAGAGCACCACAACAGGCTGCATGTAGGTGAGGAGCAAAAAAAATGGGGGAGGGTCTTGGTGCTGTCCTGTGTGTCAAGGCACTCCCCATGCAATAAGCCCAATGAGCCCACGTGGTGCGAGTGTCCTCAAGTCACTGAAAGACTCATCAAAGGGCCAGTGATTACAGCATCCTGTACTGATATGCACAGTATAATGATGCTTATGGACAAACTGGAACACAGAATAATGAATCTTGCACAGTTTGTTGGCAAAATATTAATGTCCCAGTGAGGATCCTTTAATTTGTGTCCCTTTGCTGATGCTGCAGGGTCTGGTCCCTGTTTTACCACAAGTAGAAAACGCAGATCATAGGTTGCAGAGTTAACAGCCAATTTCTGTCAGAAAATGTGGAATTGGTTGCACTCCGGATGACATTGTTAGGTTTGTGTCTGAAGCTGAACAAAAGACAGATTCACTAAAGTGACATGAAGGTTCAAGACCAATGCTCTGAATGTTGCTAGTTGCACTAACATGTGTGAAATGGTCTTCATGCATAAATTATGCATTAAAAATGTGAACAAATTAGTCCAATTTTTTGTGAACAGAGATTTGTTAGGATTGGAGAATGTGAAAGTGCTATAAAAATACAAATTATGCTTATGGAACTAAAGGTTGTAATGGCTATCGTTCATATGAACTGATGTTTCAGTTTTATACCAGATTCATCACACCAGGTAATTAATTTTTACTAGGCCATGGGGTTCAAAACTAAAACAGCCCAAAAGTAACTTTCTTACAGTCTTAATATTGTTCATTTAGCTCTGATCCTAGTAGCTAGTTGATGATTTAATTCATCTCCTTGGCCAGTGGATATAAGTCTATTAGCAGTCTGTGGGGTGTCTTGGAGCCAACTCCCAAATGTCAGACCCCAGGACCCAAGTTAAAAAAAGGAACAAAAGAGAAAAGTTAGGAAAGGCCCATTTATGGCAGAATTCAAACCTAGATCCCAGACTATGAAGGGTTTGTGATTGCCAACTTCATCACTATATATATATAATATATATAATTACAAAACTATCACTTTTTAAAATATTTCTACTCTATGATCTTCCCAGATGCTGAAAGGAGCATTGTATATGCTTTTTAAAATTGAAATTACAAGTTTTTGTGATTCAGACATTCCCCAGGAGGTTGGTGTGTGACAGAGAAGGAGGGTTTAGATTGTTATCTGACATCAGCAGAGACAAAGTACATATCTTTCCCTTTACAAAAACTACCTTCTTCATCTCTACAGTACCTCCACCCTGCCCACAAAAGATTTAGTGATAATTCTCCATGGATGGTTTTGGCATTTGCAGATTCTGTCAGAGTGCTCAATCAACCTGTACCCTAATCTACACTAATTTCCCATTACTGATGGCCACAGTTCTTTAAATACAAGCTAGTGGGTGGTATTTGCTCCTTGATGCAGTTGTTGTAGTAGAGTTTACAATGGCCAACTTCCTGATGCTTTCTTTGAATTCACTGAAGAGAATTCTCTTTGGTTGTCAATATGTATGACGTGGCCCACTTAAGTCAATACCCATGTGCTAGCATGGCTTCCATGTTTGGCATGCCTCCTACTTCATTATTTGGCAATTGCATTAGGCTATTCCAATTATATAAGTAGCATTATCGCAGAGGGTTACATCTTTTAATATTGAATTAATTAAGGGGGAAAGTCACAAATGAGTATGGGAGACAAGGGCACAATATTGGTCTAGAATTTTGCTGGCTGGTTATTTTGACCAACAGTCTTGTTGACAATCATTTTCCAGAGGACCAAACACCAAGACAGGTGACTTCAAGACTGTTGGAAATCATTTGTGTCCAGGTATTTTGGGTTTTCATATGAACTTTCCTTCAGTTTCCTCTAAACTACATTTGTAAATATTCGCTAGTTCTCTTTCTCTCTTGATATAATTTGCTTGGACTTGTTTTATTTTTTCATAAAAACTTGGGTCTTCCAATAGTGTTTCTAACTCCTGATGCAAAGGCTGGACAGAGCAGATATCGAGAGAAGCAAACTAGAAGGGATATAGAAAGGTAGGGAGATTTATGGGATGGCAGAGTGGTGGTGAGAGATGACTAAATTAACAACCAGAAGAGGAATGCAAAGATATATCAATATGGTTAGAAATGACAGCTGAAAAGAGTGCAGATGATATCTATAAGGATGTTGCTGGGACTTGAGGGACTGAGTTACTTGGAAAGGTTGAGCAGGTTGGGATTTTATTCATTGGAGCATAGGAAAATGAGGGGTGATCTTATAGAGGTGTATAAAATCATGAGGGGCATAGATAGCCTGAATGTGCACAGTCTTTTTCCCAGAGTTGTAGAATCAAGAACAAGAGGACATAGGTTTAGGGTGAGAGGGAGAGATTTAATAGGAATCTGAGGGGCAACTTTTTCACCCAGAGGGTGGTCCATATATGAAACGAGCTGCCAGAGGAAGTGGTTGAAGCAGCTACATTAACAACATTTAAAAGGCACTTGGACAGGTACATGAATAGGAAAGATTTAGAGGGATATGGGCCAAAATTGGGCAAATAGGAAATAGGACTAGCTTAGATAGGAATCTTGTTCGGTATGGACCAGTTGGGCCGAAGGGCCAATTTCTGTGCTGTATGGCAGTAGACTTCCAATGACTCTATGATAGAAATGTAAATTTAATGAGAGAAGTAAAGCAGTCGTGAATTGCTGAAGGGCCCTAACAATACACAGCCAAAACAGTTTTATGGGTCTATTAAAATTTATTGAACTAAATCCCACAAGAGTGTCATAATGGCTCTGTGTATTCGTGTATTATCTGATGAGGAGGAAATTGGAAGAAGAACTGAATACCTGATGGTAGGGAGGTTGCAAAAGACAGAACTTTGCAAAATGTTACTCCACACAGGAAAGGAAAATATTCCAAAAGATGGCTAGAAGAAATATTTTGAAATGGGCTCAGTGGATGGTCCAGAAATGAATGAAGATGTTCTGTTCGAGTGTGACAATATTTAGGAAAATAAACAGAAAAATAATCATAACTAATGATAGAAACATAGTTATGATTTACAATAAGCACTTGATGTAGCTAAGAGAGCATTGCAATTAGGGAATGTGTTAATAACACATCTGGACAGATAATAAACTGCAATCCTAAACTGGGGATATCTTTTGGAAATTGCAGTAATTCACAAAATAGCCTTGCCAATATAAAAACCAAATATAGTTTTGGATAGCAGTAAATATTTTTAAACTGAATGATCCCATAGCAAGTTAATGCTTCCTGACAAAAGACTTATCTCCCAATGTTTCATTAATTTCTATTAAATTGCATGTAATTTTGTTAGTGAATTTGTCAATAATTAGCAAGAACTCCCAACACAGTATTGGAATTTAATGTAAGCATGTTACTATTTAAAAAGTTTGAAAATGGATTTGACTATTTGCTAGATTTGTAATTGTTCATAGAAGGGGTGTTGAAAAGTCAGCTGGTGGGAGAATTACATTATTCGCCTTTGTAGAGCACTCTCACCTGAGCACTCAGGCTCCAGGGTCTATGGTCTATACATTTCACAAGATGCTTTGCACTCTTAGAAATTCTACTTCCCAGGGATATTACAAACTTTCTCATTCTGAGGTCTTGATTCTTCAGAGAAAGCGTTTTAAAATTTTGTATGTGTTTCAAGTTTTAAAACAAACTTAAAAGCCGTAACTATTTCTTAGGGGAAAGGATTTCATGTTTCAACAAACTGTTGTCTTAAGAAATTTTTCCTAATTATTCCTCAATTTCTTAATAATCATTTTACATCATCAATACTTGAGGAAATAATTTTCCCTATTCTCTCCAATGTAATTTTTCATAATTTTAAAATCCTCTACCAATTTCCTATTTGCCTTTCTACCCTTTGCACTTTTTGTACTTGTTTAGTTAGTCAAATGATGATTGTGAATGAATAACAGCAGAAGGAAAAGCCCTTGTCTACCTCTAGTAGAGTTGACAATGAGTCACAGTTTGTGAAGGCATTTCATTTGAGGCCAGGATTAAGACCATAAGACACAGGAGCAGATTAGGCATTCAGCCTATTGAGTCTGCTCCGCCATTCAATCATGGCTGATTTTTTTAACCCCATTCTCCCGCCTTCTCTCCATAACCCTTAACCCCCTTAACCAATCAAGAACCTATCAATCTCTGTCTTAAATACATCCAATGGCTTGGCCTCCACAGCCCTGTGTGGCAATAAATTCCACAGATTCACCACCTTCTGGCTGAAGAAATTCCTCCTCATCTCAGTTCTAAAGGGACGTCCTTTTATTCTGAGGCTGTACCCTTGTATCCTAGACTCAACATCCTCACCACATCCACTCTATCCAGGCCTTTCAGTGTCCGGCAGGTTTCAATGAGATTCCCCCTCATCCTTCTGAACTCCATCGAGTACAGGCTGAGAAACATCCAAATGGTCCTCATAGGTTAAGCCTTTCACTCCTGGATCATTCTTGTGAACCTTCCCTGAAACCCTCTCCAGGGCTAGCGCATCCTTCCTCAGATACAAGGCCCAAATTTGCTCACAATACACTGGATTAATACTGCAATTTTTGGCAACTTCACCGGTAAAAATCACAATCACTATTAAATCTGTAAAAAAAAAATTGTTTGGTGACTTACATCATACACACACCTATCATTATAACAACCACTAGCATCTATTGCCAAGATGGTCTTCCTAAGTACATGAGAAACAATGCCCTTGGCACCTTTGCTGTTAGGTGATGAAGAGACCAATATTATACACATTCTTGTGAAGAGAGAATTGAGGTGATGGGACTACTGCAGTCCACAAACATCATTAGGCCAACTGAACAAAAGATGTATACTTCAGGCATTATATCCGACTCCAATAGAAAGGAAATCAATTGAACCATGCAAATTTTCAAATACATGAACTAGTCCCCTTTAAAAGATCCTGAAAATAATACATTTTAGTGCAAGAGCCGTGTAAATTTTTAATGACTTCTTAAACCATAACTCCCACTTAACAAATCTCTGGCCCTAAGAAACTTATGTATGTGCCTTGTACATTTTTCATATGAATGTTTCAAAATACAAGAAATTTCAAAATAAAACACATTTCAAAAGTTTCCACTTCTATCTTAATCCTATATGTTCTAATCTTCAATAGTACAATACTGCTTCCTGTTTTGTGGTCACTGAGCATTCTTTGATGTAATTTTTAGTCAGCCAACATAAGGATATCACATCTGCTAGACTTCATGGATATCCCTAGATCTTTGTGGAAAGCTTTCTTCAGGGTTAATGAGGAGCATAACTTCAGGACCAATATTTGCTTTTTATTTATATAGATAATTGTCCCATTCAGAGGAATGAGGAACTTGTAAAGCTTGTGACAAATGTGTGAAGGCTTCAGCATTAGGCATGAAGCATTGCTTCAGCAATCAATTTCCAGATACCGAAAAATTTCAATTCAAAAGCAATGCTTAAACATGGCCTATATGAACATAGAAAGCAAAATAAGGAGTTCCGTCGGTGAAGTTTCCTTTTATAATTGTACAACATATTGATTCAAGATTCCTGCATTATTTCCACTATGGTTAGAAGCCCAGTTACGCTATGAATCTAGTTCATCATTCCAACACCCAATTTCTCAGTCTTCATCGCAGACTATAAATTCCACCATAGCATGGCCAACTCTGAATCTATAAACTCTTCCAATCCTACATTCCTGTTCTCAACCTTGCATTCATCCCTCCCTTCTTTCCACCTTCTGAAAAACAAGTAATTCCTCAAATATCTCAGCCTTTCAAAGGATATTTAAAAGCTTCCTGTAACCCTTCTCTTAACCAAGTTTGTCCTCTGAGTATTCTTGATTTTTTAGCTCATGAATTTTTGTAATGCTTTGGGACATTTTAATCTACTGAAAATATTAGCCAAGTTCAAATTGTAATGCTAATTCAAAATTTCCCATGAGCAATGCTGTGATTGCTCACTCTTAGTAATGCAGCATTCTACCCTATTAGCCACACTGTCTTTCATCTGAGGCATTAAGTCAAGGTCCTGAGTGCTTGCTCAGATGTGGCACAATTTCAAATAAGGATATTATTATCTCAATCAACATTTCTGAAAGACATTACCTGGGTGTTTACTACACAGCTGTTTCTGGGAGCTAGTTGGGCATCTTAGACAGCCATATTTCCTTCATTACAATAGCAACTAAACTCCAGAAAGTACCTGGAATGCTGCAAGCTGCTTAGGGACATTCTGAAAGGAATGTTAAGGGTGCTATTTTTCATTTATGTATGTTATAAAAGCATATATAGCCCGTAGGTGTCTCTCCTTTTTTGGTGCACATTTTAGGGAATCATGGAGGTAATACATTATTATGTTTGACAGAATGTCCTGGAATGTCCATATATAGATTTCCAGAATACCCCCACACCAACATAACTCCCTACAAAAACAGTCATCCTTAACATCAGCTCCGCTGTCTCTATTAAAAAACGTTCATGTTAATCATTTTTTCTTTATTAACTTTGATTCTTTTTAGGTCATCATGAGAAGATTTCTGTAGACTATTTTAAATGTAAAATCTCTTTTTATAGATTTGTAATTTGATACATAAATTACCACATATAATCCATGTTCTCATTTCATAGTTTGGATATAAATCTCTTATGGCTGATGAAGTATTTGTTTTAACTCTGAACATATGGAATCACAGGGAATATACAACACACAAAAAGGACATTTCCCCAACCAGTTTATAATCCTGACAAGTCTCTTATTCTATCCACTTCATCATAGCTTTTCACCAGACTTTTGTATTACTTTGCCTCTCATCTGGATTCCATATTAAATAAAAGTACTTTTAATTTGACCTTCATAGTTTGAGATGAGTTTGGTCATTAAGCTTCTGCTGCATTGCATTTATGATGAAGGCTATTCAGTAATTAGACTTTATCATTATAATAAAATGTGATCTTATAATATTGTGCTATTAGGATAATATACCCCTTCAGGATGTGTTATACTGAATGAAATATTTAATACTTTAAAGTCAATGTCTTTAATTCTATCTATTGAGTCATCAAAGTGAAGCCTGGTCTGCCCCCTAAGCTGAATGCAATATATCCCAAATAACTATTCTGATGAAGAGCTGTGTAACTATGCTCTGTTTTCATTTTTCCAGATGTGGACTTCACTGACGAAGCCAGCATTTATTGGTTGCATTGCTGCAGTAATGGAACAACTGTATAGTTTGCTGGGCCATCTCAGGAAACAGCTAAGAGTTAACCACATTGTGATAGGTCTGGAGCTATTACAAATAAGGATGGCAGATTTCCTGCCTCCCTGAGGCCATTAGTAAACTAGATGGTTTTTATAACTATCTGATAGGTTCATTGTCACCATTACAAAGATTAAGATTTTTTATAACAAATCCAGATTATGTTAACTAATTGAATTTAAATTCCCATCTGCAATACTGTGATTTGAACACTTAACTCCAGATTCAGATTTCAAGATTACTATTCTGGTAATTTAACGTTTGCACACATAGTACTTAGCCCTTATTATCACTACAATTTAGATTAGTTGGTCAATATTCCATTACATTTAGTTTGACCTTTCTGTGGTAAATTAGTTTTATCATTATCTACATGACCACAGTGACTAATTCCAAATAAAAGCACATCTGACTTTACAGCACCATGGGATGTTCTGAAGTTGTGAATGCCATTATGTAAATGCATGTTTTCCTTTCCTTTATGCTTTAAATGTAGGAGTGCTAACAGAAAATGGAGAAGGATTCTCATAGTCACATTATGAAACATTCATACATTCAACTCAACCTCAAATTACTGTTAGCAATGTTATCTATAGGGTTGTTCTTACATCAGATTCCTGGCATCCCAAGTAGCTTAAAGCCCAACAACATACTGAGAAGTGAAAATCAGTTTCCTGCAGTTGGTAAAAGCAGAAACCTTCCTTACACTTAAATAGTGCTTGGATGTGTGCTTTAAGAGCCGTGATCTGCAGAGCTGGAAGGTTTGGTGTGCAGTTCTGGTCTTTGCAGAGGGTGCGATAGAGGTTCACCAGAATGTTGCCTGAATTTGAGAGTAATAGCTCTAAGGAGAGGTCAGACAAACTTGGATTGTTTTCTCTGGAGCATTGGAAGCTGAGGGACGACCTGATAGAAGTATATAAAATTATGAGAGTCATAGATAGGGTAGATAATCTGAGTCTTTTTCCAAGAGTGGAAATGTCTAATACTAGATGGCATAGCTTTAGGGCAATAGGGGGATTGTTTAAAGGAGATTTTCGAGGCAAGTTTTTTCCACAGATAGTGGTAGGTGCCTGGAATGCACTGCCTGGGGAGGTGGTGGAAACAGATATGATAGCAATGTTTATGAGGCATTTGGACAGGAACATGAACAAGCAGGGAATGGAGGGATATGGACCACGTGCAGACTGATGAGATTGGTTTAAATTGACAGTATGGTCAGCACAGTCCAAATGGGCTACTCCTACTCTTATTTTTATTGTGTTCTTATGCTTTTATTCAATGATGTCATCTGTCTCCACAATATCTAGAAACCTATTCCAGGTGGTGTATAAAACCTGCCAACAAAAGATGTTTACAAATATGGGGGGTTACATTTATTTGTAAAATAAAAGACAACAAAATAGCATGAAGTCCCAATGGATATTCCACAACTTCCTAAAACAAACCTGTATTATTTTATGAAAGTTGAACAGAATAACTAACTGGTAATTTTCCCCCAGTGAAAGGAACAAATGAATTCAGGTTACTGTGTTCCAACGTATCCCTTAATGGATTCATAACATTACTAAAAATGGTTTTCTATAATTGCCAGACCCATAATGAAGATGTGCAAGTGTTGCATAAGTCTCAAGGCATCTATTTCATAGCTTGGCAACTGAAGTTACATGAGAAATTTAAGTGGGCTACCTTATCAGTAATATTTAGTTTGAAAGCCACAATTAACAAGCACAGATGTCCTAATCTAAGCCTATAAACTTTCTATCCTCTTCCCAGTGGTGCTACATTATGTAGAGGCTTTTGCTGTGTTGTGATATATTTTATATTTTGCGTGCACTGCTAACTTATCTACCTGGAGGCTATTCAGCCCATAATGACTGTGCCAGCTCTTCTAAAAACTCTCTACTTAGTCCTATTCCTCTGGTCTACAATTGCATAATTTGGAGTGGGGTATTGTTCTATGGTGAGTGTTTAGGTATACAATGTACCCTATGCAATGAGGAATTCTGAGAAATAACCAGCACATTCACTCTCAGAAGGCTTACGAACCAAATTTTAAGTCCTTTCCAATGCTGCTGAACAGTTCTACCATCTGATAAAGGGGTATAATGCTGGAAGGCTTATTAGAATGGAATGGGACACCTCTTCATGTGAGCATAGTGGCCATATGAATTCGGTGCCGCCAGTTCATGGACATAATTTCGACTATCTATCTTGTTTACTAGCTGCCCACCTGTTTGACGGAGGGGTTTATGTGATAGGAAGAGGGATTTATAGTTGGAGGATCACAATGGTGCAATGCTGAGTGACCGGTGCTTACCATCTTCTGTGTCACAACAAAGAGAGATGAAGGAATAGGAACAGGAATAAGGAAGCTGGAGTAAGAGGGCAAAGTGCAAAAGCAGCAATGACCACCAGTGCTTTGAGCTGGTAGTTTTCCAAGAGCAGCTTTGCCTAAAACACTACACCCGACCCCTCCTAATACACTAACACTGCTGCAAAGGTCATTGACCAGTTGGGGTACAGAAACTACATCAATGGCATATCACAGTTCACTGTGAATTTTTGTATTGGGAAGTCAATGAGGTGCTCAACGCTCACATTTATAATTATTCCTTTTAAATATGATGCAAGTGTGCATTAAATCAAAGTATATTTTTGTGGATTGGTGTTGTTAATATTTGTAGCAAAAGAAAATCAAATCTTGGGAAGCCATTACTAGGCAGGCAGAGGAAAAGATTCAAGAATGTGCTCAAAGCCCCCTTGGGGAAATATATCATTCCCACTGAGTCCTGAAAACCTCTGGCCCAAGACCACTCAAAATGGAGAATGAGCATTCAGGATAGCATTGACAATGTCAAGTTCATGCATCGGGGGTATACAGAAGCTCTGCATAAAGAGCAGGAGGAGCAAGTCACCTCACAGACTACCTATGTACCCACCGCTTTCAAGCACCCCCTGCCCTCTCTGTGGAAGAGCCTGCATTTCCCATAATGGCCTATCATTCACCTCAGAAACGACAAATCCAAAGTGGAAGCACAGCATCCTCGATCCCAGGGGAGATGGTCAAAGAAAAAAAGTAGAATAGCAACAGCAATGGATTGGATAGAATGTTAAACCAAATTCCTGTCGTGTGGATGGGAATAGGTGTGCCTGTAATTCATCAGGATACTGTAAACTACTTGCGTGGGGCCCTAACTGTAAATTTCAGTTGCACAAAAGCTCAGCTCATTCAATAAATGTTCATTATCAAAAATATGCCACTTAGGTCCAAGGTTGGCTTTGGGAGTCAGGCAGAGACAGAGGGTTAGTGATCAGGCAATAGTCAGGGGCTTAGATCAGGTCAGCAGGGAAGGAGGTAGGCATGTGGGGTGGACTAGGTGTTAATCTCGATGGAATGCAACCTGGTGTCAGCAGCCAAGAGGTGTGTCAACAGGAGGGCTTGGGTCTTGGAACTGGTACCAGTGAATGAGTATGTTGAGGTGTAGATGAAGGCCTCTAATGGGGGTGTCAGGATCACTGGGCCAGGCGCTTGGTCCAGTCAAACGGAATAGTTCGGGGGAATGCCATTGCTGAACATGTCCCTCTCAGGAATGCCTCAGGTCTCTGCAATGATGTCTTCTTCCAGGAAAATGATTGCACAAGAATATGCAGTCCTTTAACAATGACATGCACACTTTAAAAACCACCTTAAATAGGATGATGGTGGTGAAATCGCACGTGGAAGATGGGATCAAGTCCATCAATTCTCACCTATTTCCAGAAACACCTCCTCTCCAGCCCCTGCTGACCCTATCCACAGCATAAGTTCGAAAATCCAGAGGACATTGGACTTCAACAGTCAGACCAGGGATCTGAGCTCACCACCCCTACATCTGCTGAAAAGCAGAAGCTCCATAATGTGGAATTATAAAAATAAAGACTTGTGTTTGCATAAGAACATGTATGTGTATATTTTTTTAAAAGCTGTGTTTTTGGACTAGATAAGCATTATTCTTTTGGACCCATTTCCTGTCATGTCCATCATAACATCAGGATCAAGGCCACCATTATTGGTGGCCAGGGAGGCTGAGCAACATTGGGCAGGGACAAGGGAATCAGGAGATCGGGTGTAGGTGGTTCTGAGGGGTGCTTCGGTGTAGATGGAGGGGCAGATTGGTGGCCTAAGGTTTCCCACTTACCTCCTGGTTTACCCAGTTGGTGCTGGATGATTGTTATCTCTGGAGTGTCCTACAATGGATGCTCCCTGGCTAACATGGTCCAGGTTTCCCTACAATGTTCAAATAGAGAATACCATAAGCATGTGCTTCCCGACATGGAAATTGCATTGGGGTGGCAAGGATGTCTATTTGCAAAAAGTAGCTGGCTGTATTTCACAACTGGCATAGTTCTGGAGACAGTCATAGATGCAATTTATTCTGGATTAAATCAATTTTCAATTATCTAGCACTGAAAAATCAGTGACATATGATTCAATTTCTGGGCAATACACCAGTATCTCCAGAAAGATAGGAGATACTGCATTCACTTCCTTTTTGAAATACTTGATACAAAAGTGCTTCCCCTCGCTCTTGCTTGTTCCCCAGTTGGAATACTGTATGGGTCTGTTCCAATGATTACAAAAGTACCTCTCTGACTATGTGATAGAATACTAAGTAAATATGTAAAGAATGCTTTCCTTCAAACATGAAGAAACAGATTTGATTGCAAGAAAATGTCGGTAACTTTCAGAAGGTCAAGAAGAAACAGAGCTGAAATATCTGACAAATGTAGCAAAGAGGAACTGAAATAAAGATTAAATGCTGTAAATTGTGAACATGACCTGCATTGAAAATTAACACGTCTTACGTGCAAGAGAACTGATGTGATGGAAAATCAACAAATCACAGATGCTAGCAAAATGAAATAAATGCAGGTAAACAGGAAATACAGAAGGTCGGGGATCATTCATGGAAAGGAAAAAAGAGGTCGAAGACCTTTGTCAGAACTGGGAAGGTGGGAGAACAAGTTAGTTTTAACTTGCAGTGATGATGATATGGGGAGAGGGTGCGGGAGGGGCAACTAGAAAGGAGAAAGAGAATATCTCTAAAAGGGTGAGACTAGAATTGCCCAGATGATCCCAATGTTTACAGAGCCATCTGGTTGATGATTAATGAGAAAGTAGAGAAAAGGGAACTAAACGAATGGATATGTCAGAGATGTAGAAAGAAAGTTAAACATGCCCAACAGATCAGGCATTGTCTGTGTAATGAGAATAACTGAGCTAATATTACAAATAGGCAACTTTAAAACAGAATTAGCCAGTTAATAAAAATTGTTGAGTTCAGTGTTGAATTACAAAGTTTGCAAAGTGTCCAGATGGAAGATAATGTGCTGTTCCACAAGCTTATGTCGGTGTTCATTGGAACAGTGCAGGAGGCTGCAGACAGATAGGTCAAAGTGGGAGGAGGATGGAGAATTAAAGATAGATAACCTTAGAGCAGAACTGTCCACTTCTGATACAAACAGGAAGGGGATCCAAAGAGTCCTTCCAGATGGAGCAGTGATTCACCTGTACTTCTTGTAATCTAGAGTACCGCATTGGTTACTCAGGATGCGGTCTCCTCTACATTAAAATGACAGGCAACTGGAAGCTTAGGGTTGCCACCTGCAGAGTGAACAATGGTGCTCAGCAAAGCAGTCACTTAATATTCATTTAGTTTCTTCAATGTAGCGGAGACCATATCCTGAGTAACTAGTGCAGTAGTCTAGATTTAAAGAAGTGCGTATGAATCACTGCTCCATCTGGAAGGACCCTTTGGATCCTCTTCCTGTTTGTATCGGAAATGGACAGTTCTATTATAAGATTATCTATCTCTCATATGACACTACCCGATCTGCTGAGCAGTTCTAGCTTTCTCATGGTTTCAAGGCTCAGCAACAGCTTCAACCTGCTTTAACCTGGAGGACAGCATAAGACAACAGAGATGCAAGAAATAGATGAAATGCAATCAACGGCTCTGTTAGATGTAGTAGAAGGGAAGTTATGGTTAAAGTCCAGTGGGATCAGGAATTCTGAAGATGGGAGAAAGCCTGAGACATGCATGTTCTTGACCTCTCTCTGCAGCATCTCCTCCATCTGAAAGCTGTCCTGGTCTGCAGTTCCCTTTATCCTTTGCCCTGGTGAGGTTTGTGGAAGTGTGGGAGTCAGGACCCTGGGGAGTTTCAGGGGAGCACAGAAATTGGGGCCCCAGTGAGTTTCAAGACAGCACAATAATCAGTGGCTTCCAGGGGAGCAGGGGAAACATTACATGTGAAGCAAATGCTAAACCACTGGGATTCCAAAGAGTCAGATAGCAGATTATCAGAGTTCTACAATGATGTGGAAAAATATGAATTTCCATTTCTTTATCCAACAGTGTAGAGATTTTACTACTATATTGCATATTGAATAAAATCAGATTTTTTGCTCTAATGAAGAAAAGTAATACTTGATCCTCAGCATGTCCAAATAAAGCTACTAATGATCTTTTGTCCTTCACTGTAGCATTCACTTTACTGAGCATACAGTATGTGAGAGGCATGCATGGAACAACCATCAGAATGTCAGCATGGTAAAATATCATGGAGAATGCATGTTGGTGTTCATAAGTTAAAAAGATTTATAATAACTGAAAGTACTTTGAAGGAAATTTATGGATTCATGTATTGTACATCTTATTCACAGGAATGGCCAATAATAGTAAAAATAGTAAACAAAATTCACATAAAGATCAAGCAGTCTTGCTGTCAATTTAGAATTAAGAAACCAATTAAAGGCTTACTGCAGAAGATGTTATCTTTGAATGTTTGGTAGAATTTGATTGACAGTGCTGACAGATGAATAGAAACGCAACCTCCTAGTTGTTCACTTGTCCTCCATTTCTTAACCAGACAGTAAACTACTATATTAGGAAGACTAACTACTATAAGTTGACAATATATCTGAAATAGCATTATTTCCATTTAAATATTAATTTGCTTCTAAACATATTTAGTATGATAGAGAAAAACAACTTTCTGTATACCCCCTAAACAACCACTTCTGAAGCACATGCAATACAATTAACACATTTCCCTATTACCTAACCAAAATAGTTTCCCCCCACATTCTACATAAATAAAAAAAATAAATGTTATGCTTTGATTTTTGTTGATGTTGTACATAGGGAAAATGTTTATGGTTAAGTAATAAGGAAGTGGGTTGGTTGTGTTTCCTATGCTTCAGAAGTGGTTGCATAGTGGGTATACAGAAAGCTCCTCTTCCCCACCATATTAAAAAATGCTAAGATAAAATTCTCAAACAAAAAAGGTTTTCTTAAAAAAAATGAAACAAGAAGAGCAAATCTAATTTATTCACTTCAGCGTCTTTGTGTAGTTTACAGCATTAGTTCAGCAGTGACATTAAAAACCCATTTACAACAATTGAAATCCAGATAATTCAAAAAATAATCTCTGAATGGAATATTTTCTTGTCCAGAATTTGACTTTTCAACTGTTTTGAAGTTAGTAAAGGATGTTCAAATACCACTGGTAATTACAGCATTAAAACACTTAAGGATAATGAAAAAGAGATGTAATGTTTGGGGAATGATGGGGTTGGGAGGGTAGAGTGGAAGAGGACAATACTGTGATTTCAAGAAGTGGAATTTAAACAGAAAATAAAATCAGTAGGGCATTGACAGAAAAGAAACAAAATTGTATTGATTTAATAAGGAGGGGAAATGTTCTTGGTCACCGGTGACTAAGAAGTCAATGTCAATATTTACATTGTGCCTTTTTATACATGCTTAAAAACCTCAAAGCTGCTATAACATACAAACTGCGATCCAAAGAATGTGATGACAGAGTCGCCATGCTAACACCTTCTCTCAATCCTGCTTTTTTAATTCTTTTCATTCTCCACAAATATTAAATACACACCACTTTCTCACAAGTTCTTTATACAATTATGGTTTCTTACCCAATAGACAAATGGTAGACAGCAACAAAATTTTTAAAAAAAAACTGGAGATTCAAAAAATCAGGACTAAAAGTAGCAAAAAGGAAACACTTAACATGCCAGTCAACAGAGTTAATGTTTCAGATAGAAGACCCTTCATCAGAACTGGGAAAGAGAGTTCGTTTTAAATTTCATGGAAGGTGAGGGTGGGGTGGGTGAAATGAATAACATTCAAGGAATATGATAGGGATGATACCTCAGGAATCATGATCTACCACTGGTCTCTTAGGAACTTCCTAGGTTGTATCTTGTCAACTTGAAAATGACTTGGTTATCCCTATCCTTTATCTTCTGTTTGTTAACTAATTCTCTGTTTATATACCCTTATACCCGTGAACACTTAAATGGCACCTCATTTAATGTCTTTTAAGATTTTAAATGCAGTACACCTCCTGGCCTGCCTTTAACTATCCTGCTACTTACAACTTCAAAGAATTCCTAACAAGTTTGTTAAACATTAATTACCTTTCAAAAAAACCATGTTTACTTTGTCTAATTGTGTTATGTTTTCTAAGTCCTCCAATATGACATTCTTAATAAATGGATGGCAGTATTTTCCTAATAACTATTGTTAGGTTTAATGGGGTTGTTGTTCTCTATATTCTTTCTCACTCCTTTTTTGAATAACAATGTTACATTTGCCGTTTTCCAATCAGCTGAAACCTTTCCAGGATTAAGGGAATTCTGGAGGATAAGAACAAATGCATCCACTATTTCTACAGCAATCTCCTTCAGGACTGGCCAGCCCTTAGACTTGTTATTTTGCCCAATGCTTTTATTTGAGATATTAATTATTTTAATTTTTTTGCTTTCTTGTCCCTTGGTTACCTCACACTTTGGTGTGCTTTTAATGTCTTCTACACTGAAGACAGAAGCAAAATATTTCTTTAACATCTCTGTCATTTTCTTCTATTCCATTATTAATTCCTCTGTTTCAGGTTCTAAGGGAGATGTGTTTACTTTTACTACATTGTGACTTTTACGTGGTTGTAGAAGCTCCTAGAATCTGTGCTTATATTTCTTGCTACTCTTGGATTATATTTTCCTCCTCTTAAACAATATTTTAATCTTTCTTTCCTGGTTTCAAAAATGTTCTCACTCCTCTTTACAAGTGTCTTAACACCACCCCTAACTTCCTTAATTAGCCAAGCATGGATCATTTTTCTCATGGAGTCTTTAATTTCAAAATAATATATAATTATTGAGAATGATGAAATACTTATTTCAATGTCTGCCACTGCTTATTCACTGTAAGACTTTTAATCTAATAACCAGTCTATCTTAGACCCTCATTCCATGCCATTGCCTATACTTAAATGCAGTACAGTAGTACATCAATTTTAGTTTTAGATTCATTGGTGGAAGTTGGGCTCTGCCTCAGGATTGCACAAGGCCACTAGTATTGGAGCACAGTCAGAGTGACAGTGGTTCCTTGTTCACGCAGGTGTCCTTCAGAGGTGTCTCGGATTATCGGTCCATGAAACATGAAATGGCTTTTATTTCTAATCTACCACTAATTCATCTACCATGTTTTGAAAGCAAATAAAGAGCCTTCAATTTCGATTTTTTATGATCTTCCTCAATTTCAACCATATTTGCAGCTGGATTATTGCCATCATATTGTTTGTCCTTTACTGTCGCACTCTGCTTATCACTATGTATGCAGCTACACTGTGCTATTACCTTGCCTTTTCACTTTAAATTTCAATATTTTCCTTCACCTCAACTCTCCTCTCTACTATTCACTTTAGATTTCTTACAGAGTCCCAATCATTCAGTTTGCCAGGACACCGATCCCAGCCTGATCCCCTGGAGCCCAACAGAACAGAACAGCTTTCCCTGTCCCCAGAAGTGATGCCAGTGTCCTATGAATTGAATTGCCTTTCTCCCACATGACTTTGAGTCAATTATCACTTTATGATTGTATTTTCCCAGAGCTTCCTTTACATTGAGATTACTAATTAATCATGTCTCAAACTTGATCAAATCTCAAGTCACCAGTTCCCCGGTTAAGTCCAAAATGTGTTACATTAAAAAATACATTTAAGCTTTTTAACACCATGCCAATTTGCACATTGCTCAGGTCCTAATCCAAAAGTTATATTTGTGGCTCTGCCTGTTAATTTAGACCCTTCAGCAGGATTTCTTTCTGAGTTCTACAAATATTGTTGATTGTTCCCTGTGTGACAACAAATGGATCCTACCCTCCCCCTTTCACCAAATTCCTTTCCATTGCTGACGAGATGTCCTTCAAAAGCGTAATGCATTTTCCTCATTGTCACTCACACAGCATGCATAAAATTCACAGGGATTTCACCAATGAATGAAATAATGTTAAGAACGCTCAGCCGCAATAATTTTACATGGCCAGTACTAAATCACAACCTCCACTTCTCTCCTCATGTGCCTTTCACATATAAACTGAAGATTGTGGATTTTCTGTGCATTGATTCCTTTGAGGAGATGATTTCTTCTTTAGGTTCATTGATATTGGATTTAAGCTTACTTTGTGCAAAAACAGGGACTGAAAAGTCAGTTGGTCTGGTGAGAGAGTGAGAGAGAGAGACTCTTGCTGCATTCTCTACTACCTGCTGACTCAGCACCTCCATCACAGAAGATGAAAAATGAGAAGAGGAGGAATAGGACCAAGGACAAGGAAACAGAGCAAGGGATGAGGTGACAGCAGGAGGCTGCTTCTGTCTATTCCATCAAAGAGAGATTCATTACCTTATGATACAGTAAGAAGAGACCCAAACCAAATAGCCCATGCTCAGTTCATGGGCTGATAGCCAACACACAACTTCAGTACACAGAAAGACAATCTCCACTGAGAGAGCAGTAAACTTCCTATGCTTGACATCCTATGGCATTACTGACTATACAGGCACATGATCAGCATCCTGTGGGTTGCCACTGATCAGAAGCTCAGCTGGCTCAGATGCACATAAACAACTGCCACAGGAACTCATCAGAAGCTGAGTACCGTGTGAAATGTGATTCAACTGCCAACTTCCCATTCAGGACCACAAAAAACTGCAGAGAGTTGTGGACACAGCCCAGCACATCACGGAAACCAGCCTCCCCTCCTTGGACTCTGTCTTTACCTCTTGCTGCCTCGGTGAAGTAATCAAAGACCCCACCCACCCGGGACATTCTCTCTTCTCTCCTCTTCCATCAGGTAGAAGATACACGAGCCTGAGGGCACGTACCACCAGGCTTAAGGACAGCTTCTATCCCACTGGTGATAAGACTATTGAATGGTTCCGTTATACGATGAGATGGACTCTGACCTCACGATCTACCTTGTGACCTTGCACCTTATTGTCTACCTGAACTGCACGTTCTCTGTAGCTGTGACACTTTACTTTGTACTGTTATTGTTTTTACCTGTACTACCTCAATGCACTCTGTAACTGCACTGTGTAATAAATTGACCTGTACGATCAGTATGCAAGACAAGTTTTTCACTGTACCTCAGTAGAAATGACAATAATAAACCAATACCAATGCCAATATCTTTCCAACATTTGCAAGATGCAAGTCAGGAGTATGATGGAATACTTTACAGCTGGCTGGATGAATGAAGCTCCAACAATAATCAGGAGGCACAACACCATTTAGAAATGATGGAACACAGAGATTTAAAAGACTTGACGGCTGGTACATTCCATCCAGCTCAACGAACATTCTCTTGCTGCACCACTTCACTGAATCAAAATCTTGGAACTCACGATGCAACTACACAGTAAGAATATCTTTACTACAAGTGCTTGGAAGGTTAAGTAAGGCCTGCTTGTCGCCACTTTCTTGAGGGCAATTTGTAATGATCATTACATGCAGGATTGCCAGGAATACCTCCATTTCATTAGTGAAAAATTTCTTCCTTATACCTTACTGTTTCTTCCTTATTCCTTACCTCTCCCTCTTGCTGATCACCTTAGTATTTGCTAAGCATAATTGATGACTTCAAGGCCAAACCAAATCTTCATTCTGGGCAACATTTATATAACAAATCAATTCAAAAAGCATACAAACATAGAACAGTTTTAGTCTGCTCCTTTACATGTCCAACTCAGCTTATGCAGTCCTCCTACGATGGCTTTGGCATGGATGATGGAAGGCTCAGTGGAGGAGGTACTGTTGTCTTTGAAGGACAAACTTAATAAGGTCTGGGACTGAACATCCTGGACTCAAACTGCAATATCTTTTCAAGAACAATCTCTGCTTCAAACATTACTGCAGAGGTTCCAGAGGCTGTGTCCTGATTCCAACCGTCTTTATGTACATCACAAATTACCCTGCTAATATCAGGTGAGAAATGAGGATGTTTGCTGATGTTAGTATGGTCTCCAGTTCCATTTACAATTCCTCAAACAATAAAATTGGGCTTTCCCTAATGCAACAAGAACCAGACAATATACGGTCATGGGCTGATAAGTAGCAAGGTGCATTCACACCATATCTGCCAAACAATATCTATCTCCCCTAAAAATTCAATGACGTTATCATTCTAAATCTTCCACTATTGATACCTCAAGAGATGACATTCACTGCAAGTGTAATTGGTTCAGGCACATAAAAACATTGGCTACCAAAAGAGGAGTGAGGCTGATTATCCAGTGGCCAGAGATTCATCTCCTGATTTCTCAATTTCTTTCCACCTTCTCTGGGGCACAAGTCGGGAGTATGATGGAACACTCTCTAATAGAAGCACAGAATCGTACAGCATGGAAACAGGCCATTCAGGCCAATTTATCCTTGCCGACCAGTGGGTACCCTTCCATATTAACCCCATCGTCCAACATTTGATCCATATTCCTCTACGCCCAAGTGATCCAAATATTCATCTAGGCATTTCTTAAATGGTGTCAGTGGCCTATCTTCAACCATATTGTCAGGTAGTGCATTCCAGGTACTTACATCTCTCCGAGTGAAGAAGAGGAGCCTGAGGGCATGTACCACCAGACTTAAGGCCAGCTTCTACCCCACTGTGATAAGACTATTCGATGGTTCCCTTATACAATGAGATGGACTATGACCTCACGATCTACCTTGTTGTGACCTCGCACCTTTATTGCACTGTACTTTCTCTGTAGCTGTGACACTTTACTCTGTACTGTTATTGTTTTTACCTGTACTACATCAATGCACTCTGTACTGACTCAATGTAACTGCACTTTGTAATGAATTAACCTGTACAATCAGTTTGTAAGACGAGCTTTTCACTGTACCTCGGTACAAGTGACAATAATAAACCAATACCAATACCAATATATCCCCACTGAAACTCATCTCCCTTATCCTAAACCTATGTCCTCTAGTTTGATATGGGGGATAGTTTCCTGCAGTCTCCCCTATCTATATACCTCATAACATTATACACCTCAATCATGTCCCCTTTTACCTCCGCTATTCCAGGGAGAAAATATCAAGCTTTTCCAGTACACCGTGATAAATGAACTGCTCATTGCAGGCGACATCGTGGTGAATCTCCTCTATACCCACTCCAGCACTATCACATCTTTTCTGTACCTTAGTGACCAGAACTGCACACTGACGTCTGACCAAAGTTTTATAAAAGTGGAGCATACAAATGACCTGACTAATGAATGCCAGTATCCTGTATGCCTTCCTATCCATGCTGTGTACCTATGTTGCCACCTTCAAGGATCTAATGGATTTATACTCCAAGGTCCCTGTTCCTCAATACTCCCCAAGGCCCTACCATTCATGATGCCAACCTCAGTACTCCCAAAATGCATTACATCACAATAATCTGGATTAAATTTCATCTGCCGTTTTTCAGCCTACCTCAGCTGGATTAAATTTCATCTGCCATTTTTCAGCCTACCTCAGCAAAACATCAATATCTCTCTGCAACCTCAGACTACCTCCCACACCATCAACTTCTCTGCCAATCTTTGTGTCATCTGCAAACTTCCTGATCTTGCCTTCCACATCCACATCAAAGTCATTCACTTATATTACAAACAACAAGAGTCCCAGCACGTCTCCTTGTGAATCACCACTAGTTACAGGGATCCAATCTCAAAAACAACTCTCTACCATCACCCTCTGTCTCCTATTTCGGAATTTTGGATCCAGTTTCCAATGTGCCCTGGATCCCATGGGCCATAACCTTTTGAACTAGTCTCCCCTATGGGACTTTGTCAAAGGCTTTACTGAGGTCCATATAAGTCACATTTAATGCCTTGCCTTCATCAATACACCTTGTTACCCCTTCAAAGAATTCAGTCAAGTTGGTCTGACAGATCTGCTCTTGACGAAGCCATGTTGGCTGTCTCTGATTAGTCCCTGACTTTCCAGGTGATCATTAATGTTCTCTCGCAGAATTTTTTCCAGTATCTTCCCTACCACTGACGTTAGGCTTGCAGGTCTAAAATTACCAGGCTTTTCCCTGCTGCCTTCAGTCCAGTTGCTGTCCTCCAGTCATCTGGTATCTCACTTGTGTCCAGCCAAGATTTAAAAATCTCACCTTTAAGCCTGGCAAGGCATCAAGTACCTCATTTATTTATGGAGACCTGCACTAGACTTCCACCTGCTCCTTAACTGAATTCTCCATCTACAAAGTCTACTTCTTTTATGAATACCAATGAATAGTATTAGTTTAGGACTTTGCCTGTACCTTCTGGCTCCACGCATAGATTGCCCTGTTGTCCCAAATAAGCCTTCCTTTTTTCCCTGGTTATTCTTATTCCCTTTATATACTTGTAGGCAGACTTCAGATTTACCTTAATGGTTTGACAGTGATTTCTCATGATCCCTCTTTGCCTCTCTAATTTCCTTATTAAGCACCCTCCTACACTCATGACAGGATTTTCCCTGTCATTAGTTCCGATATCTGTCATATGCTTCATTTCCTCTCTTTATACAATCATCATTATCCCTCAATATCCAGGCTTCCCTTTATTTGTTTCCTCTAGCTTCTACCCTTACAGGAACATGTTGGCCTTGAACTCTTGCTATTTCTCCTTCGAATACTTCCCACTGTGTAAATGTCAGCTTACCTGCTTGCCTGGAAGTGTGCAGTTCCAGCAACACTCGAGAGTTTGATCCAATCCAGGAAAAATGAACCCGGTCCTGATGAAGGTTCTCAACCTGAAGCGTCGACTGTCTATTTCCCTCCATAGATGCTGCCTGACCTGCTGAGTTCCTCCAGCATTTTGTGTGTATTGCCCCAGTTTATCTGCATTGTCTTCGTTACTCGTGTGTCATGGTTGCGTCATGGTGTGTCACAGCAACAACTCAGAGGATTCTTTGATAGTACCTCCTGAACTCCTAAATTCCAATAGCATCTAAATGTATTCAAGCAAAAGATCTGTATGCCCTTCCATCAAACTTGCATCCTTGAATCCATTTTTATGATATAATTATGTAATTAACACCAGATGACTTGTAAAGATGTATGTAAAGAATTGTCCTGCTAATAAACAGGCCCCAGTTGTCCAGTAAAGAACAAACATCTTGCATTTCTTTGCTACCTTTCATATCCTCCCAAGGAACATTTCAGTCAAAAAATCACTTTTGAAGTGGAATAGTAGTTCTACGGTAAATTCAACAGTTAACTTGTGAACAACAAGATCCCACTTGAAATATTTTTATTTTTATTTTTGTATGAGGGAAGTTGCTACAAAAAACAAGAGAATAATTATTGTGATGAAAAACACAATGATGCTGGAGGAACTTAGCAGGCCAGGCAGCATCTGTGGAGAAAAGCAGGCGGTCAGTGTTTTGGGTCAGGAGTCCTTTAACTCTGAAAAAACTCCTTTAAAGCAGATTGCCTTGCTTTATGATCTAGTAGAGGAGCAAGCTATTGTAAATCAAAACACTGCAAATGCTAGAAATCTGAAATGAAACCAGAAAATGCTGGAAACGCTGAGCAGGTCAAGTAGAAACTGTGGGAAAAGAAACAAGGTTAAGGTTTCACATTGAGAAAGTGAGAAAACAAGCTACAGGGAGGAGAGAGTAGGAATGGATAGGACTAATGGAATATTTCTGATAGTGGTTGCTGTGGTGATCCTGTGATTTACAAAGCCATCTTGTTGGTGGATTAATTAGGGAGACAGAGAGAGAGGGAAAACAACTAAAAGGAATTATTAAAGCTGTGAAATGTAGTTCAGAGTGGTTGCAAAGAAATGAAACCAAAAGGAGAAAACTGGAAATACCCAGCAGATCAGGCAGTGTCTGTGGAGACAGAAAAACCGAGGTAATATTATAGATTGGTGACATTATAACAGAAATGAAATTGCTGAATCTTCTATTGAATCCCAAAGTGGCCAGATGGAAGATCAGGTGCTGATCCTTAAGCTTTCGTTGATTTCATTTGGAAGAGAGCCAGAGTCAACAGAAAGGCCAGAGTGGATGTGAGATAGGGAATTAAAGCGACAGGCAATGAGAAGCTCAGGGTTGCCCTACAAATTGAACAAAGGTGCTCAACAAAGTCACCAACCAATCTGCATTTGGTTTTTCCAAAGTAGACTTGCCATAACTAATACAGTTTACTAGACTGGAAGAAGTGCAGATGAATCGCTTCTTCATCTGGAATGACTGTTTGGGTCACTAGATGGTGAGAAGAGATGGTGTTCTGTGATTGCTTGGGACATGAGAAGGGGAATGGTTGGAGATGGAAAAGCAGACCACGGAGTCATAGAGGGAACAGTCCCCTCAAAATGTTGAAAGGGGAGGGGATGGGAAGATGTGACTGGCAGTGGAATTTCCTTGATGGTGGTGTAAATTGGGAAGGATGCTGAGTCTTGTGGGGTGAAGAATGAAGATAAGGAGAACTCAATCCTTGCTCTGACTGGGAGGAGACTGGATGAGACCAGAGGTGTGGGAAATCATTGAGACACCACCAAAGGCTCTATCAATGTTGGCAGACATTTCAGAGGCACCTTTGTGGAACATATCATCAAAGTGGATACAGCAGAAATGGACATCCTAGCGAGCGGATCCCAGTGAGAATATTTAAAAGGAGCTAAGCTGTAACAGAGTGGCCAGTTGGGAATGCCTGTTGTGAGGTTGAAGCGCTGTGTTTGAGGTACAAGTGCTGAGGCCTTGTCTCGAGAGGCTTCAGCAAAGAGACTGAGCAGTGGTAAAGTAAGGCAAGATCTTTTACCTTCCTCTGTAGTCTTGGTGGTTTTGAGATGACAGTCAGGGCAGTCATATGTTCCTTCTGCAAGATGTGGGAGAGCAGGGAAACTTCCAGTGTCCCTGATGACTATATCCATGCAAAGTATGTCCAGCTGCAGCTCCTGACTGCATTGAGCTGCTGGAGCTGCATTTGGACTCACTCAGGAGCATCCATAATGCAGAAAGCATCATAGACAGGAGCTTCAGTGAGGTGGTCACACGGAAGGTGCAGTCAGCAGGTAGTTGAAAGGTAGAGGGGGAAAAGTGGAGGGGGAGGGTACAAGTTTCCTCTGTAGCCATCCCCCTCATTAACAATTATGTCATTTTGGCTACTGCTGGGGGGGGATGGACTTTTAGAGGAGAACAGCAGCAGCAGCCAGGTCTGTAGCACAAAGACTGGCCCTGATGCGCAACAGGGGAGGGTAGATTTAAGAAGAGCTGTAGTGATAGGAGCATCGATAGCCAGGGGGGAAGAGAGGACTTTCTGTAAACTGATGCTCCAGGATGGTATGTTGTCTCCCGGGTGCCAGGGTCAAGGATGTCTCCGAGCAGTTGCAGAACATTCTCAAGGGGGAGAGAAATCACAACAACAACATAGATAGAGAAAAGGATAGGGTTCTGCAGGGTGAATATAGGGAGTTAGGCAGAAGGTTTAAAAGGTTTTGATCTCTGGATCAGTCCCAGTGCCACATGTTAGTGAAGGTAGGAATAGGAGGATGGGGAAATAAATGTGTGGCTGAGAAGCTAGTGCAGAGCAAGGGATTCAGGTTCTTAGACCACTAGGACCTCTTCTGGGGCAGAAGTGACCTCTATAAGAGGGACAGGTTGCACCTGAACTAGACAGGGACCAATATCCTGCTGGGGAAATTTGCTAGTGCTACTCAGGGGGGTTTAAACTAGACTGGCAGGGGAGTACAACCCAAATCAGTAGTGCGGCAGATGAAAAAATTGAAGGAAATATAGAAGTTAAAGCAAGCAAATTCAATAGCCAGGACAGACAGGGGCAGGACAGGGAGAAAGGAAAATCTGATAGACTAAACTGCATTTATTTTAATGCAAGAAGCCCTCCAGGTAAGGTAGATGAACTCAGGGCATGTAAAGGGTACATGTGACTGGAATACTATAGCTCTTACAGAAACGTGGTTGAGGGATGGGCAGGACTGGCAGCTCAATGTTTCAGGACACAGATGAGCAGACATGAAAGAGGTGAATGTAAGGGAGCAGGGGGACGTGCTTTTGATTGGACAGAACATCATGGCAGTACTTAGAGACAACATTCCTGGGGATCAACAAGTGTGGCTATATGAGTGGAACTTAGAAATAAGGAGAAGGTGATCACTTTTATGGGACCCCTAAAGTCAGAAGAAATTAGAGGAGCAAATATGTAGGGAGATTGCATATAACAGTAAGAATAATAAGGTTATAATAAGAGGTGATTTTAACTTCTCTAGTATTGACAAGGACTGACATAATTCTAAGGGCTTGGATGGGACAGAATTTGTTAAGTGTATCCTGGAATGTTTTCTCAAGCAATATGTAGATGGCCCTATTAGAGAGGGAGCAACAGTGGACCTCCTATTGGGAAATGGGGCGGAGCAAGTGACTAAAGTGTCAGCAGGGGAGCACTTTGGGACCGGTGACCATGATTCTATTAGTTTTAAAACAGCTTTGGAAAAAAGAGTCCAAATATCCTAAAGTTAAAGTCCTAAATTGGAGTGAGGTTAAGTTTGAAGGCATTAGAAAGGAATTTGAAAAGGTTGATTGGGAGAGGATGTTTACAGGACACGGAATGTCTGGAAAGTGAGAGCCTTTAACGGTGAGATAGGGAGAGTTCAGGGCCAGCATGTTCCTGACAGGGCAAGGTTGGCAGGATCAGGGAACCCCGACTGATATTCAGGCTCTGGTCAGGAAAAAGAAGGAGGCATATGTTAGCTATTGGCAGCTGGGATCAAGCAAATCCCTTGAGGAGTATAAGGGAAGTAGGAGTACAGTCAAGAGGAAAATCAGGAGGGCAAAAAGAGGACATGAGATAGCTTTGGCAGATAAGGTAAAGGAGACTCCTAAGAAATTCTAAAAGTATATTAACAGCAAAAAGGTAGCTAGGGAGAGAATAGATCCCCTTAAGGGTCAATGTGGTTATCTATGTGCAGAGCCACATGAGATGAGCAAGCTCTTAAATGAATATTTCTCATCTGTATTTACGTGGACAAGGTCATGGAAACTTGGGAATTCAGGGAAGAGAATAGTGATGTCTTGAACCATATCCACATCACAAAAGAGGAGGTCCTGGCGGTCTTATAGCGCATAAAGGTGGATAAATCACCAGGACCTGTCCAAGTCTACCCCGGGACAATGTGGGAAGCCAGAGAAGAAATTGCTCGGCAGAGATATTTATATCATCATCAGCCACAGATGAGGTACCAGAAGACTGGAGGGTGGCTAACATTGTGCCTTTATTTAAGAAGGTCTGCGAGAACAAGTCAGGGGACTGAAGGCCGGTGAGCCTAGCATCAGTTGTGGGAAAGTTACTGGAAGGGATTCTGAGAGACAGGATCCACCTGCAATTGGAAAGGCAAGGACTGATTAGAAATAGTCCACATGGCTTTGTGTGTGGGAAATCATGTCTCACAAATTTGAAGAGGTGACCAAGATGATTGACAAGGGCAAAGCAGTAGACGTTGTCAACATGGACTTTAGCAAGGCCTTTGACAAGGTCCCACATGGTAGGCTGGTTAGATCACGTGGGATCCAAGGTGAGCTCGCCAACTGGATACAAAATTGGCCTGGTGGTAGGAGTCAGAGAGTGGTAGTGGAGGTTGTTTATCAGACTGTGATCAGTGGTGTGCTGCAGGGATCGGTGCTGGGCCTACTATTGTTTGTGATCTATATCAATGATTTGGATGAGAATGTAGGTAGCATGGTTAGTAAGTTTGCTGATGAAAGCAAAATTGGTGGTTTAGTGGACAGTGAAGAAGGTTTTCTAAGATTACAACAGGATCTCAATCTACTGGGAAAGTGAGCCAAGGAATGACAGATGGAATTTAAATTGAACAAGTGCAAAGTGTTGCATTTGGGAAGTTAAACCAGGGCAGAACTTGTGCAGTAAATGGCAGGGCCCTGTAGAGTGCAGTAGAACAGAGAGACCTAGGGGTACAGGTACATAGTTTCCTTAAAGTGGTAACACAGGTAGACAGGGTGGTGAAGAAGACATTTGACACACTTGCCTTCATAGGTCAAGGGCATTGAGTAAAAAAGTTAGGACACCATGTTACAGCTGTATAAGATGTTGGTGAGACCGCACTTGGAGTATTGTGTGCAATTCTGGTCGCCTAGGAATAGGAAGGATTTCATTAAGCTGAGCACAGAAAAGATTCACTAATAAGTTACCAGGACTGGAGGGCTTGAGTTATAGGAAGAGACTGGATAGGCTGGGTCATTTTTTTGCTGGAGCATAAGAGGCTGAGTGGTGACCTTACAGAGGTTTATGAAATCATGAGGGTCATTGATAAGGTAAATGGTCACAGTCTTTTTCCCAGGGTAGGTGAGTCTAAAACTAGAGGGCATAGATTTAAGGTGAGAGGGGAAGAATTTAAAGGGGAACTGAGGGGTAAGTTTTTCACACAGAGGATGATGGATATATGGAACAAATAGCCAGAGGAAGTGGTAGAAGTGGGTACAATTACATTGTTTAAAATACATTTAGACAAATACATGGATAGGAAAGGTTTAGAGGGAAATGGTCCAAATGCAGGCAAATGGGACTAGCTCACATAGGCAACTTGTTCAGCATGGATGAGTTGGGCCAAAGGGCCTGTTTCCAATGCTGAATAGCTGTAGGATTCTATGACAGGATGGTGGAAGGAAATATAGTCGAGATAGCTGTGGAAATAAATGGGCTTGTAGTGGATGTTTGTTGCTAACTGTTCCCTAAGACATAGACATAGAGATCAATAAAGAATAAGGAGTCAAAGATGGTCCTTTAGAAGGAGGGAACCAGATAAAAATTGACAGCAAAAGTAACGAAATCTTTGATTTCTGTGTGAATGCATGAAGCAGCACCAATGCAGTCATTGCTGTAATGGAAAAGTAGTTGAAGGAGGAGCCTAAGTAGGATAAAATCAAAGACTTTCTGTGTGTGTATTGTGGAGGGCCGAGGCTGTCACGTGACAGCACAGCCCAGCACCTGGTCGAAAGCCACCCTACTGTCAATCAAGGCCTGGCTCCACCCCCACCCAACATTGGCCTCGGTAAACACCTTTGTACTTGGCCCCGGGCCATTGGCCTGTTCAAACTACCTGGGCTGGGCCACCCCCAGCCCTCCAACACTATAAAGAGTGTTCCATGTGTTGGTTCTTTCTCTTTATTGCCCTGGAGGAATCGTGCAACAATGCTGGAGAGACCACTGGTAAGCTGTGCACCTGGACAGGTTCAGAAGCATCTTACGTTAGGATTCCCCGGGGCGTGGAGCCATGCCTGCACTGAGTCAAGGGGTGGCAGGTAGTGTAGTGCTTTTCCTTGATTGTTTGTACCCAGTTTGTTCTCTGCGTGTGTGTGTGTGTGTGTGTGTGTGTGTGTGTGTGTGTGTGTGTGCGCGTGTGTGTGTGCATGTATGTGTGCGTATTTTACCCCTGTTGCGATTTTCCCACGCGTGCTATCACCGGTGCGTGTGTTGCCCTCATTGCCTTTTCCCATGTTTGGCTTTGTAAATAAAATCCTTCCTCGCCAGACTGTGTTCAGAGTCCTTTGCTTTCGAGACCTAAACTTGTCTCATAACAGTGTGTCCCACAAAAAGACAGGTTTTCTTGGGACCAGGTGACTTTCCATAGCTGGAGATGGAAGTGAAGTTGAGGGAGAAGTTGTTCAGTGTGCAAATGAGTTCAGCTGGGTGAAGAAGTGTGTTGCTGGAGGGGAACTGCATGGACCTCTTCAGGGAAGAAGCTGAGGACCCTCCAAGCATCCCAGTCGGCAGGAAGTGCAGCTGGATTGTGTGTCCATGATAAAGATGGGACCATGAAACTGGAAACAAAATGACAGAGGGTATCAGAGGTGTCATGAATGTAAATGAGCAGGGACTATGATTAGGGAAAAATGATGGAGTCAAGGTAGGAAAAATGAGATTGGTGGGGTAAGAGCAGGCTGAAACAATGCGTCTGCCCGGATGAGTGAACCACACTGTGCTGACCATAAATATGCATATTAGAAAGAACCTAAGTTCTGTCTGTTGTTTTGACAACTTCTCATATTTTGCTTGGGTAGCCCATAACCTAATGGTACGGATATTGAATTTTCCAGTTTCCGGTAAACCCCCACTGCTCTCTTCACACACACACATTCAAATGTCCATGTAGTTTTCTTCTCCCTTTGTTCATCCGTCCCATCCCCTTTTCCCACCTGATTCCATCTGGCCATCATCCCCTACACACCTTGTTCTATCTATCATGTACCAACCTCTTCCCACCCTCGTAAGTCCTGTTATATTCTAGCAATTTTTCCTCTTAGCTCTCAGTCCTGATGCAGAGTCTCAACCCAAAATGTTGACTTTCACCCTTTGCCTGCACATATGCTGATTGACCTGTTGACTTCTTCCAGTGATCTCTTTTTGTTTTCGATTCCAACATCAGCAGTCCTTTCAGTCTTCTACGTTGTTCTGACTTTTGTTAGCTAATCCCAGCCTCGGACATTACAACTTGCATGGATGCTCTGAACAAGGAAGTAGAAAAAACACTAAAATTATTTATCCTAGCTGGTAATCAGTGCTGAGAAGTTCATTTGCGTCTGGATCTTTATTTATCAAATAGCCTACATAATCGTTCAGCTTCGAACTGAAAGTCAGGAACGGCGACACGGTTAAGATATCAATAGAAAAACTGAACATGTGAAAATACTTGTGTAGGATACAAAAGGAGGAGGGAATAATAAGTATTCAAGTTACTTGTGAATGAATAAACTTGGTGTAATTGGTAAGCATGTAAAACAGCAATAAATGTTGCCAGTTAAATTGGCCATGAGGCTTCCATATGTTCCAGTTCTGATGCTATACTTTCTGTGCTGGGAAACCCCTCCAAGGTAATGTGGTTACATTCGCCATAACATTAATCAACAGACCTTTTGTTGCAGTTGCTTAAAAATGTGTGATTCAAAAGAACCAAACACACACACAGGACAAACATTCAGTGCTTGCAAAAGGCATGTACTAAACACACGTATGAATTTTAAATTGAGGGCATATATTGCTTTTCATAAAATATATATTGGGGAATTATTCCTCAACACTTTTATTTACAATATCTAAGCTAGACATTGGACCTAATGCATTTTGCTTAAGATCTACTATCGTGTCTGTTTCTAGTTGAGCTCCTTCCTATCACTGGACTTGACTTGATGGGTTTGTGAATAGTTACTGGGAAATAAGTGGGAGAATGGGATTGATGGGATTGTTTGAAAACTGGCACAGACTCAATGGGCTGAATGGCCTTCCTCTGTTATGTCATCATGAAATGTGAAAAAAATGAGTTCAACACAAATTGTTTAATCACAACTGTTGCCACAGCTTGGATTTATACCGCACTTCTAGCATAATTAATTATCCCAAGTGACTTGACATGACCATAATAGAGAGAGAATCTGAAAATAATTTACACCAAGCTGCAGAAGGAAATATATTTATCAAAGAAGTACATTTTTCCAACCATCTTAAAGGAGAAGAAAGAATTAGATGGGGTTAAGAACATAATAAACTGAAGTAGGAGGAGGCAACTTGTCCCCTTGTGCCTGATCTGCCATTCAAGATCTTTTACAACGCTACTCTCCTGGACTATATCCATATCGCTTGATTTCTTAAATATTGAAAAACCTACTGAGTCCTGTCCTAAATGTCCTCGGTGACTGAGCCTCCAAGGCCGCCTTTGGTAGTGAATTCCAAAGACTCGCTACTCTGTGGGTGAGGAAATTTCTTCTCATCTCTGTCCCGAATGGCCAACTCCTTACTTTGGACACCCCACCTAGAGAAAAGGTCAATTTTGCATCTCAATGCAAGATGCTAGTAGGGTTTGATGCTGTGCTCAGTTGTCCATCAATTATTCCATACCTTACAGTAGTTCAGAGTCACTAACAGCACGGACCAGACTATTACATGCAATTGTTCGTGCGCATTACAGAGCACTGCCCCCTACCCCTAATTTCCCTTGGCAGCTATTATAGGATGGCATTACTTGTGGAGTGGCTTCCCAGCACGGAAAGTTCTGCGTTGCTTCCTAGCAGTCAGCGTGTGAGTGATGTAGCAGCTACAAGCTCTGCAGAGCTTTGCCATCAGGAACAAGCAGCAAATTAATGGACAAATAATGATGCAGCTGCCCTCATCACTTCTCTACCAGGATTTTTAATTTTGTAGCAGCTGCTACCACGATGCGAGAATAAAGACGTGAGCCTGTGAACTGTTGAACAAGACTTATTTATTTTCGCGCCTTCTGAGGGCCTTTTAAGGAGAACGGTTCCCGCCCTCCGAACTCAGAAATGATGTACGTGCTACGTCATCAACTTTTCGCGCGGGCTGGTTCTCCCCCGTCGCTCGGGGAAGACGAAGGCCCAGCGCCATCTTGGGCCTCGCCGTTGCGACGACGTGCGCTCCAACCGCCGAGCCGGTTCACTTGCTCGGACGGTGAGCTGCTACACAACCCCACCCCCCCAAGAACCGGCGATATGGTCCCCAAAGTTCACGGGCTGCGCTAGCCGTTGCTTGGGTGTTCGGCCTCTGCGTCGCGGTGTCGGGACCTTGACTGGTTGTTGTAGGTCCAAATGGGCTGGTTTGAGGCGGTCCGTCATGAAGACTTCTTCCTTGCCCCCAATGTCCAAAATAAAGGGGGACCCATTATTTCTGACGACCCGGAACGGCCCCCCGTATAGTTGTTGTAATGGTGCCCGTGGTGTGCCCCTATGAACGAAAACGAACTTAGTCTCGGAGTTCCTTGGGCGCACATGATGGGGCCTGACCATGTCGCGATGTAGGAATCAGTGCCAGGCTGCCGAGCCTCTCGCGCAGTCTTCCCAGGATCGCCGCAGGTTGTTCCTCTGGCCCCCTAAGGGCTGGTATGAACTCCCCTGGGATGACCAGGGGCGCACCGTACACGAGTTTAGCTGACGAAGCATGGAGATCCTCCTTGGGGGCAGTGCGTATGCCGAGCAGGACCCAAGGCAGTTCGTCGACCCAGTTAGGACCTGTGAGGCGGGCCATCAGGTCTGATTTCAGCTGGCGGTGGAAACACTCTACCAACCCGTTTGATTGAGGATGGTAGGCTGTGGTGGGGTGCAGCTGCTTTCCTAGCATGTTCGCTATTGCAGACCATAGGCTGGAGGTAAATTGAGCACCTCTGTCCGAAGTGATATGGGCTGGAACACCAAAGTGCAAGACCCAAGTTGTGAGCAGCACCCGGGCGCAGGAATCGGTCATGATATCTGAGAGTGGGGTTGCCTCTGGCCACCTCATGAAGCGGTCCACGATGGTAAGGAGGTACCGCGCCCCTCTTGAAACAGGCAGGGGACCAACGAGGTCAACTTGAATGTGGTCGAACCTTGTACGGGTAGGCTCGAACTGCTGCGGTGGGACCTTGGTGTGTCGTTGGATTTTTGATGTCTGGCAGTGCGGACAATTCCTGGCCCACTCACTGACCTGGTTGCGCAGGCCGTGCCAGACGAACCTGCTGGTGACTAGTCGGACAGTTGATCTGATGGACGGGTGCGCCAACCCATGTACCGAGTTGAAAACGTGTTTCCGCCAGGCTGCAGGGACTATCGGGTGGGGCTAACCTGTTGTGACATTGCACAGGAGGGTCCGTTAATCTGGGCCGACTACGAAATCTTGGAGCTGCAGGCCTGAAACTGCAGTTCTGTAGCTGGGCAGCTCGTCGTCGGCTTGCTGTGCGTCAGCCAGGGCCGCGCAGTCTAAACCCAGGGACAGGCTATGGATAGTCGGTCTGAAGAGCGCGTCAGCAACGACATTGTCCTTTCTGGAGACATGTTGGATATCTGTTGTGAACTCGGAAACGTAGGACAAATGCCACTGCTGGCGGGCTGACCAGGGATCGGAGATCTTAGAAAAGGCAAAAGATAATGGCTTGTCATCAGTGAAAGCGGTGAAAGGTCTGCCTTCTAAAATGCACCCAAAATGTCTGATTGCCAGGTACAGCGCTAGTAGTTCTCGATCAAAGGCGCTGTATTTAAGTTCGGGTGGTCTAAGGTGCCTGCTGAAAAACGCCAAGGGTTGCCAACAGCCTTCGATTAGTTGTTCTAATGACCCGCTGACTGTAGTGCTGGATGTGTCCACCGTGAGGGTGGTTGGGATGTCTGTCCTGGGGTGTACCAGCATTGTGGCGTCTGCTAGGGCTTGTTTGGCCTTAACGAAGGCAGCCACGGCCTCGTCATCCCAGGCGATGTCTTTGCCCTTGCCAGCCATCAGTGAGAACAAAGGGCGCATGATACGGGCTGCTGCAGGGATGAAACGATGGTAAAAGTTGACCATGCCAATGAACTCCTGCAGGCCTTTGAAAGTGTTGGGACGGGCAAGATGGCAGATAGCGTCTACCTTGGTGGGTAGAGGTGCTGCTCCCTCGCCGGTGATTCTGTGGCCGAAAAAATTGATAGAGTCGAGGCCGAATTGGCACTTGGCCGGGTTGATAGTGAGGCCAAAATCACTGAGGCAGGAGTACAGTTGGCAGAGGTGGGAAAAGTGTTCTTGGCGGTTATGGCTAGCGATCAGAATGTCATCTAAATAAATGAACACGAAGTCCAGGTCGCGGCCTACCGCGTCCACCAGTCACTGGAAGGTCTGCGCGGCGTTCTTAAGGCCGAACGGCATCCAACAGAATTTGAAGAGGCCGAATAGAGTGATGATCGCAGTTTTGGGGACGTTGTCAGGGTGGACCGGGATTTGGTAGTATCCCCGGACGAGGCCCGCCTTGGAGAAGATGTGGGCCCTGTGTAGATTTGCCGCGAAGTCCTGGATATGAGGAACAGGGTAGTGGTCTGGGGTGGTGGCGTCGTTTAGCCTGCGGTAGTCGCCACAGGGCCTCCACCCGCCGGTGGCTTTGGGGACCATGTGCACGCGGGGAGGCCCAGGGGCTGTCTGACCTGCAAATGATCCCCAGCTCCTCCATGCGGCAGAACTCCTCCTTCGCCAGGCAGATCTTGTTGGGAGGGAGTCATAATGCACAAGCATGAAGGGGTGGCCCTGTTATGGTGATGTGGTGCTGCACCCCATGTTTGGTCATCGAATTTGTGAACTGAGGTGCCAGGACCGATGGGAACTCAGCTAGGAGCTTGGTGAACTCATTGCCAGACAGGGAAACGGAGTCCAGGCGCAGGGCTGATAGTCTGGCAAGATTAAGTCTGGAAAGTTCTGGAGTGCACTAGCCATTTCCCTTGTAGGTCAACTAACAGGTTGTGGGCCCGGAGGAAATCGGCTCCCAGGAGTGGCTGGGCAACGGCGGCAAGGGTAAAGTTCCAGGTAAAACGGCTGTCGTTGAATTGTAATTGGATTGTACGGGTGCTGAAAGTTCGAATCATCGTGCCGTTTGCAGCTTTCAGGGTGGGTCCCTGTTGCCTGCTGCAAGTGTCGTGGCCAGTTGGGGGCAAAACACTAACCTCTGCTCCCGTATCGACAAGGAAGCGATGGCCGGACTGCTTGTCCCAAACGAACAGGAGGCTGTGTTGGTGGCCAGCCGCCGTAGTCATCAGTGGCAGCTGGCCCTTGCGTTTCCCTGAAACTTGCAGTGTAGGTGGCATCGACGGGCCTCTGCGCTCCACCTCTGATGGTAGAAACTCAGCTGGTCGTCAGTGTCATCGTCTGTGTTTCTGGGGTGTGGTCGCTCGGCTGCTGGGACTGGTTTAGGTAGGCGTTGGGCACACGGTCTGGCGTTTTGGCCGACAGACGAACCACTCTCACGTTTGGCCTTCCATAGGATATCTGCCCGGGCGGCTACCTCACATGGGTTGCTGAAGTCGGCATCGGCCAGCAACAGGTGAATGTCGTCGGGCAGCTGCTCGAGGAAGGCCTGCTCGAACATCAGGCAGGGCTTGTGTCCTTCAGCCAAAGCCAGCATCTCGTTCATCAGGGCCAATGGAGATCTGTCCCCCAGGCCGTCGATATGAAACAGGCGGGCAGTGCGCTCGTGACGGGAGAGGCCGAAGGTCCAAAGTAGAATAGCCTTGAAGGCTGGGTACTTATCTTCCTACGGAGGAGATTGGATGAAGTCTCTGACCTGGGCGGCTGTACCTGGTCCAGAGAGCTGACCACGTGGTAGTACTGTGTGGAGTCGGAGGTGATCTGCCGCAGTTGAAACTGGGCTTCGGCCTGGTCGAACCACATGCGGGGCTGAAGCGTCCAAAAAGTGATCAGCTTGAGTGCCACTGCGTTGGCTGCTGCGTTGTTGGTCATTGTATGGGTCCAAAATCCGTTTGGACCGTTGGGGTCACCAATGTAGTGGCTGCTACCGCGATGCGAAAATAAAGACATGAGCCTGTGAACTGTTGAACAAGACTGATTTATTTTTGCGCCTTCCGCGGGCCTTTTAAGGAGTGTGGTTCCCGCCCTCCAAACTCGGAAATGACGTACGTGCTATGTCATCAACTTACCACGCGCGCAGGTTCTCCCCCATTGCGACGATGCGCGCCCCGACCGCCGAGCTGGTTCACTTGCTCGGACAGTGAGTCACTACAATTTTGTGATTTTTTTTGGTCTACTCAGAATATCTATTAAGTATAATAATAAAAAAGGTGAACTCTGATTTCCAATCACTAATATTTCAATGATGATTTGCTATGTGCATTTTCCATGTAACCAGTTCTACTTCAATGTGCCTTCTATTTTCAACTCTGATCTGTGGAAAGTAAAATATTTTTTAAAGGGTATATGAGAACAGTGCTTGCTCCATATAAAATAATAAGTCAACTCAAGGCTGAATAATTACTGATGTTGAATCATCTAGTTGTTCCTAACAGCCTATGCCTGGGTTGAAAACTTGGCCAGGCTGCTGTTTCAACATATATAGTCACATGAATCATGTACACATGACTCCTGTTTAGCCAACAGCTACTTCAGATATGATCACTATTAAGTTTACAATGCAGTGCCATAGATGGAGAATAAGAGTACATGCTATCAGAAATCAAGTTATATCCCAAGATCATCTTATATGTCTGTTGTTCAATGGAAGAAAGTATCAGGAGAGGTAAGATTCAATATTTATGTATTGGTATTGATTTATTATTGTCATGTACTGAGGTACAGTGAAAAACTTGTCTTGCATACCGATCGTACAGGTCAATTCATTACACAGTGCAGTTACATTGAGTTAGTACAGAGTCCATTGATGTAGTACAGGTAACAACAATATCAGTACAGAGTAAAGTGTCACAGCAACAGGGAAGTGCACTGGGGGTAGACAATAAGGTGCAAGGTCACACAAAATAGATCGTGAGGTCATAGTCCATCTCATTGTATAAGGGAACTGATCAATAGTCTTATCACAGTGGGGTAGAAGCTGTCCTTAACATGATTACACAAAGACAATTTTCCCCACAATTAAGAATTCAACCAATGTAGTTTGATGGTGCAAGAATAGTAGCAAATATGAAAAATACTCAGCAGGTCAGGCTGCATCAGTGGAGAGAGAAACAGAGTTAATATTTACAGATCCATGACTTATTTTCAAAGCCTGTGGCAGTGGAAGTAAGTTGATCAAAAACAAGATGGGAAAGAGAAGCTCTGAGGATGAACAAGGTAAATGAAACAGACAGAAATCTTATCAGAACGAGGAGCTTCAAGGTGGACATTCCAGGAAGAGAAATGGCAGTGAATTCATCAGTAATCTAAAAGCCAAAAAAACTGATAGATCTTTTACAGTTTCTCTTTCAGTAGATTCTGCCTGACTTCTGTTTTATTTTCAAATTTCAAGCACCTACATTTTTTTTGCTTGCAATTAATCTGCATCTTGATGATGTCAATACAGTTTTAAAGTTTTAGGTAATTCCATGTTCTACAAAATGTTGAAGTTCTTGTAAATGTGTTCACTGAAAATTGCATTACATTTTAACCATTAATCAAGAATTGAAAGTAGCAGAGGCAATGTGAGCAAGCTGACTAATGTGGTTTCAAATTTGCGGAGTCTGGATTAAAGAAATTCATACAGTTTTGATTATTGCATTTAGCCATTGAACACCAGGCAGTTAAATTATCTATGTGTGGATACACTTGTTATAATCTGTGGGTAAAGATGTTAATTGAAATTAAAACAATTAAATTTGCCATTAGATTTCTGATGTAGAAAACTCTGTGCTGGGAATATTCTCAACAAATAACATTCATAAGGGGTATGGAGTGGGGGGTCAATCAGGGGTTCAGATTTCAGGACCCCCACGAATTTTTTTCTACCAATAGCACTTACACATTATAGTAAATGTCTTTCCCTATATCATGTAGTTGCAAGCACACGGTGCAGTTAGTTTGTAATCATCCAGTGCCAGGGAATGAAATAACTCTGAACTCTTCCGTTTATTATCTCCAGAGGTAACAGGCCTACTTTTTTGTCCCATTTCACTCTCCTGTACCCTCCTAGATTAAGTAGGTTTGATAGCAATGTGGATTTTGTTTACTGTGAACACTGCTACTTATGATCAAGGGTGAATGTGAGGTTTTCCTGACCTTTATTAGCTAAAGTTTCATAAATATATTTATACTGGAATTGGTTTGCAAGTTTGGTTTCAGCAATATTGTTTCACCTCTAAAAGCAAATATTAAATACAATACTATGAGAAAAAAATACTTCCTTTCCTTTCCTCTTTCTTTCTCTCTATTTTCTTCTCTCTTTCTCTAAAAGATTCAAACAGCAATGAATTGAAGTGGGCTTCATTATGTGAGTGCAGCATCCATGGAGTGTGGACTAGTGAGTAAAAGGAATGATTACAGTGATACACAGTGGTAAATAAGTTGCCTTTTGTCTCCTGGATGGTTGGTTAACAGGCTAGAACTGGTTTATTATTGTCAAGTAATTCAAAGGCACTATAAACCTGGAAGAAAACTCTATGAACCCATTAAAAGCATAGGATGTTTTTAGTATGGTGTCCTGTCAGTGCAATGTTTGCTGAGTGAGAACTTTAGTGAGTAAAGGACTTGAGTCAAGTTAGAGCGATAGTATTAAATGAACTGATACAATTAAGTATGGCACAGTGACACAGCTGGTGGAGCTGCTGCCTCACACTCCAGAGACCCAAGTTCAAACCAGACCTCCAGTTTGCATGTTCTCCCTGTGGTTTCCTCCAGATGCTGCAGTTTCCTCCTACATGCCAAAAACATATGGACCGGTTGGTAAATTGCTCCTGGTGTAAGTGGTAGAGGAGTTGATTGGTATGTGGGGAGAATTAGGGTAAGATTTGTGTAAATGGGTGCTTGTCTCTCTTACTCTGCCATTTCCTTGTCCTACAATGTAATTTCTCCTACCTCAATCTGCAATGGGCTCATTTTAACTATAGCTAATCTTTTCCTTTGTACGTATTTATGGAAACTTCCACTGTCAATGACTGCCCATGACTATGACTCTAAATGAAAAAATTACCTTAAGACATATAGCAGGACAAGTGGAAGGTTACAAATGTATTATATTGGAGATAATGAAAACCATTGAGATCCTTGGCAAATAAATCTGCATTAATGTCTGCAGCCCAAGGAATGTGGCTGAAGGTTAATGACTATTGTCTGTGATTCAGGAATTGTGATATATCAGGGAGGGGGAATGTTGCAGGAGACAGGTCACAATCCTTAGAGTAAGTACTTTAGAACTATTTGGTCAGAAGTGATAGGAGGGTGTGACTACCATTGAGGCAGGCTTGGAGATCCAGAAGGTTTCACTACAGGAGCCACAGACCTTACTTGACCAATGGGATATTGCAGTCTGTGTAGATGATACAGGATGGCTTTCTAGACAAGAATAATGAGAAGCCAATCAGGGAACAGGCTATTTAAAACTCATATTGGGTCATGTGGAAGGGGTAATAATTGATGTGGTAGTTTAGGGATCTTTAGGGAATACTGATTGTAATATGATAGAATTTTACATAAAAATTGTAAGTGATTTAGTTCAATCTGAAACTAGGTTCTTAAATCTAAAGAAAGCACGCTTTGGAGGCAAGAGTTGGCTATGGTTGGGAAACCTACACTGAACTGTGAGGCAGTAAACAAGTATTGGCTGTCATTTAAAGAATTTTAACACATAACTTACAGATTTAGAATCCAGCTGTGGCTTTCAAGAGAAGTTAGTGATAGTGTTAGATCAAAGGAAAAGGCTTATAATATTGCCAAAAAGCAGATCACTTCAGGACTGAAAAAAATTAGTCAGCAAAGGACAACAAAGGTATTGATTAGGAAAGAGAAGTTAGAATACAAGAGTAGGCTAGCAGGAAACAAAAATACAGACAGCAAAGCTTGTATAACGGAAAAAAATCCACAAAATTCAAGATATATCAAGAGATTTTTGGTTATTGAGGGAATCAAGGAATGGGTGTTAGTCCAGGAATGCTGCATTGAAGTAAAATATAAGCCATGATCTTATTGAATAGCAGAATGGACACAAAGGGCCAAATGACTTTTTCCTGTTTCTATTTCTTATGATCAATGCTTCAAAATATGACCATGGATCAGAAAAAAAATTCTCCACATGTGTAAATTAGCTTTGCTTCTACTTTAAGTCAAATTAATGAACAATACACTGAGTACAGTTCAAGCATATTGAAGGCAAGTAGTACTTTGGTCTGTGTTGTTGGAAAGATTGGTGACTGGAACATAATTGCTATGATAGCTTTGAAAGTTAAAATGCACAATTAAATCTTGAAATAAAAGGTAACTGTGAAATACTTCTCAGTATATTGTATCACTTGAAAGGATGGAGCTTTTAATTTTGTTTGTTTTATAATGCGTATTAAAGAAAGTATGCAGCAGCCTATGCACAAACCATGGGATGCAAGCCTTTAAATGGACACAGAATCAATCAGTACAAACATTCACATGGATTCATAGTATTACAAGAATTATATTACATTACATCTTAACAGAGACCTGAACAGCAGATGAGTGGTTATTATTCCCTATATCTAGATTATAAACTGAATTTCTGATGAAGTTCTCCTAATTATCCACCCTATTTCAGTGAAAGATCCATGGAAACCAAGGGATACAGACCTATAAGATCTCTTTATGTTATGGAAGACAACTGGAAATTAATGGTATATTTCCTTAAGCTCATCAAAGTAAATCTAAGTAATATGTACGAGGAAACTGTGTATTGCTTCTTTAACCTGTAGGACATATTCATAACCTGGAACTCCCAACTCAAAAGCACTGTGGGAGAACCTTCATCAGAGTGACTGCAGCAGTTCAAGAAGACAGCTCAGCACTACTTCTCAAAGGCAATTATGGATGAGCGATAAATGCTGGCCTTGTCAGCATTGCTCAGGTCCTTTAAAAATATAAAATAAGCAGAGAAATTAATAAAGACTGACTCTGTGAAGCCATAGAAATATGTCTTTGTTGCACAAACTATTATTACATAAGATGAGAAGGCAGTTAATAATCTGTCTACATATGTGAATTATGATCTGGGGTGTATAATCTGTCAGGTTTTAATGTAAATCTCCAAAAGCACTCACATTTAAACACAGGCCCCAGTAACGTGGTTACATTTAACTACAAAATTATATAGTACAAAGCTATTGTTGATTTCAGTTAAATCTTCACATCTTAGATAATCTGGTTAATAAAGTGTTTACAGGTAACCAAGAAATAAGCAGAAATAGTGTTCCAGGAAAAGTGAAGAACTCCATTATAAAAGAATCAAATGCAAAGTGAAATTGCAAAATTCCCTTGTGGCCCAGTCAGTAAGTACATCACCTGCTAGGAAAGTTGCCAGGAAAGTAGAACTGAAAGATAGCCACTAAAATTATCCATGTCTCTGAGCTCGTGAGGCACAAACCAGCTCTATCTCCATTAATTGCTTTTCACTGATTGCACTTTTGAGTGAATTTGTAGGGAGGCCAGGATTATTAAGAATTACAAAGTACATAATCAGGTGCATCAGCCAACAGGTTCATGCTTGTGTTTTTGGTCCATTTCAACCAAATCTCATCTGCCTACATCTAACAACCAACATATATATCACATCAGTTCATTTTCAAAATAGGAATCTAATCTAATAATCTCAACAGCTCCTTGCAGTAGGGCATATCACAATGCAAAGTTCTTTCTCCTTAATTTTCCATGGGATTTAGCAGCAAATGTTGTATATTTATGTCCCCTAATTCTAGTTTCCCATAACTAGAAACATATTCTTTACATTTCCTTTCCAATCTTATCAAAAATACCTTTCTCGGCTTATTCTCAAGAGGATAGAGAGGAGCTCCAGCCTGTTTTCTGAAAGATACAGCTTTCATTTCCAGTACCTATCTATTAAATTGCACCTTCTCCAGAAGCTCAATATATTTTCCATAATATAGAGAAAGAATTATTCACTGCACTCCCAATGTTGTCTCAACAATTTTCTAAATGTGGTTGACCTACCTTTTCTACTTTTCAAATCTATCCACTGGGAAATAAAGCCCAGCAACTTTGTTTGCTTTTTAATGGTTTTATTAAAAATCACCACTACCTCTCATGATTTATGTATCTGTCCTACCACATCCTTAATGCAGAGACCTCATGGAGGTGAAGTCTCACCTTCACTTCCAATTCATGTCCCATCATCTTGTGCAGCACAATGTGATAATTCAGAACAGATCTGGCAGCTCAGAATTGGATACTCTGAAGTACTATGGATAACAGAAGTGTGTTTCATCAAATCTGCAACCTCGTGGCTTGGCAGATCCCTCACACTTAGACCATTATCAAGCCAAGAGATCAACAGAGGACACAGGACTATCTCTGCATTAAATAGAAAAATAGTACAATAGCATGCAACAACGAGTGTTGAGCAATCCCACTACCAAACTCAGTGGATTAGTAAATTTGCTGATGACATGAAGGTTGGTGATGTAGTGGATAGTATAGAAGATTGCTGTAGATTACAAAAGGACATTGATAGAATGCAGACCTGGGCTGAGATGTAGCAAATGGAGTTCAACCCGGAAAAGTGTGAAGTGACACACTTTAGAAGATCAAACTTGAAGGCAGAATACATGGTTTATTGGCAGGACTCTTAACAGTGTGGAGGAACAGAGGGATCTTGAGTTCCAAGTCCATGGATCCCTCAAAGTTGCCACGCAGGTTGATAGGGTTGTTAATAAGGCCTATGGTGTGTTGGTCTTCATTAGTCAGGGTAATGAGTTCCAGAGCTGTGAGGTAATGTTGCAGCTTTATAGAACTCTGGTTCAACCACACTTGGAGTATTTTTTTCCATTCTGGTTGCCTCATTATAGGAAGGATGTGGAAGCTTTAGAGGGGGTGCAGAGGAGATTTATCAGGATGCTGCCTGGATTGGAGAGCATGTCTTATGAGAATAGGTTGAGTGAGCTTGGGCCTTTCTCATTGGACATAAGGAGGATGAGAGGTGACTTGACTGGGGTGTACAAGATGATAAGAGGCATAGATCAAGTGGACAGTCAGAGACTTTTTCCCGGGGCGAAAATGGCTAACACTGGGGGGCATAATTTTAAGGTGATTGAAGGAAGGTATAAGGGGGAATATCAGGGGTAAGTTTTTTTACACAGAGTGGTGGGTGCATGGAATGTACTGCCAACAGAGGTTGTGGGGGCAGATACATTAGGGACATCTAAGAGACTCTTAGATAGACACATGAATGATAGAGAAATGGAGGTCTATGTGGGAGGGAAGGTTAGATAGATGTTGGAGCAGGATAAAATGTTGGCACAACATTGTGGGCCAAAGGGCCTGTAATGTGCTGTAATGCTCTATGTTCAAACAATTGGATCAAAGTGCTGGGGTCCCGCTACCTCTAGCTGAGCATGATCAAACAGCTAATGGGAGGAGGAGGCACCATCCTCAAAAATGATGAGCAACAAAAATAAGGCTGAGGCAACTGCAATCACACTGAGCTGGAAGTTCTGAGTCACAGCTTTCTCCTGAGATACCCATCACCATAGAAGCCAGTTTTCTGACAACTGCATCAATTTTTTGTGACATCAGAAGAGCACGGTCACTGCAAAGGTAATGGGGCCAGACGATATCCAGCTACAGTGCTGAAGACGTGCTCCAGAACATGATGCACCTTTGGACAAGTTATTCTGGTATAACTTCAACAGCAGCAGCTGTCCAATGAAGTAAGATAAATCACATCCAGCAAGTTACTATCCATTCAGTCTACTCTCAATTATTAGCAATGTATCAGATGACATTCATAGCAGTGCTGTCTAGCAACACTCACTTTCCAATAATCTATTCTTGGATGCTCAGTTTGGATTTCACCAGGAAACATTTCATTCCAGACTTGATTACAACCTTCATTGAAACATAGACCAAAGAAATGAATTCAAGAGGTCCAGTGAAAATGACTGCTCTTAACGATAACATGGCATTTGTCTGAATGTGGCACTAAACACTCCAGGTAAAAATGAACAGTGGGGAGAAATCTCTCCACTGCCTAAAGTCCTGCCTTACATCAAGGGAGATAGTTATACTTGTCGGATGTCAATCATCTCAGCCACAGGATATCACTGCTGGAGCTCCTGAGGACAGTTTCCTCGACCTGATCATTTTTAGCAGCTTTGTCAATAGCTTTCCTTCCATTATGAGATCAGAAGTGGGTTGTTTGCTAACGATTACCTCATGTCCAATTCCGTTCTAAATTCCTCAGAAAATGTAGTCCTGTCTGAACAACATTTGAGTATAAAAAATAAAATGCTGCCAATGTTCTTGTACCCTCTCAGGCAATTGTATTCAACAAATTACACCTTTCAAACAATTTTCCAGACATACGTCAGTGAACTTCTGACTCTAGGGTAAAATGCTGCAATTTTTTCCATATATAATTCATCTCCAGGACCTCAGAAATTTGCCAAACAAACACATTGGCATATGGACAATGTTATAACCCAAATGTTATTCCATGAATACTTATCCAAGTAAAGGATTATCTTCTTGGACAGGCAGAGCTAACACAATAGTTTGTGAAAAATGTATTTGTTCTTCTGTGTCTTGCACAAAAAAGTGGATTAACTTTTGCAACAATTGTGGGTTTTCTGCTTACTTCTGCATCTGTAACTTCCTGATTGTAACTGGTGTTTTGTTTAGTAATTAAAGTCAAGAACACCACAGCAAAGACAAAAAGGAATAATGCAATGCACTTGTCATGCAAGTTGAGAACAACACCGATGGTACAGAAGGTTATGTTCCATGGCTCATATCAGTTCCTTCTCTTTGGTGAAAATGTAGTAAAACACTGCTCTCAGATGCATCCAGCATTTGGGATAAGTATTGAAAATAGCCAACTGAGTTTATTAGAATACAGTATGATAGAAAGGGAATGGCTCACAAATAATGGTTCAGCCAGTCATTACTGGAAATATCTGTGGTAACCTTGCTTAATTATCCCAGAAGAGTGCACTCCACTTTACAATCAGCTGGCTTGTATCAAAATAGGATCCTTCTATCTCTGAAACAGGTTTCATGCTTCTTAATCTCATTTACATTATCTTGCTGTTTTATTGAAATGTATCTTCTGTCTCTCAATTCTTCCATTTGACAGTTGCAAACTATTTTATTTGTTTTCAGTCTTCTCCCCACTGTTGGTGTCATGTGACTACATGTTTAACGCAATCAAAGGAAACAAAGTATAAAAACAGTCCAAAGAAAAAACACAAACTCATTTTCTTGAGAAACAGTTTTAGATTGTCACCTCCTTTTTCTAGTTACGATGGTTTAGAAAAGCAACTTACACCGATACAGCTTTCAGTTCCACAACATTGCATTGCTATTAGTCACAATGAAAGTCCCATCGATTTCCTTCAATCCAATTAATTTTGCAATCACCTAATGATCAACTGCATTTCTATGATGGTTCAGGTCTAGTAAGTCAGACTCAGAAGTCCAGATCTAAACAAGATTCATTCAGCTGATGCAGTGGACTCCTTACTTTATTGAACATTGAGCAGCGATTGCACTTAGACATCTGTTGAAGTAAGTATTTAACTATGTTTTGAATTCTTCAAATTTTACTTTTGATATCTTCTTTATTCTTTAGATTTTCTTTAGCTTTTTGTCCCCATGGTCTGTTCCAGCCTGAATTTTCTCCACAATTACAAGGATTTTTTACTCTCTAAATATGTTATTTCATTGTTTTCCAGTCAAACAATTTTCCCTAGGGTTTCTGGATAACTGTACATTTTTTCCGACTGTAAATTGTTGATTGGTTTACAAGAAGATTGCATAATGTCTTGTTCCACTTAAATCGCTCTCCATCTGAAAATAATTTCTTGTATTAATTTCCTTCTTACTAAAAATCAATGTTTACAAATACTATTCTTAATGTCAGCATCTCTGGTTATTACTATCATTCACTATTTTTGTGCAATATATTTGTTTAAATTGATAACACAAATCAATTAGAAGTTAGTCATCAGTATGTGCTATTTCTTTTTAAAGTGGTGGATGGAACTGAATCTGAGGTGGTTTAAACTGAGCAAATATTTTAACAACCACTTTATGACCAATTCAGATAACATTATTTGGTCCTCACACGTAACCATACTTTGAAGCATGCCCATGTGTCCCTGGAGAAGAAGCACATGGAATTCACGGGTACAATGGGGGATTTCCAGGACCGGTGGGCACCACAGGGGCTTGAGTATGTTCTGGATAGAGATGACTGTATTATAATTTGAAACTATTGACTGTAAGTAGTGTGAATCGTGGAATATTGTAGTCCTGTAATAATGTAATGCTATAATCACTGAATAAACCTCCTTTGGAAAAGGGAAAAAAACATACTTTGATGTACTCCAGTTACAAGAAATTAAGCAAAACTATTCAGGACACTGGCTTTCAATTATGGTAGATGAAAATCTGTACATTTTTTGAGCAGCTTTGTGATAATGCTATTCATAGTCAGGAAGTCCTCAGGATGGAATGGAGATAGTTGAAGTGTGAAATTACCACTCTCACATTTGCTTCTTAAATATTTCTTATTTATAAATCCTTTATAAATGCCTTTTTGGTTTCTACCCCAAATAACCAATTGTGATGAAGAACTCCATGATCTATTGGTTTTTATTTAAGAACCTATTTTCTTTCTCTGTGTTCCTTCCAGTTAGAATTGGTTTACTTTCCCAAATTCCCCATACAAACAATAACGGAAACAATTTCTAACAGGTATACCACTTTGGATACTGCTAGGGGTGATGGCTTCTCAGAGGAAAGCAGCCGTAGCCATATTAGTGGCACCATGACTGACTCTGCTGTGTAGCTGGGGAAGACAAAGTAGTGAAAGGGGACTTAATGATCAGAGGGACAGATAGGTGTTTCTGTGGCTGTGAGCAAGATTCCAGGACGGTGTTGTGTCTCTGTTATGAGAAAGGTTCTTTTGGTATCTTAAAGATAAAAGGTATCTGGACACACAGTCTTTGTGCTTTAAAAGGAGGATTTTATTCACAAAGATCGACGCGGGAAAAAAAGGTGAAGGAACAAATGCACCCTCGCACACTTGCACTAGGGTGACCGTGAAACGTGGGGGGGAAGTCGCAACAGGGGTGAAGTGCACACACTATCACACACACACGCAACGAACTAGTACAAACTATCAGGGAACGAACAAATACGTTGTCTGGACCACCTGAATCGGGACAAACAACAGCTCTACGCTACTGGGAATCTACTCAGGACGCTCCTAGACCCCTGTGGAAGTGCACCCTCTCACCTGTGGTGTCGACCCCAGCAGCAATCAGAAAAAAGAAAGAGAGCCCACATGTACCATCTTTTATAGGGCTGTAGTGGGGTGGAGCCCGCTCAGGTGAAACGAGCCAATGATTCAGGGTCAAGAACAAAGGTGGGTTATGAGCCAGTCCTCAGGTGTACTCTTTAATGGGTGGGGCAGAGCCGGACCCCTGGTTGACAGTGGTATAGCTTCCGACCTGATAGGCAATGCTACCATCTGACCATGGGGGTCAGTAGTGTTGTCACAGTCATCTGACCCCTGGCCTTTCATACTACAGTCTCCCTGGTATTAGGGTCAAAGGTGTCTCAGAATGGATAGAGACCATTCTAAAAGGGCAGGGTGAGCAACCATAGGTTATAGTCCAAGTTGGTACAAACGACATAGTCAAGAAGTGACATAGGGTCCTGCAAAGGGAATTTAGGGAGTTAATTCAAAAGTTGAAAAGCAGAACCTCAAGGTCTGTAATCTCAGGATTACTCCCTGTGCCATATGCTAGTGAGTATAGAAATAGGAAGACAGAACAGATGAATAAATGTTTAAAGACCTGGTGCAGGAGGGAGGGCTTCAAGATTTTGGATCATTGGAATCTATTCCAAGGCAAGAGAGACTTGTACAAGAAGGACTGGTTGCATCTGAACTGAAGAGGAAATAATATCCTTGCAGGGAAGTTTGCTAGTGATACTCAGGAGGGTTTAAACTCACGAGGCAGGGATAGAAGGGTTGGGATGCAGAATGTCAGTGCAGTAGTGGGGAGGATGACTTGTATGTAGGAAATAGAACAGGCAAGTCCAGTGGAAAGAGTAGGCAGAGACAGGAAGGGAAGCATGAGAGGGCTGGTATGCTTAACTGCATTTACTTCGATGAAAGGAGCCTCACAAGTAACATGGATGAGTTGAGAGTGTGGATCAGCACATGGGATTATGATATGTTGTAATCACAGGAACATGGTTGAGGGAAGAGCAGGATTGGCAGCTTCATGTTCCAGGGTATAGAAGTTTCAGGCATGACAGAGAGGGATGCAAAAAAAGAGGGGCTATTGCACTGCTGATGAAAGAGAGCATTGTGGCAGTAGTCAGGGAGGATATCCTGGGTGGATTGGCCAAAAAGGCAATATGGATAGAATTTAGGAATTAAAAAGAGGAAGTCACTGATGGATGATAAGCTATTAAAGGAACAACCCTTAAAGGAACACTAGCTACTTGTCAGTTCTCCGGGACCTTGCCTGTGACTAGAGAGGACACAAAGATCTTGGTCAAGACCCCAGAAATCTCATCTCTTGCTTCTCTAAATAAACTGGAGTAAATCCCATCAGGTCCTGGGGACTTATCCACCTTAATGTTCTTACAGAGACCCAATACAACCTCTTTCTTTATCTCAAAAATGCCCTAGCAGATTAGTATGCTCCATACCGATCTCACTACTCTATATGTCCTTCTCCTTGATGAATACCGGTGCAAAGTATTCAGTTAGGACCTCGCCCACATCCTCCACCTCCAAGCACATGCCCCCTCTATCTTCAAGTGGTCCTACCCTCTCCTTAGTTATCCTCTTGCTCTTGATGTGTGCATAGAATGCCTTGGGATTCTCTTTAATCCTACTTGCCAAGGGCTTTTCATGGCCCCTCCTGGCTCTCCTAATTCCCTTCTTGAGTTATTTTCTGGCTTTTTTATATTCCTCAAGGGACCTATTCATCCTTAGCTTCCTACACCTTACGTATTCTTCCTTTTACTTTTTGACTAAATTCACAACCTCTCTCATCATCAAAGTTTCCCTTCCCTTGCCATCCTTGTCCTTCCTTCTTAATGGAACATGCCTGTCCTGTACTCTGTGCAATTGGTCTTTAAACACCCTTCACATGTCAGATATGGACCTACCCAAAAACAGCCGGTCCCAATTATCTCTCCCTAGCTCCTGCCTAATATTCTCATAATTTAGTTCCACCGTCCCCACCCCCCCCCCCATTTAATACTTTCCTACAAGGTCCATGTTTATCCTTATTTATAGTTATCTTAAAACTTAAGGAGTTGTAATCACTCTTTCCTAAATGTTCTCCCACTGAAACGTCAGTCACCTGGCTAGGCTCATTTCCCAATGCAAGGTCCAGTATGGCCCCTCCTCTAGTTTCACTATCCACATACTGTTTTAAGAAACTCTTTTAGATGCACCTAACAAATTCTATCTGGTTTAACCCTATTGCACTAAGGAGGTTGCAGTCTATATTGGGGAAGTTGAAGTCACCCACTGCGACAACCCTGTTGTTTTTTCACCTTTTACTAATCTGCCTGCATATCTGTTCCTCAATGTCTCGGTGCCTATTGGGGGGTCTGTAGCATAATCCCATCAGAGTGATTGCACCTTTCTTATTTTTGCATTCTACCCATATAGACTCAGTGAATGAACCCTCCATTATGTCCCCTCTGAGTTCAGCTGTATATTGTCACAATTAGTGGTGCAACTCCTCCCCCTCTTTTATTTCCCTCTCTTTCTCTTCTAAAACATTGAAACCCTGGAACATTAAGCAGCCAGTCCTGTCCTCTCTTAACCAAGTCTCTGTAGTGGCCACAACACCATAGTTCCATGTATTGATCCATGTTCAAAGTTCACCTCCCTTACCCTTAATAGTCCTTCCATTAAAATAAACACATATCAACCCTTTTGTCCCATCGTGTATATTACCTTGCTCTTGCCTGCCATTCCTTACAGACTTACTGGTCACAACATTACCATCCCCTCAATTCCTCCACTTTCTGACCTGGTGCTCTGGTTCCCACCCCCTGCCAAACTAGTTTAAATCCTCCTCAGTAGCACCAGTGAACCTCCCTACCAGGATATTGGTTCCCCTTCAGTTAAGGTGCAACCCGTCCCTCTTGTATAGGTCACCCCTGACCCAGAAGAGGTTCCAATGATCCAAGAACCTGAACCCCTGCCATCTGAACCAGCTCCTCAGCCATGCATTCATCTGTTCTATCTTTCCATTCCTGTCCTCACCAGCATGTGGCACTGGAAGTAATCCAGAGATCACTACGCTCAAGGTCCTGCTTTTCAGCGTCTTTCCTCACTCCCTATACTTCCTCACCCCTCTTCCTACCTATGCCTCTGGCTGGTCACCCTTCCCCTTGAGAATGTTCTGCATCCACTCCAAGACATCCTTGACCCTGGCCACCGGGAAGCAACAAACCATCCTGATGTTTCTTTTGTGGCCAAAGAATCTCCTGTCTGTCTTCTTAACTATTGAGTCTCCTATCAATATTGACCTGCCTGATTCTTCCCTTCCCCACTGACCCTCAGCCAGTCACAGTGTCTCTGACCTGCCTACAATTGCTGTGCCCTGAAAAGTCATTCCCTCCCCTAGCAGTATCCATAGCGGTATAGCTGTTGCTGAGGGGAATGCTGTTTGCCTATTCCTTTTACCTTTCCTGGTGATCACCCAACCACCTGCTGCCTGCAACTTAGGTGTGACCACCTCAGTAAAACTCCCATCTATGGTGGTCTCAGCATCCCAGATGACCCTAAGTACATTCAACTGCAGCTGCCAGTCAGGAGCTGCCGCTGGGTGCACTTCCCACAGGTGAAGCCGTCAGGGACTTTGGAAGTGTCCTTGATCTCCCACATCCTGGAGGTTGAGCGTACCACTGCCCTAACGAATCCCAGCTACACCAATCAGAAGAGTAATTTCAAGAAAAGTCTTGAGCAACACACAAAGGAGCTGGAGAAACTGGAGGAACTCAGTGGGTCAGGCAGCATTTATGGAGGGAAATGGACAGTCTGCATTTCAGGTTGAAACCCTTCATCAGGAGTCATCAGAAAAACATTATCTGTTCTTGCCTATTCCACTGCTCAGCCTCCTTGCCTAAGCCTCTCAAGCCAAAGCCTCAGCACTTATGCTGAAACACAATATTTATAGTGCAAACACAGCCACTCCAAAAATGGCCACTCCAAACATCTTTTAAATTTGCAAATTCTCATTGAATAAATCCACCCATGCCTGTAGGCATTATTCAAGCAAGGACTGATAAGTGGTAGATATCTATGCCACAGAACTATCAGTCAATGACCATCTTAAACATAAGGCAATCTAACCACCTATTGTTTGAACTCAATATCATTGTCATCACCGTGTCCCCATCGACATCCTGGAGGTCACCAATGAACAGAAACTCAACTGGACTTGCCTCTAAAAAACACCTCAGAGCCTTTCCACTATCCATAAGGCACAACTCAGCAATACTCTCCACTTGTCTGCATGAGTGCAGTTCCAGCAGTACTCAAGAAGTTTAACACCATCCAGGAAAAAGCAGTCTGGTTTTTTATTGCATCCATCAGCTAAACACTCATTCTCTCCACCACTGATGGGCGATATGTATTACCTACAAAATCCACTGCCAAAAACAAGGGCTTCAGGCACATGGGAAAATCATGTGCTAGTAATGGTTCAAAAAGGTTGCTCATCACTACCTTTTCAAGAGCAATTAGTGATGAGCATTTTTCATCAGCCTTGCTGGTGACACCCAAATCCTGCAAAAAATAAAAACAATCACGTAAACTCCAGCTATTGTGTTGAATAAATAATTCAACATAATTTGAGAGTCAGAATTTTGTCAAAACATCTGTTTTTTTTTCACCACTGCAACCAACTTAATTTGTAAGGTACTGAAGCTTTTCACATCACTTTGCACTTGTTTTAACCATTTGTTACTTTCCACTGTTGACAATGAACACTGATATATCAACTCAGAAACCTGCAGAAAATCTGTGCAAATTCAATCCAGGAAATTCAGGATAAATTTGACATAATTCCTGAAAGATAAGGACCAATAATTTGCAGAGGGAAATCCATCTGCATCTAAATCTGCAACCCTGCAAGGTTCCTCTTCTCCTCCAATTTTTCATACATCCTTGATTTTAATTGCATTCAGCTGTTTGGCCCTAGTATCTGGGATCCTCCCCAGCCCCCCCCCCCCCCCTCCACAACTCTCTCTAGTTCTTTAGCACTCATTCTGTCCTAATGTTCCTTAAACACGACTATTTTGTTCAACTTTTTAATCATCTCTTCTAGTACATCATTGTATGTACCCTGATATCAAATTTTATTTGATAATTCTCCTGAGTATTTTACAAGAGAAAAGGCATTGTGCAAATTGTTGCTGCTCTTCTTGTTGTTCCTATCATTACACAATCCCCCTGCTGAGCCCAAAAAGGCTGCAACCATAATAATACCCTGGCTTAACCAAACTGTTAATGGATGTTAAGTTTGCTGATTTTCCTTTTCTGTATGGTTTTATTCCAAATTAGTCAGCCTACTCTGCCTTAACTAAAGGAGGACTTTTGTAATAGTGTTATAAGAACTGCTGATCTGATTCAGGTGTTCATTCGTCTCTTTGTTTCCTGTTTCCCTTGAACAGAAAGTGCATGAGTTCAGTTTGCCTCAAGCAATTCTTAATCCAAGATAGAAGATGTCTCAACAATTTCAAAAATATTGAGACACAAGCAACTGCAGATGCTGGAATGTGGAGCAACAAACAGCATATGTTATCTAAAGGTCTAGTTTATGTTATCTAAAGGTCTAGTTAGATCCCCTCTTGAGCACTGCATCCTGTTCTGTCCACTGCTCCTCCAGAAAGATATATTGGCCCCACATTTACCAGTAGCCTTGAATCCATTGTACTGGTGGCCCTTCTAGATGTAAATGGCATTATATGACTCTACCAAAACATTCCAAAACAATTTAAGAATGATAAATTCAATTAATTCAAAATGTATAAAGGACCTTCAGTTGCCATCTTCCATTGCATCATCCCTCTCCTTTGAAGTGAAAGGATTTACAAACTCAATAGATTGAGCAGCATCTGTGGGCGGGAAAGGAATTATCGATGTTTTGACCTGAAACGTTGACAGTTCCTTCCTGCCCACAAATGCTGCTCTACTCACTGAGTTCCTCCAGCAGATTGTTTGTAATTCAAAAGTATGATATCTTTATAAAAATCCAATGGTATTTATCTAAATGGTATGATTTATAAATATTTTAATTCATTCCCAAGATGTGGGTGGCACTGAGAAGGCTATTTATTGCCTACCTCTAGTTCCCCTAAGATAGTTGGTGTTATGGCCTGATAAGACCAAATGGGCATCTGGATCATTTCAGACGAGTCTATCCCTAAGCAATTCCCCCAGTGAGAATCCAGAAGTTTGTAAATCCTTTCACTTCAAAGGAGAGGGATGATGCAATGGAAGATGGCAACTGAAGGTGCTTTATACATTTTGAATTAATTGAATTTATCATTTTTAAATTGTTTTGGAATGTTTTGGTAGAGTCATATAATGCCATTTACATCTAGAAGGGCCACCAGTACAATGGATTCAAGGCTACTGGTAAATGTGGGGCCAATATATCTTTCTGGAGGAGCAGTGGACAGAACAGGATGCAGTGCTCAAGAGGGGATCTAACTAGACCTTTAGATAACATAAACTTAAATCAGTGACAAGCTGGAGTATCTCTGTCAAGGCCATCATTTATTGTTCAACTCTAATTGTCAATGAGAATTTGGTACTGCAGTCCTTCTGGTAATAACATTCTCTCTGTGCTGTTGATATGGAGTTCCAGAGGATTTAGATCAATGACAAGGAAGGAACAATGATATATTTCTAAGGCAGGATAGTGCTCCACATTGTTGTTGAATTGTCACCCATCAGCCGTCAGCCATTGAGTTGGTTTGTCTTGCTTGAACATTGAAAATCAGTGGCTGAGACAAGATCAAGGTCAGGTAACGGCACACTGGACTGCCCACTCTCTTGCTGGGCTCATTGTCAAGCTTTGTAGTAGAACAATAGTGTGCTTAATAGAGAAAATGGATACACTTGGCTTCCCACAAGCAATGGAGACCCTATGGATAAAGGTAGGTACAGGAAATGCTTGACTTATTTTAGTTTATTCTGATTTAATTTAGTTGTTAGTATTTAACATGATTTTATATTTTTAATGATTTTTCACTTTTGTTGGCTTATTTAAATCTATTTGAATAGTCTTTCAGTTGGATGGACCCAGCCTATATGTTGCATTTGCCTCTCACGAGTTGCCTGCAACAACTCTAACCTCTTGCTGCCACTGACCTTGCCAAAGTCCTACTGACCTTGCTGCTGTTCTGAGTAGTTCATGAACAGTGACCAGAATGAGACAGTGGAAATGAGGACTCACCAAGATCACCCTGATGGACTTCTCAGTTTGATGTCAGCTTTAATGATCAGAGACATTAGTAAAGAGTTGATGGACAAGTACACGACATGGTGGGCCGAAGGGCCTGTTTTGTGCTGTATGGTTCTATGGTTCTAAAAATTTAGAATGAAGAAAAGTAAATAAATCCGATTAAAATATGTATACATATGTAATCCATATGTATGTTAATTCAAATAAAGTGAAAAACAAATCACATACCTTCACTTATCTTTTAATGAAGGTCATGAATCCCATTTATGTGCTACATTTGCCAGTAAAACTCCAGATACAAAGTGACTCCAGCCCATCAACTCAGTATGTTATGGAACCACCAGCATTTGGTACTGAGTCCAGCAGTGGAGCGAGAGGTCAAATGCAGTGCTATCTGACTACCAGTGCATTCTGAGACAGTTGGAAGCAGTTATAAAACCTTGGTAGTTGGTGACCTGTAAAGACACTCATGTTGTTCAGAGATAGCGACAGCTCTGGACTGCCTGGAGCTGCCCTACCTCTTGGGATGCCAGTCCACTGGGAAGGGTCAGCTTGTTCAGCCCTGTGCATTCGTGAAAATAAGTTTAAGAAAATGGGAACTGCACGTGGCCCATTCAAGTAGTAGACTGGGTCCAGGATGACCATGCCCTATGTATGAAATCAAAGGGACCCTGCTGATGATGGTCTTCCTATGCAATCCCATTATGTCTATGACTTTCTGGGTTGTAGCAGTTATGGGTTTTGAAGGTTCTGTAAGAGAAGTCTTGGCAACTTTAAGTCGTGCAGTTTGTAGACAGTACGTATCTATTTTGGTGTATGAGTGGTGAAGGGACTGGACACTGGATGAGTTCCGAAGCAAGCGATCTGATTTGTCCCATTGATGACCTTCATGAGTGTTGCTGGAGCTGCACTCATCCATCAAAATCCCAACCTGGACCTTGCAGATGATGGAAAGTCTTCAGGGTATCATATTACTGCACTTAGGTTTCTAGTTTTTGGTGATTCCTAGAATGTTGATGAAGGGAAAGAAGATTATAGTAATGCCATTGAATATAAAAAGGAGCTGGTTGGACTGATTGCTTGACTCTGCGTAGTTTACTTGTTTATTGCCATTTGTCACCCTTTCATTCAAGGTCGGCATAGTCTTGCTGCCTTTAAATGTGAGCTGCTTCATTTGCTAAGGCATTGCCAATGGAATTGAATGGTGTTCTATCACCAACAAACCTCTGCACACTGACCTTATGATGGAGGATGGTTATGGACAGAGCAGCTGAAGTCACTGTCCTGATGAATTTCTATAGTAATGTCCTGGGACTGGAAAGATTAACCTGAGACTGAAGCTTTTCATATTATTTATTTATTTCTAAACATTTGTTATATCGTATTGAAGTTGCTACTTTTATTCCATTGCTAGTGCTTTCTATAATATCTCATTATGAAAGGAAAAACTCAAAAAATTACATTCCCTTGACCTATGTGTTATAACTGTTAATTCAAAAATCCTTCTGTTAACTAATTGATAGCTGAATGCAAGCTGGAGGAAATGTCTTTGTATTTCTGCAGGTTTTACTTTATGTTATTACACCCCTTAATAAGATATTAACACATTCAGCTATGCTCTTTGTATGATACCTGTGAATATTTCATTTGATTTCAGTTTCTCCAATTGCAGAAAGAACATCTCTCAACATTAAAATGGCTATTCTCAAGATCGCTGCTCAGTTTTTTGGAGACCTTTTTGAAGTGTTTGCATCAGAAAGAAAATCTGGTTTGAAGAACATTCTGTACCTGGTCTCACTTTGTCTTCTGTTAGGCATGGGATCTAGTGGAATTGTCTACATTTGCTTGCAAAAACTACAGTGTAATCTCTCAGTGGCTCTGGCAGTGTGTGGAACCTTTACTGTGGTCATTCCTGGAGCTCTGTTTCTTTCCAAGCATCTCAGATGCTTCACCCTGATATTCCTTATTTCATGTGGAACCAAGCAAGGCCGCAATGCCCTGATAACAGTTGGTACAAGTATTGTGGTCTTTCACTGTGCCCAAAATAGCTTTGACAATTTAATGAAATTAGTAGAGAACTTAGATTGCTACTTGGTAGGAATGCTACCATCTATCAGAGATCTTTTGTCAAAATACATTGAAGTACTCAAATGGATTAGCAACTATAAAATATCAGGAAACCCTTTCATACGGATTGTAGATGAGTTTAAGGTTTATCACAAAGTTGATGACGATGATATAAAAATAAAACTCAATGCAACCAGAATGAACATGGAGATCCTGGCTAATAATACAATGTCAAAATTTGGCACATTTACCACAGTTTGTAAAAATGCAATGACCGTCATGGGTGTCCTGCTGATTCTATTATTCACTTGGTTCTACATCAGGAGATTTTTAACCAACGTCAAGTTTGAAAACATATTTGTCACAAATCAATTACTGCAATTTGATGAAAAGCAGAAAGAAGTGGGAAAACCACATTTGCTCCCACTAACTAAAAAAGAGAAGAAATGCTTCATAAGAATCCCAGCACTAAGTTTATCAGAAATGGAATGGAAAAGCATGGCAGGATTCTTGGTTCCTATCTTGAGAAATCTGTGCATTTGGACAATACTCATAATGCTGGATTATGGAATATATTTACTTACAGATTCAATAAGGCATCACATAGACCACCTGCCGACAATAAACATTACAATGAATGTGAAATTTTCTGTAAGTACATCCTTTAAAACAATAGTATAATTTTTAGTTAATTTTTGCATGTTGAATTGTATTACAGCATTTTACAACTATGAGACCAAAATGAGTAATTGTGCTTGACATCAAGAACAGCAGTTGACAAAACGTGGCATCAAGGAGTTCTGTAAGGCTCAAGTCAAAGGGTATTGAGAAGGTTATGCTCCAGTGGTCATTGTAGCAAGATGGTGGTGGTTGTTGTAGGACAATCATTCAGCTATAGTTCATTTCTGCAGAAATACCTAGGAACAACTATCTTCAGTTGTTTCATTAATGGCCTTCCTCCCACTATAAGGTCAGAAGTGGAGATATTTGCTTAAGAATACACAATGTTCAATCCCATTTATAACCTCAGAATATGAAACTGTCCATTCCACATAAAACAAAGCCAAGTCAAGATTCAGGCATGGGCTAATAAGTGGCAAGTGACATACATGCCACACAAGTACCAGCCAATGATGATCTCTAACACAAGTAAGTCTAACAACCTATACTTGACATTTAGTGGCATAAACAATTGACAAATTTAACCACCATTAACGTCCAGCATTGAGCAGAAACTCAACTGGACAAGACTACAAGAGTGGTTCAAGGGTTGGGTAACCTGCTATGAGTGACTCAGTTCTGGCATCCCAAAACCTTTCCATGATCTACAAATCAGGAGCATGATAGAATACTCACCACTTTCCGAGATGTGTAGAGCTCCAGTAATACTGGATAGCTTGACAAAATCCAGGACAAAGCAGCCTGCTAAATTGGTACTATGTCAACCACTCTAAACATTCATTCCCTCTTCCATTGTTGTTGCAGTGCATGCCACCTACAAAATGTATAGCAGTTACTTTCCAAGCCTTCTCCATCTGCATCTCCCAAACCTATGAACTCTACCACCGAGAGGACAAGAGAAGCAGGTGCGTGAGAGCAGCACCACCTGCTGGTTCCCCTCCAAGGATTTTTCTCAAGGGCAATTATGGGTGGATAATTGCCAGCAATGCCCACATACCAAAAATGATTTTATCTTTTTTTAAATTGCATGCTTGCAAGTGTGGAATGTAAAATCATCAGTTTTATGCTATTGGTATTCCAAAGATGCAAGACTATGAAGGGTAGTTACAGTTTAACTTTTGGCTATATAAGGCTTTTCTAGCATTGCTAACATTGATTGTAAAACAATAGCAACTATAATATAATTGATGGCTGAAAAAATCTACTTAGAATTGGAGAATAATAAGAGATAACAAAAAGGGAAAGAAGCACACTTTCAAAAGAATTACAGGAAGATACGTAAACTGCAATGCAGGAGAAGTGATATTGAAGAATAAGGAAATGGCAACAAAATTAAACAAATATTTTGTGTCTGTTCTTAAGAAGACACAGAAAGCCTCCTAAAAGTAGTTGAGAACAACTAGTCTTGCGTGAATGGGCAGATGATGGCATGAGCTAAAAAAAAGCATTCGGGAAATTAATGGATCTGAAAGGTCAGTAAATCCCCAGCACCTGATGACCTACATCCCAAAGCTTCCAAAGAGGTGGCTATGGAGGTAATGGATGCAAAGGTTATCATTTTGCAAACAGTGGCCACAGATTAGAAGGTAGTTAGTGTAATCCCACTATTTAAAAAAGGAGGAAGAAGAAGTCATTTGGGCCAGTTAGCCTGATATCACTGACAAAGAAAATGCTGGAATATATAATTAAGGAAATTAAAAATATATAATTTGAAAAATAGTAAAAGGTTTGAACAGAGTCAATTAAGATTTATTTATCAACAAAGACAGATTTGACAAATCTATTGGATTCTTTTCTGAGGATGTAACTAGCAGAATAAATAAAGGGGAATTGTAAGCTGTGATGTATTTGGACTGTCAGAACCCTTTCAATAAGTTGCTGCACAAAAGGTTATGAAACAAAGGTAGGGCAGATGCGATTGTGGGGTGCAATATATTGATGAAGATTGAGGTTTGGTTAGTGAACTGAAAACAGAGAGTTGGAATAAATGAGTCATCTTTGGGTTGGGTTGTCATGTGTAGTGGGTGCCATGGGGATCGATGCTGAGGTCCCAGTTGTTCATGATTGGAAGGAAAGAACTGAGTTTTCAGTGTACAATGCTTGTTGGCTATGTGGACTGTGAGGGGTCCTAGAAAGGCTTCATGGGATACATGCTAAGTTAATGTGGAGGTGGAAAGTCATGTGGAAAGATGTGAGGTGATCTACTTTGCTAGAAAAGTTGAAAGGCAGAGTGATTAAATGGTGAGAAACTGAAAAGCATGATGTTCAGAGGGACCAGAGTATCCTTGTACAGGAATCACTGGAAATTAACAAACAGGTCAAGCAAGCAATTAGGAAGATAAATGGTATGTTGGCCTTTATTGCAGTTTGAATATAAAACATTGATTGATTTCTCTTTCCACAGATGTTGCTTAGCATGCTGAATTCTTCCAACATTTCTGTTTTTGTCCTCCTTCTGATCTTCTGACTTAGATCTGTTCTGGACCTCCAACCTTCCCACCTATCCCTTCATCCCATGACATCCACCACTCTGAACACCACTGTCACTGACCAACACTTAACTGATTTTCTTTGTGAGATAATCTTCATCAAAATGGCAAAACATGTGGGCCTTGATTGTGTAAAACTTGTTCATTGATACCTTGGGCTTTGTGTACTATTGGAGTATGCAATGGTGCACCTTTAAAGAAGTTACAGTATGTATTGGCCTGCCACATTTCAACACGTCTTAATCAGGACCTTTCAGTTTCTAGGCCATCCTCTTTTTGCATTAAGTAGTTATCTCTTTGCTTTTCAACAGGAAGAGAACACAAAATTAAATATAATCAAAACCAAGAAGGAGTACGAAGAAACCTTCTCATCTTATGTTCATTTGTCTAAAGATGCCTGCATCCTTCAATCAACGCTATCAATAGACGCGATATGGAGCCCACTCCTCATACTATTAGTCATCTTATTATTACTCACTTTACTTTCTGCAAAACTTACAACATTGAAAATTATAGTTTTATCATCATTTTATAAGGAGACTGAGGAGAAACGTATACAATTTTTGCATGAAAAAATATTACAGAAAAGACGCTGGGCCAATTTATTCAATATAGAGGAGGTACTGAATCCTGCAACTAATGTGGTAAGGAGCTAATTATAGTATAAAGCTAAATATTAGATTATCAGAAATAATTATGCTCTCATACATTTTATAAATGTTATTTACATTCAGACCTTTTTTTCATATATTTACAATACTTTCTTCCGAATTTCCTTCTCTCCCAAAGAACTGTTTTCCATTAAAATTATTGCAAAGTATGTAAAAGAGGCTATTGACATGTTTTGCCCATTTTGTTTGTCCAGTGAAGAAAAATGCTGCTTTCACTGTCACATACTGAGATATCATTCTGGTTATGTATCTTCCATCAAAATGGCCATCCGTATTTGTGGCCAGAGTGTCCTCATGCTGATTAACTGTGAAGTACATCAGTACTCAACTGTCCTTCCTTTCTGTTCCCACTGTAGTTCCTTCCCAAGAGTACTCTGACAGCAAGTCCCAAATCAATGAGCATAAAACAAACTGCTGGAGGAAATCAATGTGTCAGGCAGCATCTGTGGAGAGAAATGGGCAGTCAACATTTTGGGTCAAGACCCTTCATCTGCATAGTCCAGATGAAGAGTGTCAACCCAAAACGTCAACTGTCCATTTCCCTCCACAGATGCTGCTTGACCTGCTGAGTTCCTCCAGCAGTTTATTTATTGCTCCAAATTCCAGCATCTGCAGTCTCCTGTGTGTCCTAAATCAACAATCTCTTTAACCAGGAAAGAAAAAGGCAGCAACCACATGGCAGCAACCTTCAAGTACAGATTTCCTTCCTGGTCATGTACTATGCTAACGTGGAAATCTATTGCTGTTTCTTTCATTGTTGTTGGGTCCAGATCCTCGAATTCCTTTCCAAACCACATTGTAAGAGTACCTTAACCAGAAGATCTGCAACCGTTCCTGCACATCTGATTGGAAACATACACCAACAACTGACATTTATATAGTGCCTTTGAAGCAGAAAAACCTCCCAAGAACTTCTAAACACTTCAGAAAAGTACAGTTGGTCAATGATCTACATTTAAAAAAAAGAAGAAACTAAAATATGGAAGTAACATCTCAAGGAATAGAAAGACCTATGAGTATGTAAGAAGGAAGAATACTAAGATTATAAGCTGAAGGAGAAAAATCTCTAAGAAGATGGCAAGATGTTAACAAGTATTTTGTAGATGGCTTCACTGTAGAAAGTGCAAAAAGTCCACCAAAAAAAAAGAAATAAGAGGTAAAAGGGAGGGAAGAAGTTATCACTGGGGGAAAATGTATTGGGTAAATTAATGGGCCTAAAAGCTGACAATTCACCTGGACCTGGTGACCTGACCTCCTCCTGCGGCTACAGAGATAAGTGATCTTTCAAAATTCCTGGGATTCTGTAAAGATTTTAGTAATTGGAAAACCATAAATGTAACTGTTCTGTTATAGAACAGAGTGGGAGAGAAAATAAGGAACTCGAGGTAAATTAGAGTAACATCTGCGATTGAGAAATTCAGTAATTTATTATTATGGAACGAATAACAGGACACTGAGAAAATTGTAAGAAGGTTAGGCAGTCAACGTGGTTGACAGAAAGGGACAGTATATTTGATGCATATGCTAGAGATCTTTGAGGATGTAGCTTTCAGTGTGGATAAAGAGAAAATAGTTGCTATGGTATAGTTGGATTTCTAAAAGGCAGTTGACAAGATGCCACAAGATAAAATATGCAACAAGGTAAAGAGTTGTGATATCGACCACAACAGAAATCAAAGAGTGGAAGTAAAGCTTCATTTTCAGGTTGGCAAACAGTAACTATTAAAGTGCCATAGTGATTAGTGCTTATCTCTGGGTCCTTGGCTATTTACAATTTACATCGATGACTTAAATGATGTGAGGAGATGAAGAGGAATTTCTTTAGCCAGATGATGACCAATCTGTGGAATTTGTTGCCACAGAGAGCTGTGGAGGCCAAGTCACTGGGTGTATTTAAGGCAGAGCCTGATAGAATCTTGATTGGTAAGCGGGTTAAGGCGTATGGGGAAAAGGCGGGAGAATGCATTTGAAAAAACAATCAGCCATGATTGAATGGCAGAGCAGACTCGATGGGACAAATGGATCCTACATCTTATGGGTGTGACCAAGTGTGTGGCATCCATATTTGCTAATGATACAAATATAGAAGAAAAAGTAATTTGTAAGAAGATCATGAAGTATTCCATAAGGGGATTATAAATAGGTCAAGTGAGTGGGCAAATGGAGTATAATTTTTGAAAATGTGAGATTATCTACTTTAGTTGGAAGAATAGAAGAACAGAATACTATCTTGATGGTGTGAGACTAATGAATGCTGGTGCACCTAGAGACCTGTGTGTCCTTGTAGAAAAAATATAGAAAGTTAGCACACTGATACACCATGTAATTAAAAAGGTAAATGTAATATCTGTCTTTATTGTAAGGGGAATACTGGAGGACAGTAATGAAGTCTTGCTACAACTTTACAGGACTTTGGAAGTAGCATAGATAGAGTGACACATATGGTCTTGGTCTCTCTAAGGAAAGGAACTATCCTCAAAGGCAGTGCCAGGAAAGTTCATTAGATTGCATCCTTGGAAGAAGAGGTTGTTTTATGGGGAAATATTGAGTAGATGAGGACCATACTCTCTCAATTTCAGAAGAATGAGCAGTGATCATAGTGAAACATAAAACGTTCTGAGGGAGATTAGCAGAGTAGATGGTGAGAGGTAGGTCCCCTCCTGGGAGAATTCTAGTACAAGGAGGCATGGTTGCAGGACAACATGCCTGCCCTTTGAGGAGCAATTTCTTTTTTCGAAAAGTGTAACTCTTTGGAATTCTCAATACTTGAGACCTGAGGATGCAAAGTTATTAAGTATATTCAAAGCTGAGAAAGAAAGATGTTTGGACAAGGGAATAGAGGATTATGGGAATCATGTGGAAAATGGAACTGAGACCAACAATCAAATCAGCCATGATCTTATTGAATAATGAGGCAGGTCACAAGGTGTAGTCCTGTTCTTTTATTTTATTATGTAAATGAAGATGGAGATATTAGGAGAGGTCAGATAATACTGATGGTCTAAGAAATTTTTAAACAAAAGGGTGAGAGGTGCGGAGGTGACACTTCCAAGGGAATAATACAGAGCTTATGACCTTGATGTCTGAAGGCCTGTTCAATAATGGCGAGAAAATAATTTCAAAATAATAAGATAGAAATAGAACAAAGTTTTTGGAAGTTGGAAGGTTGGCAGGAATTATGGAGACAAGGAGGTCAAAGGCTGTGAAGGAAATTAAAGTAATAATGTAAGTGTTGGGTTTATGTCAATTAATGATGATAGGGTACTGGTGTGACATAGCACAGAGCTGGCAAGATTTTTAGATGAACACAGTTTACTGAGAGTGGACAATGGGAAATTGGCCAGTCAAACGTTGCAAATGGATCACAATAACGTCCTCAAGGCAGGCTGTTGTGGAAAGTTCGCCACCCTCCCTAGCGATTGTCTTGGGTTGAAATAGAGCATTCACAATCTCAGCCTGATAGTTAACCTAGGAGTGAACTTCATTACTCATGTACTCTCCTTCACAATAACCTTTTGTTCGACTTCTGTGATATCTGCCCTACCCGATGTGCCAAAGCCATGTTTCATGCAATTCTAATGTTGCCATTATTTCCTCCATTTTAACTCACTATCTCTTCTCACACCCTTTTCCTCCCTGTGGACCATCAGCTGGGTAAAATGTGGAAAATCCACAAAAAAACAAAAACAGTCAATAAAAATGTAATAGGAGAAACTTAAGAGGGCTGAAAATGGGTAAGAGGATTAACAGTTTTGAGGGAAGTGATAAATGAGGTGCTTTTAACTCTTTCCACTTGGCAAAAGCTAATCAGAATGAGAGACTGTAGCCAAGTTGTATATAACTACAATTAATCTCAAAGGCTAAGGCATTCACCTAACTTAGGAAGGAGCTTCATCTGTTTTTCCAAACCTTCACCTGCCCTTGCCCATGTCACTGGTTTCATCAGGTTACACTCTGTGGGCTCATATATGGCATGGCTCAGATGGTATAAACAGTGTCATTGAGCTCTCATCTAGAAATTTGTCCTTGGATTCAATTCAGTGGAACCTCATTTTTAAAGTAACCGAATTGTGTGCTTAGCACAATCAAACCATGGATGAATTTCTCTCGCTAAGTTTCTTGGAGGCTCAGATAATAAAAATTAGTTAGTTTACATTCCAATGATGAGTTTAGTTGAGGCTCATTCCATAGCAATGAGTGATGTGGAATTTCCCACCTAAGACCAGGCTCCTGGCGTCTCTGATTTTAATTAGAGCAAAGAGATGCAGATCCAAATCAACCCAAATCAAAACAAAACAGAAAATGCTGCAAGATTCTTCCAGAAGTTTTTGTCTCCATTTTCTCTAGCCGGGGTTCATTCCTTTCAGTCATTCAACCTACAAAGTTATAATGTGAGAATGCCTGGACAATCAGATTTCTGAAGCCCTTTGGTTATTAAATAAGTATTTAAGTGAAAGCAAATATTCCAAGTTTCACTTTTCTACTTTTTAATCCCCACAGATTTCCTTCTGGTTTCCCATCTTTAAAATGAAGCAAAACAAAAAGGAACTACAGAACCAGAAAGATAAGATAATCCGTTTCCAGAAGTTTGGTGAATTCCATATTGAGCTTTGATTGATGATGGCTGAAATGTTAAGCAGTAACTAAAACATTGCACCAAACAATAGTTCATGTGTGATTATAACTTGAAGTGATTGACTTTAATTAATTATTGTAAATGAGTTCTGCAGCCAATTGTAGAAATCTGCCTGTATTCCACCATATTTATGTTAATGGCAATATTATTTACTTACTAACTTGGCTTTATTTGAATTCTGTTCCATAATTTTGTTTAATTGTTCACTAATGGTGCAGGAGAAGTTTGCCTCAAACCCTTTTATGCGCATGAGTAAACCTTTAGAAAAATATCAAGAATGAAGAGCATCAGTTATGCACAGAAGAGTGCACCTGGAATTGTCCTTAGAGCAGAGAAGATTAAGGAATGTATTCAAAATTGGAGGTAGTGTTGTAGATAGGAAGAAACAGCTTCATGTGACAGTGTAACTGATCACCAAAAGACAGAAACTTAAACTAAATGGCACAACTTTACACAATACTTTGCACAACAGATTGTTCTGATCTCGAATTCACAACCTGACAAGGATTCATTAATTCCTTTCAAAGGGGAGGATATGGATAAATACTTGCAACAGAAAGATTTTCAAGGCAAAAGGGGAAGAAAATGGGATACACAAAAAGACATGGTGGGCATAATGGACTGACTGAACTCTTTCTGAAATGCATTCCATGAAATCCATTTCTTGTATTTTGGTCTCTACACGCTCTCCAAATTAATTCGCTTCACTCACCTCATTTTCGTACTTGATCAAATACCCCCACATGCAGGCCCCTATTCTGATCAACCATCAGAGCCTCTGACCTGCTGCCCCAGACTCACTGACCCTGCCTCCATCCCCAGCTCAATCAATGGTTACAGCCCCTGATCAACAAGTGAATTCTCCACGTGCAGCAGCACTTGCCCCCCCTCATCTCCCAACCTCCACATCCTTCCCTGCAATCACCAGCACCCGAGCTGAGCAACAATTTTTCTACTTACTTAGCTGATCCAATGCCATGTTTTCACTGTGATCTTCCCTGGACCTGGCTCTGGACTCACCCCATTTCCTTTACATGCTCTGTTCTGATGGAATATATGAAGAAAAAGTTGACTCAACACATAAATCCATTGAATTTCCTAATGATTTTGCACCATGTTACATCTAATTGAGATGTTTTTTCAGGTTCCAACAAAATTCTTTTCCTAGGAATTACAAACTTTTTATGGTTGCAAAAGACGGTTACTCTCACCTTACCTCTGGAATTCTGAATAATAAACAAGGAAAATTGTTTGCTTTTGTGAAAGATTTGTGGAACAGACAAATTATGAACCCAGAACAAAGAGAAAAGTAAGTTGTAATGTCTTCATCCTGAGAAATTAACTGAGTCTTGAGAAATTAGTTAGTTAATTTCATGAAGGTTATTGAATTTTATCTTACTGTTTCAGGTAGTTGTATGTTTGTGTAAAGAATAATTAAAGACTGAAATGAACTCTAGGTAGAAAAATTGAGGTAAAAAATTTCAAAATTCCAGTGCTGTGCTGGTAGTGGATTACGTGAAAGATTGAGCTCAAAGGAATGAAAGATCTCTTTCAATCTTTACTGTCTTTGTAAGCTAAAATATGGTTTAACTTATGCTTTCCTGAAACTTCCGTTTGAACTATTGTAGCAAAAATGATGGGCTTCGCATGGAAAAGCAAACCAGCATTAGTATTTTTGCTATTGTTTAAAGACATATTGCTTAACTAAAAATACATCAGCTTTACACATCTATCATTTCCATTATACTCTACATATTTCATTAAATAATTGAAGTATAAATCCTTGTTATCTCCTTATTTTTGTCTTGATGCCAGTTTTTGCTCTTCTGGTCTTCAGGTTTCTGCAGTCTTCTATCCTGAATGTCTATGTGCGTCATTCTGCACTTGCTGCAGCTCGTTTTACTCTACCCATTACTTGCCTATAATATCAACCCTTGACAACATTAATTCTAACTTACAGAAGTATTTGGTTCCTTGTCCCTAATTGTAACAAATAGAAAAGATGAAGGAACATTCCTTCTCACTCTGATTTTCCAGCATGCCTGAACCCCCTTCCTTCATCCCTCCCACTTCAAATCACACAATTTGATTTTTTATATATGCAGATTTGATTTTTGCAAAGATGATAAAAATGGTTAGGGCTGCCCAATTCAAGGCATAACTGTTCCCAGGGAGGAATCTGTATTCAATTTTGCCATATAAGAGTAAAGATATAGTAAGAACTTTCCTGACAGCTCAGTCCATAGTACATTTTGTTAGAAGCAACAAGTTCTGATAAAACAATGGCTCTTAAAGAGCTTCAGAGCATAATAAAAGTAAAAGTTAGAGTTAATATGGAAATTAGTAATAGTGACTTGGTTGCCAAAATTCCATCTTTTCATGTTGAATAATTGCTTTTCCTGCTACACCAGATATATCAAAGGACTGCTTTAGCCACCATGAAAAATATGGGTGAAAAAGGTCACTGACTGAATCATCATCCAGCTCCTTCAAACTTAGCTACAGATGAAAAGCAAGCATCCAACTAGAACAGCAAAAGTGAATGTCCTGCTCACTTCTGCTCACAGCTTATGTACAAAGCATAGTAAGCATTCTTCATTTCTAAATAGGGAACTGCCTTGCTCCTTAGGAGACACCATTTCAATCAGATACACACGTATTTCACCTTTTGTATGCTTTCATTATGTTTAAACTGCATGGCACACATGTCTCTATGTAGAGATGGAGGCAGAAGTGACCGGTGCTTGTCAAGCAACAGCAAGCAGATGTGATCTGCTGGGGGATTCTCAGTATGATCACTAGCCACTAATCTAGAAGACAGCTCTGGTCTAAGAACCATTCATTCAGCATTTCTTTTCCTTCAAATAATGGTAAATAGTAAGGTGATCCTCACTGTTTCCTGAACAATAGCCATTGAATAACAGGATAATGTTTCTGTGGTCAGCTGAAGCTCAAAAAGTAATGGAGTACAAGCCATTTTACTTCAGAAGCATTGATATTAAGACTTCAGATAGTCACACGAGCATCTTGTATGACATTTTGTGTTTGAGATAACCATGCCACCCAGTGGAAGCATGTATGAGAAAAATCTATTCATTATCTCTTTCCTGAAAGTGGTATACATGCAGGCTGTCTGATGTACCACACCCTTCCTGGGATGCCTGGGCAGTGGCGGAAACCAAAACCTTAGAAGTGATAACTTCAGTGATGGGGAGATGAAACACCAGATTGTTGTTTAAATCCATCTGATTTACTATTATTCTTCAGGAGGAAGCCTTCTGTTGTTGCCCTATCTGGCCTGATATGCTCCAGTCACAGCAATATCATTGACTTTTAATTGCCCTCTGAAACACCCAGCAGGTTGCATCAAATACCATTGCATTAAGACACAAGAAATAAACCCAAACAAGCTATCCGCTATCAACTCAGGCACTGGATTCTGACAGGGCAAATTCACCCCCAGCACAGTCTACCTTGGGAACACTTGGCGACTGATGTCTAAGATGGGATAACTGTCCCACAGACTAGTCAAGCCACAGGCTGGCACAGTCAAGTCATACTCACAGAACCATACTCTAAAGGTAGAACCACACCACAAAGCCAGGCCCCTCCATCACAATTCCAGGATACATCCTTCACCACAAGCACTACCAGGTGACTGGTGATTTACAGGTGAGTGTGATTGCTCCTGGGAATCCACAGCACTGGCAGCAGACCCCACAAAGTCTCGTGGTATTAGGTCAATATTGGACAAGGAAATTTCTTGATTACAACCCACCATGCTCCCTCAGATGATAAATCAGCCATCTGCCACATTGAACAATGATTGGACAAAGCGCCAAGAGTGGTAAGGGCACAAATACTCTGAAGCACTATCACAGACCAAGCAGGCCAAGTCCTGAAGGACATAACCACCAGTCTGGGCCTGTGGCACATGGTGACAGTGTTGGTGGAAGAGAAACTCCATTCTTCTCTCCATCAGTAAATGAGATGCTGTGGGTCCTCAGCAGCAGAACTGTATTCCATTTCATGGCCTGACATCTCTCTCAATAATACAGTCAAACTCATGGGTCACCTCTGGTTTAATGAGATGTGCAGTAGGACATGCCAGCAACAGTAACAAGCGTAACTAAATGGGAGGTGCCAACCCGGTGAAGTTACACCACAGGATAGCATGTACATTAAACAACAAAAAAAAGGATACAGCAAACAAAGCTACACAATCCTCCAAACAAAAGATCAGATCATCCAGTCAATATTGGCAGGGGATAATATACAGCTAACAAGAGGAGGATGCTAAAAGAACATCTTCATCCTCAGTGATGGCAGGGTCCAGCATGCCTGTGCCAAAGACAATGCTGAAGCACTTGCAACCATATATGGCTAGAAATGCCAAGTGGATGATCCATCTCGGATCTCTCCTGAGATACTCATCACAGAAGCCAAATTGATTCAGTCCAGTCCTAATTGTCCTCTGGAAGGTAGTGGTGAGCCACTTTCTTGAACCATTGCAGTGCTTCTGGCAAAAATACTCCCATGGTTTTTAGGGTAGGGAGTTCTGAAATTTAGACTCAGTGATGAGAAAGAAACAGCAATATATTTCCAAGCATGAGTGATTTGTAATGGAAAGTAATATCCAGATGGCTGCATTCCCCTGGCCTGATTCCCTTGTTCTTCTTGATGATGAAGGTTTGGGCTTGAAGTGTACAATTTGTAGGTGGTGCACAATGCAGCTGTGGTGCACACCTGGTGGAGGGAGTGAATGCTTTAGGGATGGATGGCATTCCAGTCAAGCAGCTGCCTTATCCTGGATGCTGTTAAGATTTCTGAGTATTGTTGATGTTACACTCAAACTGGCAAGTGGAGAGCATTTCACCATGTTCCAGACTAGGCCTTGAAGATGGTGAAAAGTCTTTGATGTGGAAGGAGATGAGTCACTCACCACAGGATACCCAGCCTCCAAAGTGCTCCTGTAACCAAACCATTGTATGGCTGGTCTAATTATGTTTTTGATCAATGATGATCCTCCGGATGTTGATAATGGGGGACTTGGCAACAATAAAGTTGTTGAATGTCAAGGAGAGATGGTTATATCTCTCCTATTTTACATGTTCATTGCCTACAATTTGTGTGGCATGAATGTCCCTTGGTCAACCATGTCAGAAGTTGAAGGTATGCTGTGACTGACAAAGGATAGATAGGCACATGTGAGGAAGGAGAATCCTAAAAAGGAAACCCAACTTCACCTTCTGTACATATGGAATGAAAGCCAGCACAATTACACATAGTTGGAACTAAATGCAAAATGGTAGTCCACTGCTTATATGCACTGCCAAATACAAAGCACAAAATGTAGCAAAGAAAATGTAAATACAAAAAGCAAATGAAAAACAATTCTGAACATATTTTCTTACTTCAAGAAGTCTTCAACAGATGTGCAGTGGGCAGAAGCCTGGAAATTTTAATGAAGATATTGCATATTTTTTAAAAACTCTGCATGCAAATAGTATAGTAATTGAACCTTTTTCTAGATTGGACACCCCATGAAAAAGATGTTTAAATTCCAGGTGTCTAACTTTGTCACTGTTATGAATATTACTTGCTTACTGATAACACCAGATGGCCCCTTGATGAGAGCAAGCATATCTTAGCAATAACATCTTGTCATTGTTGTAGTGACTCCTGATTTTAATGGGATATTCCTGGGACATCCCCTCTTCACATTACTACCATTGGGGAGGAGGTACAGGAGCCTGAAGGCACATACTCAATGTTTCAGGAACAGCTTCTTCCCCCCTGCCATCAGATTTCTGAAGGTCCATGGACTCACGAACACTACCTCTTTTGCACTATTTATTTATTTTTATAACTTCCAGTAATTTTTATATCTTCATGTCTTGCACTGTACTTCTGCCACAAAACAACAAATTTCACGACATATGTCGGTGATAATAAACCTGATTCTGATTCTGATTCTGAGGGGCTGTTGATAAATGTACTTAATTAATACCAAACAACTTTCTATGTTTGTTCAATAAGACAACTGCCTGCGTGTTGCAAAATACTGCAGAGTGCTCAAGAACTTCCAAATTTCCTTCATGGCATCCATGTTACTTTGCAATATAGTTGATGGTTCAGTTTTGTTTTTATGTTAAACATGCATTTAGTAGTGTCTGCATGTTGAACTTTGCTTCTGAAGCCCATCCTGAAGAAAAGTCATTGACCTGAAACATTAACTCTGTTTCTCTCAGCACATTGCCTGGCCAGCTGAGCATTTCCACTAGTTTCTGTTTTCTTCTGTTGAAGTCAATTATGAATATTGTCCAGTACATTATTTTCCTTGGTGTTCCTTTTTTGAAATTTCTCTAAATACCATCAGAATCATCTGGTAATACATAACTATCTCAAAACAATTCACATGAGTCTAAGAACAAAGAAGCCTTGCAATGCAATGCAATTTTTTTGTGGAACATCTTTATGAGGCACTTTGTGAGGCATTTTAAAATGCAAAAGGTTAGAGGCCATGGTATCCAAGACAAATTGGCAAATTAGATCCAAAATTGGGTTGATAAAAGGAGGCAGTAAGTTGTTTTTGTGGTTGGAAGCCTATGACCAGTGGTGTACCACAGAAATTAATGCGGACCCCTATACAGTTTATAACATGCATTAACTATTTGGATGGGAATGTAGGAAATATGATTAATAAGTTCACAGATGATATCAAAATTGGTGACACAAGAGACTGCAAATTCTGGAATCTGGAGCAACAAACAATCTTCTGGAGGAACTCAACGGGTCGAGCAGCATCTGTGGTAGGAAAGGAATTTTCAACATTTTGGATTGAAACCCTGCATCAAAATTGGTAATGTTGACAGTGATGTTGATTGTTTAAGGCTACAGGACATTGTTGATCATTTGGTAAAATGGGCAGAGGAATGGCAGATGGAACTTAATCCTAGTAAGTGTGAGGTGATGCATTTTGGAAGGACTTTGAAGGTGAGCACATGCACAATGAATGGTTGTGCCCTCGAGAGTATCAGTGAACAGAGGGACTTCAGTGTACAAGTCCAAGAATTCTTGAAGGTGGCAGTACAGGTAGATAAGGTGATGAAGAAGGTGTACTGAATACTTTGGAGACACAAGGGACTGCAGATGCTGGAATTCAGAGCAAGAAACAAATGGAGGAACTCAGTGAGTCAGGCAGCACCTGTGAAGGTAGAGTGATGGTTGACATTCAGGTAGTGACCCTGCATCAGGACCAGGCTATCCCTTTTCCTCCACAGATGCTGCTTGACCCACTGAGTTCCTCCAGCAGTTTGTTTTTATACTGAATACTTTATTTCATTGTCTAGGACATAGAATAAACTATCAGGGAGGTTGTAATACACATTTATAAAACATTGGTTTGGCCACAACTGGAATATTGTGAGTAGATGAGGCTGCCTCATTTAGAAACCATGTGATTGCACTGGAGATTTACCAGGATATTGCTTGGGGTGGAATGTTTCAGTTATGAGGAGAGACTGGATGGACTGGGTTCATTTTCTTTGGAATAGAGAAGGAGGACTTGATTGACACATACAAAATTATGAGGGGAACAGGTAAGATATATAGTGAGGAACATTTCCCCACAGCAGAGTCGTCTAAAACAAGATGGCATGACTTTAAGATAAGGGGCAGTGGTTTTAGAGGGGATCTGAGAAAAAATGTTTTCACCCAGAGGGTAGTTGGAATCTGGAACACACTGACCGAGAAGATGGAGAAGACAGGTACTCTCACAACAGTTAAGAAATACTTAGATGAGAACTTGAATCGCCAAACATAGAAGGCTACATAACAATTGCTGGTAACTATTAGTATAGGTGGATGCTTGATAGTCAGCATAGACATGATGGGCTGAAGGGCCACTTTTTATGCTGTATGACTCAATGACACTGTGACTCTGTTGAATAACAGAGGAGCAGCACAGGAGTGGAATGATCTGAGGAAACAAGTATAATAAGAGGATACAAGTATAATCAGAGTACTGAGGGAACAGAATTGATATCTATGGGACAAGAAGTATTCAAAGAATAAACTAGGTGCTCAAGTTTCTCCAGAGTTGGCCTAAGAGATAAGGTTACAAGTGCATTGGATGTGTTCTGTTCTCCAGAAATGCATGAGAAAACAAGAGTGTCTGCTAAGGTGTCAATCAGTGACACAATCCATTGAAAGTACCAGAACAGTTTGGAGATACAGGGCAAAGAGATGTCATAAGACAATCTCCAGAGAACAAGAAATCTGAAAACCGTCTAAGAATGTTATTGTGTAAAGAATTCCCAGCACTTGAGGTATTTGGCAGACCATGTCATTTGCTTGCCTGAAACAGATACTCTATTCCCAACACTGTCACTGAGAGACATTGCCAGATGGACAGAGGAAAAGATTCAAGGAAATTCATGATGTCTTCTTGAAAAAGTGTACTGAGCTTGCTGACTCATGACCACTCAAAGAACCATTCAGGAATGTATTGAAAGCCTCGAGTCCATGCATTGGGAGCATGTAGAATCCCAGCATAAACAGTGGAAGCAACGCACGGCCTCACAAAATGCCCATCCATCTGACCCACTCCTCCATCTGCGGCAGAGTCTGCACGTGCCATATTGGCCTCATCAGTCAGGTCAGAAGCTACAGAATCCAGAGTGGAAGAAGGTCATCCTCAATCTCAAGGGAGTGCCTAAAAAGAAGAAGTAACTGGCAGTTTGGTTGAAGACCAAGTGTCACAAATTAAGATTGTGTTTGTTTTGAAGCTCAGTGTTTAAGTGAGTGAATGAATAGTAATAGGGTTCATCTATGGAGACCAATTAAAAAAAACAATGAGCACAAAATTAATCTTCAATTTAGGGAAACATATGCCCTTAATATTTTTCATTTCCAAACAATCAATATTTTAATAATTAACTTTGTTGTCATCCTTTATGATGTTACTAACGTGCATGTAAAGGTTCAGAATGGAACCTTCAAATAGAATACTGGATGTTGGAGCAACAGGAATCTAGCATCTGATATACATGCAAGATCTTGTACTATTCTGCTCAGCTTGATTCCTCTAATCCATTTCAGATAACCCCAAGCAACAACTATATTTAAACAAACCTGATAATAGTCCAGTGGGACTTTTTCCCCCAAAATGTTTAGTCATGGGTGTAAGGGTTGAAAAGAAAACAACATCTAAATTTTGAACCTGTGCAGCTTCATAAGTTTCTTGGAATTCTACAGGAAAGGTCTACTGCAAGATTTCTTGCTTATTCATGCTTGAACTTCCCTTTCACTGAGATCATCAACTGTCACCCCTTTTAAAAGGGAACATTTGGGTTACATGAACTGATCAATAGAGGTTAGAATTGTGTGAATGCACTGCAGCAAGTGTGACCAATACAATGCAAATATTTTACCAGTTGATAACAGAAGTTGTAAATGGAAAGGAAGTTCTGAATGTAAAAGGGATAATTTTATTACAAATAATTTATTGCAAGTAATACTTAATCCATAAGTTATTTATTTGAACTATTGAAACATGTATGTTTCAACATTTACAAACATATAAATGATCCTGGTCAGGTGTTAGATCTCTCAGTGGGTGAGTATTTTGGTGATTGTGATCATAATTCTATCTCCTTTACGAAAGACCTGGAAAGAGATAGGAACAGACAAACTAGAAAGGTGTTTACTTGGAGTAAAGGGAATTAAGCGGTTCTCAGGTAGGAAATTGGAAGATTAAATTGGGAACAGATGTTCTCAGGGAAAAGTACAGAAGAAATGTGGCAAATATTCAGGGGATATTTGTGCGGAGTTCTGCAAAGGCACGTTCCAATGAGACAGGGGAGCCACAAGAGGATACAGGAACCATGGTGTACAAAGGCTATAATAAATCTAGTCAAAGGGAAAAGAAAAGCTTACAAAAGATACAGAGAGCTAGGTAATGTTAGAGATCTGGAAGAGTATAAGGCGAACAGGAAGGAGCTTAAGAAGGAAATTAGGAGAGCCAGGAGGGAACATGAGAAGGCCTTGGCAGGCAGGATTAAGGAAAACCCCAAGGCATTCTACAAGTATGTGAAGAGCAAGAGGATAAGATGCGAAAGAATAGGGCCTATCAAGTGCAACAGTGGGAAAGTGTGTATGGATCCAGAAGAAATAGCAGAGGTATTTAATGAATACTTTACATCAGTATTCACTACGGAAAAAGATCTGGGGGATTGTAGTGTGGATTTGCAGCAGACTGAAAAGCTTGAGCATATAAATATTAGGAAAGAGGAGGTGCTAGAACTTTTGGAAAGCATCAAGTTGGATAAGTCACCGGGGCCGGATGAGATGTACCCCAGGCTACTGTGGGAGGCAAGGGAGGAGATTGCGGAGCCTCTGACGATGATCTTTGCATCATCGATGGAGACAGGAGAGATTCCAGAAGATGGGAGGGTTGCAGATGTTGTTCCCTTATTCAAGAAAGGGAGTAGAGATAGCCCAGGAAATTATAGACCGGTGAGTCTTACCTCAGTGGTTGGTAAGCTGATGGAGAAGATCCTGAGAGGCAGGATTTATGAACATTTGGAGAGGTATAATATGATTAGGAATAGTCAATGTGGCTTTGATAAGGGCAGGTCCTGCCTTACAAGCCTGATTGAATTTTTTGAGGATGTGACTCAACACATTGGTGAAAGGAGAGTAGTAGATGTAGTGTATATGGATTTCAGCAAGGCATTTGATAAGGTACCCCATGCAAGGCTTATTGAGAAAGTAAGGAGGCATGCGATCCAAAGGGACATTGTAATGTGGATCCAGAACTGGCTGGTTCACAGAAGGCAAAGAGTGGTTGTTGAAGGGTCATATTCTGCATGGAGGTTGGTGACCAGTGGTGTACCTCAGGGATCTGTTCTGGGACCCTTACTCTTTGTGACTTCTATAAACGACCTGGATGAGGAAGTGGAGGGATGGGTTAGTACGTTTGCAGGTGACACAAAGGTTGGATGTGTTGTGGATAGTATGGAGGGCTGTCAGAGGTTACAGTGGGACATAGATAGGATGCAAAGTTGGGCTGAGAAGTGGCAGATACAGTTCAACCCAGTTAAGTGTGGTGGTTCATTTTGGTAGGTCAAATATGATGGCAGAATATAATATTAATGATAGGACTCTTGGCAGTGTGGAGGATCAGAGGGATCTTGGGGTCTAAGTCCATAGGATGCTCAAAGCAGCTGCACAGGTTGACTCTGTGGTTAAGAAGGCATATGGTGTATTGTTCTTCATCAATCGTGGAATTGAATTTAGGAGCCGCGAGGTACTGTTGCAGCTATATAGGACCCTGGTCAGACCCCACTTGGAGTACTGTGCTCAGTTCTGGTTGCCTCATTACAGGAAGGATGTGGAAGCCATAGAGAGGGTGCAGAGGAGATTTACAAGGATGCTTCCTGGAATGCGGAGCATGCCTTATGAAAGCAGGTTGAGGGAACTCGGCCTTTTCTCCTTGGAGTGAAGGAGGATGAGGGGGGACCTGATAGAGGTGTATAAGATGATGAGAGGCGTTGATCGGGTGGATAGTCAGAGGCTTTTTCCCAGGGCTGAAATGGTTGCCACAAGAGGACATAGGTTTAAGTTGCTGGGGAGTGGGTATAGAGGAGATGCCAGGGGTAAGTTTTTTACTCAGAGAGTGGTGAGTGCGTGGAATGGGCTGCCGGCAATGGTGGGGGAGGTGGACACGATAGGGTCTTTTAAGAGACTGTTGGATAGGTACATGGAGATGAGAAAAATAGAGGGCTATGGGTAAGCCTAGTAATTTCTAGGGTAGGGACATGTTCGGCACAGCTTGTGGGCCAAAGGGCCTGAATTGTGCTGTAGGTTTTTCTACGTTTCTATGTTCTATGTTCTATATTGGGTTGGTACAGTGGCACAGCTAGTAGAACTGATGTTCACAGGTTCAATCCTGACTTCTGGTGCCATCTGTGTGGAGTTTGCACATTCTCCCCCTGATCACTTGGGTTTCCTCTGGGTGTACTGGTTTCCTTTCACAGGTTGGCTGGTTAATTGGCCACCACAGATTCCCTACAGTGTGCATGTGGGTGTTAGAAGCTGGAGGGTCGTGGGAGTGTGGGGGCTAGTTGAGGGGAATCTGGGGAGAACAAAATGGGTTTTGTATAGGATGAGTGTAGATACGTACTTCATGGTTAGCTTAGACTCAGTGGGCCAAAGGGCCTGTTACTTTGGGATATGACTCCATGACTCTTAAATGTCAAAGTCAAAGTCGAGTTTATTGTCATGTGCACAAGTACATGTACGCACAGGTGCAATGAAAAACTTACTTGCACCAGCATCCAGGCACATAGCATCATATAAGCAGCATTCACAAGAAAAACATAAATTAAACATTAATTATACACAATTTTTACAAGACAGAACACAATTAAAACAAAAAAAAATAAAGTCCATTTTAGTGCAAAGTGATCAAAGTGGTCGTGGTGTTGCCAAACTGTAGTGATTAGGGTTTTTCCAGTTAGTTCGAGAACCAAGTGGTTGAAGGGAAGTAACTGTTCTTGAACCTGGTGGTGTGGAACTTCAGGCTTCTGTATCTCCTGCCTGATGGTAGCTGCAAGAAGGTGGCACAGCCCAGATGGTGGGGATCTTTGATAATGGATGTTGCTTTCTTGAGGCAGTGCCTCCTGTAGATACTACCCATGGTAGGGAGGGATGTGCCTGTGATGTACTGGGCAGGGTCCACTACTCTCTGCAGCTTCTTACATTCCTGTGCATTTGAATTACCGTACCAGACCATGATGCAACCACTCAGGATACTTTCAACAGTACATCTGTGGAAGCTTCTTAGAGTGTTCGGTGACGCTGAACCTCCTTAACTTCTTAAGAAAGTAAAGACACTGGGGTGCCCTCCTTGTGATTGCATCTATGTGCAGGGCCCAGGAAAGGTCATCCGATATGTTAACGCCGAAGAATTTAAAGCTGCTGACTCTCTCCACCACTGATCCCCCAATGTAGACTGGCGCATGTTCGCCCTCCTTCCCCTTCCTGAAGTCAACAATCAGCTCTTTAGTTTTGTTGACACTGAGCGAGAGGCTGTTGTTGTGGAACCACTCAACCATGTGTCCTAACTCACTCTGGTAAGCTGACTCATCACCATCTGTGATTCATCCAAAAACAGTGGTGTTGTTGGCAAATTTGAAGTTGGCATTGGAGCTGTGCTTAGTCGCACAGTCATGTGTGTATAGGGAGTAGAGCAGGAGGCTAAGCACACAGCCTTGAGGTGCACCTGTGTTGATGATCAGCGAGGAGGAGACATAGTTACCAGTCCTCACTGATTGAGGTCTGGCGATGAGGAAGTCAAGCATCCAGTTGCAGGGAGAGGTACAGAGGCCCAGGTCGTGAAGCTTAATGATGAGATTGGATGGGATGATTGTGTTGAATGCTGAGCTGTAGTCGATGAACAGCAGCCTGACATATGAGTTCCTCTTGTCCAGATGGTCCAGAGCAGAGTGAAGAGCCAGAGAAATCACATCTACTGTTGACCTGTTATGGCGGTAGGCAAACTGGAGTGAATACAGGTCATCTCTGAGGCAGGAGATGATTCGCGCCATAACCGACCTCTGAAAACACCTCTAAGATGAGCACTACTGGATGGTAGTCACTGAGGCAGGTCACCATGCTGTTCTTGGGCACTGGTACAATAGACGCCTTTTTGAAGCAGGTGGGAACCTCAGACCACATTAGCAAGAGGTTGAATATGTCCGTAAATACTCCAGCCAGTTGGTCTGCACAGATCTTTAGTACTCAGTCAGGCATGCTATCTGGATCAGACGCCTTTCATGGATTCACCCTCTTGAAGGATGCCCGGATGTCGGCCTCAGAGTCTGATATTTCAGGTTCATCCAGAGATGTGGGGGCTTGTGTAGGTGTGTCATAGTTCTCCCTATCAAAGCGTGCATAAAAGGCATTGAGGTCATCTGGGAGTGATGGGCCATTGCCACTTTTGCTATCTGATCTCACCTTGTCAGAAGTTATATTGTACAAGCCCTGCCACAGCTGTCGCGTGTTCATCTGTGATTCCAGTTTAGTCTGAAATTGCATCTTTGCACTCGTAATGGCCTTTGGAGGTCGTACCTGGACTTCTTATATGACTCTGAGTCACCAGCCCTAAATGCCACAGATCTAGTCCTCAACAGATTACGAATCAGATTACAAAATGTTCAAGGATGGTACATCTTATGACAGTATGGAACAGGTAAAACCAAGTCAGATTGACTTTGCACCTGACTATTATTTTTTGCACAAGTCTCATTTTACTTCCAGATTTTATTGCGGCCAACTGTTTGCCAGCATAACACAAATGAGACTTGGCTATCAAAATGACTCAAGTCCTCTCGTGAACGATAGGGCAGTGCCTGGTGTCACCCAGATTTAAAATTTTCCCCTGTTTAACTCTCAAAGGTTTATCCAACCAAGAAGTAGCATACAATTCTAAAGTCAGAAATAAGACAGTTTTCCACTTCTATCATGAGTTTGCTTGAATGCAGATCAAGGAAGCAATGATGGCTACAATTACAACATTGTCAAATCCTCTCCCATGTTCTGATGCCATTTATGAAGCACACTTTAAGTGTTAACCTGATTTTAAAAAATGTTATTTAATTTGCAGAAGTGAAATGCTGATACGTATTTTAGATTTTCAGGGGTTTTCCCATTTGTTGTGTTTATCTATACTTTGGTTTTGGCCTGTTTTTACCTGCGTGGTTTTCACTCTACATACTTCCTCAGAGCTTCTGCTTTCCTACAATGGATCTGGCAGGAATCATGTTTGACAACATGATTGTGCTTTCTGCAAAAGTTCTGGTGGTGCAGTCGTCCACCAATTCCAGCATTTACAGAAGTCTGGCCACAGAGGGGGCACAGCCAATTCAGCCCATACTATATTGAGTCAATGTACCCACCATGTTTGGACAGATGTCTTCACCATTTTATTGTAGTGGCTAAATAGGGGCAAAAACACACCGCCAGTCCACTTTATAAAGAAAATTTTGTTAGGTTCAATCTTCAGATGGACAGAGGCCACAGTATATATAGGGAGGCAGGAAGGGTGTGGATATGACTAAATATAGCCAAAGATAAGATAAGATTTCTTTATTAGTCACATGTATGGTACATCAAAACCTACAGTGAAATACTGTACATCTTTTGTGCAGAGTGTTCTGGGAGCAGCCCGCAGGTGTCACCACGCTTCCAGTGCCAACATAGTATGCCCACAACTTCCTAACCTGTATATCTTTGGAATGTGGGAGGAAACCAGAGCACCCAGAGGAAACCCACACAGACACAGGGAGAACGTACAAACTCCTTGCAGACAATGGAAGGAGTTGAACCCATGTCGCTGGTGCTGTAATAGCGTTACACTAACCGCTAGAGCCTGTCAGACATAGTTTAGTGCGCACATGCTTGGGAGAAGGGCATGTTCACACATCAGAGGGCTGGTTAGGTAGTTTGCTCATTTTTCTGAACTGTGAAAAATTTACACATTTCAGTTTTCAACCATTTCCCAGCTGTTTTCAATTGAATCGCCCATCACCTGTGGAAAGGAGTGGTGTTAATAAAGAGACCTAAAGAATTAGATGCATTAGTACTTAGGTGTAACATGGTGTAGGATGTTCATGATTTTGTGTTATTATGCACAAGCAGATAATATTGATTTTATTAGTGAAATGATCATAAGCAGCATTGGCAGAATTTGAGTTTTTATATTTTAATAATTTAAACATGTAAGATGTGTTTTTTTCACTTTTTATCAATTTGAATATTCAGGACTGGAAAAAAGTAGTTAGAGGTGCAAAGGCAGATGAGATTATCAATAACAGTAAGATTTTTTTACTATCACCTGTGGAAACAGGAAAAATATGTATAAATCGATACTATCAATTTTACCTCTTTGTAAAATTGCCCTCAATTGGCTGTTAAATTACATTGGCAAAAAAATTATTTGCAAAATATAAATACAAACTTTTTAGATTTCCTGTTCATTTTAAATGATTTTGCTGAAGGTCAGTTTATTAAAGAATAACAATTACTAACTTTGGAAAAGGTATTTTGTTGATCTGTGAGTGGGAGGTGAAAGTTGCCTCCTGCTATGTCTAATCATAACTGTTTCTATATATTCACTTCTTGTTTGAGAAATTAAATAGGTTATTAATTAATTAAGGCCTTGGCCCAGTTTTAAAGGAATGGGAGGGGAGGCATTCAATGTTCATGAGCTCTGAATCAAACGTAACTTGTCAATGTTAACAATGCGTGCCATTTCCTTTGTTAATCTGGCCTGACCACTACTTGCCAATGAGAATTACAAGAAAGGGGGCAACCTCTGGCAAAGTCTTCAGTAGTTAGATCTGAGGAATAGGAGTTCTGGGAGGGATAGTTATAATCAATAAAATAAAGGGGAACATCCAAGGTTTCCTTGGGAAGCTTGGAAGAACATGCTTGATTCTATTGATTAACGAGGTAATTTAAAAGTAACTTTTAAAACTTTCTTGCCTGGGCCTCTTTAGGTCCATTATCCATCTCCCAGTACATTTGACCTGAGAGGGATGCAGTTTCTACTCACCTGCTTAGGCCCTAGCTAAAATCGTGGCTGTGTCTTTCTGATAGTTTTAGCACTTGGTCTGCACTGTTTACAGAAATACCCACTCTGTGGCTGTCCTATTCTCTGCTGAATAAAAGCATTTAGTTATAGTTATTGGGAATGCATGGGTGAAAGGGTGGAAGGGTTGATTCCTGAGGACTGGGGGTTATAACTTTCAAGGTGTTAAAGTCTGGTGTAGCAAGTGAGCATGCAATAGGACAGCTTGCTCCATCATATGTATGCAACTGAAAGAACATTCTGTACTGAGAAGTAGAACTAAATCAAATGGATTAGCGAGTAGAAGTTCACAACCACCACCTCTGCAGCCACTTCTTTTAATACCCTAAGATGTAGGCCATTAAGTCCAGGGGACTTGTCAATATGCAGTGTCCTGGTGATAGAAATTGTTTTAGGTCCCTCCCCCCCTCTTGCTCCAGGATTTTGTTTCACCATTAGTGGGTTGCCTTTAGGGTTCCTGCAGTGAAACAATCATTCAAACTTCTTGCCATTTCATTATTACACATTTTTAATTCCTGAGGCTCATCCTCTAAGGTACCAAAATTTTTCATCGTTACTCTCTTCATGTAAGTATACCTGTAGCAATTATTAATTTATGTTGTATTTCTTGCTGGCTTATCCTCATAATCTATTCACTCTCCCAGCAATGAAGCAATGTAGAAAAGAATACCATAACCTCAAAAGATGTGGTGAACTGTACAGTACTTCTAAATAGGGTGGCATAGTGCAGTTAAGTCAGTTGCTGGGCAGCTCCAACAGCTTGGGTTCAGTCATGACCTTGAGTGCTGTCTGTGTGGAATTTGTACATTCTCTGTGTGACAGCATGGGTTTTCCCAGGGTGATCTGAGTCCCTCCCCCACATCCCAAGATGTACTGGTAGGTTAGTTTGGGGGTGGGGTGGGGTGGGGTGGGGTGGGGAAGGAATAGATGTTGGGAAGGAGACCTGTGGGGGGGGAATGAGCCTGATCGGAATTGTTTGAGAGACAGTATGGGCTCAGTGGGCCAAATGGCTTCCTATGCTAAAAGGAAATTAATAGTACTAATTCATATTGCTACCAAGTAAAATGCAAATGTACTTGGATACCTCTAATCCCATAACCCCCTCTCTCTCTCATGCAAGCATACACCCCTTCATTACAACCACCTCCTCCTCTCACCCACAGACTTAGTACTCCTCTCCCCCAGACACACGCACACACACTCTCCGTCCCTCTCATACACATAATCCTATCCTCTCTCAAAAACACACACACACATGCACACATCCTACTACGAGCCCAACTCTTTCACAAACAGATGGATAAGAATTTTCTGTTATATGGTTTTCCTGGATTTACTTAAATCATTGATATAATATATGTTTTGGAGGTACATTTCAATTGATATCCTATTTTTGCACTCTTTATGACCTCACAAGGTGTAGTTATAAATTATAATGGCATTGGAGCTTCAGTCACACATTGAAGTGCAAGTATAAGGCCATAATAACTCTCATAGGGAGAGATATATACAGTATTTTAATTTATAGATATGGAGCGAATGCATGACATTAATTCAGTCACAAATGATCCGAACCTTTAACCTTGTAGTATTTAACAAGGTATTGATATAACCATGCAGAAGCAAATCTAATGATGACATTGTTAAACGATGGTCCCCATGATCACAGATCTATGGTTTTTCATCCAAGTATCACATTGGTTTCTTTTGTAAAATTAAGTAATTGATTTTTAACACAGAGTTTCTCATTTGAAATGATATTGTTACTTGGTTCTTTTTATCCTTCAGAAAATAATATCACAACCAGAAAACTGCATAATTCCATATCCCAGCAGCTCACAATGGAGTTTGGCTGACCATTAGGACTGCTTTTAAAAATTGTGGATCTTGAGATATTACACATAAATGTCCTCAAGTTATCACAGTTTTCATACCTGGCATGTAATTGTCCTGATGTAGCAGTGAAACCATTTATTTCCAATGCTTACTCTCCAATGAGTGTCCCACATAGCTTTGATATCGCACTGCCAGATCAAACCATTTCTCAGAGAGGCTCAAGGCTGTGAACAAGATTTCCACAATAGATATGAAATCTCCACACTGCTGTGATGTGTGTGCTAGGCTTAGCTTTATCTTAAAGATTGTGGATTTGCTTGTGAGAGTCACCATTCAACTCTGGCACCAGAGAAACTACAAATTGAGTGTTAACTTTTGAATTGTATTAAATGAGTGAGAATTGAAGATCCAAGTTTTTTGTCTGTTTCATAAGTTGACCATTGCATTTTTTAGGAGATTCAATTGGACCAATGTCTTTAACCTAATCTCATGACTCAATTGAGTTATATGAATGTTCTCACATTGCTGATTGAGCAAGGCTTCATTTGCTTAGAATGTTAACCCCTCATTGATGGACTTTATCCTCTCCAGTCAATGTACCTGAATGCACTCCAATGTCCATTACTCTCAACTGCTGCAGGTCAACCATTAGGTGTCCCTCATAGATGTAGTTGGTTAAACCAATGATTGAAAGATATTTGACCTTTGGTTCCATTTCTAGAATAGCTATACAGTGAGGAATTTTATGTGTGTAGGGTGAGAGGGCGGGCACGGTAGTGTAGTGGTTAGCGTAACGCTTTTACAGTGCCAGTGACCCGGATTCAATTCTGGACGCTGTCTGTAAGGAGCTTGTACGTTCTCCCCGTGCCTGTGTGGGTTTCCTCCGGGTGCTCCAGTTTCCTCCCACATTCCAAAGATGTATGGGTTAGGAAGTTGTGGGCATGCTATGTTGGCGCTGGAAGCGTGGCGACACTTGAGGGCTGCTCCCAGAACACTCTACGCAAAAGATGCATTTCACTGTGTGTTTCAATGTACATGTGACTCATAAAGATACCTTATTTTATCTTACCTCACTATCTTCTGCGAATGAATGGCATGCAGGTGATAAAATGTGATTCCTGGCATTCCTTTTTGGTGACTAAAGTGGAGTAAATAGGTGTATAGAGGGGTCAAGTTACTGGAATAGTGATCTCGGCTAAAGATCTGAGTACCTGACTTTAAATGTTACGGTACATTCCACATCTGGGTAATTAAGTTCAGTTAACTAAAAAGCCTGGATTTCTTTTAAATAAAGCTTGTCCAAAGCATGGTGACCAGGAAACTATTGTAAAAACCCATTTGGTTCATTAATGGCCTTGAGGGGAAGAAGTCTTTTCCCTGTTATGCCTCATGTATAGCAGACCTGCAGCGATGTGCTCTTAACTGCCCTATGAAATGGCCCAGCAAGCCAGGGTCCAGGATGTTTCAGATCATGGCCAAGATATCCTGCAGAGGGAGGGAGAACAGCCAGAGGTTGTGGTACATGTTGGTACCAATGGCATAGGTAGGAAAAGGGATGAGGTCCTGAAAAAAGACTGTATGGAGTTAGGAAGGAAGTTGAGAAGCAGGACCACAAAGGTAGTAATTTCGGGATTACTGCCTGTGCCACCGACAGTGAGTATAGGAATAGAATGAGGTGGAGGTTAAATGTGTGGCTGAGGGATTGGAGTAAGGGGCAGGGATTCAGATTTCTGGATCATTGGGGTCTCTTTTGGGGCAGGTATTGAAGAAGGGAAGGGTTAAGAATTGCAACCATACCTATAACTGGTAAACAAAATATATATATATGCATTTATATTTCTCTAGCAAGGACTAGCAAGCTGCTGACCCACTAGTTAGGTTGGAATGTTAAATATGTTAACTGCCTTTGTTTTGGATAACGGACCATTCCGATATATCAGACGGTGGCGATACTGGGTGTAATTAACATCGAGGTGAAGGCTTGGTCTGAACAATGGTGATACCTGATTTGAATGCCTTGATTATAACTCAATTATACTAAGACAAGAGGTGTGATAGCTGTCTCGGGATCTCTATAGCTTGACTGAAACTCACGGAGCCGTTTGCATGGGATGTGCGTGACAATTCCTGTATAAATGTCTGTCTGCCCTTTGTGCGGGGAGAACTCGGGAAGCGATTCTTAGTGAGTGCTGAAGGGAATTCTCCTAGCGGTGCACTGCTAATAAAGGTATTTGTTCGAATCGACCTCGTGGCACTGTGTTACTTACAGCGGACAGAAGGGGAAAATTAATTTCGGGACGACAGTATGACCTGTACAAAAAGGACAGCTTGCACTTGAATCCCAGGGGGACCAATATCCTGCTGGGGAGGTTTGCTAAGGCTACTGGGGAGATTTTAAACTAGAATTGTTGGGGGGTGGGATCTGAACTGGAGAGACTGGGGAAGAGGTGCTTGGCTCTCATATAAAGAAAACTTGTAGACAGTATGAGAGGAAGGATAGGCAGGTGATAGAGAAGGGACGTGTTCAGACTGATGGTTTAAGATGTGTCTACTTTAACGCAAGGAGTATTGTGAACAAGGTGGATGAGCTTAGAACTTGGATAAATACTTGGAGCTACGATGTGGTGGCCATTACAGAGACTTGGATGGCTCAGGGACTGGAATGGTTACTTCAAGTGCCGGGTTTTAGACGTTGCATAAAGGACAGGGAGGGAGGCAAAAGAGGTGGGGAAGTGGCACTGTTGATCAGAAATAGTGTTGCGGCTGCAGAAGAGGTGGATATCATGGAGGGACTGCCTACAGAGTCTCTGTGGGTGTAGGTTAGGAACAGGAAGGGGTCAATAACTTTATTGGGTGTTTTTTTATAGGCCACCCAATAGTAACAGGGATATCGAGGAGCAGATAGGGAAGCAGATCCTAGAGAGGTGTGAGAATAACAGAGTTGTTGTGATGGGAGATTTTAATTTCCCAAATATCGATTGGAATCTCCATACAGCGAGGGGTTTAGATGGGGTGGAGTTTGTTAAGTGTGTTCAGGAAGGACTCTTGACACAATATGTAGATAATCCTACAAGAGGAGAGGCTGTGCTTGATTTGGTATTGGGAAATGAACCTGGTCAGGTGTCAGATCGCTCAGTGAGAGAGCATTTTGGAGATAGTGATCATAATTCTATCTCCTTTACAATAGCATTGGAGAGAGATAGGAACAGACAGACTAGAAAGGTGTTTAGTTGGAGTAAAGGGAAATAAGGGGCTCTCAGGCAGGAAATTGGAAGATTAAATTGGGAGCAGATGTTCTCAGGGAAAAGTACAGAACAAATGTGGCAAATATGCAGGGGATATTTGTGTGGAGTTCTGCATAGGTATGTTCCAATGAAATGGGAAAATTACGATAGGATACAGGAACTGTGGTGTACAAAGGCTATAATAAATCTAGTCAAAAGGAAAAGAAAGCTTACAAAAGGTACAGAGAGCTAGGTAATGTTAGAGATCTGGAAGAGTATAAGGCGAACAGGAAGGAGCTTAAGAAGGAAATTAGGAGAGCCAGAAGGGGACATGAGAAGGCCTTGGCATGCAGGATTAAGGAAAACCCCAAGGCATTCTATAAGTATGTGAAGAGCAAGAGGATAAGATGTGAAAGAATAGGGCCTATCAAGTGCAACAGTGGGAAAGTGTGTATGGATCCAGAAGAAATAGCAGAGGTATTTAATGAATACTTTACATCAGTATTCACTATGGAAAAAGATCTGGGGGATTCTAGTGAGGACTTGCAGCAGGCTGAAAAGCTTGAGCATACAGATATTAAGAAAGAGGAGGTGCTGGAACTTTTGGAAAGCATCAAGTTGGATAAGTCACTGGGACTGGATGAGATGTACCCCAGGCTACTGTGGGAGGCTAGGGAGGAGATTGCGGAGCATCTGACGATGATCTTTGCATCATCAATGGAGACAGGAGAGGTTCTGGAGGATTGGAGGGTTGCAGATGTTGTTCCCTTATTCAAGGAAGGGAGTAGAGATAGCCCAGGAAATTATAGACCAGTGAGTCAGTTGATGGAGAAGATCCTGAGAGGCAGGATTTATGAACATTCAGAGAGGTATAATATGATTAGAAATAGTCAGCGTGGCTTTGTCAATGACAGGTCCTGCCTTATGAGCCTGATTGAATTTTTTGAGGATGTGACTAAACACATCGATGAAGGGAGAGTAGTAGATGTAGTGTATATGGATTTCAGCAAGACATTTGATAAGGTACCCCATGCAAGGCTTATTGAGAAAGTAAGGAGGCCTGGGATCCAAGGGGACATTGTTTTGTGGATCCAGAACTGGCTGGCCCGCAGAAGGCAAAGAGTGGTTGTTGAAGGGTCATATTCTGCATGGAGGTCGGTGACCAGTGGTGTACCTCAGGGATCTGTTCTGGGACCCTTGCTCTTTGTGATTTTTATAAACGACCTGGATGAGGAAGTAGCGGGCTGGGTTAGTAAGTTTGTGTATGACATGAAGGTTAGAGGTGTTGTGGATAATATGAAGGGCTGTCAGAGGTTACAACAGGACATAGATAGGATGCAAAACTGGGCTGAGAAGTGGCAGATGGAGTTCAGCCCAGATAAGTGTGAAGTGGTTCATTTTGGTAGGTCAAGTATGATGGCAGAGTATAGTATTAATGGTAGGACTCTTGGCGGTGTGGAGGATCAGAGGGATCTTGGGGTCCGAGTCCATAGGATGCTCAAAGCAGCTGCACAGGTTGACTCTGTGGTTGAGAAGGCATATGGTGTATTGTCCTTCATCAATCGGGGAATTGAATTTAGGAGCCGAGAGGTAATGTTGCAGCTATATAGGACCCTGGTCAGGTCCCACTTGGAGTACTGTGCTCAGTTCTGGTCGCCTCTGCTACAGGAAGGATGTGGAAGCCATAGAAAGGGTGCAGAGGAGATTTACAAGGATGCTGCCTGGATTGCAGAGCATGCCTTATGAAAGCAGGATGAAGGAACTCGGCCTTTTCTCCTTGGAGTGACGGAGGATGAGGGGAGACTTGTTAGAGGTGTATAAGATGATGAGAGGCACTGATCATGTAGAGAGTCAGAGGCTTTTCCCCAGGGCTGAAAAGGTTGCCAGAAGAGGACATAGGCTTAAGGTGCTGGGGAGTAGGTATAGAGAAGATGTCAGGGGTAAGTTTTTTACTCAGAGAGTGGTGACTGTGTGGAATGGGCTGCCGGCAACAGAGGCAGATACGATAGGGTCTTTTAAGAGACTTTTGGATAGGTACATGGAGCTGAGAAAAATAGAGAGCTATGGGTAAGCCTAGTAATTTCTAAGGTAGGGACATGTTTGGCACAGCTTTGTGGGCCGAAGGGCCTGAATTGTGCTGTAGGTCTTCTGTGATTCTATGTTTCTATTCAGTCATAACAGATACTTAAACAAATAAGCATTCCGTATTTTAGTCACTATTTTTAGTCACTATGAAATATATAGATCCCTTGAATATTGTGCATGAAGTTTTCTTCCTTTCTCTCCTGAAACATTAGGAGGAATCAATAACTTCAGCCCAAGTCTCAGTGAGCCTTACTGTAGCTAGCCTGTTTTGTGAAGCCAGGAATCAACTGACTCCTCACAAATCGGCTGATAGGTCAGATCTGTGAGGAGGGAGGATGTCATAAAAGAAATTCATAAAATGTTCAGGGCTCATATGTGGAACAGCCACTTAAGGACTGATGCACACAGCATTCAGGTCCTTGAGCAAATTGAATGAACCTGCATTTGCACTTCAAAATTACAAATGCAATGTTATTACCTTATATGGGCACTAATTTGCATCTTTGCACCCACGCACTGCTATTTACACTTTACAGTCTGACTTCAAATTGCACCAAGTGGGCCTTGAACATCTAAGAGACAGCTAGGTGCTATCTTGGTTCTGACGCTACACTCATACATGTGGAAAGTATTCAGTCATATTCCTGACAAAGCTTTTTGGCCAAGGTCAAGAGTTGGAGATCTTGGTGACAGCAAGCACTGGACCTTTAGCCACAGCAGTTAATTTTTAAAATCATATTTTGGGATGTGGGCATTACTGGTAAATCCTGCATTTATTGCCATTTCCAAATTGGTTTTCAGAGGGTGATGAGTTGCCACCTGAAGGTCCATTGTAACCGTTATGTGCCAGTGGTGGAGGGAATGAGTCAAGGAGCTGCTTTGTCCCAGATGGTGTTGAACCTCTCAAGTAATGCTGAAGCTGCACTTGTTAAGTGGAGAAGATACCATCACACTCCTACATTCTGCCTTGTAGATGTTGAACATACTTTGGAGTGCTAGCAAATGAGTTACTCATCATAGGATAGCCAGCCTCTGACCAGTTCTTATAGCCTTAGTATTGTTGTGGCCAGTTCAGTTGATTTTCTGCTTAATGATGACACCAGTATGTTGATGGTGGGAGACTTGGTGGATGTAATACCACATAATAGATGGTTGCACTCTCACTTGTGTGAGGTAATCACATCCTGGCACTTCTATGGAGCAAATATTACTTGCCACTAATCAGCCCATGCCATTGTCCTGGAACATCTTGGCTAGAGAAGTGGCTCATTCTGGAGTACCTGTCTTTGGAACTGCAGTTAGAATGTTGCTGGTCTTATAGACCTTTCTGTATCCAATGGTCTCAAATGTTTTTAGGAATCACATGCTGGACCTTGACACCACTGAGGATGAGAATGTTCTTAAGCCTTGTCCTTAAGTTAGCTGCTTAATTGTTCACTGCCATTTATGATTAAATATGGCTGGACTGCAAAGTGTTGACTAATGTTGGTTAATAATACCGTTGAATATAGTTATGACCTGTCCTGGGCCCTGCAGATAGATGCAATCACAAAGAGAGCTCACAAGCATCCTTACTTTCTTAGGAGGTTAAGGAGGTTCAGCATGTCACCAAACACTCAAACAAACTTCTACGGATGTACTGTTGAAAGTATCCTGACTGGTTGCATCATGGTCTCGTACGGCAATTCAAACGTGCAGGAACGTAAGAAACTGCAGAGAGTAGTGGACTCTGCCCAATACGTCACAGGAACTTCCCTTCCCACCTTCAGAAGTATCTACAGGAGGCTCTGCCTCAAGAAGGCAACATCCATCATCAAAGATCTCCACCATCTGGGCCATGCCACCTTCTCGCAGCTACCATCAGGCAGGAGGTACAGAAGCCTGAAGTCCCACACCACCATAGAACATAGAACACAGAACATTACAGCACAGTACAGGCCCTTTGGCCCACAATGTTGTGCCGAAATTTTATCCTGCTCTAAGATCTATCTAACCCTTCCCTCCCACATAGCCCCCCATTTCTCCACCATTCATGTGTCATTCAAGTCCAAAAACAGCTACTTCCCTTCAACCATTCAGGTCTTGAACCAACTGGCACAAGATCACGAGAGTTTAGCAACACTATAACTACTTTGATCACATTGAACTAAAATTGACTTTGTTCTTTTTTTGTTCTAATTGTGGTCTTTTTTGTAAAAATTGTGTTTAATTTATGTTTAGCTTTTCTTGTAAATGCTGCTTTTATGATGCCATGTGCCTGTGATGCTGCTGCAAGCAAGCTTTTCATTGCACCTGTGCATACATGTACTTGTGCACATGACCATAAACTCAACTTTGACTTTGATTTTGACTGTGCCTTGCTCTTTATGGTCATTGACTGGCATTTTGTAGTATACATGTTAGCCACTACTTTTTGGTCCATGGCTGAATTTTCTAAGGTGTTGCTGCATGTAGACATGAACTGCTTCATAATCTGAGGAATTGCCAAAGAACTTGAACACACTAGAATTATCAGCAAACATCCACATTTCTGATCTTAAGATGGTTGAAGGAAGGAAGAGAAATCATTGATGAGGCCAACGAGGATGGTTAAATCTAAACCTACTTCCCTGAAGAACTCCTGAACTGATATCTTGGCTGAGAAGATGGAGTTCAACAGCCAGAACCATCTGTCTGTATGTTAGCTTTAACTCTGGTCAGTGAAGTGTTTTTCCCTGATTCCTTTTGACTTCAATTTTACAGGGCCTCTCAATGTCGGGTGTTGACCAAATGCTGCCTAGATGTAAAGCTCATCCTTATTGCTGGCAATTTGTTAGCATTTGAAGAAGGCTTCAATATAATCTCAAACCACATGATTTTAGTGGAAACCAATCCAAGCACTGATGAGCAGCTTATTGGTGAGAATGTACTGCCCAACAGTAATTTCAACAACTTTTCCTATCATGTTAATATTGATTGAAAGTAAGCTTGTAAAGCAGATGATTCCTCCTGTTTCTGTATACAGGGCATGGGCAGCTTTCCACATTGTCAGATAGCTGCCAGTGTAGTAGATTACTAGAACAATTTAGCTAGAGATACAGCTAATTCCAGAGCACAACTCTCCTGTGCTATGGGAAGGATTTTACTGGGAGCCATTGCCTTTGCCGTTCCAGTGCATTCAGTCATTGGAAGAATGAAGAGAATTGGCTGAACCATGACTTCATCAGTAATGATGAAGAATCAGTAATAATCAGTAATAATGATGAAGCACCATGGAGACCTAAGATGGTTCATCACCTTCGAGGAAATAATGTTTGCAAATATTTCAATCTTGTGCTTGGCTTGTAAGGATACTCATGGAATTTTCTTCTTTTTGGTGGTTTAATTGTGTAACACAATTCATTGCTGAAAGTAATGGGACTGCAGGCTTAGAAGCACCTCTTAGTGCTCTGTCCACAGTGTGCTACTTTTGCTATTTACCCTGTTTTATGTTTTTACTGCATTTGTGATATCTCATTTTTAGGCACAAAAACTGAAAATGCTGGAAACACTCAGTAGACCAGGCAACATCTATGGAGAGAGAAACAGAGATAATGTTTCCAGTCCAAAGACCCTTCATCAGAAATGGGAAGAATTAAAGTAAAACTGTTCAGAATGTTGGTGATACTGGACCAGCAGATTTTCCGGACTATTGAATGTTATTTCTATTAATACACCAGCACTTTTTTAATTGACTTTTTTCAAATGTGATTGTGAGTGAAGCTCAGCTCTCCCTTAACGTTGCCTAATCTCCAAATATTTGTGAGGAGAGTTTTTCAGAGTTGAGCTGAGTAATTCTGTATCTTTCTTGAATTTAATGCCAAGGTTGATGCTGAGAATTCCATTCATTTATTCATATCTTACTTTATAGTGACACTTTCATAGTCATTTCATAAGCCAGTTAAGAGTCACCACATTAGTGATGCCAACAAATGCTGATTCATGTCTTTGATTTCAATGTAATTTATACACATATATTTAGACCACTATGAACCAGACCTTTTCAAAAGCCAATTAAGGTCAAAAATGCTGACTACCTTTCAAATCCTCATATCTTTCAGCTGCATCTTAACTTCCCTTGTAATTTTATATCTAATGTATGATATCTTACATCCAGGGCTGGTGCCAGAAGACCGTAAAAAGACTGCAAATATTACACCCTTGTTCAAAAAAATAGCATTGGGATAATCTCAAATCTATTGAACAGAGAGTTTAACCTTAGTGCTGAGAAACAAAAATCAGGGACAGAAGTAGCAGTCACTTGGATAAGTCAAAGGCAAATCATGTCTAACAAACTTGATAGAGCCTTTTGATGAAGTGAGAAAGGATGAGTGGGGAAAATTGGTTAGTGGACATCTAAAAGGATTTTCATTGAAGTTCCACATAAAAAGCTCATTATCAAGACAGGAGACAATGGAATAGAAGGTTGCAGCAGCATGGAGAGAAACTTGACTGTGACAGGAAACAGTAAATGGTAACAAAACATTGTTTCTCAAACTGAAGGTAAGCAGAGAATGGAGTTGCCGGGGGTCAGTAATAGGATTTCTGCTTTCCTTAGTAAATATTAAAGGTGTGGACTTGGGTGCAGAAAGTGCAATTTCCAAACTGCAGATAGCACAAAACATGAAACTATGAGGAGAGTAATCAGAGATGTAGGCAGCCTGGTGGAATAGGTGTATAGATTGCAGGCAAAGTTTAATGCAGAGAAATGTGAAGTGATGCCTTTTGGTAGGAAAAATGAGAAGAAGCAATATAAATGAAAGATACAGTTCTTACAGGAAAAGACAGGTCTGGGAGTATATATACATTGTTCTGTGAAAGTGGAGGGTCAAATTGAGAAAGTGGTTAACAAAGGATCTGGGACCTTGCCTTTATAAATAGAGGCATGGAGCAAGGAAGTCATGATGAAACACTGAATCACTCACAACTGGGTTACTGCATCCAGTTCTGGGTGTCAAACTTTAGGAAAGATGTGAAGGCATTAGAGAAGATTGCCACGCAGGTTGATAGGGTTGTTAAGAAGCGTATGAAGTCTTGGCCTTCATTAGTCGGGGTATTGAGTTCAAGAGCTGTGAGGTGATGTTGCAGCTCTGTAGAACTCTGGTCAGACCACACTTGGAGTATTGTGTTCAGTTCTGGTCACCTCATTATGGAAGGATGTAGAAGCTTTAGAGAGGGTGTAGAGGAGATTTACCAGGATGTTGCCTGGATTGGAGAGCATGTCTTATGAGGATAGGTTGAGCGAGCTAGGGCTTCTCTCTTTGGAGAGAAGGAGATTGAGAGGTGACTTGATTGAGGTGTACAAGATGATAAGAGGCATAGATTGAGTGGATAGTCAGTGACTTTTTCCCAGGGCAACAATGGCTAACACGAGGGGACATAATTTTAAGATTATTGGAGGAAGGTATAAGGGGGATGTCAGGGGCAAGTTTTTTACACAGAGCATAGGTGCATGGAACTCACTGCCAGCAGAGGATGTGGGGGCAGATACATTTGGGACATTTAAGAGACTCTTAGATAGACACATGAATGATAGGGGGCTATGTGGGAGGAAAGGGTTAGGTAGATCTTAGAGCAGGATAAAATGTCGGCACAACATTGTGGGCCAAAGGGCCTGCACTGTGCTGTAGTAGTGCTCTAGTGTTCTAGAAGATGCAGATTTACAAAAACAAAATGATTCCAGGAATTAGGGAATTTAGTGATTTGGATAATAAGAAAAAACTCTGGTTGATCTCCTTGGAACAGAGGCATTTGTGATGATGTCAAATGAAGGTGTTTAAAATCATGAAGAATATAGATAGAGAGAAACTGTTCCCATTGTCAGGGTGATCAAGAACTTAGAATGAAGGTGATTGGCAAAAGAACCCAAAGTGACGTGAGGAACCTTTTCTCATTAAGCGAATGGTTAGTGTCTGGAAAGCACTGCCAGGGGCAATAATGGAGGCAGAATGAAATATAGCATTCAAAATGGAATTGGATAAGTATCTGAAAGAAAGGATTTTTCAGGACTGTGGGAGAGTGGGGGTGTGGGAATGGCTGGACTGCTTTTACGTAGAGTATAGACTCAAATGGTCTCCTTGTGTGCTGTAATCATTCTCTGATTCCGTTCGGTTACATACTATCTAAAATTATGTTTCTTATCATTTGTATGCATATTAAAAAGAACATATTACGTGAGCATCTGAGTTAGAAATGGGGAGAAAAAGATACTCTTCATTGACTGACTGTGGTATATGGCTGAAGCCTATCAATTTACTTTTCACTCTCTAATTGTCCTTTTGTGTCATTCTTTGCATGTCATTCTAGTTCTCTGTAATATCCTATCCAAAATGACCCCCAGTGTCTTAGAGGAACTTTGTGACACAAAAGGCCTAATTTTCTGGAAAGCCCCATTGGGCAGGGTGCTATACCAGAAGTGTCAGCAATGATAATTGCAGGATGTAAAATTTCTCCCTTAGTTAATATTTGAAATACATTTCCCACCAGCCAATCTCCATTCCAATCCCTGCAAAAAACACACGCATATATAACATACTATTCTTCTCACTTACCTCCTGGAAGTTGTAATTTGCACATTTGGTACCCTACCTACTTTAAATATTAGATCATTATTGTAGTCAGAAGTATAATAATGTTAAAGCTGAGTACCAATGTTAGTCTCAGCTCAGTGAAAATAGTGGAATATTTTAGGCTAGCTGTCAAGAAACTTTGAATAATGCTTTTTTAAAAAAAAACTAACATCAAATCTATGCTTTTGTCATTGCACTTCAAATATGTATCCAATTTCCTTTTTAAGATTGCTATTGAATCTGGCAATAGACTTCAGATCATAACAATGTACTGTAGGAAAACAGGTCTGCTACTCCCTCTACTTTTTTTTGTTATCATCTTAAATCTTTATCCTTAGTGCCTGTTCTACTACATTTAAGGACCTATGGGCATATAATCGAAGGTCCTGCTATTCCATCACACTTCTCAATGTTTTGCCATTTACTGTATATTCTCCTGCCTTGCTGCACCTCCTCAAAAGTGTCACCTCACATTTCTCTGGACTAAATTCCATTTGTCACACTTTTGCCCAGACCATCTGCACATTCTTGTAGTCTTAGACTTTCTCTTCATTATCAACCATGCAGCCATTTTTTTTATCATCTTCAAACTTCTTTATAATTTCCATTAAATATATAGGTTTAATTTTTGACAACCTTGGCAATATGTTGTGCCTAGTATTGGGAACAATCCTCCAGAAAATCTGTTACAAAATTTAGGCATGGTTTTGTGCACTAGGTGGTCTTAAGTTTTATGAGAAATAAAACATGGACAAAAATCAGGAACACAGTGATTCTCAAAATCATGTTTTGTTTTGTTCTGGACCGGTGCAGTGGCACCTAACTGTGTGCAAGTGGATGTCCAAAATTTCATTCACTTTGGAATTTCCTGATCCATCAGTAGGTAAGTCCTACAGAAACAGTCTTCCAGTGTAACTCGAAGCTTATCTCTCACTGTTACACTGTGCAGCTTAGATAGGAGCTACCACCAGATGCCACAACCCCAACATCCCTTCACCTCCTCCTCCAACATATACACACACACACACACACACACACACACACACACACACACACACACACACACACACACACACACACACACACACACACACACACACACAGTACTGTAACAAATCCGAGCGTAGACCTAGAAAAGTTTACGCACCAAATGTCTAAACATCTCTCTCTCTCTCTCTTTCAAAGATACTGCAAAATTCATTCTAATAATTAAGGTACTTCATTGAATAAAAGATTACACAGGATTTCTGCACAGGATTTCTTACATTTGCTTGTCCACAGAGGCAGACAGACTCTAGAACATTCCATACTCAACATTTTTGCAACACGAAGAAGTTAGTCACATGACACATTCCTCAAAATACTACAGCTATAAAACAGCAATGGTTGTTAGCAACCAATATTGCATATGACATGTTATAATTATGAAGCTGTTCCCCTGTCCCTCAATAGTCCTGTGCACATACACCACTACAAGAATGGAATTCCCATCAAATCCAACACCCCCAACTACTCCTACCAATTGTCTGGGGCACCATTCCACCACTAAGTAGTTGGTTGCAAGCCTCTTTCACTACCACAAACACCAGCCCTGACTGCTGGTGGCTGATTTTTGCCCCAAACCCTGCTTCTGATCCACAAATCTTCAACCCCTCTCCCCCATAACCTCTCTGGACCTTGACTGTTCCTCCCTTTAGGTTCAGTAGGCAAAGCAAAGGTTTTAACTTGTGTAAATCCAGTAATGCCTGAGGCCCAAATTGTTGTTAGCCCAGCGCCTGTAACTGTTCAAGACAACTCTGGAGGCAATGAGGAAATACTAGGCCTATATTGTATTAGGGGTAGTAACAAAATGGATGAATATAACCTTTACCTAGGCCACAAGGAAACAACCTCAACTTGTAGCAAGAACACAATTTGAGAACTTGCAATGAGATGGTGAGAGCAGTTTTACGTTTATAGGAAATGAAACTTGGAGACTTGAAGTGGGGTTTGTGCAATAAATTGTAGCATCTATAGATTTGAAGTTAACTCTTGATCATCTACCTTCTTCCCACCAGTTTTAAAAAGTTATCAGATGTTTTTTTCCCCAAATATTTTGGAAGTCTAGGTGCACCACATCATTGGTTAGCAGTATGAATATGGAGTGTCACCATGCCACAAAAAAATGGGGTTGGTTAGGCAGCATTATTCTTCTCCAAACCTGGGCTGGTTGTCATTTATTGAATTATTAACATAAATGTGCTCTTCAGTTTTATTTCTGCTTAATTATTTCACCTGTCATCCAGTTAGCAAAGTAATATTAAGTCTACAGTTCCTAGGTAATGCTGTTTTTGAAAAATGAGACCTTAAATATGAAAATGACTTCTCTGGTGTTTTAATGAACATCAGTCTTTCAGGGGCCTTGTTTGTCTCACCAAGGTCTCTGGAGAGTATTTCAGCTTTCCTAGGGCTCTTTTTCCTTCAGTCTTCAGCTTATTTAGAACCTCAGCTTCACTACTATCAAAATCCAAGAGTACTGCATATTGTGTACTTGACGTGAGGTGACACATCTAAAAACTTTGTTCGCAATAACAACTTCAGGAGGCAGTTATTAACCACAATAAATATTGCCTGTGCATTCTCACTTGTAAATCCAGTTGTGTCCAATTGGGTTTTAATCTTTTCCCTGACTGCCTCTTATGATTATAACATTGAAGGTTTCTAGACAATGTTTTATCATCATCATTCTATTGCTTTCAAATTTTCCTTTAGCACTTTTAAGTACATTCTGACTCCATTCTGCATAATCAGACCAGTGAGTGGCCTCTCCAACTTTAATTGCTTGTAGGTGTTTGTCTTACTAACCCCTCAGCTGACACAATGGAAGTGTAAATTGCTTGTGTGTGAGGATTCAATAGGTACGTTTCAACAAGTGAAGGAGTTCCCAATTGCCCTGCTGGATGCAATTTTATTAGATTTTGGAACTGCAATATGCTCAGAAGGAAGATGAGGTTCTTTGCCTCAAGCATAATTTGCACCTCACTTTTACAGCGTAGGAAGCCACAGACAGAAAGGTCAGAGTGGAACTACAGTGAAGAAGCTCAGTCTTGCAGATTGATTGCAGGTCCTCTGCAAAGCAGTTGTGCAATTTGCATTTATTTTTTCCAGTGTAGAGGAGACCTCAATGTACACCAAATGCTGTAACTAGATTGGAAGAGCTGCAAATGGATCATTGCTCCACCTGGAAGAATCGTTTGGATCTCTGGATGGTGGGAAAGGATGAGGTGAAAAGACAGATGCTATGACAAGCAGAGTGGTTGGTTGGGACAAAAATCTGGACAGAGAGATGTGAAGGGATGTGGAAGGTGGGGAGGATTGCGGTGAATTCACTTCGGTGAATTGTGAAGGATTGTCCATTGCATAAGGAGAATGGTGGTGTGTAAGGTGAGGACCAGGGGAACTCTGTCCTTGCTGTGCCCAGGAGATGGAGTGAGAGCATACATATGGGAAGTAGATGAGATGTGGTCAACACCTTTGTCAATTTTGCTGGTTTGGTTCCCTGTCTAGTGTTCCTAGAATTTTCTGGTTTTATTTCATATTTTCGGCATCTGCATCTTTTTTTAAATTTTTTTTCTACAGGCAAGATCCTTTGAGCAAACTTCTGAAGTGCCAGTGATACTCTTCTAACTTAAGGGATAGAACACTAATCGCAAAATTCAGCATGGTTTCCACCTAATCTGCCAGCACCCACTTTTAGAAGGAGCCTGATGGATGTCTGAAATCTCTGATGTTAATATTATAGGAACCATGGAAACATGCACCAATTCCCATTTCTCAGGAGCCATCTCTCACTGAAAGCAGACATCAACGACAAAATTCATAACTGTCTTCAAATTCAACTGCAGAGCATTTGGTTGATTGAGGTACAGGATATCTGACAATCAAGAGTTCAGACCTAATGCAAAACTTGTGGTCTACTGGGCTCTACATAGTTCTGAGACCTGGACTACCTACAGAAGGCCTCTCAATGCACAGGGGAAGAAGTACCACCGATGCTGACTCAGAAATTCTTCAAGGGGAATCCATGTCAGTGTTCTCTCCCAGCATTGAGGCTTTAGTTACTCCCAGGTGACTATGTCGGGTAAATCATGTCTATAGCATGTTCCAAACATGACTCCCAAAACAGACACTCCATTGCAAGCTCTGTCAGGGAAGTCAATTTCTTCACTATCAGAGGAATAGATTTATCCTTGAGGACCTTAAGCCCATGCATCAGGAGCACACAGAGCCCTATGTGAGCAGTGAAAGAAATGCATTACTTCACCTTACAAACTATAGTAAGACTCCGATAATCTGCCATCCCATTGTTTATAGATCCAGATAGTTCAGCATCTGACTAGCTGGTTTCTGTTTCTTGTGCTCCCTTTAAACTCACCAGAGTCCCATCTCCCACAATCATTTCAAACTCACCAAGGCCTTGTTTCCCATGGTAACTTTAAATGTACCAGGGTCCGTTTCCCACAATCCCTTTAAATTCAGCACTAAAGACCCAACAGTGTTGGATTATTGGAGTCTTACTGTGATAATCCACTTGCTTTGTCAGCCACCTTCTACACCATTTGTGAATGAGCTTGTGGTTCCCACATTAGTTTCATCAGCCACCTCAGAACCTACAAAACTGGAGTATAATTAAGTCACCCTCTATCCTAAGGGACTGCCTAAGAGAGGAGAAGCAAGGGAGAAATGAGTTTGGAAGCATGTTTTCAATTTTCAGGACTCCAACCTCTTGTCCAATTATTGGCTAACCTTTGGATGTTATAATCAAGGCCAGAAGTTCCTCTTTCTTTCCCTACCAGTCTATTGTTAAATTTCCCTATTTTCTCATTGATTTTACCTTTTTTACATGTCAGAGAATACAACCTTAATTTCTGCAATGAAATATACAAAGACTGAGAGACTAGAGACAAAGAAATTGCACTAAAACTACAATACAATAACTCCTTGAATGGTGATCCATAGACCTTTGTAGAGTTAGATTTTGAAAGCTAATTACAATGTGTGACTACTGTCCTCATGCACTCTTGGAGACAAGGACAAATTTCTAGCCTATTTACATATTGTGTGAAACAAATGCAAATGATAAAGGTCATGGTCACAAATAATACAGAAGCCACTCAAATGTTTGTTATTGATGCTCCTTCAAATGTGGCCTGTTTACTGAGCAGGGTTCCAATTCTCAGAGGCATTGATTGTATCAACCACCTCACATTCGATCCAGCTCCATGCACTTAGTGCTTCATCTCAAATACCTGCCACCTGCAAAGCACTCTAAGATTTTAATATATTTGTCCTTGGCTACGCTGCACAAATAAGCAGCGGGTATTATGTGTTTATAATGTGCAAAGCTAAAGGGGCTGCTACATATGAAAACAGGAACTATAGTGCTTAGTCATGAAATATCAGTTTAAAAATGATTTGTGCACATTTCAAAAAGTGCTAATGGAACTCATTTAGTTCATAATTTATCCAAATTGGAATGGTTTGCCCACAGATTTATTTCTTTGATTCCCACAAAGGCTGTTAAAGTTTGCTACTAATGGCAAAGGCTGCATGTGGTTACAACATCATTTCTATTCAGAGGATTGATATTGATTAATTCTCCTGCCAATCGAGTTTGATGACCACAGTGCCATGAGTAACTGAGACCGATTTTATGCACATAAGTAGTTTTTACCACTCAAAGTCAAAGTTTCTCCGGAGAAATTACCCTGCTTTTATTGGAGAAGTTGTAGTTTCTGTTTCCTCTTTCTTTAAATAGTTTGTTTTTTCTGAGTAAATTGACTTTGTTTGATGCGCAATGGACTGGTGGCTATAAATCATATCCTCTCCCCCGCACCCAGCTCATTGCCTTTTGCAATGTTACCAATAAATATCTTCTCACACATACATTAACCATGGCTGGTCTGGACCCTTTATACTGCTGCATTAGGAAATTAATGCTTTTTATTAAATGACTTGAGCTAAATGGCGAGGGGTGCATTACCTTACACATCAAATTAGGGAATTCTCCATTCTTCATGCACATATATTGCCCAGAGCAGATGAAAGAGGATTGCAGGGCAGTAACCTAATTGAGAAAATTAAGTAAAAATAAAAACAAAATTTATGCCATAGAACCGTAGAACCATACAGCACAAAACAGGCGCTTCGGCCCACCATGTCGTGCCATCCATCAGACCACCCTCACACTACCTAACCCCTTCCTCCCGCGTATCCCTCTATCCCACATTCCTCCATATGCCTATCCAACAAGCTCTTGAACCTGTTCAATGTGTCTGCCTCCACCACCACCCCAGGCAGTGCATTCCATGCACCAACCACTCTCTGGGTGAAAAACCTTCCTCTGACATCTCCCCTGAACCTCCCACCCATAACCTTAAAGCCATGACCTCTCATCTTGAGCATTGGTGCCCTGGGAAGGAAGCGCTGACTGTCTACTCTATCTATTCCTCTCAATATTTTATATACCTCTATCATGTCTCCTCTCATCCTCCTCCTTTCCAGTGAATAAAGCCCTAGCACCTTAAGCCTCTCCTCATATTCAATACCCTCCAATCCAGGCAGCATCCTGGTAAATCTCCTCTGCACCCTCTCCAATGCCTCCACATCCTTCCTATAATGAGGCGACCAGAACTGAACACAGTACTCTAAATGTGGCCTAACTAGAGTTTTGTAAAGCTGTATCATAACCTCGCGGCTCTTAAACTCTATCCCGCGATTTATGAAAGCCAACATCCCATTGGCCTTCTTAACTGCTCTTTCCACCTGTGAGGCAACTTTCAACGAACTGTGAACTGTGAGGCAACTTTCAACAATGCCAGTTGCTGTTTGTCAGGTCCAACAGATTAGAACATTGATTCCTTCCAGATTTTCCCTCTAATTTTTACCTTTACTAACTGTTGGGGATTGAATGTCAATTTTAGTCATGAGTTATGTGGGTGGCAACCACTTATATAAACAGGAGCTAGTCTTCAAAAAAACTATTCATGTGTCAAATATGTCAATCAAACTGACAACATTGTCTGTAAAGAGACCATCCCTAATGCATTGATAAAAAAAGACTGTTTTGTGTGTCTGGATTCCCAACAACGATGTTTGAATATTCAAAGTTGTTCTTGTCATTTGAGATGTTCTTCCATTGTGGACTGATAATAAGTTTCTCAAAGCTCTACAGAATCACTTGTCTACACTGAAAAATTGAAATAACTATGTAATTGTAGCTATTGAAACTGTAGTTAATCACCTGCTCATACAAAATGCTGGAGGAACACAGCAGGTCAGGCAGCATCTATGGAGGGAAATAAACAGTCAATGTTTTTGAATTGAAACCCTTCATCAGCTCTTGTCCAGTCCTGATGAAGGGTCTCGACCCGAAACGTCGACTGTTTATTTTCCTCCATAAACGCTGTCTGACCTGCTGAGTTCCTCCAGCATTTTGTGTGTGTTGCTCCAGATTCCAGCATCTTCAGAATCTCTTGTGTCTCTGTTAATCACCTGCTGTTATCTTTACACTTTAAGAGTATAAAACCTTGATTTACTTTGATTTCAGCAGATTCTACCGAGAAATTCTGCCTGGAGATTCTTCAACCAGATCTCCTCTGAGTCTGTTGTACTAAATAAAGACCTTTTACTTCTACAGCTCCACGTTCTGTGTGGCTTTTTCAAATTCACGGCACTAACCTTCCTTTCAGACTGTGATTGGAGCTTTGATTGATACAGAGCAGAGGCACCTGTTGCCAATTGCTATGTTGCTTTCAATACAAATTCATAGATGGGAATTATAAGCAAGCATGAGACTGCGCAAAACTGAAAACCTCAACTATTTGGACGGCATATATATCACCAGAGAGTCATCAGAAATCAGAATGTTATGTATTTTGCTCTCCCTGTCAAATAAATACAGAGGGAAAAATAGAGTGTCTCCAACACCTACAGAAGCTAAAAGCAATCGACTTAATACAGAGGAGTTTGGCGAGTTTATTTGTTTAACATGGTACACCTTTGTGGTAGGAAACAGTGTATCAGACCAGAATAGAGCAGGTCAGATTGCAAAGAAGATCCTCTGTTCCCAAAGCTCCTTAATCCCAATTTCTCAACATGCTTCTCCATTGTGGTCTTCTAATAGAAGGAGTGAATTGATCTACGAGTAGAGTAAAAATGTGTCCTAGGCTGTATGCACTAAACAAGTAATATAGTCGATGGAATGAAATTTCAGTAGCAGAGACTTCTCTTTCCCCACCACTGGATTTCATTGGGAACAAGGTGTGGGATTCAAAGCATACAATTTACATCCATACTAGAGTTTACCATCATCAGATTACACAGGCTTCACAAGGGCATCATGGAGAGCATGACAGTTTGTATGAGGAAGTCGAATTTAATTGCTCCACCAATGACAGCTAAGCCTTCAGCGACCAGCATTCCTTTCCTATATTTCTCCTGCTCTAAGATGCTGTTTAGTATGTAGATATTAAGATATTCCAGAGATGGCCATATTTCAAGTTTTGTTCACTAAATATAGCAACATTTTATTCTATAATAGTAGTGAATAAGTTCAGTATATAAAACCTGTAATACTAGAGAAACAAAGGACTGCAGATGCTGGAATCTAGATGAAAAACACGATGATACTGGGGGATCTCAGCAGGCCAGGCAGGATCCGTGGAGAAAAGCAGGCAGTCCACATTTTGGATCAGGACCTTTCTTCAGGACTGAAGATAGGAAAAGGGGAAGCCCAATATATAGGAGGGAAAAGCAGAGCAGCGATAGGTGGACAAAAGAGGGGATACGGGGTGGGCACAAGGTGGTGATAGGTAGATAGATGCAGGTAAGGGATAATGATAGGCAGATGTGGGGGAGGAGGGGAGAGCAGATCCACCGGGGGATGGGTCAAAGGTAAGGAGAGAAAGGAAAAAAACGGAGGGTAAAAAAAAGAGATAGGCTAGGAAAGGGAAGAAGAGAAGAAGCATGGTGGGTGGGGGGGCATTGTGGGGATTACTTAAAGTGGGAGAATTCAATGTTCATGCCGTTAGGCTGCAAGGTTCTAAAATGGAAAATAAGGTGCTGTTCCTCCAGTTTGCGCTTGGAATTCTCCTGGCAGTGGAGGAGGCCGAGGACTGACATGTCAGTGATAGTGTGGGAGGGGCAGTTGAAGTGACTGGCAACGGGGAGATGCAGATCATGGTTATGCAGGTGTTCTGTGAAACAGTCACCTAGTCTGCGTTTGGTCTGCCAATGTAGAGGAGGCCACACTTGGAGCACCAAATGCAGTAGATGATATTAAGGGAGGTGCAGGTGAATTTCTGCCTCACCTGAAAGAACTGTTTGGGTCCCTGGATGGAGGTGGTGTAGGGGTAGGTGTTGCACCAATAGCAGGGGCAGTGGAAAGTCCAGGGCTTCACACTGGGGTCCTGTTTCCCTCTTTCCCTTTAAACACATATTGGCTTCCATTCCCATACTCCCTTTAAACTTACCAGGGCCCCAGTTCCATGTTCCCTTTATTCTCATTGGGGCCCCATTTCCCATGCTCACTTGAAACTCACCTGATTTTGTACCTGTCGTCCCTTGAAACTCAGCAGGACTCTATTTCCATGCTCTCTTGAAACTCATTTCATTCTGTTTCCTGTGTCCCCTTTAAACTCACCAGGGCCCCATTCCCTACACTCCATTTGAACTTGTCAGGTTCATTGGAAAATGTATTATTTTGCTGTGTAACATCTAAAAAATATGAATTGAAAGGTGTTGAGTATTAATTGGAATAATATCCAATAGTCCAAAAAATTTGTCAGTCCGGCACTACCAAAGCATGCTCGATCACTGGAGCTTTGCTTATTACATAAAAATTGCTTCATATTTCAACTCCAAGTTTAACTTTCATTGTCAAGTGTTTTCTAACATTATTTCTGTACTTCAAATTAGATCTACCATTTTGTCTCTCTAGTGTGATGCTTTTGTGAGGATAAAAACTCAGAGTTTATCTTTTTTTTTTTAACCTTTTCTTAAAGGAAACTTTTTCCAAAGAATCAATCATGAAGACAATTCAGATCATTGCACGATGCAGGAACCACTTTCTGGTGATCATTGTGGCAGGGCCTACATTGGGGTCAGAATCTCAGCGCAATCTAAGGACGGTGAACTACCTTGCTTGGATGGAGACAACAGTGGGGGAGTGAGGGAACGTGTGGTGAGAGTATAACGATTATTGTGGGATTTGGAAGGTTGAAAAACCAATGTTTAATTGGAGGAAATTGCAACTTTTCCTTAACTTTTATGTTATGTAACTCACAACGATACCATGCAGAAAAATAAATGAAGCAAATACATGGTCACCTCACCCCACCAAGTCACATCCTATTCTGCCTTCGGAGAATATCACCTTGACTTTAATGTCACTGGGCTAAACTCCTAGATCTCCATTACATCACCACATTGACCACAGAGTTCAAGATACCAGCTCTCCACCACCTTTTCAAGAAAAACTAAGTACATTCTAAACTTGTCATTGGTGTCCACTTCAAAAGAAAATCATACAATTAGACACGTGACTTATAGAATCAAATCAGGCTACTGTGTGGCCAGATTCTGCTCTAACTCCATCTACAAGTTTGCAGATGATACCACCGTTGTAGGCCGTATCTCAAACAGCGATGAGTCAGAGTACAGGAAGGAGATAGAGAGCTTAGTGGAATGGTGTCATGACAACAACCTTTCCCTCATGTCAACAAAACAAAAGAGCTGGTCATTGACTTCAGGAAAGGGGGCGGTGTACATGCACCTGTCTACATCAATGGTGCTGAGGTCGACAGGGTTGAGAGCTTCAAGTTCCTGGGACTGAACAACAGCCTGTCCTGGTCAAATCACGTAGAAGCCATGGCCAAGAAAGCTCACCAGTGCCTCTACTTCCTCAGGAGGCTAAAGAAATTTTGTTTGTCCCCTTTGACTCTCACCAACTTTTACAGATGCACCATAGAAAGCATCCTATCTGGACGTACCACGGCTTGGTATGGCAACTGCTCTGCCCAGGACTGCAAGAAACTGCAGAGAGTTGTGGACACAGCCCAGCGCATCACGGACACCAGCCTCCCCTCCTTGGACTCTGTCTTTACCTCTCGCTGTCTTGGTGAAGCAGCCAGCATAATCAAAGATCCCACCCACCCAGGACATTCTCTCTTCTCTCCTCTTCCATCGGGTGGAAGATACAGGAGCCTGAGGACACGTATCACCAGACTTAAGGACAGCTTCTACCCCACTGTGATAAGACTATTGAACGGTTCCCTTATACAATGAGATGGACTATGACCTCACAATCTACCTTTTTGTGACCTCGCACCTTATTGCACTGCACTTTCTCTGTAGCTGTGACACTTTACTCTGTACTGTTATTGTTTTTACCTGCACTACATCAATGCACTCTGTACTGACTCAATGTAATTGCACTGTGTAATGAATTGACCTGTACGATCAGTTTGTAAGATAAGCTTTTCACTGTACCTCGGTACAAGTGACAATAATAAACCAATACCAATACCAATACTTTCCAGTTTGGTAATATTTCTTCTGTGAATCTTCTGAACTGACCCAATCATTTTGAAAGTCCTAAAAGTAGAGTGGAATTTACTTGGATCTTTTGAAGTTTTGTGGCATTGAGAAGAATCAAATTTGTCTCCATTTCCTGGGATTTGCAACAAAATTGGTGAATCGCAATAATAAATGAAATTAAACTGAACCACTAAGTGGCAGTTTTAGATTTACTCAAGCATATTCTGTCAACTCCTCAATCCATTTTGCAGCATCATGAGCTATTGGCAGCATTCTGACATGTCACCATTTTAATATTTTAATTTGCTTGTTCTTCGGAAAAATGTTTTTCTATGAACACATATAATGCCATTTATGCATTAAATTGCTACAGGAAGAATACATTTAAGCTATTTACTTACTTATTGATACATAAACATGGAAGGTCAGAGTTCAGAAGAACTGCTGAAATGGCTGGTACTGAAATTTTCAACATTTCAAAATCAGAATTTAAATTTTTAATGTAGTATACATTGAGTTTGCATGTACCTTTAAGAACTATGTATACCATATCTCATTACCTTTATACCATGTATTATTACTTTTGATACACTGTTGTAGCAGCCACTGCTGCTAGTTGAGTGTTGACTAAATTCAATAAAAGATGTGTTTTTAGTAGTTCTATTCGTGTCACCTGCCTTCCTGGATAGCCATACAAAAGATCCCACAGATGCAACATGTACAGTATAAATCTCAAAAATAATCTTTAACTCTTGGACAATTTAGCCACTTTTGACACTTGAGAACATTTCCAAAATTGGAATTGGACTTGGTTTATTATTGTCACTTGTACCGAGGTACAGTGAAAAACTTGTCTTGCATACTGTTCACACAGGTCAATTCATTACACATTGCATTGAGGTAGTACAAGGTAAAACAATACAGAATACAGAATAAAGTGTAACAGCTACAGAGAAAGTGCAGTGCAGGTAGACAATAAAGTGCAAGGTCATAACGAGGTAGATTGTGAGGTCAAGAGTCCATCTTTTCGTAGTAGGGAACGGTTTAATGGTTTTATAACAGTGGGATAGAAGCTGCCCTTGAGCCTGGTGGTACGTGCTTTCAGGCTTTGTATCTTCTGCCCAATGGGAGAGAGGGGGAGAGAGGAGAAGAGAGAAAGTCCGGGGTGGGCGGGGTCTTTGATTATGCTGGCTGCTTACACCGAGGCAGCGAGAAGTATTGACAGAGTCCATGGAGGGGAGGCTGGTTTCTGTGATGGGCTGAGCTGTGTCCACAACTCTCTGCAGTTTCTTGCAGTCACTGGCAGAGCAGTTGTCATAGCAAGTCGTGATGCCTCCAGATAGGATGCTATCTATGATGCATCAATAAAAATTTGGTGAGTGTCAAAGGGGACATGCCAAAATTTCTTTAGTCTCCTGAGAAGTAGAGGCGCTGGTGAGCTTTCTTGGCCATTGCGTCTATATGGTTGGACCAGGACAGGCTATTGGTGATGTTCACTCGTAGGAACTTGAAGCTCTAAACCCTCTCAACCTCAGCACCATTGATGTAGACAGGAGCATGTGCATTGTCCCACTTCCTGAAGTCAATGACCAGCTCTTTTGTTTTACTGGCATTGAGGGAAAGGTTGTTGTCATGACACCATGTTACTAAGCTCTCTATCTCCTTCAATGATTCAATACAAGGCCTCATGATGGTTCAGTCTGTAGGCCTGTTCCAGAGTAGTATCCTGTATCCTTGAGCTTTAACATTCACATTTCCTCAATATTACATACCTTCTGCAATTCTATGGTTATCCAAACATTGGGACACATTTCCTGCCCTCATAAACTTATGCAGATACATCTTCCACAAAATGTCAGCAGGGCATAAACTGGCCTTTATAAGCCAAGTTTTTCCATCATGCCTTGCCATTCAGCTTGCATCCTAACTAAGCAAGTAACAAGGTTATCAACACAACATTAAAATCTTAATATATTAATATTTGAATCTAACAAGCCTTACAATTTATATTTAAAAACAACTTTAGTTCTCTAGTATGTCTCATTAATTTGTCTAAACTACAAAAATAAACAATTAAAAAATAAGAATGTTATTAGTGAATCAAATGTCAGCTATTTTTCCCATGCTCCTTGTTTGGTTGAGTGTAAAATTACAGTGTTCAAAACAAAATTAATACAATGCATGCCTATCAGAATCTTACAAAGAGTTAAGCAGGTCTCATTACCACATTGTAAACAGAGATTTTTTAATATAATGGGAAACAAAACTTAAAAACAATAATTTGCATCATCCCTTCAATGCAATAGTATTTTCTTACTTTAAAAAATACTTTTATATGCACTGTCTAAATTTAAGACATTTTGTGAAATAGCAAAATTACAAATGTCAATAGTTCCTCTGTTTTCAAGGTAAAGCACCAGCAGAATGCCCCAGATAAGCAAACGTATCCTGAGTAAAATGACTGTCTTCAATGTAAAAGAGATGGATCTCTCATGCAAACTAAATGGTCCCAAAATGTATTGCTTCTGAAGTGCCACTGGAGGAGATTTACTGTACCCCTGCTGCTCGTTCCCTCATTAAAAGGCTTCTTCATGGAGGCAATTGATATCTTCCTCAGACTCGTGGGCTATATCTCATTTCTTCCTGTCCTCACAACACCACCAGTCAGTGAATTTAGATAGACTTATTCTGCACTCTCGCAGGCAGAGTTGGACTGAGGCTTTAACTGTCCCTAGGATATTGCTTCAAACAGGACTGTGATCCCAATGGGAAACCTGGAAAAGTTATTCAAGTGATGCCTGGATGTTAAAGAGACTACTCCATTCTGTGATAGTCCAGGCTCAATGCACACTACAGTCAACTACTCCCCAACCTTCCCTACACCACCACTGTCGTGTTCCAGTCCTGGCTCTAAGTTCATACCACAACCTGAAGTTCAACCAATGTATGCCTTTATTTTGACAACAGTTTCAATGCTTTAAAGGCTGGCACTTTGAGTATAAAATTGTAAAAATTGCACATATCCATGCACTCTCAGTCTTTCTCGGTCTCTCGTGAAGTTATTGGTTTTCTTTCCTTAACCAATGAAAAGCCTTGTTATGCTCAATAGAGCATATCATTTAAAAGTAGCTTTGAATAAATCCTGTACAACTGAGACCTTAGTCAATGATTGCAAGCACTCAACACTCAGCTGTGCTATTGCCTCCATTACATAACCGCCATCAAGAGACATGCAAGGGATAGACAAGAGGAAGTGAAAAGCAAGATACAAAGAACATTTTTTCAGAGCAACTAGTAAGTAAATGTCTTTCACTCACTTTGAAAATACTAAACTATTGCTGTATTTCAAATCTGAAAATAATGTTTTAATTTGAATATATTTTCAACGTGGCAGAGACTTTGGGTTCTGTTCATCATTTTTCAGTGAACCTTAGAACCTATTTCTTCATCCATGTCCAACTCTGACACAGCATCTATTTTCTCTCGTCATAGTTCCTTGCTATAATTTCTACACTGGAGGTTACAATTAAGGTCCAAGCTTGATCTGAAAAAATAGTGCATTGAACTTTAAGAAAGTGAACTAGATATCTACTGAAGCCTAATAAAGAACGTTGATACAATAACTGTAAGACTGGTTGTTTGGGAAAAAAGAATTTGGTTAAACAAAAATAAAACAGTTATCATTAAAATCTAAAAGATAGTTTCGTCCATTTAATTTGTGTTTGCTAAAATCCCCTCCTCTTTTACAACTAGTTCTACTGTTAACAGTGATATGTGGCACAGTATTTGAGCAACTTGATTTCTCTCCCTACCTTGACGGTTCTGAAGAAAGGTCATCAAGTGTTAATTCTCTCTCTATAGGTTCTACCTGGCCTGCAGAGAATTTCTAGCATTTTCTGTTTTATTTTACTTTCCCAGCATTTTCAGTGTTTTTCTGTGCGAGGTGATCAGACACCCCCATTTCATAACACAGTGGCACAGTGACTCAGCTAGTATAGCTGCTGCCTCTCCGCTCCAGCGACCAGGTTCAATCCTGATCTCTGATGCTGTCCATGCAGAGTTTGCATGTTCTCCCTGTGACCATGAGGGCTTCCTCTGGTTTCCTCCCACAACCCAAAGATATGCAGGTCAGTAGGTGAATTGACCACTGAAGTCCAGAATCTTAGAGAGTTGGTAGGAAGGTGGGGAGAGTAAAGTAGGATTAATGTAGGATTAGTATAAGTGGCTGCTTGATGGTACAACGGACTTGGTGGGTCAAAGGGCCTGTTTCAATGCTGTACAACTCCATATGACTTCTAACATAGAATTTTGTGATTAAATTGTATTGTTTTATAACTATGTCTTCTTTTAATGCCACAAGGTACTTTGGAGATAGTTGGGCTGTAGTTTGCTGATGTTTGGGATCATTGTGAAATGGGGTCACTGGGATCACTCCTCTACTGTGGAGACAAGCCAGAACTGAATGGTTTAGCTCATTAGTAGTTCCATGGTGTAAGAAAAACATAAGAGGAGAGGGAAGGCGCAGCTTTGTTAGCATCAAGAGGGAAATAGGTTAGAAAGGCAACACTAGTTCATGAATTGGACAATGTTTGTGAAGAGTCAGAATTCATTGTATTTTGATTGGTTCCTGAATATGCATCAACTTTTATGTGTAGCTCAGAGATATGACAACTTAGAGTGTTTACATTTTCTGTTAATAAAGCACTAGTAATAATGATTCAGTATTTTCTCTTTCATAGAATCATAGAACTGTACCGCATGAAAACAGGTCATTCACCCCAACTTGACAGTGCAGACCATTGTGTGTTGGACCATTAACAAATGGTCCAACACACAAAGGAGCTGGAGGAACTCAGCAGGTCAGGCGGCAGCTATGGAAGGAAATGGACAGTCGACATTTCGGGTTGAGACCATTCATCAGGAAGGTTACTAGTATCTTCCATACCAGCTGGAAGAAGCCCAGCACATGCCTTGACCACCTCCATTATTCAGTCCTGGTCTTACTCTAAGTTTGCTGTTATGGCTGCAGCAGTCTGTGGATTTCAATGATAACATCCTGAATGACACACAAGCATTTCAAACCTTGGTTATCAATGAAATGCGAATTGGAAAAATGTTCCATGAACATCCTGGATGGAAATGGTGTCCATCTGAGAACCCTTTTTCCACCTTCCATCCACTCCCTCTTCCTCCTACAGCTTTTTGCATACTTGCCCTGCTATACATGGCCTCTGCATGTGCTCTCACTCATTATGAATATAAGAGGCAGCAGCCTTGAAGCCAGTGAAAAGAAATTCAGAACCGGTAATAGATCCTAAGCTAAATCCTAAATAGGACATAAATTTAAGGGAAGGGGTAAGAGATTTAGAGGAGGACCTTTTTCACTCAGAGAGTGGTGAGTACCTGGAATGCACTGCCTGAGAGAATGGTTGAAGCTAGGTTGCTAACAGCATTTAAGGAGTACCTAGAAAAGCACTTAAATTGCCTAGGCATAGAAGGCTACTGGTCAAGTGCTGGACAAGATAAGATAAGATATTTATTTATTAGTCACATGTACATCGAAACACACAGTGAAATGCATCTTTTTGCGTTACTGAGGATGAATAGGATTAATCTGGATTAATGTCCGCTTGTCACTGTGGACATGGTGGGCCAAAGGGCCCGTTTCCATGCAGTACGACTGCATTGCTCCCTGCAGAATTTTGGAATATGTAAAAATTGGAGAACACCAAAAATGTGGAAAATTATAGCAACAGTCCCAAGAAACCGGGGAATAAACACTGCAGCAATTACATACAGTATGTAGCACCTTTAATGTAGCAAGGTGCTTCGCAGGAAGATAAAATTTGACCAAACTAAATATCAGACCTGACAATTAAAGAGGGTATCAAGGGAGAAAGTGGGGTAGATGTGTGGAAGGAAATTCTCAGGCAGCTGAAGCTGTTGTCGTTAATTATGGAATGATAAAATTTGTGATAAGAGGCCCAAATTGGAGGCAGATACGATCAGATGCTTGTGATGTTGGAAGAGATCACAGTGATGGGAAGGTATGAGACCTCGGAGGGATTAAAAACAGGAGGATGATTCTAAAATCCTGGGGTATTACCTAAACTGAAACCAAAGGCAGTCAAGGAGCTTGGTGATGATCAGTGAATGGAATGTTGAGGGCGTGAAAAGGGTGGCAGAGTTTTGGATGAAAGTGGGGGTGGGTAAGGTGAGAGATCAAGGAGACTGTCCAGGAATGTATTGATTTGCCAAATTTAGAGGCAATGTGGTCATGAAGGAGCAGAGCTGGGTGATGTTATAGAGGTGGAAAGAAAGAGTCCCATTAATGGCACAGATATATGGTATTGGTTCGAGGTGCTCCACAATGTTTAGCCCACATTCAGCTGTGTGAGATTCAGGGGGTGCAGTCTGAAGTGCAGAGCTCCAAAATGGCAGGCCTGGTTTTGAATCATCACTTTTATCAATGTGATCTCTGGAGTATGAGTCACTACTTTGGATCTTTAGATGCACATTATGCATTGCAGAATTAGCACTATCATGACCAATTTCTTCCTTTTACCTTTTCTAATGTCAGTTTTGTTGCATTTACAGAGAACATTATTCAAACAAAATGCCTCTGCTGAAGACAATTACACAGGCGTTAAAAACTCTTTGGGACGTCTTTGCATCAGAACAGAAGTCCAGTTTAAAAACTATTCTATGCCTGATCCCACTTTGTCTTGTGTTGGGTCTGGGAGCCAGTGGTGTGCTCTATATTTGCTTGAAAACATTACAATGCAGCTTTTCAGTGGCCCTGGCAGCATGTGGAACTTTTGCTGTCATCACAGCTGGAGCTTTGTTGTTTTCTAAGTATCTCAGATGTTTCACTCTGATATTCCTCATCTCATGTGGAACACAGCAAGGCCGCAACAGTCTAATAACAGCTGGCACCGCTATTGTAATCTATAACTGTGCCAAAAACAGTTTTCACAATTTAAATGGTTTGGCACAATGCATTATCTGCAACCTGGAGGATAAGCTGTCAATTATTGCGGATCTCTTGGAAAAATACATTGAAATGACTAAATTGTGGGGCAGCTTGCTAACAAAAACAACAAAAGTGGATGAAAGTCTTCATAATCATCTCAAGGCAAGCAAACTTCACTTGAAGAAGCTTGGTCATCCTATAATATTGGCATTTCAACTCGTGCTCCAAGTTTTCGCAAGTACTCTGGCCATATTAAGTGTATTGCTGGTCCTTGTATCCACTGGATTCCACGTCAGAAAGTATGTGCACAATGTTGAATTTGAAAATATATTTATTACAGAACAGTTTGAAGAGCTGGATAAAAAGAACTGCAATGAAGGGAAACCTCAATTGCTACCGCTAAAGAAAAGGGAGAAGAAACATTTCATAAAGATTCCATCATTGCGTCTTTCGGCAAAAGAATGGAAGGCCACCATGAAATTCTTTACTCCAATTTCTGTCAAGATACTTCTTTGGGCAATAGTAATACTAACTGATTATGGATTGTATTTGCTAATTTCTTCAATAAGAATTCATTTTGTGACTTTACCAGACATCAACCTGAGTGTTTCCACACAGGTAAGTATTTCCAGTAAAAGAAAAAAAAATGTTAACTAAAGCAGATTGTTGCAGATTAGTCTGGACAAGTGTGAGGTGTGGCACTTTGGGAGATCAAATGCAAGAGGAAAGTATACAGTAAATGGCAGGAGCCTTAGGAACATTGATGTACAGAGGGATCTTGGGGTGCAAGTTCATAGCTCCCTGAAAGTGGCAACACAAGTGGTAAAGAAGGTGTAGGGCATCAGTTGGGCTGTTGAGTATAAAAGTGGGGAAATCATGTTGCAGCTGTATAAAACTTTGGTTAGGCCACATTTGGAGCATTATGTGCAGTTCTGCATTACAGGAAGGATGTGGAGGCTTTGGAGAGGGTGCAGAAGAGGTTCACAAGGGTGTTGCCTGAATTAGAGAGTATTAACTATAAGAAGAGGTTGGACAAACTTCAGTTGTTTTCTCTGAAGCATCAGAAGTTGAGGGGAACCCTGATAGAAGTTCATAAGATCATGAGATAGAGTGGGTAGATAGAGTATCTATAGGGTAGACAGAGTCTTTTTCCAAGGGTGTAAATGTCAAATACTAGAGGACATAGGTTTAAGGTGAGAAGGGGAGAGTTTAAAGGAGATCTTTGTCAAGTTTATAAGTCCCTGGAATACACTGCCAAGGGTGGTGGTGGAGGCAGATACAACATCAACCTTTAAGAGGCCTTTAGATAGACACATGAACAGGCAGGGAACAGAGGGACATAGATAATGTGCAGGCAGATGGGATTCGTTAAAACTGGCACTTTGGTCAGCACAGACATCATGGGCTGAAGGGCCTGTTCCTGTGCTGTACTGTTCTATGTTGTATATTCTATACATGGTAAATGGCTCAAGACCTGTGAGTGGGAGATTAACAAATTTGGAAGGCCCCCAATTCAACCTCAAATCTGTGCTGAATTTGCGTTCCGTCAGGAAATGAGAATTTTAAATAGGTTATGAGTCCACGAACAGGAAAAAATAAAGTTCAGTCAGTGGATTCACTTCTATTCAATAGTGAGTCAGCCAGCTGCATAGTGTAGGCGTGTGTGTGTGTGTGTGTGTGTGTGTGTGTTTGTGTGTGTGTGTGTGTGTGTGTGTGTGTGTGTGTGTGTGTGTGTGTGTGTGTGTGTGTGTTGTGCCACACGTGTGCATTGATAATGAATGAGCAGGAGAGCACTTAGCTGAAATTTATGCTTCCACTATCCACCAACCTCTCCGCATCCAAAGAAAAATCTAAATAGATTTTCCTCGATTTAGGATTCACTGATTAAAAATGTATGAGGTGGGGTCACTCATTTAAGATAGAGAATTTTTTTCTCCCACAGAGTCATGAGTTGTTGGAATCCTCTTCCTCAAAGGGCAAAGGGCAGTTAACACAGAGTCTTTGAATATCTTTATGGCAGAGACAGATGGATTTGCGATAAGCAAGGGGATGAAGGGTTACCACGGGTACATGGGAATGTGGAAGGGAAGTTACAATCAGATCTTATTAAATGACAGTCCACTCTTGAGGGGCTGAGTGGCCTTCTCCTGATCCTAATTCATATGCTTGTTTGTTAGTGCCAAAATAAATTCAAATATGTATTTGCCTACACAAAAAGCCTTATAAAATTCACATAGAGAATAGTTATTTGGATATTTTATTGAAGGGTCGGCTTATTGAGCCTAATGGACTCTTCTTGTTTCTAAACAATTCTTAACAGAAATTTATTGGGATAACTACATTAGATAAGATAAGATGAGATAAGATAAGATATTTATTTATTAGTCACATGTACATCGAAAGACACAGTGAAATGCACGTCCAACACATCATTCTCTTCAACTTCCGCCATCTCCAACGGGACCCTACCATCAGGCACATCTTCCCCTCCCCACCCCTCTCTGAGTTCCGCAGGGACCGCTCTCTCAGCGTCTCCCTTGTCCACTTGTCCCTCCCCACTGATAACCCCTCTGGCACTTAGGCCTGCAACTGCACCAAGTGCTACACCTGTCCCTACACCTCCTCCCTCACCACCATTCAGGGTCCCAGACAATCCTTCCAGGTGAGGCAGCGCTTCACCTGTGAGTCCAAGGGTGTCACTTATTGCATCTGGTGCCTCCGGTGCGGCCTCCTGTACCTTGGTGAGACCCGAAGCAGATTAGGTGACCGCTTCGTTGAGCACCTTTGCTCCGTCCACTGCAACAGGCAGGACATCCTGGTGGCCACCCATTTTAATTCCACATCCCATTCCCATACTGACATGTCTATCCACAGCCTCCTTTATTGCGACATTGAGGCCGGATGGAGGTTGGAGGAACAACACCTTGTACTCCGCCTTGGGAGTCTCCAACCTGCTGGCCTCAACAGTGATTTCTCTAACTTTCGGTAACCTCACCTCTTCATTTTCTTCCCCCCACTCCCCCCCTCCTTATTCCTGTGGCTCCCTTCCCCTGCCTTGATGACCATCTCTCCTCCCCTCCTCCATCCTTTATTCCATGGTTCACTGTCCTCTCCTACTGGATTCCTTCTCAGCCCTTTGCCTCTTCTACCTATCAGCTTATTACATCTTCCCCACTCCCCCACACACCTACCTTCCCCCCTCACCTGGACTTGCCTGTCACCTGAACTCACCTATCACCTGCCTGCGTGTGCTCCTCCCCTCCCTCCACTTTCTCATTCAGGCTTCTGCCCTCTTCCTTTCCAGTCCTGATGAAGGGTCCCGACCCGAAATGTCAACTGTTTATTTCCCTCCATAGATGCTGCCAGACCTGCTGAGTTCCTCCAGCACTTTTTGTGTATTGCTCCAGATTCCGGCATCTGCAGAGTTTCTTATGTCTCCGTGAAATGTGTCCTTTTGTGATACTAAGAATGTCCTCGGGGCAGTCCACAAGTGTCGCCACGCTTCTGGTGCCAACATAGCATGCCTGCAACTCCTAACCTGTACACCTTTGGAATGTGGGAGGAAACCAGAGCACCCAGAGGAAAACCCACACAGTCTTGGGGAGAACGTATAAAATCCTTACAGACAGGGGCAGGAATTAAACCTGGGTCGCTGGCCCTGTAATAACGTTACACTAACCGCTACGCTACCGTGGACCAAATGTTACTTTCGATGACTGTGTAAGTGCATCAGAATGTCTGCATGTTTCCTCCCACAACTCCCAGATTTCATGCTTGTACGCTGTCTATCCAATATCAGCTGATCAGCTGATTTCACTATTGGCAAGCATTCTATTCCCTTCAAGGTCCTGAAATAAGAACTACAACCCTGAATAGTTGCTAATCAATCTGCAACTAATCTCCTCTTAATTTGTCCTAAGAAGGATGGCTCCAATATTCAGTCCACTCACATGACAGTAATCCTTCATCTTAGGAATTTTTCTGGGAAAACCCTTCTCAAAGTTTAAGAGAGATTTACGAGACAAGTTTTTTCTAAAGCATTCATGTTCCTGCTGCTGAAGCTAATAGCAACAACAACTTGTGGTGATTCTTTATAATACTAATCATCTATAACATCTTTAGCATACCAAAATGTATGAAGGCACTTGACAAAAGGATTGTCTAAAGAAATGACATCCAAGCCACATAAGGAGATACTGGGACAAAAAGCTTGGTGGAAAGTATTTCAGAAAACAAAATTAAATCTCACAATGTCAGAAACGGAAAGGGGTCTCTAGAAGTGTGTAGAGCTGGAAGGAGTCACAGAAAGAGGGAAAGGATATGCCATGGATTTGAAAGAAAGGGATGAGAATCCAGAATCAAGGCACTTCTTATCTAGGAAACAAAGCAGGTTATCAGGCACAAGAGGATACCAGGGAAAGGATAGGAGCATTCAAGGACAAAGGAGGGAATGCATACCTGGAGCCAGAGGTACTAAACAAATACTCTACATCGGTGTGATCAGGGAAGGGTATGCTGATATTATAGGGTATGTTGAAATCAGAAGGAGTAGGTTTAGGGGCTCTTGGGGGATCATTAAGGTGGATAACTCCCCAGGGCCTGATGGGATCTATCCCAGGTTATTGAGAGGGGCAAGAGAGGAGATTGCTGGGGCTTTAACAGAGATCTATGTTTCCTCTTTAGCCACAGGCAAGGTCCCAGAGAAGTGGAGAACAGCCAATGTGTTCCACTATTTAAGAAGGGCAATAGACACAAATCAGGCAATTATAGACTAGTGCATCTTACATTAGTGGTAAGGGAATAATTGAAGAAGACTCTTAAGGATAGGATCTACGCACATCTGGAACATAGACATAAAGGATAGTCAACATGGCTTTGTGTGGAGGTGAGCAAGTCTTACAAACTTGATTGAGTTTTTTGAGAAGGTAACAAAGATGATTGATGAGGGTAGGACAGTGGATGTTGTCTGCATGGACTTTGGTAAAGCTTTCGACAAGATCCCTCATGGGAGACTGCTCCAGAAGATTAAGGCACATGGAATCCTTGCAGACTTAGTAGATTGAATTCAAAATCAGCTTGGCCATAGAAGACAGTGTGTAATCTCACTGTCTTTGACCAGTGGTGTATATCTCTCCATTGCAGGGATCAGTTCTGGGACCTCTGTTGATTGTGATATATATAAATAATTTGGACAAAAATGTAGGTGAGTTGATCAGTAAATTTGCAGGTGACATAAAAATTGGTGGAGTTGTGAATAGTGAGGAAGCTTGTCAAAGGATTCCTAGGATATAGACCAGTAGGCAATGTAGACAGAGAAATAGCAGATGGACTTTAATCTGGGCAAGCATGAGGTGCTGCACTTTGGGAAGTCAAATTTAAGAGGAAAGTATACAATAGGACCTTTTGGACCATTAATGCACAGGTTTGGGGTGCAAGACTGTAAATCCCTGAAAATGTCAACGTGATTAGATAATGAGGCGCAGGAGGATATGGAATATTTGCTTTCGTCGGTTGGGATGTTGAGTATAAAAGTTGGAAGTCATGTTGCAGCTGGTTGGGCACATTCAGAGCATTCTGTGCAGTTCTTGTCACATCCTGAAAAGGGGGTTTAGAGAGCTAGGCAGAAGGCTGAAGAACAGGACCTCAAGGGTAGCAATCTCAGGATTGCTGCCAGTGCCACGTGATAGTGAAGGTAGGAATAGGAGGAGATGGCAAATTAATGCATGGCTGAGAAGTTGGTGCAGGAGGGAAGGTTTTAGATTTTTGGATCATTGGGATCTCTTCTGGGGAAGGTGTGACCTGTACAGAGAGGACGGGTTACACCTGAACCCGAGGGGGGCCAATATCCTTGCAGGCAGGTTTGCTAGGGTGGTTTGGGAGGGTTTAAACTAGTTTGCGAGGGGGATGGGAACCAGAGGGGTAGGTCAGAGGAAGGAGTGCATGGGGAAAAGTCAGATCGAACAAGCAGAGAGGCTTGGAGGAAGGAGAAGCAGAGAACAGAGTAGAAAAGTAGAAAAGTGGATGGGCTAAAGTGCTTTTACTTAAATGCAAGAAGTATCAGGAATGAGGGTGATGAACTGAGAGCTTGGATAAGTACATGGGACTATGATATTGTGGCTGTTGCAGAGACTTGGCTGTCACCAGAGCAGGAATGGATATTGAATATTCCTGGTTTTCAGTGTTTTAATAGGGATAGGGTGGTGATACTGGTCAGGGACACTATTACTGCTGCAGAAAGGGTGGATAATGTAGAAGGATCCTCTCTAGAGTCAGTATGGGTGGAAGTTAGGAACAAGAAAGGAGCAGTTACTCAACTGGGAATATTCTATAGGCCCCCCGTTAGCAGCAGGGATACTGAGGAAGCAGATTGGGAGGCAGATTTTGGAAAGGTGCAAGAATAACAGGGTTGTTATCATGGGAGACTTCAACTTCCTAAATATTGATTGGCACCTGCTTAGTCCAAAGGTTTAGACAGGGCAGAATTTGTTAAGTGTGTCCAGGAGAGATTCCTGTCACAGTATGTTGACAGACCGACTAGAGGGAATGCCATGTTAGATCTAGCATTAGGTAATGAACTAGCTCAGGTGACAGATCTCTTAGTGGGTGAGCATTTGAGGGACAGTGACCACCGCTCCCTAACCTTTAGCATTGTCATGGACCAGGATAGGAGCAAAGAGGATGGGAAGATATTTAATTGGGGAAGGGCAAATTATGAGGCTATAAGGCTAGAATTTGAGAGTGTAAATTGGGATGACATTTTTGAAGGGAAATGTACTATGGAGATGTGGTCGATGTTCAGGGATCTCTTGCAGGATGTTAGGGATAAATTTGTCCCGGTGAGGCAGAGAAAGAATGGCGGGATGAAGGAACCATGGGTGACAAGAGAGGTGGAACAACTAGTTAGGAGGAAGAAGGCAGCATACAGAAGGTGTAAGCAGCAAGGATCAGATAGGGCTCGTGAGCAATATAGAGTAGCAAGGAAGGAACTTAGGAAGGGGCTGAGGAGAGCAAGAAGGGGACATGAAAAGGCCTTGGTGAGTAAGGTTAAGGAAAATCCCAAGGCTTTTTTCTCGTACGTGAAGAGCAGAAGGATGGCTAGAGTAAAGGTAGGACCGATTAGAGACAAAGGTGGGAAAAAGTGCCTGGAAGCTTTGGAAGTGGGTGAGGTTCTCAATGAATACTTCTCTTCAGTATTCACCAAGGAGAGGGGTCTTGATGATGCTGAGGACAGTGTTGGTAAGGTTAATGTTCTAGAGTATGTAGATATCAAGAGAGAGGATGTGTTGGAGCTATTAGAAAATATTAGGACAGATAAGTCTCTGGGGCCTGACGGAATATTCCCCAGGCTGCTTCGCGAGGTGAGGGAGGAGATTACCTGAACTGTTGGCTAGGATCTCTTTGTCCTCGTTATCCACGGTAATGGTACCGGAGCATTGGAGGGTGGCGAATGTTGTCCCCTTATTCAAAAAAGGTAGTAAGGATAGTCCAGGGAATTACAGACCAGTGAGCCTTACATCTGTGCTGGGCAAGCTGTTAGAAAGGATTCTAAGAAGTAGGATCTATTAGCATTTAGAGAATCATGGACTGATTAGGGACAGCCAGCATGGCTTTGTGAAGGGAAGATCTTGCCTCACAAGCCTGATAGGGTTCTTTGAGGAGGTGACCAGGAAGATTGATGAGAGTAGTGCAGTAGATGTGGTCCACATGGATTTTAGGAAGGCATTTGACAAGGTTCCACATGGTAGGCTTCTTCAGAAGGTCAGAGGGCATGGGATCCAGGGAAGCTTGGCCATGTGGATTCAGAATTGGCTTGCCTATAGAAAGCAGAGGGTTGTGGTGGAGGGAGTGCATTCAGATTGGAGGACTGTGACTAGCGGTGTCCCACAAGGATCGGTTCTGGGACCTCCACTTTTTGTGATATTTATTAATGACTTGGATGAGGGGGTGGAAGGGTGGGTTAGTAAGTTTGCAGATGACACAATGGTCGGTGGTGTTGTGGATAGTGTGGAGGGCTGGCGAAGCTTACAGAGGGATATTGATAGGATGCAGAGCTGGGCTGAGAAGTGGCAGATGGAGTTCAATCCAGAGAAGTGTAAGGTGGTACACTTTGGAAGGACAAACTCCAAGGCAGAGTACAAGGTTAATGGCAGGATTCTGGGTAGTATGGAGGAGCAGAGGTATCTTGGGGTTCTTATCCACAGATCACTGAAATTTGCCTCACAGGTGGATAGGGTAGTTAAGAAAGCTTATGGGATGTTAGCTTTCATAAATTGGGGGATCGAGTTTAAGAGCTGCGAAGTGATGATGCAGCTTTACAAAACTCTGGTTAGGCCACACTTGGAGTATTGTGTCCAGTTCTGGTTGTCTCATTATAGGAAGGATGTGGAGGCGTTGGAAAGGGTGCAGAGGAGATTTACCAGGATGCTGCCTGGATTGGAGAATATGGATTATGGGGAGAGATTAAAGGAGCTAGGGCTGTTCTCTTTGGAGAGAAAGAGGATGAGGGGAGACATGATAGACGTATACAAGATATTGAGAGGAATAGATAGAGTAGACAGCCAGCGCCTCTTTCCCAGGGCACCAATGCTCAAAACAAGAGGACATGGCTTTAAGGTATTGGGTGGGAAGTTCAAGGGTGATGTCAAAGGGAGGTTTTTCACCCAGAGGGTGGTTGGTGCATGGAATGCGCTGCCTGGGGTGGTGGTGGAGGCTGATACATTGGATAAGTTCAAGAGATTGTTAAATAAGCATATGGAGGAATTTAAGTTAGAAGGATATGTGGGAGGAAGGGGTTAGATAGTCATAGGTGTGGTCTGAAGGGCGGCACAACATGGTGGGCCGAAGGGCCTGTATTGTGCCGTATTGTTCTATGGTTTCTATGGTTCTGTGGTTATCTGTACCTTCATGCCTGTTGTGCCGCTGCAAGCAAGTTTTTCATTGTACCTGTACCTCACCATCCTTGTGCATATGACAATAAACTTGACCCAAGTTTTGTGGCTCAAGTTGTGTACTTCTGCTGAAGTGCAGGAATTATGTACAAAATAGGAAAGATCCAAGGCTTGATCCTTGGTTATATCAGAGTTAACGGTGCAGGGCAGGAGGTGAAGCCTTGCACATGGTTCCATGAGGTAATATAAGAATGGAACCAGATGGACTCTTGGTGGATTGGCATTGGAGGAGGTTATCTATGTATTAATGCACATATTTGCTCTCTTTGTTTTTCATAGGCAGATGATTCATACAGAGCACCTTTATTTAAACGTGATTGCTTTCCCCAAACCACTCTTGCCATTGATGGAATCTGGATCCCTCTCACTGGAATAACATCCATCCTTATGTTACTCACTTTGCTTTCTGCCAGACTCACAACTTTAAAAATTTTAGTCTTGTCATCATTTTACCCAGAAGCACAAAGGGACCGAGCATATTTTTTGTATTACAAAATAACAAGGAAAAGGTCTTCAGAAAAATCATTAAGGGATTCCAAGAAGTCATTGAATATCGTGGTCAACTCGGTAAGAAATCTACTATATAAAGATGGCACGTTAGGTTTGGTATTTACAGCTTTTGATCAATGATTTATTTACTTCCCTCCAACACTTTTCTATGTTATTTATTTTTCTTTTTTAAAAGACGAGGCGTATTTAATTTTTTGCAATTTTTGTTTATCAAGTACTGCTTTGGAATTTATGGTGTCAGAAAGAGGCATCAATGTGAGGGACTATACAGTGGATATCCAACCCACTATTATTCCTCCAATAATTTCCATGTCTCATTTTCGAAACCACCAAGTAGGTCTGGAAATGTCAAATGCCCCCATACTTGCTGAGATCTGGTGAAGCATGGCAGTTATGTAATAGAGTTACTCAGGTCCTGATCATACATCAGCTGGAATCCCAGCAGAGACCAGGACCTGGTGCATCAAGCAATTGCAACTGGCTGCTTAACCCCAATGCTCACTTCTAAGAATCTTTTCTATTATTTTTCAATGTGTTTGGATACAAAATTAATAAGCCTGTGGTTGCCTGAGAAAATTTTGTCAGCTTCTTGAAAAGTACTTGGTTAAGCTCTTTCTCATCTACTGAAATTCCATAGTCAGCACTGATTCTTCATAATACCTGTTGATCCTTTTCAAATCTTAGCCATTGTCTCATAAGGATAAATAACATCAAATCATGGGAATTTGTTTTTTGAGCCCTTCTAGACCTTGGGTGTCATTAAGATAACTTATCAATTCTATATGGGTAATTTTTAGAGTAATGTGCCTCTCAGGCCTTCCCTGATAAATGTATATAGAAAGTAATCAATTTAATGTACTCACCACCTTTAGTTAATGCCCAGTTTTGAAAAAATTAACACACATTTTATTTCTAGACTATTAACTGAATTTAAGTTCCACATTTGCCAAGACCCCTGGATTACTACTCCAGTAATTTAACAGCTATTCTGTCAAATACTTGGCTATCCAGGCTGTTATTTAAATCCATACTCAGACGAAGCCCCAATATTGCAAGATGAAAAGCCAATTGCCCCTAGGAAATGCAATTATTAATTAAAGAGAGCAAGGACTTGTATATGGTACTATATCAAGTAAATGTCAGAAATATTCAGCAGGTCAGGTAGCATCTGTGGAAACAGAACCAGAATTAATGGTTCAGGTCTGTCATTATTCCAGATTTCCGGCAACTACACATGTTCTGGATTTTCATTTGCAGGTATATTCTGGCCTTAAGGCATCCCAGAAGACTCAAACGGCACAGAAACAGGCCCTTCAGCCAACCATGTCCATGCCCCCATTGTACCTACCTCCACTAATTCCATTTAGCAGTGTTAGGTCTGTAACCTTGCATGCCTCAGCAATTCAAGTATGCTCAGACGCTACACAGCCAGTTCAGTCACCGTTGTCATTGGAATTACAGCCACCAATGTATGCACAATTACAAAGAAATAAATAGTTATATACCTTAACTTTAGTGATATTGGTTGAGAAGACTCCCCAATCATCTACAAATAGATGTGGGATCCCTTTTAATCCACAGGAAAGAATGGGTGAACGTAGATTTAATATCTCATCCAAAGGAAATGATCAAGAAATGTTTTCACCTGACATGTAAAATGTGCAATGTGTGGTGAGCAGTGCGTGTTTAGTGTGAGAGCCCACTGTTGTGCAACTCTACTGTGCATGAGACCCAAGCCATAATGTACAATAGAACAGGCCTTTCACGTTCAACACACTCAAAAGCCCTTCCACTGTCATGAGGGGATGAGTTGTGGATCCTGGTGGTTGATAGTGCTGTAGAAAGGTTTCAGCTATGGGAAGATATCAATTAACTGGTCAGGTGGACACAAAACTGGTAAATGGAATTCATTCTGGAGAAGTGTGAGGTGAGGTGTGAGGAAGGTAAACAACGAAAGGGAATACACAACTGGTAGATACCAGTGTAGATGAACAGAGAGATCTTTGAGGGCATCTACTAATCCCTGAAGGTAGCAGGACAGTTATATAAGGTGGTTAAGGAAGTATACTGGATACTGAAATAATAAGCAGGCTCAGCAGGTTAGTGTACTAGGGGCCTGGAATGGACAGAATTGACTAAGTGACCTCCTCGTGCTGTAAATTGCTCCTATCTGTAGTGAAGGCTGTGATTTCACAGAAATGACATCAAGGGTGCATTGATATATAGGATAACACTTTACATGTTCTAACACCTCTATATATTACTACATTAGACACACAGAGGACCAAGAAGAAAATTATGATTTTTAAGTGCATTAAAATATCAAGATTTGTTATAACATACACAACACCTTGGGGTTCTCGCACAATAAAATTTTGAAGTAATGAGCCCTTGCAAAATTATACATTTATCTACCACATGTCATACATCACAGGCCAATCCTTTCAGAAAAGAAAACATATTGGACAAGTAGTAATCAGTCTTCAGTTTTCAGTGAACACAAACATTGTGCTTGGTGATAGAATTACTTGGACAACACCTCCTACGGTGCTCTATTGAGTAATGAGTCATCAAACACCTGAGGACGTGCTTTTAAGGTTAGAGGGGAGAAGTTTAAAGGCAACGTGAGGGGCAGGTTTTTTACGCAGAGAGTGGTAGGTGCTTAGAATGGGTTACCAGGGGTAGTGGTGGAAGCAGGCAGTTTGTTGGAGTTTAAGAGACTTTTAGGTAGACACATGAATATGAAGGGAATGGAGGGATATGGATGAGACACAGGAGGAGGACATTTAGAATAAATTGGCATCAAGATCGGCACAACATCGTGGGCCAAATGGCCTGTCCAATGCTGTACTGCTCTGGATAGGCCATGTTTAAAAGTATATGCTAAGATTTCTGGATAGGATTTGATTTCTCAACTTTCTGAATCAGAAGTGAGAGTTCTAAAAATGACCTAAAGTTTACACCCAAACTGGTTAAGTATTTATGCAGTTCTTAATTCAGCCCAGTGCTGACAAGATGAAATTCATTGGTGAACTCAAGGGCACAATCACATATAAAACAGAAATTAGGTTATTGAAGGTGATCTGACCTTCAGGCTCTGCTGGATGAAATGCTGCAGAGCCAAAAGGAAGAGTTGGATGTCTTGGGTTTCTTCCTCACCTATGGAACAGTGCTCTTGCATGGAAAACTTTTAGTGGACACATAGGCACAGACAAAGGAACAAGTTGGATGTGGTTACAGATAAAAATCATGCTCCTTTGGGACTTCCTGAAAAAGTCCTCCTCTTTGCATTGTGTGTTGAGGAATTCTTTGGAGACTGATTTGAGCTGGAGTCTCCACACAACAGAAAGGTATGGGAAAACAAATAAAATTTTCTCACCCAGTTTCTTTTAAATACCCCACTACAGTACTCGTGCTCCTGATCACCTGACCTGTATTAACCAATCTCCATATAGTCTTTTGTCCAACATGTCACTCCACTACCTGGCTATGCTTTGAAAATTGCAAACCCTCCACTCTTCCCCCAGCTCTGAGGGTCATTGACCCATAATATTGGCTGATTTCCTCCAGCATTTCTTTTTGTTACAAACAGTCCTGCTGTCTTATTTAAAGCCAAATTGTTGATCTGTAATAGTTCATTAACTTCTGATCTCTACAAAGAGGAGGCCAATCTTAAATATTAACTTTGTTAAAACCTTACAGGTCTTGTTTTGGTTTCCCATCTTCAAAATGAAGAAAAATAAAGAAGGGAATGAACAATATAAGCCAAATGATCAGGATGCAGGCAACAATATATTGACGATGGGCACCTTGCTTCCAGAGAGTAAAGCATCAATCAGCTCTCAAATGGAAAATGCTGAGTTGGAAAATCATAACATTAGGCCCTGTCTTTAAACTCTTGGTGCAATGGTCGTGTATAAAGTATCTGTATGTGCTACATATAAATTGAATATACATATAGAGTACATTTTATTTGTATAGCACATATAAGATATCATACATGCAGCTAAGTCCAGATTTGTATTTCAATAGTACCACTGCTTCCTGTTACATTATTTGTGAACTAAAGCTGAATATACTCTTTTCCTGTTATGTGTGCTTCATCTGTCTACAAACAATTTCTGCATGATTGCCTGTAAAAATCTGTGTTCTTTTAGTATTTAAATAATGGAACTCATTTACATGCAGGGAAAGCTCTAATTCTTTTCTTCAGGAACAACAATTACACCTACATGGCCATAAGTTAGACCATCAAGAATTATTAATCTATGAACAAAATATTATTCAAATGAGTCAGGATTCATTAAAACAAGCCACAAAATTCAACAAACCTGTCAAGGATCTTCATTTTGCTCTGAAGACTATATTGTTTGGAACATTGGCTGATACCTCAGACCAAAAAGATAGGTTTGATACATGCCCCACCTTTAGAAAGTCAACCCTTCACTGCAAGATGGTGCCAGAGCGTGGTGACACGTTGCAAGCTGCTCTCTACAGATCTACTCATTACCCTTACTATAATCGTTCTGCACTCTGTACTGACGCAATGTAACTGCACTGTGTAATGAATTGACCTGTATGATTTGCATGCAAGACAAGTTTTTCACTGTACGTTGGTACAAGTGACAATAATAAACCAATACCAATACCAATACAAAACCAGTTGCATCTGGGGAATTGACATTTGGCTTCAAGATTCCTCAGTCTTTAAGGAGGGAAAAATTTAAGCAATATTCTCATTACTTGCATGAAAACAGAAAATGCAGGCTGGCAGTGAAGAGAAGAGTAGGTATTTGTTAAGGAGCCTTCAACAGAACAGGGGCAGTGAGAATACAATCATGTCTCATAATTCAGACAGGTAAAGGGGTGAAGAACAGTAGGGTTGTTTGTGTTAAAGCGCAGACCAAAGTTGCCAAGGTAAGAGTTACTTTAAGAAATGGCTTTTAAAGCCATTGTTAACTTGACAACTATCCTTCTCCATTCTTCTTCTCTGCATCATAAAACATACTTGTTTTCTCACTTTTGTAGTTCTAATGGAGGGTCCTTGACCCAAAAACTCGACTCTTGTTTCTCTGTTTCTTTGATGCTGCTGAGTGCTTGCAGCATTTTCTGACCTCAAACTTTCAACATCTGGAGTTTTTTGCTCCAGTTCCCATTACTTGCTTGCTTTTAGTGGGTACATGTAAATACTGTATTAGAACAAGATTGGTTTCCACTTTCAACAGCTAGCATTCAAAACTCATGCTTAGGCTGCAAAAATAAGCAACTGGTGGCTGAGAAACTACATCACAAGAACTAAGTGCATAATGACAAAAATAAAATTACACACATTGTACTGATGAGAAAAGCAGGCAAGAATTTTCATTGAGATTAGTAAAATGAAACAAAATGATAAAATATGATCAGATAGCTAAATTCCAACCCATCTACCAAAAAGGAGAATTGAGCACAGAGCTTTTTATGTTTTATTTCTTGATCTATTCCATGAGAGAAGCATTCTGGGTGCCTATTTTCACACACTGGTTCTTCTCATTTGACTGTCTACTTCGCCTCCCATAACCCTCTATTTTTCTTTCGTCCAAGTGCCTATCTAATAGTGTCTTAAGTAACCTTATTGTATCAGCCCCTACCACCACCCCTGGCAGTGCATTCCAGTCACCCACCACTTTCAGTGTTCAAAACCTACCCCCGACATCTCCCCTGAACTTTCCTCCATGCACTTTAAACAGGTGACCTCTAGTATTGGCCATTGCCACCCTGGGGAAAAAGTGCTGGCTGTCCACTCTGTCTATGCCTCTCATAATCTTATATACCTCTATCAAGTCTCCTCTCATCCTCCGTCGCTCCAAAGAGAAAAGCCCTAACTTGCTCAACCTCTCCTCATAAAACATGCTCTCCAACCCAGATAGCATCCTTATAAATCTCCTCTGCACCCTGTCCAAAGCTTCCACATCCTTCCTATAATGTGACCAGTACTGAACACAATATTCCAAGTGTGGCCTAATCAGAGTCTTATAGAGCTGCAAAATAACCTTTTGGCTCTTGAACTCAATCCCCCAGCTAATGAAGGCCAGCACACCATACAACTTCTGAACCGCCTTACCCACTTGTGTGGCAACTTTGAGGGATCTATGTACTTGGACGCCAAGATTTCTCTGTTCCTCCACACTGCTATGAATCCTGCCATTAACCATGTACTCTGCCTTCAAGTTCATTCTTCCAAAGTGTATCACTGCACACTTCTTCAGATTGAACTCCATCTGCCACTTCTCCACCCAGTTCTGCATCCTGTCTAAATCCCATTGCAACCTAAGACAACCTTCTTCACTATCTACTGCACCACCAACCTTTGTGTCATCTGCAAACTTACCAAACCATCCTTCCACTTCCTCATCTAAATCATTTATAAAAATTACAAAGAGCAGGGGTCCCAGAACAGATCTCTGTGTAACACCACCAGTCACCGACCTCCAACCACGGTCTGCCTTCTGTGGGCAAGCCAATTTCAAATCCACACAGCCAATTTTCCATGTATCCCATACGTCATGACTTTCTGAATGAGACTACCATGGGGAAACGCCTTGTCAAATGCCTTGCTAAAATCCATATATACCACATCCACCACATTACCTTGATCAATTTGTCTTGTCACTTCCTCAAAAAATTCCATTAGGCTTGTGAGGCACGAGCTGCTCTTCACAAAGCCATGCTGGCTATCCCTAATAAGACTATGCTTCTCTAAATACTCATAAATCCTGTCCCTAAGAATCCTCTCCAATAGTTTGCCCACCACTGATGTAAGACTCACTGGTCTATAATTCCCAGGATTATCCCTTTTACCTTTCTTGAACAATGGAACAACTTTTGCCATCCTCCAATCCTCTGGTACCACTCCTGTGGCCAGGAAGGACTCAAAGATCATCATTAACGCTCCAGCAATCTCTTCCCTCGCTTCCCGTAGTAACCTGGGATAGATCCTGTCCGATTCTGGCGCGTGGCACAGGTAGCAATCCAGAGATTACTACCCTTGAGGTCCTGCTATTTAGCTTCCTTCCTAACTCCCAATACTTTCTCTTCAGGACCTCATCCCTTATCTTACTTATGTAATTAGTGCTAATGTGCACCACGACTTCTGCCTCCTCCCTCCCCCCCCCCCCTTAAGAATGCTGTGCACTCGATCTGAGATGTCCCTGACCCTGGCACCTGGGAGGTAACATACCATGCTGGAGTTTCGTTCTTGTCCACAGAATCTCCTGTCTGTCCCCCTAACCAACGAATCCCCTATCACTATTGCACTCCTCTTCCTTCCCCTTCCCTTCTGAGCCACCCGAGCCAGACTCCGTGCCAGAGACCCAGCTGCTGTGGCTATCCACCGGTGATTCATTGCCCCCCCAACAGTATCCATAACGATATACTTGTTATCCAGGGAAACAGTTCTAAGACAGGCATATTAGGGTAGGTGACATGTTTGATGTTGGTGTGAGAAATTACAGAAGCCATTAAGATCCATGGTGACCACATCTATAGTATCTATCTGCAACTTGATGAACTTTAGCATTGGGTTGATGAATTGGAGTCTGAGATTGGGACACTGCAATGGATCAGGGAAGAGGATAGTTACCTGCACATTTTGTTCAGAAGGCTGGCCAAGTGACTGCTGTGTCAATGGGGGAGTACTTTGGGACCAGTGACCATAATTCTATTAGGTTTGAAATAATTAAGGATAAAGAAAAAGACTAGTCCGCAAGTTAAAATCCTAAATTTGGAAAAGGCTAATTTTGATGACATAAGACAAGAATTTGCAAAGGTTTGTTGGGAGAGGCAGTTTGCAGGTAAAAAGACATCGGGAGAGTGGGAGGCTTTTTAAACTGAGATAGGAATAGTTCAGGGATAGCATCTTCCTGTTAGAATGAAGGGCAGGCTGGCAGAATTAGAGAATCCTGGTTGCTGAGGGGTATTGAGGCTCTGGTCAGGAAAGAGGAGGCATATGTCAGATATAGACAGCTGGGATCAAGTGAGTCCCTTGAAGAGTATAAGGGATGTGGGAGTACAAGTAAGAAGGAAATTAGGAGGGCAAAACGGGGACATGAGATATCCTTGGCAGATAAGATAAAGCAGAATCTTAAAACATTCTATAAGTATATTAAAAGCAAAAGGGTAACACTAGGGACAGAGTGGACCCCCTTAATGATCATTGTAGGAGCCACAGGATATGGATGAGGTCTTAATATGGATGAATGCTTCTCATCTGTACTTACCATGGAAAAGGACATCAAAGCTAGTGAGTTCAGGGAAAAGAACAGTAATATCCTGAAACCTATCTACATTATGAAGCAGGAGGTGTTGGCAGTTCTGAAGTGCATAAAGGTGGGATAAATACACATAGCCTGATCAGGTTTATCCAGGGACATCATGAGAAGCAAGAGAGGAGATTGCTGGGACCTGACAGAGATTTACATATCAATGTTAGTTACGGGTGAGGCACCGGAAGAATGAGGGCAGCTAATGCTGTGCCTTTATTTAAGAAGGGCTGCAAGGACAAGTCAGGGAACTACATTAGACACCTATGTCAGACTTCAATTTATTAACTATTAACCTTCAACACTATAATTCCAAAAAACCTCATCTCCAAACTCCTAAACCTAGGACTTTGCATCCTTCCCCTCTGCAATTTGGACCCATGACTTCCTGACCAGCAGTCTGCAATCAGTAAAGGTAGGCAACAATACCTCCTTCACAATTACCCTCAACACCAGTGCCCCACAAGGCTGTGTCCTCAGCCCCTTCCTATACCCCCTGTACACTCATGACTGTGTGGCCAGATTCTGCTCTAACTTCAGTTATAAGTTTGCAGATCACACCACCGTAGGAGGCTGGATCTTGACCAACAATGAGATGAAATACAGAAAGGAGATAGTCTGATGGCATGGTGCCAAGGGAACAACCTTTCCCTCAATATTGGAAAAATATTGACTTCAGGAAGCAGAGAAAGTGGGCAAGGGAATAACTGATGGAAGTTAACTCAGAAGAGAGTGAAGTGATGCATTTTGAAAAGTTAAACTAGGCCAGAACATACAGTGTGCGGCAGGGTCCTGGGAAGCGTTATTGAACAGCAAGTCCTTCAGGTACAAGTACATAGTTCCCTGACACAGGTAGATAGAGTACCGAAGAAGGTGTTTGATATGATTGTGTTCATCAACCAAGGCATTGGGTATAGGAGTTAGGATGTCATGTTACTGTTGTACAGATCATTGTTTGGGTTATACTTGGAGTATTGTGCGCAGTTCTAGAGGAAGTATGTGATTAAGCTAGTGTTACAGACTCAGTGAAAGTCCCTTTAAGATAGAGAGTGTGTGTGTTTGTGTGTGTGGGGTGTGCTTACGTCGATAGAAGATAAAGGACGTAATGACGTTGTTGAAGAGGTCAGAAGAAGAAGAAGAGAGAGAGAAGGGAGAGAGACACCAGCCTGCTAGTTTTCTCTATCGATGGATGAGAAACAATAACTGTGTCTGCCACTGAAATCCAGGTATGGAAGTTGGAAGTAATCCGGTGGAGTTCACTTTGTTGCTGACCTGCAGAAGGAAACAGGTATTTGTGTGTGGACAACCACGATTCGGATGCTTTTCGGGGTGAGGGAGTCACTACCGAGTAAACACTGAAGTGTCGCTGGGGTTCCATCGTGGAACATTTGGATTTCATAATTACTCTCCCTATGTTCTCTACATCTATGTCTTATCTTCAGACAACGGTGGTTGTTGAAGAAGCCCTTGCTCACGTTTCACCTTATGGCTTGCGGAACTGAACTTTAAGAACCATTCCGGAACTGGGAGTTTTGGACTTTGCCACACACACACACGAAGAGTTTAGTTTTGGGGTTAACGTTCGAGGTTTAACATTTTTGAATTCTAACATACTAACATTTTTACTTTTATTTTACGTATTATCATAAGTAGTGATTAATAAAATAGTTGTTAACACTGAATCATGACTCAGTGTGTTTCTTTTGTTGCTGGGTTGTGACACTAGAGAGGGTGCAGTAAAGATTCACAATATAGATTCACAGGAATGTCAGCTGGACTAAAGGGCTTTGAGTTCTGAGGACAGATTGGATAGGCTGGGTTTATTCTCACTGGAATGTAGGTGGCTGGAGGGTGAACTTATAAAGGTTTATAAAATTATAAGGGGAAAAGATAGGGTAGATAGTCAGGATCTTTTTGACAGGGTAGGGGTGTCCAAAACTAGAGGGCATAGGTTTAAGGTTGGGGGGGAGATTTAAAGGAGATCTAAGGGGCACAGAGGTGGTAGAGGCAGGTACAATTACAAAGATTAAAAGTTGATAGATGGATAGGAAAGGTTTAGAGGGATATGGCCCAATGCAGGAAAATGGGTTAGTTTAGATAGGCATCTTGGTCAGCCTGGCAATCCATGGAGCAATGGCATTGGTACTGAGGAAAGAAAGGGGCACTCCATTGGGACAGGCTTCACTTGAACTGGACTGCGACCAGAATCCTAGTGAATTGATTAACCAGGGTTGTAGATAAACCATAGAACAATACAGCACAATACAGGCCCTTCGGCCCACCATGTTGTGCGGAACTTTAAACCACGCCTAAGACTATCTAACCCCTTCTCCCACATATCCCCCTATTTTAAATTCCTCCATATGCTTATCTAACAATCTCTTGAACTTGACCAATGTATCTGCCTCCACCACTACACCAGGCAGCGCATTCCATGCACCAACCACTCTCTGGGTGAAAAACCTCCCTCTGATATCTCCCTTGAACTTCCCACCCATTACTTTAAAGCCATGCCCTCTTGTATTAAGCATTGGTGCCCTGGGAAAGAGGCGCTGGCTGTCTACTCTATCTATTCCTCTTAATATTTCATATACCGCTATCATGTCTCCCCTCATCTTCCTTCTCTCCAAAGAGTAAAGCCCTAGCTCCCTTAGTCTCTCCTCATAATCCATACTCTCCAATCCAGGCAGCATCCTGGTAAATCTCCACTGCACCCTTTCCAATGCTTCCACATCCTTCCTATAATGAGGTAACCAGAAATGGACACAGTACTCCAAGTGTGGTCTAACCAGAGTTTTGTAGAGCTGCATCATTACCTAGCGGCTCTTAAACGCGATCCCATGACTTATGAAAGCTAACATCCCATAAGCTTTCTTAACCTGTGAGGCAACTTTCAGGGATCTGTGGATATGAACCCCCAGATCCCTCTGCTCCTCCACACTACCCAGAATCCTGCCATTAACCTTGTACTCTGTCTTGGAATTTGTCCTTCCAAAGTGTACCACCTCACACTTCTCCGGATTGAACTCCATCTGCCACTTCTCAGCCCAGCTCTGCATCCTATCAATATCCCTCTGCAAGCTTCGACAGTCCCCCACACTATCCACAACACCACCGACCTTTGTGTCGTCTGCAAACTTGCTAACCCACCCTTCCACCCCCTCATCCAAGTCATTAATAAATATCACGAAAAGTAGATCAGGAGCGAGAAGCAAGCGAACGGAATCGGCCAAGGACTTCCAAACAGATAAGTTTTTTTTTCCGAATGGTTCAGGGATAGCGGGGCGTAACCACGCAGGCACGTGATGTTAGTCAGTAGCGCGCGAACAGTTTAAGAAGAAGACTGCCATATCCAGCGGGCAGCATTCGGAGCGGGCAGCAGGGTGAGAGGGAGAAGAGTGATTGGGCTTTGGCTCAATGGGCTTAGGCATAACGGGGCGAGGCGGGTGAGTAGCTGGTAAGTAAAGCTAAGATTTACCTGTTATTGTTATAAATTTTAAGTAGGATAACACTAGGTAGAGAAAGAATAGTTCAGCTGGAGGAGATGGTAATGTGCTGCAGCTGCTTGATGTGGGAGCTAGTGGATCTGCTGGGGTGCACAGTGACCACTTCTGCAGTAAGTGCTGGAGGTTGGAGGAACTTCGGTTCAGAATTGATGAGCTGGAGTCGCAGCTTCAAACACTGCAAAGCATCAGGGAGGGAGAGAGTTATGTAGATACTGTGCATCGGGAGACAGTCACCCCCTTAGAGCAGGTACTTCTAGGGTCCAGGAAACAAATAGCAGGTTGAATGTCAGGGGAGAGAAAAAGAAAAAGAAAGGGAACAGGCAGATAGTGCAGAGGACCACGGAGGCTGTTCCCCTCAGTAACAGGTTTTCCGCTTTGGAAGCTGTTGATGGGGATGACCTGCAGGGATCAAGCAGTAGTAGCCAGGTCTCTGGCACTGGGACCAGTCCTGCTGCTCAGAAGGGAAGGGAGGAGAAGAGGAGGACAGTAGTGATAGGCGACTCGATAATCAGGGAAACAGATAGGAGGTTCTGTGGAAGTGAGCATGAATCTCGGATGGCATGTTGCCTCCCAGGTGCCAGCGTCCGGGATGTCTCTGATCGGGTCCACAGCATTCTTGAGCAGGAGGGAGAACAGCCAGAAGTCATGGTACATGTTGGTATCAACGACATAGGTAGGAAGAGGGATGAGGTCCTGAAAAGTGAGTTTCAGGAGCTTGGCAGAAGGCTGAAGAACAGGACCTCAAGGGTAGTTATCTCAGGATGACTGCCAGTGCCACGTGATAGTGAAGGTAAGAATAGGAAGAGATGGCAGATGAATGTGTGGCTGAGGAGTTGGTGCAGGAGGGAAGGTTTTAGATTTTTGGATCATTGGGATCTCTTCTGGGGAAGGTGTGACCTGTACAGAGAAGACGGGTTACACCTGAACCCGAGGGGGGCCAATGTCCTTGCAGGCAGGTTTGCTAGGGTGGTTCGGGAGGGTTTAAACTAGTTTGTGAGGGAGATGGGAACCAGAGGGGTAGGTCAGAGGAAGAAGTGAATGGGGAAAAGTCAGATCTAACATGTAGAGAGGCTTTGAAGTTTAATTTATATAATAAATCTTTTTCTTTCCTTTCTTTTATATTATATTCATTTACTAAGAGATTGTTGGATCTACAGATTTTTTTATATCTTATTGTTCTTTATGATTATCTATGCCATGATTGTTAGCCAGATCTCTTTGTATTACATGTACAAACATTGATGCTATATATTAATCTGTATTAATTTGAAAACTAATAAAAAGATTGAAAAAGAAAGAGAGGCTTTGAGGAAGGAGAAGCAGAGTATAGGGTATAAAAGTAGAGAGGTGGATGGGCTAAAGTGCATTTACTTAAATGCAGGAAGTATCAGGAATAAGGGTGATGAACAGAGAGCTTGGATAAGTATATGGGAACATGATATTATGGCTCTTGCAGAGACTTGGCTGTCACCAGGGCAGGAATGGATATTGAATATTCCTAGTTTTCAGTGTTTTAATAGGGATAGGGTGGTGATACTGGTCAGGGATACTATTACAGATGCAGAAAGGGTGGATAATTAGAAGGATCCTCTCTCGAGTCAGTATGGGTGGAAGTTAGGAACAAGAAAAGAGCAGTTACTCAACTGGGAATATTCTATAGGCCCCCCAGTAGCAGCAGGGATACTGAGGAAGCAGATTGGGAGGCAGATTTTGGAAAGGTGCAAGAATAACAGGGTTGTTATCATGGGAGACTTCAACTTCCTAAATATTGATTGGCACCTGTTTAGACAGGGCAGAATTTGTTAAGTGTGTCCAGGACGGATTCTTGTCACAGTATGTTGACAGACAGACTAGAGGGAATGCCATATTAGATCTAGCATTAGGTAATGAACCAGGTCAGGTGACAGATCTCTTGGTGGGTGAGCATTTGGGGGACAGTGACCACCGCTCCTTAACCTTTAGCATTGTCATTGACCAGGATAGGAGTAAAGAGGATGGGAAGATGTTTAATTGGGGAAGGGCAAATTATGAGGCTATAAGGCTAGAACTTGAGAGTGTAAATTGGGATGACATTTTTGAAGGGAAATGTACTATGGAGATGTGGTTGTTGTTCAGGGATCTCTTGCAGGATGTTAGGGATAAATTTGTCACGGTGAGGCAGAGAAAGAATGGCAGGGTGAAGGAACCATGGATGACAAGAGAGGTGGAACAACTAGTTAGGAGGAAGAAGGCAGCATACATAAGGTGTAGACAGGAAGGATCAGATAGGGCTCATGAAGAATATAGAGTAGCAAGGAAGGAACTTAAGAAGGGGCTGAGGAGAGCAAGAAGGGGGCATGAAAAGGCTTTGGCGAGTAGGGTTAAGAAGAATCCCAAGGCTTTTTTCACGTATGTGAAGAGCAGAAGGATGACGAGAGTAAAGGTAGGACCGATTAGAGACAAAGGTGGGAAGATGTGCCTGGAGCTGTGGAAGTGGGTGAGGTTCTCAATGAATATTTCTCTTCAGTATTCACCAAGGAGAGGGGCCTTGATGACGCTGAGGACAGTGTTGGTAAGGTTAATGTTCTAGAGTATGTAGATATCAAGAGAGAGGATGTGTTGGAGCTGTTGAAAATATTAGGACAGATAAGTCCCCGGGGACTTTCAGATAAGTCTTTGAAATAATTAGAGTATGGTTTCTGATAAAGGCAAATTTACAAAGATAAAGGAGAAGGGGCAAAGCAATGGTTCAGGGTAGCAAAATGGGCATTGATAACCAGAATTTGACAGGAAGGGACAGTGCATACTAATAGAAGAGTGTAGCTTAATAGAGTGTAAACAAGATGGTTTTCTAGATCACTCTGTTGAAGATCTAAGTGCAGGAACAGGATATTTTAGATCCAGTATTGTGTAATGAGAAAGGGGCATCTGGTTATTAAGGGGGATCTAGGGGGACAGTGTCCATAATTTGATAGATTTGCATAAGAATGAAAGTGTTTTAATTCAATTCAAACTCAAATGATAATTTAATTTGAACTGTGAAGGCATGAGATCTGAGCCGCCTATGGTCGATTGCATGTTTACTGCCACTTCCTTTGGTTAACTTTTGGTATACTTCACAAGTTGCACATAATAAAAACAGGAAAGTCCATCAAGCTGTGGCTATGAAGAGAAGTTAAAGATTTCTCAGCTCTGCTCTGAATGGTCATCCCCTTTGTCTGAAACTGTAACACATGGTTTCTAGGGAAAACACCAAGTTTGCATCTACGCTGCCAAACCCCTTAAGAATTTTATATTTTCTGAAGAAATTACCTCATTTTTCTAAACCAAAGAGAGCACAGGCCTATGAAAATCAGAAAACTACACATACTGGGAGTCTAAAATAAAACAGAAAATGCTGGAAGCACTTAGCAAGCCAGGTGTGAGACAAACCTTGTCTCCCTAGATAAGGATGGATTTACTTGCAAAAGTGGGTGTAGCTTAGGTTCATCAGATTGATTCATGGTTCAGCACATTTGCCATATAAGGGAGAGATTAAGCAGAGCAAGATTGTACTCTGAAATAAAAACAGAAAATTCTGGAAACATTCAGCAGACCAAGCAGTATTTTTGGCAAGAGAAACAGAGTTAATGTTTCTGGCCTAAGACTGCCAGAATTGTGAAAGACAGAAAACATGTTAGTTTTATATGGAGGGAGAGATGGATGGATAGGATAGTACAAAGAGAATATTTTTGATAGGGTGAGGCCAAAGATGCTGTGGTGATAAGCTGTTGATAAAGTCATCTGAGTAATAGATTAATGAAGGCTACTGGAGAGAGATAAGACAAAGTGATGTGTAAAAGCAAAGAAATGCAAAGTTGTAGGAAATGCCCAGCAGATCAGGTCATGCTAGTGGAGAGAGGGATACTGAGTCAATACAGCAGATTGGTGACCTATTGCAGAAATGGCCAATACAAACAGATACAAAGAAAACAAATTCCTGAAGTTGTAGAATTCTATATTGAGTCCAGAAGGCTGCAATGTGTCCACACAGAAGATGAGCTGCTGTTTCTCAAGCTTACATTGAACCTCCTTACAACAGTGCAGGATTCACTGAAGGATAGAGAAATAAAGCAACTCTCTTAACACAGAGGCTATCTGACCTCCTGCGTGTTTCCAGCATTTTCTATTTTTATTTTGGATTTGCAAAATGTGTAGTTTTCTGATTTTCATAGGCCCATCTTCTCTTGAGTTGAGAAGAATCAGTCATTTTCATTGGAAAGTATAACATTCTGAAGGGATTTGATCAGGGCAAATGTAAAGCTAATGGTTCCCCTGCCTGGTGTCTCTAAAACCAGGTGTTACAGTTATGTATGTCACCAAGGACTCACAGATTTCTATAGATGTATGGTGGAGAGCATTCTGACTGGTTGCATCACAGCCTGGTATGGAGGCACAGGATTGCAAGAGGCTGCAGAGGGTTGTAGACTCAGCCAGTTCCATCACGGGCAGAACCCTCCCCATCACCAAGGACATCTAGGAGGCGGTGCCTCAAGAAGGCAGCATCCATCACTAAGGACCCTCACTATCTGGGACATGCCCTCTTCTCGTTACTACCATCAGGGAGGAGGTCCAGGAGCTTGAAGACCCACACTCACTAATTCAGAAACAGCTTCTTCCCCTCTGCCATCAGATTTCTGAACAGTTCGTGAAACGATGAATACTGCTTCATCATTTCTTTTTTGCAATATTTATTTTTGTAATTTATAGTAATTTTGTCTTTGCAGAGTACTGCTGCCACAAAAATAACAAATTTTACATCATGTAAATCAGTGATAATCTGATTCTGAATCTGACAGTTTCAAACAAAGGAATCAACCATTCAGGACATAGTTGAGAAACCTCGTCACCAGTGGGGTAGTGAATACTTGGAATACTCTCTCCATGGTCTGGCACAAATCTTTGAAGGCTTGTGACACACAATGTCTAAATTCTGCCCCTGAACTACTGGTGCACAATGTACCAGGTTCCAAATTGGAAGTTACTCTAGTGCCACATTGGGGCCTAGTAACGAACATCTCCATCAACACAGAATGTCACCATTTCTCTTCAGCACTGAACAGTTTTATCATTTTCTTTACCCTGTCAGCAAAATCCTGAGGACCATAACTATCCAAAATCAGTTCTGAACCAACTAATTAATCACAATGGCTGCAAGAATATATTAAATAGTGCAATGTAAATTCACAATGACTTTCCTCTACAAGGTATATATCAGATTGCAAGCAGGGTTCCTTGCAAACTGAGCGAAATCCCAAACATGCTAAAGAAACCAAAGAAGCTTGAATTAATTCTGGACTACACAGTACCATTGTATGCCAACCCTACTTCCGACCATCTATATTCACTTCTGTGTGCCATCAACCCATTGGTTGCAGTGTGTCTACCTACCATGTGATAGACACACTGCAACCAAATTGCAGATCTCACAATGAGAAGCAAATTGCAGATCTCACAATGGAGATTATCAGTACCTTTATCCAATGTACCAGGTGATCTTCCAAAGGACTAGGGAGACATGGGTGCAGTAATCTGCTGGGACCCATCACAAAAATCTAGGAAAAAAACTGCCTGTATAGGCGGTACACTATCCACCACATTACACATTCATTCACTCAACCACTGACACACAGTGGCTGCAATGTGAGCCATCTGCAAAACGCATGGCATTTATTCACCCAGGCTATTCTGACAAGACCTCTGAAACCTGTGGCCTCCATCATCAAGGACAAGGTCAGCGGATGTATAGAAAGACCAACATCTGCTGGTTCTCCTCTATGTCACACACCATACTGACCTGAAAATACATCACTGTTCTGTCATCATTGTTGGGTCTAAACCCTGGTACTCACTACCACCACCCTGGGAATATCTTTACCTGAAGAACTGCAGAAGTCTGAGAAGGTGGCTCATTATCAGCTCCTCAGGGGCACTAAAGGATGGGTAATAAATGCTGGCCTTGCCAGCATCATCCATACCCTGAAAACCGAATACAGAAAAAAAAGACAGTTTTTACCTCAGTTTAGCTGACAGTCATAGGGAAAAATATAGATCTCAAGTCAGTCACCTAGAAATGTTAAGGCCTCCTTTCAAAACTTAATGGTGGCATGCAAAATACTTTGCAATATCTTTGCTAATGTTTAATCAGCTTGGAGTTTTCCTACTTGGTATGTAAATGAGACCAGAAATTCTAAACACAGAAAAGCAATTGGAAATATTGTAAGCACTCAACAGGTGAATCTGCATCCATGGGGATGTTCATCCAGCCTGTCAAAAAATCTGATAGATCACATCAGCAATATGAATTCATTTTCTGAAATATGCACTAGTTTTCTGAGGTACAATTTCTGAGGGGTTTGGGTATCATAAATGGGATTATTATTAAAAACTTCAGGGGAATGAGGTCACATAAATAGCTCTGACTTTACAGATAATTTAAAGAGTAATGAAAAACAGATTTTCTGAAGATATACTGTAAATAAAACTGCAGCTTTATCTACTCACAGATTAGCATCCTGTTTACTTACTCACAGTCTGAATTTTGCATAAGCCTGGATAAATTTAATCTTTCAATAAAATCTAAACAAATGTAATGTGTATTTTCTGTACATTTCTGAGTATGTTAGGCATTGCTGTTTCAAAATGATAAAATATGCTGTAATAAATAAACTTTTAAACTAAAGAGCTAATAAACCATATAACTACTTAACACCTGTGTATCTAATTCCTTTCTCTAATTTTGTGAGAAATATTAACTCATTCTTATTTATTCTTGTAAGATTATCATCATGGGCAGGAATTTTTATTTTGTTACAATGATATTGACAATTTATACTTGAAGCTACAGTTCTTATTCTGATGTTTAAATGTTTGAAAGATTGAAGGGCTGGAATCTTTTGAATTTTGAAATTTAAAATCTTCTTGGTGTTTGTACCAAGGCCAAGAGGAAAGGTTGTTGGGTTGATGAGGATTCAGTAAAATAAAATATGGACATGTTATTCGCTTATTGGGAATGTTCGGAAATAATGCTCATTACATTAACCAATAAGTAAGAATTAAACAGGTCTCTATCTGGTTAATAGCACATTTTAATTCATATGGAAATGTCTCTTGCTCAGCTCAGTGTTCCCTGGTAATTTTCATAGTTTAAGTAATGCAAATTCACAAAAAGCCTTGTCTGTTCAATGTAATTTGCTGAGAACACTGTTTTATTGAGTCAGTGAAAGACCAAACCGAAGATCTGAATTTCCTGGAGCTGGAAGAACATTTCCTCCTAATAAGTCAGTGCAGATCAACCAGAATTTGGGATGAGAATTGGTTCCACAGGGTCTTAACTGGGAAGTTCCACCAATGTGCAACATGGGCCCAAACTGCAGAATGCTGGATCCGATAGAGCTAACAGACAGCAAAACTACCAGAAGAGTAAATCCAGTGTACAGTAGTCATGTTATAGCAAGAGAAATCTAAACATTAGAGATTTTATGGGAACAAAATGTAGTTTCAATTAAGTATAGAAAAAATCCAATTTAAATAAACCCAACCAATCACTTCAAAATCTCTTAAAACTAGGACTAGATATTCAGGTGAATTTCTATTTTGCCTGAGAACATTATAATGCTGGAACTTGGGTTGGATAATCATCTCTCATCCCAGTTTTCATCATGCTCTTGTTCTTGTTGTCTCCATCAAGAGGTTGTCACAGACAGTAATATTCAGGACTACACCATCAAGATGAAAGAAGCCAGATATGGGGGCTCTAACATGTACCACAAACAATGACATAACCACAGGTCAGGCACTTATACCACCGTGTTGCCACATGAATAGAACAACAGAAGCACGTGGAGATATCAAGTGCACCTCAATATACTGTCAGAGGGAAAATTGCATGATAATGCCAGGCCCTATACCACTCTCAGATAAACACACTCACCACTTTCGACATCATGGAGACAGGAGTACTGGGAGTATCTGCTGTCATTAAAAGTGAGGGGCACAGAGGTGGATTCCTCATGGAACATAAAAGCAGGTGAGGAGCATTCAGCTTTTTGCAACATTCGATGAAGTCATCTGTTCTTCAACTCCGTTTAATTATCTTTGATGCAAATCACAAAATTAGTTGAAAGCACTCCCTAATGGTAATCACAGTTGGCTGTTTGGTGCTGCCTCTTACTAAGGTAATGAACAATCTTCTGACATAACTGACCTCTCATTCTGTACTATGATTGTAACCTTTACATAATTATACTTATTTATAAAAACATAGCATTATATATTTTATAAATATAAACTGTTATCTGTGATTCTTGCAATGCTACAGCTGTTGTTCTGAAACATTGGTGAACTGGCTCTGTCATACTGTCTAAACAGTTTATGGAATCTTTCTGTGAATCGCTTGCTGCTGAGAAATGTAAGTATTCCATTGCTCTGAAGGTGCTAAGTGACTGTCTAAATAAAACTCTGGACACAGGCAGCTTTTAATGGATTGTCCTTTGTCCGTGACATCTCACTCATCTAATTCTCTCCCCCTCTTGCTCCTCCTTCCCCTTGTGAATGAAATAATGCATTCAGCCATGCAAACAGCCTTCTGTTACATTCACTCTGCTACTTATCTGTGGGATTCGGCATTCTAGTTTGTACCCTCAGCATTTCATTCCCATGGATCTACTTCATTGTTAATTCCAATGTAGATCAACAACTGAATTCTGCTTTCCTCCTTCAGATATCTTCTCCAACTGTAGGGGGGATCTCCTGCACTAATTCAGGCAGTGGGAATGCAACTGGTTGCAAAGAACAGCATCTACCTTGAATAGCAGCAGATATCATCTCTACCACTGCCCATTGGTTTTTGTTCAGCCTTGCTGAATATCTCCAGCATCACTGAATTGGTCATTTTGCTCCACACACTGCATCACTGGTCCTCCTGCATCGGTGCCCAGATAATGTTCTCTCTCACTACCTACACATCTGACCACAGCTGAACAATCTGAGCTGACACTTCATGCAAAGGCCACTCACAAATTCCTCCTGTTCATGGCACTTCACTGGTAATCTTTGTTTTATTTATTTACTTTTTTAAAGCTTAATCAATTTGACTTTGTCCAAAATTTTAGCTGATTTTTTTAAACATTCCTAGAATGTGGATGCTGTTGGCTGGGCCTGCGCTCATTGCCCATCTCCAGTTGCCCATCAGTCAGGGTGGAGAGTCACCTTCTTGTATGGCTGTTATCCACATGAGGAGACAGCAAGGTGAGCAGAAGTTTTGATGGTACTGGGTGACCTGCTGAACCATTTCAGAGGCCAGTTAAGAGAGTGAGAGTGTGGAGCGTTTAATGCAGCAGGCTGGCGGGTGGAGTTGGCAGATTTCCTTCCGAGAGACATCAGTGAACCAGGTGAACCAGTTAAGATTCGTTTTTCAAATTGGATCTGTTTGACTTACTGAATCATGAACTCCCCATAGAACATAGAACAGAACAGCACAGGAACTGGCCCTTCGGCCCACAATGTTGTGCTGAGCTAATTGAACTAGTGATTAAATCCCTAACTGAACTAAACCCTTCTGCCCACACAGTGTCCATATCCCCCCATTCTCTGCACATTTATGTGTCTATCTATGAGCCTCTTAAACATCTCTATCATATTTGCCTTCACTACCACCCCTGGCAGTGCATTCCAGGCACCCACCACTCTCAGTGTAAAAATTGCCCACACATCTATTTTGAACTTTCCCCCTCTCACCTTTAATGCATGCTCTCCAGTATTAGGCATTTCGACCCTGGGAAAAAGATACCAGCTGCCTACTCTGTCTATACCTCTCATAATCTTGGAACAACATTAGCTACTCGCCAGTCCTCCAGGCTCTCGCCTGTGGCTAGAGAGGACAGGAAGATCTTGGTCAAGGCCTCAGCAATTTCACCTCTTGCCTCTCTCAATAACCTGGGGTATATCCCATCAGGTCCTGGGGACTAATCCACCTTAATATTCATTAAGAGACCCAACACTACCTTTTTTAAAAATCTCAAAATGCCCTGGCATATTAGCACAGTCTATGTTGATCTCATTATCCTCCATGTCCTTCTCTTTGGTAAATACTGATGCATTTAGGACCTCACCCACATCCTCCGCCTCCAGGCACATGTTCCCTTCTTTTTCTGTGAGTGGTCCTACCCTCTCCCTAGTTATCCTCTTGCTCTTGATGTATGTATGGAATGCCTTGGAATTCTCTTTAATCCTACTTGCCAAGGACTTTTCATGGCCCCTCCTGGCTCTCCTAATTCCCTTCTTGAGTTCTTTTCTAGCTTCTTTATAATCCTCAAGGGCCCTGTTCGATTTTAGCTTCCTAAACCTTACATATGCTTCCATTTTTTTCTTGACTAAATTCACCACCTCTCTCAACATTCAAGTTTCCTTTATCTTGCCATCATTTCCTTCCTTCTTATTGGAACATACCTGTCCTGCACTCTTTGCAGTTGGTCTTTAAACACCCTCCACATATCACATGTTCCCAATTAACTCTCCCTAGTTCCTGCCTAATACTCTCCTGCTCCAATTTAACGCTCTCCCACAAGATCCATACTTATCCTTATCTATAGCTATCTTAAAACTTCAGGAGTTGTGGTCACTGTTCCCTCAATGTTCTCCCACTGAAAGATCAGTCACCTGGCCAGAAGCTGAATTGGAATTTTGGCTCATGTCTTGAGGTCATTAGTCCAGAGCTTTGACTCAAATTTACTCTCAATTCATATCCCTCAAAAACACTACCATATTTGTGGAGCTAGCAGAAACCAGTTTGGCTACTAATATTGCAGGAATTTAATGCTAAAATGTTCAGAAGATGAAAGGCATTATATCAATCTTTCTTTTATAAGCACAGCTGGATTTCCTGCCTGAACTTCAGCCTTTGCAAATGCACTACCTTTGACATTCAGTGCTGCACATTACAGAAAATATTAGTGTGGAATTGCACAAGACTATTGTTGGTAAATGTGTTCCTACTTCTGGGACAACATGCTGGCAGAAATTATGAAAGATGATCTGTTGAGTGTGGAGGCTGGTGGTCAAGGCCTCTGATCTCATGCTGTCCCCTCAGGACATAGCATCATCCTTCAAAATTCCCACCAGCTCCAAACAAGTTCCACCACCAGATATCCTGACCTTCTCCTTTCAGCATTTCAAACAGATCACTCCCTTCACAACTCCCTGGCCTGTTCTTCCTTCCCTGCATACCACTCCCTATCTTATGACACTTTCCCACACAAACTGTCCTTTCACTTCTTCCCGTCCAGATGATCAAATGTGGCGGGGATCCAAACATTCTTTCCAGGTGCAGCAGCAATTCCTCCAATCTAGTGTACTGCATGCAGTGTTCCTGATGTGACCTGTGTACCCTGGACATACCAAGTGCAGATCACTTTGTGGAACATCTGCACTCAGTCAGCAGCAGTGACCCTGAGCTATCAGTTGCCTGCCACTTTAATTCCCACTTCCACTCTGACCTTCCTGTTTGTTGCTGCACTGTTACAAGAAGGCTTAACGTAAGCTTGAGGAACAACACCTCATTTCCTATCTGGGCACATTGCACCCTTCAAGAATCAATATCAAATTCTCCAACTTTAGATTACTCACTCTTTCTTTCTCTCTATATTAGAACAGCCCATCTCTACCTGTCTGAGCTTTTGACTCAGTTTTTCTCTTTCAATTAGTGTAGTCTGGCCGGCTGGGCATGTCCCACAACTTACCATGAGCAACACATTACATGAAGAAACTTAATCAGCTGATACTCATCTGGTTTTACCCTATCAGAGACGTTCCTTTTGTTCTACATAACCCTCCCCACCAAGAACATTAACTGTTTCTCTTTCCATAAATGCTGCCTGACATGCTGCGTTTTTCCAGCATTTTCTGTTTTTATTTCTGATTTCCGGCATCTGCAGTTTTTGATTTTCATTTACTCTGGAATTCTCTATCCTGAAGATTATGAAGTCTAGATCATTGGAAATATTTAAAGACCAGGTAGATAATTTTTTGGAAGATCAGGGAATTGATGGATATGGGGATCTGGCACAGAAGAGGAGTTGAAGTTGATCACAATGATTATATTGAATGGCAGGACAGACTTGAGGACACAAGTGGCTTACTCCTCCTCCTATTTTGTTGTGTTCTTGTTTTGAGTGTTAAACTGTAAAACCAACATTTCCATATTTACAGATTCAATGTATCCAGGTGGTTTCCTCACAAGTGAATGACACAGCTCAGTTTGTGCTGGAACATCACCAAGAGATGGTGACATCTTTTTGTGCTCCACCTTCAGTTCTGGTACATCCCTCTCTGGTTTAAAGATGCACATTGTCTTATTTGGTCTTGATGACTCTTCATTGCATGAGATTCGTCCAGACAACTGCAGCTGATGATGCATCATCCAGTCAGTGCATCAGTCCAGTGTATCTCATGATACATGCCAATAAGCTGCTCCTCCATGCATTGTCTCAAATTAATACAGCATCATTTAATTCAAAATGATGATCATGAGTGCTGGTGCCATGGTTTGTCTTCTGCCTCATTTATTTGGATCATACAATGATCCTAACTTTAGCTTCACCAAATTCAAATGCGTCCTGAAATATCTACCCATCTATAACTTGGCAAGTAGCTTTCCTGCAGTAGTATGTGGCACGTTCTGGTAACAAAATAAAAAAGGGTGAAAATTTCATCTTAATTACACCTCTTTCATCTTTTTCCAGTCCAATTTTATACTGCAAATTCTGCCAACTTGGATGAGAGTGAATGATATAGAGCTGTCCGCACTTGTTTGATGCCACTTCTGTGGAATTCAGCAAACTCAGTATCAGTGAAGTTGCTTCTATTGTCTGTCATGAGTAACTCTTAAAGAGCATTGTAGCTCTTCAGCTTGTTACTTGAGGGGTAGAGGTATCCATAGGAACTGCTTCTTTCCACTTAGAATGTGCATTTACCTCGATCATGATCTTTTTTGCCATAAATGGAACTGCAAAATCCACACCTTTTCTCAACCAAGGTTTATTAGGGTTGAGAGGAGCAAACCTTAAGGTTGAGATGGATTCTTGCAGTGTCATTGACATTGTGCACACTCCTCCACAGTGTCCTATAGATGCTTTCATATTCCTGGCCACCAGATAAAATTGTTAGGAGGTTCACCTTCATGCAACTGCTTCAAAATAATTCTTCCTTCTGGTCGATCCCCAAAGAACCATTTCATCCCAGGTGCTGGGCTCATAGATTTTCCCCTAATACCATAATAATGGTTCATCTTCCTATTTTCTTTCCCATTCTCATCACCAATTAACAAAGTATTTCTCCACACAACTGTTGAGTAAAAATAATACTCAGAGATCAGTTGTGCTTACCATGTATTTGAGTGCAAAGCCATTTTATTTCTCTGTTGTCTTGTCACCATCAGAACATGCACAAGGACCCTCACCTCTTGAAGGATTATTGCATCTTCTAAAGATCCTAGTTGTAATTGTGAGATTGTGTTTCCTCAAGGCTGTACAAACCAAGCATACACAACTTGCAATCATTTTTAATTATTATGCCATACTGGTGAATTTGTGTTTCACCTTCTTAAGAGCCAATAAACCCAGGCGCAGTGCACAAAAATGAATACAGTGCTCCAGATGAGATCGCTCCTCCAGAGGGTTGTGAAGGTACTTAAAGAGAAGGAAGATAAATTTTGAAAGGTCAGGAAATTAAGGACAATGTGGAACTAATACAGAAGAGGAGTTGAGACTGGGACAGAGCTGCCATGATCATATTCAATGGTGAAGCAGGTTTGATTGGCCAGGTGACCTTCTTGTGTTTTCTTGTGACCAAGGCATTATTCAATTTAAATATATCTTCCTCGCCTTTTGTATTCCTGCCTTTTGAGAAATGGGCCAGCATATCATTAAGCTTTAATAGCTGCTCAATAGCTATTACTTGGGGAATGTAACACAACTAATCTATTGGTCTGCTTCTTTATTTGGTCAATTTATATTTGGATAATGGCTTAAATTGCAAACAAGTGTTGTACCAAAATGTTGAGATCCTTTGCAAGCAAAAGAATTCCTTACTCTGATGGAATTAACTCTCAAATCCAAAATCTATAGGGGCTGAAAGTGGGCCATATTTTTCAGATGATGATAAAGTCTGAGATGAATGCACACCCATCGAGGAGGAGTGCCCTTTAAGTTAGTTAGATCAGGTATAAGTCGCAGCATGGGATTCAGAAATTGCAGCAGCTACCTTAAGCATTCTTGGCTATCTGCTCGTCATCAATTAACATAATAATCTGCTTACCACCAGTGATCACACACTCAAAACATTTCAGACCTCGCTCACTAGTCCATCAAATGTGCATGCATTTACTTCAGACACTGTCATGTGGAGCTCCAGAAGGTAACTAACCAGAAGTGCAAGGTATTTCTGGATTCAGAGTTTCACAGTGCCTCATTGGAAAGGAAGCACTATACATGCATTAGGGCCAACCTCCAGCTGAAAAGCTATAACCTAAAGAGGAGATAGTTGGTGAGGAGAGGGCAGGAGGTCCAGCAACTTACTGATGACTATAACATGCAAAGATTTTTCAGTGCTGTTAAGACTACCTACTCCCCAAATACCTGAGGTCTCACCGCAAAGAACAAAGGTGAACTCATCAAGGACAAAATGGCAGTCAGCACGTATTGGAGACAACTCTTCATAGATCTCCTCAACAATTACACTGTCCTTGACCCACCCCAAAGCACATCCCATCCACCAGCCTGTAGCATATCATTTCTTCTTCTTCTGATCTAGTGTATTTCACTTGGTGCTCACAACGTGGGCTCCTCTGTACTGGAAAAACAAAATGCAAATTGGGTGATCACCTTTCAGTGCACCTTTCTTTAGTAGGTGGGAGCAACTCTCAGATTCCAGTTGGCTGTCACTTTAGAGTCAGTTATACAGCACGGTAACAGGCCCTAGAGCCTAATTAGTCTATGCTGACCAAGGTGCCTACCTGAGATAGGCCCATTTCCCTCTAAACCTTTCCTATCCATGAACTTGTTCAAATGTCTTTTAAACATTGTAATTGTACCCACCTTTACCACTTCCTTTGGCAGCTCATTCCATATCCCCACCACCCTCTGTGTGGAAAAACTTGTCCCTCAGTTCCCCTTTAAATGTTTCCCCTCTTGTTATGCCTTCTAGTTTAGACTCCTCTACCTCGGGAAAAAGACTATGACCATTCATCTTATCTCTGTCCCTCATGATTTTATAAACCTCTATAAGGCTACCCTCAGTTTCCATTGGTCCAGGGAAAACAGTCCCAGCCTGTCCAGTTTCTTCTCATGACTCAAGCCCTCCAATCCCAGCAACATTCTTAAGAATATTTTCTGCACAGTCTCTAACATAATCACATCCTGCCTATCGTATGGCGACCAGAAGTACACGTAATATTCCAGGTGTGGTCTCACCAACATCTTGTGCAGCAGTAATATGATTTCCCAACTGTTGTACTAAATGCTCCATCTGATGATGACATGCATGCCATACACCTTCTTCACCACCTTGTCTACCTATGTTACCAGTTTCAGGGAGCTATGTACTTGTACCCCTGGGTCTCGGTTCTACAACACACCCTGGGACCCTGTCCTTCACTGTGCATGGCCTGCCCTGGTTTAACTTCCCAAAATGCATCACTTTGCCATTGAGTTAAATTCCATCTGCCATTCCTTTGCCCACATTTCCTAGTTGATCTGGATTCTGTTGTACGCTAAGACAACCTTCTTCACTGTCCACAAACTTATGAATTATGCCACTGACATTTTTCACCCAAATCATTAAATTGTGACAAGCAACAGTGAACCTAGTACTGATCTTTGTGGAACATCACTAGTCACAGGCCTCCAAGCTGAAAGACAACTCTCTACTACCACCCACTGACTCCTTCCACCAATCTAATTTTGTATCTAATTGGCCAGCTCACCCTGGATCCCATGTGTTCTAACCCTCTGGACCAGGCTACCATGCAGGACCTTGTCAAAGGCCTTGCTATAGTCCATGTAGTACTGCCCTGCCATCATCAATCCTCTTGGTCACCTCCTAAGGAGCAGCAACTCATTTTCCATCTGGGTATGTTGCAGCCTTCAGGGCTCAATATTGAATTCAACAATTTCAGGTAACTTACTTTCACTGTAATAGAACTGGCCAGTTCTGCTGTAGGTTATTCATCTGCAATAGTAACTCAGTTTTTCTCTCTCCACTGACACTGCCTGATCTGCTGGGCATTTCCTACAACTCTGACCTGCAGTTTGCAGCCTTTCTTGTTACGTTGTTTTCTCTCTAATTGTCCTCATTAATCTATCAATCAGATGGCTTAATCAACTGCTCATCACTGTGACAATTCTGGCCTCACTGTATCAGCACTCACCCACACACTTGGAGCAATTTACAGTGGCCAAATAACCTACCAACCTGCATGTCTTTAGGATGAGAGGGGAAACTGGAGCACCCAGAGGAAACCCATGCTGTCACAGGAAGAATGTGCAAACTCCACACAGACTGGACCCAAGGTCAAGGTTGAATCCGGTTCTCTGGCCCCGTGAGGCATCAAGTTCTACTAACGTTTCAAAACACAGTGGAGCGGCACAGTGAACTTGATCTTTCAGCTGTGACAACTCAAAGAGAAATTCAGGAAGCAGTACCAAACACTATTTGTGCCCTTTTTCAACTGGGGTACTGACAGCCCTGATGGTGAAGTATCTGTATTGACTTATTTGATGTTTTTGGAATATTAAGTAAAACTGATTGGGTTCTTGGAGAGGAATAAAACCAGAAAGTACTGGATGGTCAGCAGGTCAGGCAGCATCTTTGGAAAGAGAAACAGAGTTAATGTTTCAGGTTCACCAATCATCATTCTAATGAGAATCATCAACCTGAAACATTAACTCTGCCCGATCTGCTGAGTATCTACAGCATTTCTGTTTTGCATTTCAGATCTACAACCTTTGCTGGTTTTTCTTTTTCAATTACTGTCTAAAGACAAACTACTCTGCTCTACGAGTTGTCAAGAATGGTGGCTTATTCAAAAAAGCCCAATGACACACAAAAAAGTTTGGAACTCTTCCATACACAGCAATTAATGTAAAATCAATTGTTAATTTCAAATCCGAAATACAATTCTTTTTTCACCAAAGTTATTAGTAGATGGTGAGCAAAGCTCCATATGGCCCTTATGTATGAAGTTACCAATCAGCTATGAAACAAATTCAATGAATAAATGAATGTCAGAACAAGTTCATGAGGCTAAATGGCCTACTTCTATTCCTACACTCCCAAGTGCTATTCAAAAGTCATATTGTTGTCAAAATGTAGGTTGTTAACTGGGAGACACCCTATTCATTATCACATCATACTCTACAATAATTGGTTTGGGTTAAGAGAATGTTGATTCCACTATGGACACTGTAATTGCCAATGATCCCATAAAAAATAAGGCACCATCAAAACTGTAACTAAATCTACTAGGAACCCTGTGGAACTCGTGCCTTAAAAAATGAAAAATTAATTCTATGCTGTTCACTGTTATATTTGTCATATGAAATTATTTCCAATGAACATACAACTAAAAATAAAAGTGCAGGTCAAGTAAAAGTTTATTCATCTAAATTTTTCTTATTACTAAAACAATTCATAATTTTGATTGCATAATAAAAATAAATTACACGGCAATTCAGAAAAGATTTCAAACAGATGTTTTACTGAGGCAAATTATTGGAACTTATGGATGACAAATTTAACAATTAGAATAAGTGGGTATCTATCAGAATTTAAATTCTTTGCGAGTCTCAAATGAACCTTTGCAACTTATCAACTGGAGAAGTCTGACTTCAAATCTAATTTTCAAAACTAATTACAGATATCAATAAATTATAGTTGATGTCCATGAGTAGCAATCTTTATAGTTTTTCCTATTTATAAATGGAAAATTGAAACAAGAATGTCCCAGTTTTCCTTGTAACCGCTAGATTAACTCTACAGTGAAGTATACAGGAAAAAATGTTAAACCTGTACAACCGAATTAAACGTTATGGGATCCTTGGCAATAATAATAACAGAGGAATGCTACCCCAGGAAAGAGGCGGGGTTTGTTGGGAGACTGGATAGCTGAGGTTGTATTCCTTTGAGCAAAGCAAGTTGAGAGCAGATTTGATAGAGGTGTTCAAAATCATAAATAAGGAAAAACTAAGAAAAAGGTTTGGTAACCAGATCTTAAGGATTAAGAGCATTGACAAAAGAACCAAATATGAAAGAGGAAACCTTTTTTTAAGATGAATGACTGTGATCTGGAATGTATGGCCTGGTAGGTTGAAGCCAGCATATTCTTCAGTCAAGCTCAAAAGAGAATTGGAAAAATATTTGAAAAGAAGAGAGGATTAAAGGAGAGATTTAAAGTATATAAAAAAGGAATTGAATGCTTTACAAGACCGAACATCAGATTTCGTAAATGAAGCAGTAAACTTGTAAGCTAAGATGGTTTGTTCGGCTAAAATTCAAAACCATGTTTTTTTGTCAATTGATGAGGTAAGAGCCCAAATGGGGTGTGGGATAAATCAAACCAAGTCATGACAAGTCCTATTCTGCTTTTATTACTCCATGAATCTATGAAAACCAAAGTGTGTTATTACCATGATTTAATGCATCAAAAGAACCTATTCACTTACTAATCCTCAGCTTGGTTTTGATGTTGTGTTGGCAAAGTATAATTTTGGCAATATATCAGGTAAGCCTGTTCTATCACACTAAACACCTGCTCACTTAGACATGCATGAAATAAATGTAGATAACGGCCATGAACCAAGATAAGCACAAAGATAGCACTTCATGGAATTGATCTCAAGCACTGTACAAAGTTGCATACCCACTGTACTGTATATTGGGATAAAGGAAGCAAATGTAAAGGCTAAACATTGAGAACATTTTTTTGAGCATGTAAAACCCTTGATTTCTTGGCCAGCTGCAACCTGGAGATAAATCTTCTGGGATTAACAAAGGCTGTTAGTCTGAAAGAGTTATTGCCAAATAATGTCAGAGAAGCTCAAAATTAAATAAAACTGGTTTTTCTGGTCTGTGTAAAAGACCCATTACACCTCAATTTACATGTTAGTGTAGCTATCTCTGTGATATGCAATCTACTTATTTTCAAAGTCATTTATTCAACTTCTGCAATTTTTTTTGCACTACGTTGTGCCTTCTTTGACGTAAAAGAAACTTCAGGTTACCTGGGTGTGATTTATCCCAGATAAATACAAGGCATATGATGGAAAATTTAGCAACCTTAGCTTTGGTTCCTTCATCCAGGTCATTTATACAATTTGTAAAAAAAAAATTAAGTCCCAGCAATGATCCCTCTAGAATGCCATTCATTATATCTTACAAACCAGACTATTTTTGCCCATTCTCCATTTCTTGTTAGTCAGCCAGTATTCTATCCATACCAACATATACCACGAGTTTTTATTTTCTGCAGTAACCTTTGATGCAGCAGCTTATCAAATGTTTTCTGGAAATTTAGGTATATTACATTCACCTATTCACTTTATTCATAGCACACTGCATCTTCAAAGGACACCAATAAATTGGTCAAGTATGATTTTGCTGATTACCTTGAATTTTTCCAAGTGCCTTGGAATATAGTCTTCAAATAAAGGTTCTAACATTTTCCCTGTGACTGATATTAAGGTAATTGCCCTGTAGTTTCCTGCTTTCTGTCTCTCTCCCCTTTAAGAAGGATACATTTACTCTGAAGTGGAAACACATCATCCTCAGTCCCTGGTCACTTCTTAAGAAGAGTAGAAGACGAACACTAAATGTTCTATCTGCAACATCTTCTCCAGCAAAGTCCTGAGAGGAGAACAATACCTTAAGTTCCCCTCAAACTCTTCCATAAGTGTCTGCCAAGTGGGACCTAGTGTGCAAGATTATATCAAATCCATGTTAGTTCTGGCATCAGTCAGTTTGCTCACATACTTATATAGAAACAAAATTAGATCATTAAGTCCCTTATGCCAATTCAAACATGTCACAGCTGACTTGCACCTTAACTCCATTCACCCATCACAATTCTGTGATTGTTGATACCCTTGCTGAAAAACACCTATAAAAAATTCAGGGTTTTGAAATACTTAATTGATCTAAGGCATGAGGGAAGAGGGAAGGATGGACAGGGAGATATTTCTAGGTTTTTCTAATCTGTGCGAAGAAGTGTTATTTGGTATAGCTCAAAATGGCTTTGTTCGAATTGTAGGATGGTGCATTCCTTGTTCTGCCTTCTCCCACCAGTGGAAATAGTACTTCTACGTATTCAATCAATCCTTTCATCATCTCATACATCAATTAAACCATTCCTTTCATGCTGAAATGAGTATATTTCTAGTCTATGCAATCTGGCTTCATAATTTAACCCTTTTGAGTCCAGTATCATTCAATTAATTTCTCAAAGCCAATATGATTCCCAGATCAGTACTTATAGAATTTGAAAACACAGTGGATACACAGATAAAAATCTTGATAAATGATGCATCTTTGGATTGCACAGGCTGCTCAGAACTTGATATATGACTTGCCGCCAATTGTTGTAGCCCGGTGTCTTCTCTACTAGTTAAGAGGACTCTCCAACAGGTTCACCTGCGAGAATGGAAAGTAAAAAAAAAGCTCCTTCATGATCTTTAAGAACATTTTAAATTTTTAATTTTTTTTAAAATTTAAATTAAATTAAATTTTTAATTTTTAAACTTAGATTTTATTTACAGCGTGGTAACAGGCCCTTCCGGCCCAACGAGTCCACGCCACCCACTTTAAACCCAATTAACTTACCTGTACATCTTTGCAATGTGGGAGGAAACCAGAGCACCCGGAGGAAACCCACATGAAGCATGAAACATGTATCACGTGCTATATAAAATGCAGATGAGTTCTGAATACAATTTAAAAGTCAAGTTGATATGTAATTCTTGCCTATGCCCATAGAAATATTTGGAGATGGATTTTTGGCCCTTAAATAAGTGCACAAAACTGGCACTTTGCATGTAATCTGCAGTAATTTATGTCGGTGTCTCAGGCACACCTTTTTCAGTGACAACCTTCACGCAAATGCCTTTGAGCATTTTCAGCATGCAGTGTACTTTTTTATCCTGATGACTGCATGGAAAAAGCAAGTTAGTAAAGCAATACTGTATACCTGTGAGACAGGTCTGGTACTCATTGACAGCAGAGTTCCAGATTTTTAAAGGCCACCTGATCATTAGTGCATCATTACTGGAAGTAGCTCTGGAGAGCCGGGATTGTACGGCTGCAAGGAAAGTTCAACTGGGCAAGGAGTGAGCTCCCATATTTAATGAAGCAGATCTGACTACTTTGGTTGATGAAGCACATGAAAGTGTTGTACAAGAGGAGTCCATGCTGAGCACAAATGAAGTATAAGTGTGAAGGAGTTGGCTGGAAAAAAAATCAGTGCCAGGTACAAGTCTTCAATGAGCTTGGATGAAATGCTGACACTCAAATTTCACACCATATACATGAAACATACACACAAACAAACACACATTAGTATACACACAACAAATCACAATAGCAGTCACTTCCTGTCAATACTGTAACAGAGTGCTCATTTACCAGTTTTCACTGTGGCACAAACCACCCTAACTTTGGTTAGGGACATGAAAGTTCAGCTTACTACAGTGCAAGCTCAGATTGCTCTAGTACAAGCCCAGACTACCTCCATCATGTCTTCAAAGAGACTTGGAGGACATCACAGCAGTTCAGCAATCTAATTACAAGGATTGCTGAGACACATTGCAGGAGAGTGACAATGGATCCATGGAGTATGGACTTGCCATGATCTCAGGCTGAAGGGTTTACAAATCCCACCACTGCCCTTGAAGCCACCCATAAGAATGGGCTTAGGAAGCTGGGTGTCCTAGGCCCAACGCAGATCAAAATCCTCTGAAGTCATCAGAGTCTCCTCCACCACAGTCAGCAGCTACAACCTCTGGGGTAGCACAGGTACAAGTACCAGGACAAGCAAAAGTAGATAAAAGACATGCATCAAGGCAAAATACAAAGGAAATTAGTTGCTATTTGGCATGTGTTCAGTTATATATTAGGTTTGGAATGTAATTTTGTGTTGGCTTCATTTTTTGCATTGTTGAAGTCTGCATGCTGTGACAGCTAGCAACAGAGGAATGGTAAAACACAGGGTTGCTGCTGCATGGGAACACTGGGTTATGTTTACTGGTATTGCAATTGGATGATTTCTTCACTGACAGCTCAGGCAGAAAGGGGTTGCCTCCCTACTACTACTTCCTTCAGCTCACTGTATTACTTTTGGCTGGGGCTTTGATTTAGAAAGGTTGTGTAGCATATAGAAGAACACCACGAAAGCCACTCAGGGCTAAGTAAGAGCAATCCCAGCAGCAGAACTCTTCGCCGAGTATACCAATTGGTTTGCTCTTATCAGAATTTACAAGACAGCATAGCTTTCGTTGTACACATGCTGACTTTATTTCTGAGGCTTGCTTCTGATCGAGATCCCGCATCAGGAGACAGTATAGTGGGGAGTTAGCCAGTATATAAAATTGCGAGGGAGGGGTGAGACAGAGGCTGGTAGGTGATAGGTGGAATCAGATGAAGGGGAAATAGTGGGCAGATGGGGGAGGGGAATAGAGAGTGTTGCAACAGAGGCTTGTAGGTGGAACCAGAAAAAGAAAAATATTGGGTAGATGGAGCTGAGTGGGGGGAGGGGAGGGTGAAGGATAGAGACACAAGCTGGTAGGTGATAGGTGGAACCAGATAAGGGAGAGATTATGGACAGATGGAACCAGGTGGGGGAGTGGTAGGAAAGGTGAACCAAGGGAGAAGAAACCCAGGCAGATAGTATGTGGGTGATGAGCAGATGGAACCAGGTGGGGAAGGGGAAATGAGTCCTGGTAACAAGGGGCATGCAAAAGATGAAGAGAGAACCTTGGTGGACCAGTGAGAGTGGGATAGGAACACAAGGGGAGTGGATTACCTGAATCTGGAAAATTCAGTGTTCATACTGTTGGGCTGTAGGCCGCCCAAGTGAAATAGGAGGTGTGGTTCTTGTAGTTTGAATTTAACATCACTGTGTCAGTGGAGAAGGCCAAGGACGGACAGGCTGGTGTGGTAATGAGGAGGAGATTTGAAATGACATGCAACCGGAAGCTCAAGATGGCAGTTGTAAATGAAGTGCAGGTGCTCTACAAAACGCTTGCCTAGTCTACACTTGGTCTCTATCGCCTCCCAACCCTCACTTGGCTCCATCTGCCTAATAATTATTTTTCAGTTTCCACCCATCGCCTACCAGCCTCTGTCTCAACACTGCCCCCTCCCCACCTGGCTCTATCTGCTCACTATCTCCCATTCATCTGGTTCCACCTATCACCTACCAGCCTCTGTCTCAGTGCTGATGCAGGATCTCAGTCCAAAACATCAAATACCCCTTTTTCTCCACAGATGCTGCTTGACCGGCTGCATTCTTCCAGCAGTTTTTTATAATCTAGAGAAAGAGAGAGAGAGTGAAAGTGCGCGCGAGAGAGAGAGAGCATGCAAGAGAGAGAGCGTGAGAGAATTTCAGATCAATGATCTTTCAATAGAATGGGAAAAAGTTGAAAGATATAACAAGTTTTAAGATGCAGCGATTAGTGGAGGGAAAGGTGAGAGCACAACAGGAATATTTTTGCTAGGATGGAATGCAGAAGGGACCAACTGAAAAAGTGTGCGCTGATGCAATGCGTTAAACCCAAAACATCAACCATCCCTTTGCCTCTACAGATGCTGCCTGACTTGCTGAATTATTCCAGCAGTTTGTTTTTTTTACTCCAGATTTCAGCATCTGTACTATCTTGTGTCTCCTCCCTCTCTATAGATCCTATTGACCTGCTCAGGATTTATACTTTTTTGCATCCAATTAACAGCTTGCATAGAATTATATATCGTGCATTAGACAACTTTCTTGAACAATTTGATCTCCTCCCAAGAACTGATTCATTTGGTGAATTCTCCAGACATAAAAACAAACAGACAACACAACTTCAGTAAAAATCATCTGTGCTCCATCCTGCAAAAGCATCTTGAAGACTTGTTGGAGCAACTGTTACAAATTATAAACAGTTAATACATACCAGACAGGGTAAACTTTGGTTATTCAAGTCTCTTTTACCTTACTGGGATGTGGCAGCTGAACATTCTGGTGCTAATTCTCCCAAGTATGGCTCTCTCTGTACTGGCTTGGGCTGGCAAACCTGTATTTTAAAAAGACTGATTAACATGGTTAACCATCAATAGGAGCACATTTACTGCAATTTTAAAAGCTATCTTTGACAGAAAAGAGTGTTTTATTTATATAAATAACAGGCACTCCCAACACAAATTTAGCACAATGACATCAGGCAAATTTAGTACAATGACATGGTGTCTTCAAGGCCTTGGTTTTAAAAGTGTATGGCAGGGAGAGATGGGTGGGTGAGGTATAAGGTGTAAGATATGATATCTTTATTAGTCACATGTACATCGAAACACACAGTGAAATGCATCTTTTGTGTAGAGTGTTCTGGGGGCAGCCCACAAGTGTCGCCATGCTTCCAGTGCCATCATAGCATGCCCACAGCTTCCTAACCTGTCATCTTTGGAATGTAGGAGGAAACCAGAGCACTTGGAGGAGACCCACGCAGTCATGGGGAGAACGTACAAACTCCTTATTGTTACGAACTAGATTAGTATTGGTGACTGTCCCTTTAAGACAGCGCATAGTGTGTGTGTGGCGTGCTGACGACAACAGAAGTCAAAGGACGTAATGACATTTTTGAGGCAGTCAGTCGGAGTCAGTGGAAGAGAGAGAGAGAGAGAGAAGAGAGAGAGAGACAGCAGCCTGCTAGTCTCTATCGATGGATGAAAAACAGTAACTGTCTGTCATTACAATCCATGTGTGGATTTTTGGAGTAATCCGGTGGAGTCCACTTTGTCGTTAACCTGTAGAGGGAAACAGGTATTTGTGTGGACGGCCATGTCTTGGATGCTTTTCAGGGTGGCAGATACTTCGGAACAAAGCAGTGGAGTTCACTTTGTTGCTGACCCGTAGAGGGAAGCAGGTATTTGTGTGGATGGCTACGATCCGAGTGCCTTTCAGGGTGAGGCAGATGCGGTGGAGTAGTCACTGCTGAGTAGACACTGAGGTGTCGTATGGGTTCCATCGTGGAACATTTGGATTTCTTAATCTCTATTTTCTCTCTACATCTACGCCTTATCTTCAGTCAACGGTGGTTGCTGAAAAAGCCTTTGCTCATGTCTCACCTTACGGCTTGCTGAACTGAACTTTGAGAATTGTTCCTGGACTTGGAGTTTGCGAATTTGCCACACACACACTATGAGTTTAGTTTTTGGGGTTAATGTTTAAGATTTAACACTTTTACATTCTAACACTCTAACATTTTTACTTTTATTTTTCTTACTATCATAAGTAGTTATTAATAACATAGTTTTTTTAACACTGATACATGACTTGGTGTGTTTCTTTTGTTGCTGGTTCATAACAAAAATTGGGGGCTCATCCAGGATTGTTCCCAAGATTGACGAGGGTGGTCTGAAATCGAACTCAAGACTGGTACTAGAGGTCTGATTTATTAACAAATTGGGGTCTTAGTGGACGACTGATTGTGGTCAGTCTGATAATTTTTTTTAATTGGTTTGTGTGTGTGGAAACCAGCAACAATGGATAAGTTTTTGAAAAAACCTACCCCTGGAGGATTGCAGGGGATGAGGAAGCCTGATTTGGTGAAAATTGCTGCAGAGCTACATCTTGAGGCAGTAACGCGATTTATGAGAAAGGCAGATATTCAGAGACTGATAGCTGGCCATTATGTGGAGAAGAAGGTGTTTGAGGAGGAGGTGTTAAAACAGTTTCCTGGCAGTGAACCAGCAATTTCTCAGGCCCAGGTGCAGCTGGCAAAGATAGAGGCTGAACGAGAACAAACCCGGCTGAAGTTTGAGGCTGAGGCAGAACAAAGGAAATTAGAGCTGGAACAAACTCGGCTGAAGGTAGATGCTGAGTTAGAAATGAAGAAAATAGGGGCTGAGGAAAGGAAGAGACAGAGGCAGCATGAGTTAGCAATGAATCAAGGGAATTCTGAATCTGATTCTGATAATGGTTTCATAGCTAGTAGGGAGGTTCGATTAGTCCCTCTTTTTGAGGAAGATCAGGTTGAAGAGTATTTCCAACATTTTGAAAAGGTTGCTGTGAGTTCAAACTGGCCAAAGGAAAGATGGGCTCTTAAGTTACAGGGTGTAATTAAAGGTAAAGCTCTAAAAGCTTGTTCTGCTTTGTCTGTTGCGGATGCAGCTGATTATACAAAGGTGAAATAAGCTGTGTTGAAGGCTTACGAATTAGTACCTGAAGCTTACAGGCAGAAGTTTAGAGACTTGAAGAAGTCTGCAGATCAGACATACATGGAGTTTGCCATTGGAAAGAGAATATGTTTTGAACGATGGTACATGGCTAAAAATGTAGTTGGAGATTATGATAAATTGACAGGATTTATTTTAGTGGAAGACTTTAAAAGATGTGTCCCAGCTGAAATAACAACATATCTAAATGAAAAGGAAGTGGAAACTTTACAAGAAACTGCTAGATTGGCAGATGATTATGCTTTGGCCCATAAATCCAAATGGGGACAAACTAAAACCTTTCAAAGGAGTTATAAGGACAATCCAGGTAACTGGAGATTAAATTGGGAAGTAATCAAAAAGGGAAGGATGAAAAGAAGCCAGTGCTGGAAAAACCTGCTGAGTGTACTTGTCACTACTGTAAGAAACCTGGCCATGTGATAGCTAATTGTGCCCTTTTGAAGAAAAGGAAGGAGGCCGTGCCAAATGCTTGTTTTCAAATAGTTAAACCTGAAAATCAAAAAGCTTTAGGGGATGTTGTTAAAGATCAGTCCTTGCCAGAGGTAAAGGCTGAAAAGTTGGATGAGGTGAGGAAGGAATTCCGTTCTTACGTATCGGAGGGTTTTGTTTCATTGAATGATGGACCACCCCAGGTGCCAGTGAAAATCCTTAGAGATACTGGGGCTTCCCAATCTCTCTTGCTGGACAGTCTTTTAAATTTTGGTGAAGAAACTGACACTGGTGAGGTAAATCTAGTGCAAGGTGTTACAGGTGACACTATGTCTGTCCCTTTGCACAAGGTGATTTTAAAGTCAAAGTTCGTAGAAGGACCTGTCAAGATAGGGATATGACCTAGTTTAACAGTAGAAGGAGTTTCTTTGTTATTGGGGAATGACCTTGCAGATGGAGCATTTGTCCCTGTGGTACAGTTAACGACCAAACCAAGGGTTGATGCAGATGTTTACCCATCCTGTGCGGTGACTCGAGCTAGAGCTAAAGATTTAGCCAAGGCCAATAGTCCTGTGCAGCCTGAAGTTGTTCCCCGTGACAGCCCTAAACAGGAGGAAAATTACGATGAGACTTTTCTGTCTTCACTGGAGGATCAAAATCCTTGTATTGGGCCTGAAAATAAAGATTTGTCTCTGTCCAGGGAAGAACTTAGAGGAACAGACTAAAGACCCTGAGCTTACTGAATTGAGAGAAAAAGCACTCTCAAGTGATGAGATTGAGAAAGTGCCAATTGGATATTATGTCAAAAATGGAATGTTAATGAGGAAATGGAGACCTCCTTATGTCCCTGCTAATGAGGAATCGGAAGTTATTCATCAGGTTGTGGCTCCTAAAGTTTATAGGAATGAGATTTTAAACCTGGCCCATAGTATGCCTTTAGGTGGTCATTTTGGTGTGAATAAAACTGTAAGGAAGATTTTGAAACAATTCTATTGGCCTGGTTTGAGAAAAGATGGGGTGATGTTTTGTCAAACTTGTCACACGTCAGATGGTAGGTAAACCAAATCAAAGACCCCATGTGGCTCCTTTGAAACCTGCTTTTGGTGAACCCTTTTCGAAAGTAATTATGGACTGTGTTGGCCCATTGCCAAAGTCTGAAGCTGGGAATCAGTATTTGTTAACCATCATGTGTGCAACTTCTAGATTTCCAGAGGCAATACCACTTAGAAATATTAAGGCCAAGACTGTGTCAAAGGTTCTTTTAAAATTTTTTACTTTGGTTGGTTTGCCCAAAGAAATCCAATCTGATCAGGGGAGTAATTTTATGTCTGGTTTATTTCAGCAATTAGTCTAAGAGTTGGGAGCAAAGCAGATTGTATCATCTGCATATCACCCAGAATCTCAGGGAGCTCTGGAAAGATTTCATTCTACTCTCAAAAATATGCTGAAGACTTATTGTTTTGAAAACACAAAGGATTGGGATGAAGGCGTTGATTTACTTTTGTTTGCAGTGAATCAGTACAGGAGTCATTAGGATTTAGTCTGTTTGAACTAGTATTTGGACATCGGGTCAGAGGACCTTTAGAATTGTTAAGAGAACAATGGGTTAATGAGGAAGTTTATTTGAGTTTGTTGGACTATGTCCAAAAATTTAAAACTCGGTTGGAGAGAGTCTTCCAGCTAGTGAGAGAGAATTTGAAAACCAGCCAGATGAGAATGAAGGCATGTTTTGATATACATGCTCGGCCAAGGACATTTGCAGTGGGGCAAAAGGTGTTGCTATTTTTCCCTAATCCAAACAACCCATTACGAGCTCATTTTACCGGACCATACATTATTGAATCCTGAGTAACTGATTTGACATATGTAATCAAAACACCTGATAGACGCAAGAAAACACAACTCTGTCATGTAAACATGCTTAAACCTTATTATGAGAGAAGTTCAGTTGTGGCCATGGTGGATGATGTGAATGTTGCTCCTAAGATATCTGATGTTGATATTGGGGAAGGTCAATTTAGACCAAATATTATTTCCATCAAAACTAAAAAAACAAAACACCTTGGAGAACCTTGAAACAAAGTTGGATCATTTATAAGTTTCACAAAAACAACAGATGAGACAATTAATTTTAAAATTTAAAAATCTATTCCCAGATGTTCCAAACAGAACGTCGATAATTACTCATGATGTTGACGTTGGGGATGCAAAACCAATCAAACAACACCCACATCGAATGAATGTGGAAAAGAGTAAACTTGTTGACCAAGAAATTGAATGTATGTTAGAGAAGGATATTATTAGATGTTCCACTTCAAATTGGAGTTCACCCTGTGTTATTGTGCCTAAGCCTGATGGAACTGTTAGATTTTGCACAGATTACAGAAAAGTGAATGCTGTAACAAAGTCAGATGCTTACCCTGTCCCTAGGGTGGATGACTGCATAGAGTGGGAAAGGCTAAATTTCTTACAAAGATTGACCTATTAAAAGGGTACTGGTGTGTTCCATTAACAGATAGAGGAAGGGAGATTTCTGCTTTTGTAACCGCTTCTGGATTGTATGAATATAATGTTTTGGAAGGAAAAGTGCTCCGGCAACATTTCAAAGAATGATTAATTCGGTGATTCATGGGTTAAAACATACAGATGCCTACATTGACGACTTAGTGACAGGGAATGATACATGGGAAGATCACATCTCTGCATTAGGAAGGTTGTTTGAAAGACTTTCCAAAGTCAACCTTACAGTTAACTTGGCTAAAAGTGAATTTGGCCATGCCACTGTGACGTATCTTGGTTATGTTGTAGGTCAAGGCAAGTTAGCTCCTGTTCAGGCAATATCTGAGTTCCCCTTTCCCACAGGTACGAGAATTGTTAGAAGATTTTTGGGAATGGTTGAATACTATTGCAAATTGTAAAAATTTTGCTGATATTGCTCTTCCCCTAACTAATCTTCTGAAGAAGGGAGTAGAGTTTGTTTGGACAGATCCTTGTCAAGAAGCATTTGAGAAGCTGAAAGCCATTTTATGCTACCATCCTGTGCTCAAATCACCTGACTTTGAAAAGCCATTTTCATTAGCAGTAGATGCCAGTGATGAAGCTGCAGGAGCTGTGTTGTTGCAGAAGGGTGACCGTAATGATATTGACCATCCTGTAGCTTACTTTTCAAAGAAATTTAATGAGCATCAAAAGAATTATTCCACCATTGAGAAAGAATTATTGTCGCTTGTTTTTGCCTTGCAACATTTCAGTGTATATGTTTGCACTGCTCAGAAACCACTGACTGTGTATACAGATCATAACCCATTGGTGTTTCTGAACCGAGTGAAAAACAAAAACAGAAGGCTGTTAAACTGGAGTTTAATTTTGCAAGAGTTTGATCTCATGATAACTCACATTAAAGGCAAAGATAACATGATCGCTGATTGTCTTTCTCGATGTTAAATGGGAGACATGTATCTTTACTAATCTGATATTCTGTAATTGTGATAATTATTAACATTACTAACTGTATGCACGGTTAAATTTTTTTTAAAAAAATTCTTTTTGGGTGGGAGGTGTGTTACGAACTAGGTTAGCATTGGTGAATGTCCCTTTAAGATAGAGCTGTGTGTGTGTGTGTGTGTGTGTGTGTGTGTGTGTGTGTGTGTGTGTGTGTGTGTGTGTGTGTGTGTGTGTGGCGTGCTGACAACAACAGAAGTCAAAGGACGTAATGACATTTTTGAGGCAGTCAGTCGGAGTCAGTGGAAGAGAGAGAGAGAGAGAGAGAGAAGAGAGAGAGAGACAGCAGCCTGCTAGTCTCTATTGATGGATGAAAAACAGTAACTGTCTGTCACTACAATCCATGTGTGGATTTTTGGAGTAATCCGGTGGAGTCCACTTTGTCGTTAACCTGTAGAGGGAAACAGGTATTTGTGTGGACGGCCATGTCTTGGATGCTTTTCAGGGTGGCAGATACTTCGGAACAAAGCAGTGGAGTTCACTTTGTTGCTGACCCGTAGAGGGAAGCAGGTATTTGTGTGGATGGCTACGATCCGAGTGCCTTTCAGGGTGAGGCAGATGCGGTGGAGTAGTCACTGCTGAGTAGACACTGAGGTGTCGTATGGGTTCCATCGTGGAACATTTGGATTTCTTAATCTCTATTTTCTCTCTACATCTACGTCTCTCTACATCTTATGGTGGTTGTTGAAGAAGCCTTTGCTCATGGTTCACCTTACGGCTTGCTGAACTGAACTTTGAGAATTATTCCTGGACTTGGAGTTTGCGAATTTGCCACACACGCACACTATGAGTTTAGTTTTTGGGGTTAATGTTTAAGATTTAACATTTTTACTTCTAACACTCTAACATTTTTACTTTTATTTTTCTTATTATCGTAAGTAGTTATTAATAAAGTAGTTTTTTAACACTGATACATGACTCGGTGTATTTCCTTTGTTGCTGGTTCGTAACATTATAGACAGCAGCCGGAATTGAACCCAGGCCGCTGGTACTGTAATAGCATTATGCTAACAAAGCAGCTTGGGGATGAAGAATTTTGTTAGTCTTAATGGCCAGGCCTCAGTTGAATGAATTTTTCCCAGTGTCATGGACAGATCCATTCCCTGGCCAGCAAGGGAAACAGCAGTTCAGTGGCAGGAACCCAAAGCCGAGGCACATCGGAATGTACACCATCTGTCTGGAGGTGACCTTATGGAGGGGAAATAATTAGAGCTAGTCATTGTTGAATGTGTGGAAAAGGAAGGAGAGAATCCCAGGTTAAGGGAACACAAAGGCTCCCCTTGACACCATAGGAAACCTAAAAATTACAACATTTTAGATTTACCAGCTGGCCTTCTTCCATACCTGATCAGAGTTTCCTTCTTGCATTTTTAAGATTGGGGTAACGTAAAGACATGGGGATAGGAGTGAGTAATTTCATGGCCAAATTGTAACTGCTCCATTGCTCAGCTTTGATCAGCAAAGGTGCAGTATAGGGAGTTAATATTGCATCCTATGAATGTCAATTCAGTATCAATTTGTTTTGCTCTTAATCAATCTCAACTAAACAGGACATTTATATCGGGCAGAGAGAGTGAAACCCAAAGATGAAAGGGCAATATACCATCCTCAGCCCTAATTTACTAGCTAACCATCAGTTCAACTGTTGTTTTCCACATCTTCTGGAAAGGAGCAATATAATTAAAGTAGTACATCAGTGTTGCTAAGGAGGAACCTATAAATTCATCTAGTACAATAATAGCACATTATTTTCTTCAATGGAGTCTATATAAAGGCTAGTATCAAGGCAGAATTTCCATAGCAAAACCATCCAGTAACTTATTAACCAAAGTTACTTTGTCAGCATCTCCCTAATCCATAACTTGCAGCACTAAAGGAGGTCAAGGCCAATAGGTACATGGGAATTCTACCAACTGCTTGACACACTCCAAATTGTATAACATCATGACTTGGAAATATATAGTCTTTCCTTTCGTGTCACTGGGTTTAAGTTCTGGAAATCCCTACCGCAGTACTGAGAGCGTATATTTACAACAATGACTGCAGAGGTTCAAGGTGGCAGCTCACCACCAGCTTCTCAAGGGCAACAAGAGATAGTCTTACAGTGACATCCACGTGCTAATAAACAAACTAACAAACCCTAATGATCATTCTTTATGCTTCAGGCAAGACTAAGTGCCAATTTTATTGATTTATTTTTATCACAGGATGTAGACATTTTTACCAATCTCTGCATTTGTTCCCCAATATTACTTTCCCCTGAATGGAGGAAGTGATTAAAAGTTATCCACAGTGTTGGGTCAGGATTCATTCTTAGACAAAATCAGGTAAAGACAATGCATTTTTTCTCCTGAAAGATATCAGTGAACTGCATGGATTTTCACATTTATACAACAATCCAGTAACTTCATCGTCACCATTACTGATACTAGTATTTTTTTCAGAAACTCCGGTTTTTGTTAAATAATTCCCAGCCGTTGAATTGGGAGCTGAAGGGAGATGGAGTGGAAACATCAGTTGGCTCCAAACAAACTTCACATGTTCAGTACTGATGTTAACCAGGTGGTAATACACAAGCTGGTTTTCCTCTTTCCTAGGACCTGAAGCGTAAATTATGCCCCGTCCAAGCAAAGTGTGTTCAGCACATAGAGAGAATGAATATCAGTACCACATGCCACTATAAGTTTATTAAACAGACAAAATTATATTTAATCAGAGGTAGTGAAGCTACACATAAGCAATTTGATCCTTCTGTGAAAGGAGGCAGTGGGATAGGAAGTGGAATGGGGAAAGTGGTGGGAGCTGTACTAAACCAGATTAAAAGATGCAGAGTGAAAAGTGATGACAACTAGAAAGCAAGCAAAAGTGAGATGAAGTTGTAAATCTAAACGGCAATCTGGAGAAATTGAACATGCCTGGGAAATGACCATATTCTACTTAGTGTGTGTTCATTTCCATCTTGCGTCAAAATTTTTAATCTTGAAAACAATCACTGACCTGATCACGTTGTTTGATTCGCTTAAAGACATATTCTGCAAATGGTTTTCGTGGAATATATTTTCCATCCCCTGGCACAACATGTAGGACTCCACGATCAAACACCACCTTTCCTCGTGAGATGGTAACCAAAGGGACCCCATGGCAGACCATACCTTCAAAGATGTTGAAATCCACAGCCTGATGATGTGTTTTGACTGAAATAGTCCTGTTTAAAAATGGAAAGAGCAAATAAAAAAATCACAGCAATCTAATGAGGAACTATTGATCAAAAGACATGACCTTGCACCATAGAGACCACTGTACCACTGGCTCCTTATCCAGGGAACAATAACTGGGGCAGTGGCAAATACCCTGACAATTAGGTCATCCACTTTGGAAAATAGAGAAGTGCTGTTTTATTTAGTGGTGAAAAATTGAAATGCTCTGCCATTCAGAGCAACTGGGTGCCTTTGCACACAAATAACTGAAGGTTAACATGCAGGTAGAGAAAGCAATTAGATATTTATGGCCAAGAATTATCAAGATGTATTCAAGAGATTGTTTTGTTTTAATAAGTATGAAACAAGCCAAACAACAAATCATGAGACAAAGTTCTTTGAAATGAACTGAAGCAAATGGTAAAAGTGGCAATGGGGATGCATATTAGGGATAATGGTTATACTTCAGAAAATGTAGGCAAATGCTGTAATCTACGTCTACACCAACACTTCTTCCTGGGAGCATTGTGTAATGTATACGCAGCACCTGCCCTTTTACCTTCTCGTCAAGCTGAGCCAGCATGGATTTGTTAAAGGAAAATTGTTTATGACTAACAATTAAATTCTTTTGATGAGACATCAAAAATGATCAAGATAGCAAAATTGCTGATATAAATGGGAATCCTCAGGTGGCACTGACATGATGCCTGAAAATGGGATCAGCACATAGGAATTTCTAGCTCAAAAACATTGGCAAAGGAAGCTGGTGGAAAGAGAATATCTACAATTTTCCAATAGGCTGTTGCATTACCTGACAGCATGTGGGTCCCAAATGACAATATCAGCATCTGAGCCTTTGGCTATTTTCCCCTTCCTGGGATAAAGGTTAAATATCTTTGCTGCGTTGGTGCTGGTCACAGCCACAAACCTATTCTCATCCATTTTACCACTGTGCTGGAAGAGAAAGGGAGAAATTATTCAGCATCTCACTCAAGATTTCCTAATAATTTCCTGCAACACTATAGATCTTGTGATAAGTTGCAGAGTTTAAACATACCACTTGCAATACAACATTATCATATGCCAGCTTCCAGACTTGGAACTACAACATTGCTAAAAAATTGGAGTTATACTGCTGACTACAAACCTCTTGAGATCAGTGGAAATCTGCATAATTGTACTCATTCACAATGCTGCTAATTTAAAAGACCATAGATGGGACTATTTCCTATTAATTATTAAAAAGCATGAAGAATTTCTTCAAACCATTTAGTGGGCCCAACATGGCACTTTTTAAAAGTGTGATTTTTGTAGCAGGTTGACATTAGAATGCAGTCAATGTAAATTCAAGACTCAGATCAAAAGTCAGAAAGACACACAGCAGGGAACAGGTCCTTGGGCCTCCTGAGTCTGCACCTATTATCCGGATCAATTGTCCATAATTCTGGCTACTAGTCCAAAGGGGTTACGATAAATAAATTGATGGGTTTAATAATTATTAAACAGAATAGTGAGAAGAAGTGCAATGCATTCGTCTTTGCTTCTGAATAGGAGACAGAAGTAACCAGTTACTTGGAAAGTACAAACACACAAATTAGGAGCAGAAGTAGGCCACACAGTCCTCGAGCCTGTCTCATCATTCAATAAGATCAGGGATGATCTGATTGTAACATCACCTCCCCACTTCTGCCCATTCCCAGTGGCCTTTCACACCTAGCTTTCAAAAATCTCTCTACCTCTGCCTTCAAAATATTCAAAGTCTTTGCTTCTATTGCCCTTTGAGGAGCAGGGTGTCAAATATTCACAAACCTCTGAGAAAATAATTCACCTCATCTGTCTAAAATGGATAACCCCTTGTTTTAAAATAGTGATCCCTAGTTCTAGATTCTCCAACAAGAGGAAACATCCTCTCTGCATCTACTTTGTCAAGACCTTTCAGGATCTCATAAATTTCAGTCCATGTTCCTCTTTTCTTCTAAACTCTAATGGATACATGCCCAGACTATCCAACCTCTGCTCATAAGACAACCTGCCCATTCTAGGTATCAGCATAGTAAACCTTATTTCAAATGCTTCCAATGCATTTGTATTCTGATTAAATCAGAGTACTCCAGATGAAGTCTCACCAATACCCTATGTGACTGAAGTGCAACCTCCCTCCTTTGTATTCAATTCCCTTAGCAATGAACAAAAACATTCCACTGGCTTTCCTAATTACTCGCTGTACCTGCACCGTTGATTTTTTGTGAATCATGCACTAGGACACCCAGTTCCCTGTCAGAGCTATACAATCCTTCATCACTTACATAGCATGCTTCTTTTTTATCTGTCTTGCCAAAATGGACAATTTCATATTTCCCACATTATTCTCCAATTCCCAGTTTTTTGTCCATTCACTCAACATATTGTTACGAACCAGCAACAAAAGAAACACACTGAGTCATGTATCAGTGTTAAAAACTACTTTATTAATAACTACTTATGATAATAAGAAAAATAAAAGTAAAAATGTTAAATCTTAAACATTAACCCCAAAAGCCACGTACATCGCATGCCAGACGGGAGGATCCCAAAAGACCTGCTGTACGGGGAGTTGGCCTCTGGCAAGAGAGCACAAGGACGGCCCCATCTTCGCTTCAAAGATGTCTGCAGGAGAGATATGAAGTCACTGAACATGAACGTCGAGAGGTGCGAAGAAATTGCAAGTGATTGCTCTCGCTGGAGGCTGGAACTACACAGAGGTCTGAAACGAGGAGTAGAGAAGCTGAGGCTAGCTGCTGAAGAAAAGCGCACTCGCTGGAAAAACAACACCAAAGCAACACAGGAGGACAGCGCCTTCAAGTGCAGTTGCTGCAGCTGAGACTGTCACTCCCATGTAGGCCTCTACAGTCACAACAGACGCTGCTCTATCACTACCGACTGAAGCAAGACTCTCCATACGCAGATCCATGGTCTCGCGAGACTAACGGATACCACCAACCCCAAAAACTAAACTCATAGTGTGTGTGTGGCAAATTCCCAAACTCCAAGTCCAGGAATGGTTCTTAAAGTTCAGTTCAGCAAGTCATAAGGTGAAACGTGAGCAAAGGCTTCTTCAACAACCACCGCTGACTGAAGACAGAATGTAGAGAGAAAATAGAGAGTAATTACGAAATACCTGTTTCCCTCTACAGGTTAACGACAAAGTGGACTCCACCGGATTACTCCAAAAATCCATACATGGATTGTAGTGACAGGCACAGTTACTGTTTTTCATCCATCGATAGAGACTAGCAGGCTGGTGTCTCTCTCTCGCTCTTCTCCTCTGACTGATTCCGACTGACTGCTTCAAAAACGTCATTACGTCCTTTATCTTCTGTTGTCGTAACCACACCACACACACACACACTATGCTCTATCTTAAAGGGACATCCACCAATAGTAACCTAGTCCGTAACAATATCTATATCTCTTTGTAGCCTCCTTTGTATGTCTTCTTCACAACTTACTATCCTAGCTACATTTGTGCCATCAGCAAATTCAACAACCATACCTTTGGTTTAGATATTAGTTATTTCTTTATTAGTCACATATACATCAAAACACAGTGAAATGCATCTTTTTGCGTTACTGAGAATGTGCTGGGGGCAGCCCGCAAGTGTCGCCACTCTTCCAGCGCCAACATAGCATGCCCACAAGCTCCTAACCTGTACGTCTTTGGAATGTGGGAGGAAACTGGAGCACCCAGAGGAAACCCACACAGACACACGGGGAGAACGTACAAACTCCTTACAGACAGCTGCGGGAATTGAACCCGGGTCGCTGGCACTGTAATAGCGTTAAACTAACTGCTACACTACAGTGCCGCCCATCCAAGTTATTTGTATAAATTGTAAAATGTTGAGGCCCCAGCACCGATCCCTGTGGTAAACCACTTTTACCAGCCAGAAAAAGACCAATTAGTTAGCCAAACTTCTATCCATGGCAACATTTTATATTCTACACCATGAACTGTTATTTTCCATAGTAACCTTCATCAAATGTCTTCTGGAAATTGAAATATAGTATATCCCCTAGTTCTCTTTATCCAAACTGCATGTTACTTCTTCATAAAACTCCAATATATTGGTAAACATGACTTCCCTTTTACAAAACCACATAGGATTTGCCTGATTACCTTGTATTTTTCTAAGTGTCCTGCTGCAATATTTTTAACAACAGCTTCTAACATTGTCTCCCTGACTGATGTTGAGCTAACCGACCTGTAGCTTCCTGTTTTCAATCTCCTTCCCTTTTTGAATAAAAGAGTTACATTCTCTATTTTCCAATCCAATGGAATGTTCTCCAAACCTTGGGAATTTTGGAAAAATAAAACCAATCCATCAACTATTTCACTAGCCATTTTGAAGACATATTGAAGAGTATGAGAAAGTAACTTAGTATACAGATCTTCTGTTCTGCATTTATCCAGTGTATAATTTACATGGACATGAATGATTACGCAATTTAAAAAAATGTTGTGGCAGAACCTGGACTGATGGAAACAAATCCTGGTGTCAGTACTGCAACTGATAATTAGGCCTGTTGAGTGATTGAATAAATTAATTCTGATTTAATCATGGTTTTGACGGCACTCTTAAGCAATAACAGAATACCAATTACTTGTGAATGGTCCAAAATAAAACATCTTTTGTTTAATTTTGAATAGTCCTCTTCAAAAATTGCTTGCCTTAATAATCTGTGATTATTTTTAAACTCTCTTATTAGAATCACAGAGTCAAAGTGAGATACAACACAGAAACTGGTCCTTGACCCTGCCAAGTTCATGTCAACCAACAAGCACACATTTTTTACACTTAATCCAACTTTAACCCATTTCATTCTCCCCACATTCCCATCAACTCTCCTCAATTTCTACCATTCATTTACACACTGGGGGCTGTTTACAGTGGCCAATTAAACTGCCAACTTGCACGTTTTTGGGATGTGGGAGAAAAGAGGAGTACCTGGAGGAAATCCACGTGGTCAAAGGGAGAATGTGCAAACTCCACAGACAGCACTGGAGGTCAGGTTCGAACCTAGGCCACTGGAGCTGTAAGGCAGCAAATTCTACAAGCTGCACCACAAATCCTTTTGTTGGTTTCCCCATCTCTGCTACTAGTTCATAAACTAGAGTACTCAGATCTTTGCATTCCTCCAATTCCAGCTTTTTGCCTATCCCCAGTTTCCATTGCCAACTTTGATAAACAACCATATGAACCTTTATCAAATTGCTTAGTTACACTCACACAATAAAAATAGGTTTACTTGGATGAGATCTGCAAGAGAAAGGAGTCAAGTGTTTCCAATTGTTCCACATTTGATGACCAAGCCCAGCTGAAATGAACTACAGTCATTTTCAGAGAGAGAGAGAGAGAGAGAGAGAGAAAGCAATAGAAAGAAGGAAGGAAAGGAAAGAAAGGAAGGGAATAAACAAATGAAAGAATAAAAACACAAATGATGAATGAATTGCATTAATCAAACGTGATAACATCAGTTAAGTGACAGCCCTATTCATGATGCTAATTCCTTCCTTCTACAACTGAAAAAGTACTAAAATCTATAGCTATGCAGCAGAATTATTGCCAATTAGTCCTCAAGTCACACTTACCACACCTTTCTCCCATATGATGGACATCCTGTCTTCTACACCATTCACTCCATTTGGAATCTTTGTAAAATTATCTTTTCCAAAGGCCTTTTGACAGCCATTGAATGTGCAATTGTCTGTTCCTGTCACAGTCAGATCATCACTATGAAATAAGAGAAAATGAAGTGAGGGTCAAGTAGAGTCTGCCAGTGTACTGCTGCACCAAAGGCATCTGATGAAGAAGGAATCCTAATCCATTAAACAGATCTATGCATGTTACAGATATTGGTATTGGTTTATTATTGTCACATATACTGAGATACAGTGAAAAGCTTTTGTTTTGCATGCCATCCAGACAGATCGTGCCATACAGTTACATCAAGGTAGTAAAAAGAAAACAGAATGCAGAATATAATGTTACAGAGAAATTGCAGTTCAGGGAGACAAATAAAGTGCAAGGACCACGACGAGGTAGACTGGGAGATCAAGAGTTCATCCTTTAGTATGTGAGAGGTCCATTCAAGAGTCTGATCCCAGTGGGATAGAAGCTGTCCTTGAGTCTGGTGGATCGTGCTCTCAGGATTTTGTATCTTCTGCCCAACAGGAATGGGAAGAAGAGAGAATGACCGGGGCGGGCGGGGTTCTTGATTATGTTTGCTGTGTTCCTGAGGCAGCGGGAAGTGTGGACAGAGTCAATGGAGGGGAGGTTGGTTTGCCTGATGCTCTGGGCTGTGTTAACAACTCTCTGCAATTTCTTGCAGTCTTGGGCAAAACAGTTGCTATACCAAGTTGTGATTAATCTGGATAGGATGCTTTCTACAGTACATCTATAAAAATTGGTAAGAGTCATCAGGGACATGCCAAATTTCTTTCACCTTCTGAGGAAGTACAGCCAGTGGTTTGCCTTTTTTTTGCCCACAGCATCCACATGGCTGGAACAGGACAAATTGTGGGTGATATTTACACTAGGAACTTGAAGCTTTCAACCATCTCCACCTCAGTCACATGAGGGTTGAGCGCAGTAGGAAAGGATACCAATCATGACACACATCTATAATTACCACTCTATTTGCCTGGACAGCCGCCCCAATGACCTTCATTTGTTTCAGGTTAAAGTGCTCAATAATTGCCATATATCAAGTCATTACTTCCAGTATGATAGGGCTGCAGACAGTGTTTAAAAACTGTGATACCATGGATCTGAGGAAATAGATTATTTCAGTGCACTTGTTGAATCAGTTCTGCTTGTGGAACCCTTGAGGAAAAACATAACTGGGTGCCAAACTAGGTGTTGAAGCAAAAAGCAGATGTAATGATTTCAGGATTATTACCAGAGACATGTGAAAATTGGCCAATAAGATCAAAAAGTTGAACACACAGTTAAAACACTGCTGTAGGAGAAATTGGTTTCAATTCATGGGGTACTGGCACTAGTATTGGGAGAAAACAATGGGATGAGCTTCACTTGAATTGAACTGGAACCAGTGTCCCAGTAAATTGAATAACTAGGGCAGGGGTGGTGATTATAGTAAGAAGAATGTTAGAAGAGAAAAGAAAAGAGTGTAAGGTACAAAAATGGGTAAATGAGTGATGATAGCCAGAATCTATTGGGGCGGCATGGTAGCGTAGCGGTTAGCGCAACGTTATTACAGCGCCAGCGATCAGGGTTCGATTCCTGTCGCTGTCTGTAAGGAGTTTGTGCAGCCACCCGTGTCTGCGTGGGTTTCCTCCGGGTGCTCCGGTTTCCTCCCACATTCTAAAGACGTACGGGTAGGTTAATTTGGGGGTTTAAAATGGGCAGCGCGGACTCGTTGGGCTGGAAGGGCCTGTTACCACGCTGTAAATAAAATTTAAAAAAAAATTTATAGGGACAGAGCATACAAACTCATGGGTACAGCTCCAATTACAATCAGAGTGGGGAATAATGATAAATGTGCAAGACTGAAGGGTTTTCATCTGAATGCATACAACATTTATATCAAGATAGGCAAACTAATCGGACAAAGAGAAATAAATAGATATGATCTAATAGGCATGGTTGAAAAGTGAACAAGCTTCAGAAATAAATATCAGGTTACTTAACTTTAAGGAGAAAAAGGTACATTGAAAAGCAAGAGGGGTAGTCCTAATAATACATGGTATTAGAGAGGAAAGGTCCAAGCTCAGAAAATCAAATAGTAAAATACTTGCTTGTTATATAAAGGATTAACTATTAATCTTGGGCACACTAATGAAATTTACTAGAACAATGATGTACATGCTGATGAGATTTACTGGAATAATGATGTGCGCACTAACTAGATTTACTAGAATAACATTGTGATCTCTTGTAACTATGAATAAGCCATGCAAGTATATTGTGAACAGCATCTGCTGACCTTGCAAGGTCCAGTTATCAGGAGTGTGGTATGCAGTTAGAAATAAGAATGTCCTTTTCTGCACGTGTATAAAAGGGCAGGCTCTGGGACTTTTCTTTGGATGTCACTGAGGACTGGGGTTGGACCAGTGCCTGGAAGATTGAGAATCCAAGCCTGTCGTCAACCTGCAGGAGTCCCTAACGAGCGGAGTAGATCGGTTGCAAGGCAATTGGTTGTGCAAGTAGACTTACCTTCTTTCTGTCTGTATTATTCATTGCAACAATAAAGCCCTCATTCTATTAATATCATCTTGTCCTTTGCCTTTCTTTTAAATGAACATTAGTCATGATTCTGAAAGAACACTTTCTGTAGAGCAAAGTGCTCATGCAACACCACGTGGTTCATACAAAATATGAGGAAAGTATTGGTGGCAGTTATCAATAAGCACCCAAATAGTAGTTGTAATGTAGGGCACAGTGCAAGTCAGGAAATCAGACAAGCATGCAAGAATACACAGTAAACAGTTAACATGAGGGACTTGAATCTACACGTATGCTGGGTAAACCAAAACACCAGTAATAATAGTGTGGATTAATAAGGAATGTATACAAGTTGGTTTTCTAGATAACCAACTTGGGAACAGGCTATTTTAGATCTAGTATTATTAATTAACCCTTTGTCATTGCATAACCTTGGAGTTAAAGGGATTTTTGGAAAGTGGCAAAATTATGATAATCTTTTATGTTAAATTCACTAATAAATCATTGTAATAAACTACAGCAACTTACTTTAATCAAAAACCAGGATCTTAAAACTAAATCAAACAACAAAGGTATGAGGTGTGATTGGCCAAGGTGAGCTGGGAAACTACACTAGATGGAATGACAGCAGACAAGAAAGGCTAATATTTGAAGATTACATATGTATTTAATTGTAAACTTCTCTTTAAGGGATAAAGCCTAACTGGAAAAAGTAGTCCAACTATTGCTAATAAATGTTGAAGATGGTATTAGACAAAGGAAAAGGCTTATTTATTGCCAAAAAGAGCAAAATATTTGTAAACTGGAAAAGTTTCAGAGTTTCAGCAAAGGAGAAGCAAAACATTGAAAGGGAAAGTGAGAGTAGAATATGAAAGCAATCTGGGGAGAACTTCATTAGTTTGAAAAAAAAGGATCAATTAGCAAAGGTTAATGCAAGTTCCTTACAGACTGAAACAAGGTATAGTAAATGGGAATAAAGATACTGCAGAGGTTTAAATCCTTTTTGTTTACCCTCACTGAAAAAGGCAAAAAATCTCCCAAAAATAATAGAGATAAACAGGTCCAGACAGGATGAGGAGTGGAAGAAACGAGCATTGGGTAATAAAACATAATTGGACAAATTAGTGAGACTGAAAGCCAATAAATTCCCAGGACTCTGATCTGCAGCCCAGGGTTTGACAGAGGACTCTGGAGATGGCAGATCCACTGACTGTCATCTTCCAAAATTCCATGGATTCTAGAACAGTTTCCATAGACTTCAAGATAGTTAAACTTCATCTCAGCATTAAAGAAAGAGAGAAAACCAAGTCCTGCAATCAGTCGGAATCTATTATTAAGGAATTAGTAACAAGGAACTTACAAAATAATAATAGGATTGGGTAGAGTCAATATGGATTTATGAATGAAAAAGGAGTTAGAATAAACAGGTAATTTTTGGATTGGCCAGTTGCTACTTGTGGGATAGTGCAGGGATCTGAGCTGGGGATTCAGCTGTTCACAATCTACATCAAAGATCCACGTGAGGATACACAAGTGTAATATATCCATATCCACCGATGACACAAAGCTGGGTGGCAGTGTCGTTTGTGAGCAGGATGCAGAAAGGTGTCAAGCCAAAAATGATGAGCTAAGGAAATGGGTGATGAGGACACAGCAGATGGAATATAATGGGGAAAAATCTGCAGTTATTTATGTTGATTGAAAAAAATAGAAAAACATTTTGTTTTGAAATGGTGAGGACTGAAATGGTGAGGACTACATACCAGCAACAAAAGAAACACACCGAGTCATGAATAAGTGTTAGAAACTATTTTATTAATAACTACTTATGATAATAAGAAAAATAAAAGTAAAAATGTTAGAGTGTTAGAAGTAAAAATGTTAGATATTAAACATTAACCCCAAAACTAAACCCGAAGTGTGTGTGTGGCAAATTCCCAAACTCCAAGTCCAGGAATAGTTCTCAAAGTTCAGTTCAGCAAGCCATAAGGTGAAATGTGAGCAAAGACTTTTGCAAAACCACCGTTGACTGAAGAGAAAATGTAGAGAGAGAAAAGAGAGAAATTACAAAATCCACATGTTCCACGATGGAACCCATAAAACACCTCAGTCACTGATGATCTCCACTGCTTTGTTTCAAAGTATCTGCCACCCCGAAAGGCATTCAAGACGTGGCTGTCCACACAAATACCTGTCTCCTTCTACAGGTCAACGACAAAGTGGACTCCACTGGATTATTCCAAAAATCCATACGTGGACTGTAGTGACAGACACAGTTATTGCTTTTCATCCATTGCAGAGACCAGCAGACAGTGTCTCTCTTTCTCCTCCCTCTTTCTGACTGAACCAAAATATCAGCACGTCGTTATCTCCTGCTGTTGTCATAATAATGCCACACACACACTACTGTACTATGTCTTAAAGGGACATTCACCAAATAGTAACCTAATCTGTAACAGTATTCAAAGCGACCCAAATCTCCTTGTACAAGATTCAATGAGTGCTAACATGCAGAGAAAACAAATACTAGGAAGACAAATGATATGCTGGCATTTATCATAAGAGGATTTGAAAATCAGAATAAAGATGTCTTCCCAAAATCCTACACAGCCCTTCTGAGACCATACCTGGAACACTGTATACCCCACCAAAGAAAGGATATATTTTTGATAAAGAGAGTGCAACAAAGGTTCACCATATTGATTCCTAAAATGATACATTTGTCCTCTGAGGAGGCATTAAGCATTCTGCATCTATACTGTCTGGAGTCTGGAAGAATGAGAGGTAACCTCATTGAAACATTTTGTACTTATGGGGCTTGACAGAACAAATGCTGGGGTGATGTTGCCCCCAGCTAAAATGTCCAAAAACAAGGGGTCACAGTTTCAAAATAAAAGGTTAGCCATTGTGGACCAAAATGAGAAGGAATTTCTTCACCCAGAGGGCAGTGAATCATTGAATTCTCCTCCCAGCAGGGGGCTGTGGAGGATCTTGTACAGTACATTCAAAACAGAGATCAACAAATTTTCGCATGTTAAGGGAATCACGAAATATAAAGTTAGTATAGGGAAGGAGGTGTTGTGGTAAAAGATAGCCCACGATCTGAGTGAATGGCAGAGCAGGCACCAGGAGCCAAAGGGCTACTCCTGCTTCGAGTTCTTATGATCTTAGAAACGACATGTCATGGATAAAACAGATGTCTTCTACGATTATGACCGATGTATTCAGTCTGTGGTGCCGTTGAACTAGGCAGCTGAAATAGTTCATTCTCTCCATTTCACAACACAGTCTGGGCAATGAGCATTGCTGAAGGTATAAATGAAAAAATTCAAGTTTCCTATTACTAACTTTTTGAGCAGCCACACTGAAAGTATTCTCTCTATTATTGCCAGTTGATTTTACTTAACTATTATTTTCTGTGACAACTTATTTCACAATGTTTAGTTAGTACTTTCTCGGCCTCATTTTACAACTGCCAGTCTAGAAATTGATATCCTGTTGAAAGAATGTGCAAAAGTAGCATTGCTGCACTGATTTGTTCTGCTGGCCCCAAGGAATAATTTTCAGCAGCACACTTGTAATTTTCTTTCTCGATTTCACAGCCAGTAGCCAGACTGAAGGAAGGAGGGGATATCCTGCCCAGAAGGCCAATGCTGTTTGAGCCATAGAGATACAAAGGGAATTATCAGAAAGAATATGCAAGCATGAGCAAGATTTGAAAAGGATGGGAGTGTACAACTGGAGGGTTTAGAAGTCCAATCCAGAAGGGCTCAGAACATTGGAGGTGACATGGATGCAAGGACAAGGTTAAGATTGCAGATACAGGGTCAAATGACACTCAGTGTGTGACCTATGGATGCAAGTCAGAATGGGGATTGTAGGTGAGGGGATTGGGAATTGTTTGCAGAATATGTCCAAGAACAAGGTTGGTGTGTGTCTGTGTGGGGGGTGGGGGGGTGTGGGGGAAGAGTTTGGGGTGGAAGTTTAGTGGTGGCAGTATGTCAAGAAAGTACTCAAAAGTTGTGCCTTAAGAGGCATTTAGTTACTGGATTGGACACTTCTCACTAGTGGAGCTCAAACGGAGACCAACCACTGACATACTCCTTCCATGTAGATTCAGGCTGGCCCAGTCAGAATTCTGCACTTTGTTACCTTGAGTAGTTCTCATGGCTGTCAAAGATCAGTCATTACCTGGACCCAAGACCTCTAATTTACGTCATGAATAGTGAAAGATGGCACAGCATAAAGGGTGGTCTCATCAGCTGTGCAGCTTAAGCTGAAAGCACATCAAACGCACCAGTATGTTAGTTTCAACTGGAATTGCCCAGCTAATTTCTATCGCAGCATCATGCAATCTAGAAACTCTGCCAGTACTGTTCCACTCTGGAAACATAATGCTGAAAAATGTCAGCACTGTATGATCTAAATTTCTGGATATGTTTTTGCTTGCTAAATAATGACATCAAAGTAGCACTGTAGTGTTATAATGCTCACCTTCATTCACATCTTCATAAAGTTAACATTTGCAAGGTATGTTTCCACAATACTCACTTTGCCAGCAAGTCCATGAGGTATCCTGGTGTAGTGGGGTCAGGTCTTAGTGGAGGTCCCATGACATAAGCAGCAGCTTTGCGCCAGTCTTTGTCCCAGTATGAAGTCCCATCAGTCCCTAGACTGGCTGCAATAGGTTCTCCGAAGACAACCTTCCCTATACAAGTTTTGTTGGAGACAAATCTAATTAGATCACAAAATGACAAAACTTCTTGTTGAAGGTATTGCTATTCTTGTGTGTTAGTGTACATACAAATGTGACTGAAGCAGTCACAACCATGTTCAACCAGAAGTGCCAAATAAATGATCCATCTTGTCTTCCTCCTGAGATCCCCAATATCACAGATGCCAATTCAATTTGCTCCACATGGCATCAGGAAATGACTGACAGCACTGGATACAGCAAAGGCTGTAGGAATCAACAATATCCCAGCTGGCGCACTGAAGGCCTGTGTTCCAAAACTCTTCGTGAAGTTTCAGTACACCCACAACACAGGCACTCACCTGTGGAAATAGCCCAGGTATGTTCCTTTCACAAAAATGAAGACAAATCCAATCCATTTAATTATAGCCCAATCAGTCAATCATCAACAAAGTGATCCACACTGTCATTGATAGTGCTATAAAGCAGTGCTTACTCATGAATGACCTACTCATCAATGCTCAGTTCCAGACATCATGGCATATGATGGAATTCTCTCCACTTGCCTGGATGAATGCAGCTTCAACAAAACTCAAGCAGCTCAATAACATATAGGACAAAGCAGCCCACTTGATAGGCACCCCACCATTATAACCATTCATTCACTCCACCATTAACACACAGTAGCAGCAGTTTGCACCATCTACAGGATGCACTGCAGCAATTCACCAAGACTCCTTAGACAGCATCTTCCAAATCCACGACTGCTTGCAGCTAGAAGGAGACGGGCAGTAAATGCACGGGAACACCACCACCTGGAAGTTGCCTTCCGAGCCACACATCATCCTGACTTAGAAATATTTTGCCATTCCTTCATTGCTGGGTCAAAATGACTGAACTCTCTCCCTAATAGCATTGTTGGTGTACCCACATCTCAAGGACTGCAGTGGTTCAGAAAAGTAGCTCACCACCACCTTCAAGGGTAATTAGGGATGGGCTACCTCTGAATGCTAGTTCAGCCTGCAAAGCTTACATTCCTTGAATGAATAGAAAAAAAACTGCTTGATTGGATTGGGAGATGCTATTGAGTAGCCTGGGTGAGTAAATGTGGTGCACTTTTTAGCTGGTAGACTCTACCTGAAAGATTAATTCCCTCTGCCACTGATGAATGGTGACTGTAGAGTCTACCAGCTAAAAAGTGCACCACATTTACTCACCCAGGCTACTCAATAGCATTTCCCAATCCTATGACCTCTATCAAAATGTCACGCTCCATAATTCCAGCAGATTTCCTTGAGGGGTTTTTGTAGGGAACATGGTTATCATCACCTTTTCCAAGGCAATTAAGGATGCAAAATAAAATGCTGGCTTTGCCATCAATGCTGGCTTTGCCGGGTGCTCCGGTTTTCTCCCACATTCCAAAGACATACAGGTTAGGAAGTTGTGGGCATGCTATGTTAGCGCCAGAAGCATGGCAACACTTGCAGGCTGCCCCCCAAATCACTACGCAAAAAGATGTATTTCACTGTGTGTTTCGATATACATGTGACTAATAAGGATATCTTATCTTATAATTTTGCCTGTACTCTCTCAGTCCTGATGCAGGATCTCAACCCGAAATGTCAACTATCCTTTTGCCTCCACAGATGCTGCTTGACTCACTGGATTCCTCCAGCAGTTTGGTTTTCCCTCCAGATTCCACCATCTGCAGTCTCTTGTGTCTCCAAAGAGCAAAATTTCAGTTTGCAGGTAGACAGAGCTTAGAATTTGGTAATGCAAAGGGCAAGTTTGGGAACTGTCGGTGGAATATTTTCAAACTTTACATCATTGGGTTGGCACAGAGTCAGAGTCATTCTCCACTGAATAACTTTTAATCTTTTAACCAGTGAAGTATCACTGTCTACCATTAGATACATTTAACATATTTTAACATTAGCATTACTGGTGCTTTTAAACAAAGCTGTGACCTATGATGGGAGACTATGGCACTTAATACAAGTTGTAGGTCTAGCATCAAACTATTTTACAGATACTAATTATATAAAATGTGTGTTGCAATTACTCTAAAATAGTGTTGTTTCTTGGTCTTCTTTAACTTTGTATGTTCATGGGCCATTATCAAGTTAAGTGACTGGCAAGTTGATCTCCTTCCATTCTATCAAATGCTTTTGTTTCAAGTGACTTTTTGTTATTCACTGTCTTTGGGGAACCAAACTTGCATTCAGCACTTTGTTCTGTCAGTACTATTTTGATCTGAAATTAGCTGAGGAGATCTACAAACAAAAGAAACTGCAAAAAAAAATTGTCAAAATCCATAAATGGACAGTAATCCTAGCTCCACATGGCCAGGTTAATAGTGTCATGCTTCACAGAAAACCATTTTAATTGTTTAACCAGTAAAACGTCTTCACAGGTTAAAATGCATTTTCAATTAAAATACATGCCCTTGACTGTCAAGTGTGGTATCTGGCACCCTCATGAGGTCTTACATGGCATTTGACTTTACCATGTTAACCATGGAATTGTAAACATTATATTCTGAAAATACTGAAACCTAACATATTGAAATGTTTTATTCTAAATTAACCTTCAGCTTTGTACATACTCACTTACTGTGTACTTACTAGTTCATAACTTTGTTTATTATTTGATCACACATTCTGCATTATTTTCACACGTTCGATTGGCTACTTATTTTAACAATGACAACAAAAGACATTCAATAAAGACAGTGGCATTCTAACAGTTCTCTGGTAGCTGTGCATAATAACCACAAAGAATCTTACACACACATACATCACAAAGGGTGGCTCGTTTGCATCTGTACTGGATTTTGCCCAAAAACTTCAGTCTCAGTTTCCAACTTTATCCTTACAGCCCTGCCGATTAATTCCTCTCAAATAACCACAATTCACTTCTGAAAGAAACTACTTCCTCCTGCTCCCACCACCCTATCAAACAATGCACTCCAGATTACAAGTAAAAAGCCCTTCAATGCTTCTTTTTGCCCATCACTTTAAGCCTGCATTCTCTGGTTACTTTCTTTTTCTGCACCAAAAAGAGTTCTTACTTTTTGCACAAAAATATTAAGAGGTCACAAAGGTTGCAAAAGAAAAACAAACTCAATTATGGCAATACAAGAAAGAAAGAAATATTAATCTATTCTACAAGTTCACAAATCATAGATTAAAAATTAGGACAGAGGTAGGTCCACTAAGGGACACACATAATGAACCTACTGGAATTGAATTAATATTAAATATAACTCAGTATTTCTCAAGGAAAATAACCATGACCTTAGTAGGAAAAAAAGGGATAGTAAGGGGAAGAAAACCCATAAACTTGGAATGGATAGCACTTGTACATGCAAAATGTTTGACAAAAGTACTGACATTATACAATAAAAGTTATTAGAAAGGAAATAGAATCAGAAGACAACTAACGCTACTTTATTTTTTTTAGAAAAAGGTAGGTTAATTGGTTTAACATTGGTGATAAGAAAGATAACAAGATCCTTACTCAAAAGTGCAAAAGAAAAACAGAACATGAAAATAATACAAAAAAAGTGTAGCAGTCACCACAAATTCCAGAGGGAAAAGGTAACACCTGACTAACCTTATTGAATTCTTTAAATATATTATGGAAGGACTAGCCAAGAATAATGCAGTAATATATTTGGATTTTCAGAAGAATATTTAAAGAATTTCATACAGAATCTTGAGTAAGTTCATAATATGAAAAATCAGAAGCTAACTAGTAGAATGGATAACAAACTCCTTACCCAGAGAGTGGCCAACAGATAGTGCACTCTAGCACAAGGACTAGATAAGACAAATAGTATGGATGTGGATACATCTCAGAAGGAAAAAAATGACTGCCATAAATTAAAGCCATCATTATGGGGGTTTCTAATTATCATTAGGCTGACCAGCCTGTAACTGCTGAGTTTCCATTTTGTTTTGAACAGGGGTCCAAGGTTTGCAACCCTTCAGTCCTCTGGCATTATTCCAGGACTGGGGAGTGTAAGATTTTGACAGCATCTCCACAATTCTTGCCCTTATTTCACTCAGTAATCTAGGATGCACCTATCTGGTCCATGTGACTTTGCTACTTTAAGCACTCACTACCTTTAAGTACCACTTCTTTATCCATTTTTATCTTATTAGCCTCATTACTGCCTCTTCCTTTATTACTATATTGACAGTATCCTCTTCTTCAGTAAAGACAGACTTTAAGACAAGATCTGAATTGGTTGTGATCACTCACAACTGAGTAATCAGTAACACATACAAAAAGTGCTGGAGGAACTCAGCAAGTCAGGCAGCACTGATGGAGCGAAATAAACAGTCGATGTTTCAGGTCGAGACCCTTCAAGACTGGGCCAGTCCTGATGAAGGCTCTCGACCCGAAATGTCGACTGTTTATTTCTCTCCATAGTGCTGCCTGACCTGTTGAGTTCCTCCAGCACTTTTTGTGTACGTCGCTCCACATTCCAGCATCTGCAGAATCTCGTGTCTGAGTAGTCAGTAAATTGTTATTAGATGAATTCCTTATGCTCGTGACTGCTACAAATCCATTCATGATTGTTCCTTCAGTGCAGCTCCCTCAGAGAGAAAGGGATCAGTGAATTAACATTCCAGTACATAACTCTGCAAATTGATAAATTATTGTCACACATACCAAGGTACAGTGAAAATCTTTGTTTTGTATGCCATCCATACAGATCATTTCATTACAGTAGTGCATTGAGGGGCGTGTTGGAAAACTGAGGAAAACTTTATAAATCAGTTGTGTGAGAAAGAAACAGGATTGAATGTCCACCATTTCTTACCTTCTCTCCGTGCACTGGCAATCACATTAGCAGCAGATTTACTCATTACATGAACTATATAGATGGGACAGTTAACACAACTGGCTATAGTAATTGCCCTTTGTGTGGCTTCAGCCTCCACTGCTTCAGGTCGACAAAGTTCATGACCTTCAGGCCCAGAAATTCCCATTGCAAGCATTTGCTTTGCACCCTGCAAAAAAAAATAATTTGAACTGTACATTTTTTTAAAATATGGTAGAAAGTAAAAGTCTGCAAAAATTTACAACGTTCTTATAACTTTCCTCACATTTCTGCCTTAGAACAAATAGCTCAATTGGTAGGAACCTGCAGTTCCCCTCCATGTCAGAAACTATCCTGCCTTGGAAAAATATTGTTGCTTTTTCATAGTCATTGGGCCTAAATTCTGGAATTTCCTACCCAGCAGCACTGTGGCAGTAACTTCACCTCAATGACTGTATGGTTCAACACCACCTTCTCAGGGGCAACGAGGGTTGGGTAATAAATGTCTTTGCCAGTAACACTCATTTCCTAAAAAACAGCCATTTAATTCACCATCCAACTCCCACTCTGATCTTTCAATCTGCAGCCTCCTACACTGTTTAGTTTGTTGCAATTGTAAAGGTTAGATCACTGGATATTCCATTTGTGGTGTTTGGGTGGATCTGAGGATTCCCAGACCTGCCCTTCAGCCTCTCTATTGGCACCCTAACTCAAAACCATATGCGATGGCAATCTTTCTTTGTATAAGTGGGAAACCTTATATAATACAGGAATACTGCCAACCCTAGTGTACACCAACACAGGCCTCCAGTACTTTTCCTGACGCTTAGTTGATTTTGGAGACACAGAAGGAGAGCGTAAAACTTCAGAGTAGAAAATGACAAGTTACTGGACTCTAAAATGTCAAGCCTTAACTCCTTCCTCATGCTCATTGTGTGCTACTCGTTGTGACATCATGTTTTACAACTCCTTCAGTATCAACATCGGCTCTGTTAAATTGATTAATTTATATCCATCGTAGAGTCATAGGACTAAGTCCTCAATGACATTAAGCACCCTTTTACACTAATCCTATGCACATCCCATTTTATTCTCCCTACATTCCCCAGGTTCTACCACTTATCTACACACCAGGGATAATTTCCGGTGGCCAATCAAACTACCAACCTGCACACCTGTGGAATATGGGAGGAAACACAGGCATTCACAGGGAGAATCACACATATTGGAGGTCAGGATTGAACTGGCAAGAAGAAGTCACTAGAATGGCGAGGCAGCAGGTTTACAAGTAGTACCATTGTGCCACTTCTCCTGCTAATCACTAAGAAGACAAAAGCTGTAATCTTTAATCCATGATATTAACCATATACCTTTGCCATTAATTGACATCCCATCCTAGTCCCTGACTCACATTGAACCACTGTCTTTGCCATCAGCAGCCTGGTTGATCCAGAGCTGGTTTTCCAAACCCATTTACTCTCTGTTATACACAGTCTTCCTCCACATATGTAATATGGCCTTGTGTTGAAACCTTTCACATTTTTGTAATTTCTACAGCATGAATATAACATACTCCCCATTTCTGCCTTCTCACCCCTGCCTTCCATTATTTTCAGCGTTGCAAATATTACCTTAACCCATGCTATATCCTTTGCCTACCTACATTGGAATGCTGCCCTCAACTGCCTTCAATTTAAAAATCTCATTTATGCATTTAAGCTACCCCTCCTAATATTTCTTTATTTGGCTCATTAAGTCCACTTGTGCCTCCTTGAAGCATCTTGGGACATTTTTGCCAGTTAAAGGGGCTAAACAAATGCAAGCTGTTGTTGCTTTTACTATTCAATTGCAAACAAAGCATTATAACTCAAGTATTTACCAGCATATGAGCATTTGCCTCTTTTACAGGATTGTTAAATCGATGACGTTGTATGGGGGGGGGGGGGTGTGACTTACTACCTATATATCAGCCCTCCCTGTCACAGAGCTAGGGGCTGGATGTGTAATACATTTGGATCCACTGTTCAGCAAGTCACTGCTCTGCTTGTGGGATCAATAACAATTCACGAAGGATCACAGAACTGTAGAAAATCTACAGCACAGAAACGAGCCCTTTCAACCCATCTTGTCCATACTAACCATAATGCCTGCCTATGCCAATCCCATTTGTCTGCATTAGGACCACCGCCCTCTACACCTTTTTTAACCAAGTACCTGTCCAAATGCCTTTTCCACTACCTCCTCTGGCAGCTCATTCCACATATTCACCACCTTCTATATGGAAAAACTTGCCCTTCAAATTTCTCTCCTCTCACCTTAAACCTGTGCCCTCTGGTTCTAGATTCTAACTCTCTATCTTATCCACGCTCCTCAATTTTATGAACCTCTACAAGTTGACCCTTCAGCCTCCTACATTCCAGTGAGAATAAACCCAGCCTATCCAATTTCTGTTTATAACTATAAGCCTCCATTCCAGGCAGCATCCTAGTGAATATCTTCTGCACTCTCTCTATTGCTACCACATCCTTTCTGTAGTGTGGTGACGAAAACTGTACCCAATACTCAAAGTGCAGTCTAACCAATGTTTTGTACAACTGCAATATGATGTCCCAACTCTTATACTCAGTGTCTTAGTCTACGAAGGCAAGCATACCAAATGCCTTCTTCACCAACCTATCCACCTTTGTTGTACTTTCAGGGAACTATAGACTTGCAACCAAGGTCTCTCTGCCAATCAATGCACCTAAAGTCCCTGCCATTTACTCTATACATCCTAACAGAATTTTACTTCCCAAAGTTCATTACCTTGCACATGTCTGGATTAAATTCCAACTGCCACTGCTCTGCCCAACACTCCAGATACCTTATATCCCATTGTATCCTACGACAAACTTCTTCACTATCTATTACTCCACTAATTTTCCTGTTGTCTGCAAAATTACTAATCATCCCAGACATTTATATATTACAAAGGTATGAGCACTAATCCATACAGTACACCACTTGTTACAGACTTCCAGTCATGAAAACACACAACTACCACCCTCTGCCTCTTATCACCCAGCCAGTTTTGGATCTATTTTGTCAACATGCCTCAGATACCTTGTGCATTAACCTTCTGGACCAAAATACAGTACCATGCAGGACCTTGTCATAAACCTTACTAAAGTCCATGTAAACTACATCTACCACTCTGCCCCCATCAATCTTCCTAGTCATCTCCTCAAAAAGATGTAGGTTTATAAGACATGATTTCCCTTGCACAAAGCTACGCTGACTCCTTCTAATAAGCTCTTGCCTTTCCAAGTGAACGGGAATCCTGTCCCTTAGAATCATCTCCATGAATTTCCCTACCACTGATGCAAGGCTGACCAGCCTGTAGCTTCCAGGCTTATCCCTACTGCCCTTTGTGAACATGGGGACAGCATTAGGTAGCCTCCAGTTTGCTGGTTCCACATCCCTAACTAACTTTGCAGGTATGTTGCAGTTTTAACTCATAAAACTGAACCATCCCATATTAGAAATTCAGATTTATGGCACAGAAAGAAGCCATTCATCAATATTTACAGGAGCAATCCCATTGCCATGATATTTCTCTATTGGCTTTCACCTTTCCCTCTTTACATAGTGATCAATTCATCCCTTAAAAACAGAGCCATTACTAATCCATTATAAAAATCATCACTTCAGATAAAATCAAAATGAAGTGGGGTAAGAAGTTAGACTCTGTATTCAAACAAATGTCCTATCCTGGTGAAGGGATACCGAGTACAAAGTAGATATTGCACCCGTTTTTGCAATGTTTGATAATGAAAATAACAGCCTGTGTCACGAACCAGCAACAAAAGAAACACACTGAGCATGATTCAGTGTTAAAAACTATTTTATTAATCACTACTTATGATAATACGTAAAATAAAAGTAAAAATGTTAGTATGTTAGAATTCAAAAATGTTAAACCTTGAACGTTAACCCCAAAACTAAACTCTTCGTGTGTGTGTGTGACAAAGTCCAAAACTCCCAGTTCCGGAATGGTTCTTAAAGTTCAGTTCCGCAAGCCATAAGGTGAAACATGAGCAAGGGCTTCTTCAACAACCACCGTTGTCTGAAGATAAGATGTAGATGTAGAAAAACATAGAGAGAGTACATACGAAATCCAAATGTTCCACGATGGAACCCAAATGACACTTCAGTGTTTATTCGGTAGTGACTTCCTCACCCCGAAATGCATCCAAATCGTGGTCGTTCACACACAAATACCTGTTTCCTTCTACAGGTCAGCAACAAAGTGAACTCCACCGGATTACTTCCAACTTCCATACATGGATTTCTACGGCAAACACAGTTATTGTTTCTCATCCATCGATAGAGAAAACAAGCAGGCTGGTGTCTCTCTCCCTTCTCTCTCTCTCTCCTTCTTCTTCTGACTTCTTCAACAACGTTATTACGTCCTTTATCTTCTATTGACGTAAGCACGCCCCACACACACATACACACACACTCTCTATCTTAAAGGGACTTTCACTGAGTCCGTAACACCTCCCACCTAAAAAAAAAATTTTCCCAAGAAAAATTTTAACCGCGCATAGTTAGTAATGTTAATAATTATCATGCTACACAACTACAGAATATCAGATTAGTACAGATACATGTTTCCCATTTAACATCGAGAAAGACAATCAGCAATCACATTATCTTTGCCTTTAATGTGAGTTATCATGAGATCAAACTCTTGCAAAATTAAACTCCAGTTTAACAGCCTTCTGTTCTTGTTTTTGACTCGGCTCAGAAACACCAATGGGTTATGATCTGTATACACAGTCAATGGTTTCTGAGTGGTGCAAACATATACACTGAAATGTTGCAAGGCTAAAACAAGCGACAGTAATTCTTTCTCTATGGTGGAATAATTCTTTTGATGCTCATTAAATTTCTTTGAAAAGTAAGCTACAGGATGGTCAATATCATCAAGGTCACCCTTCTGCAACAACACAGCTCCTGCAGCTTCATCACTGGCATCTACTACTAATGAAAATGGCTTTTCAAAGTCAGGTGTTTTGAGCACAGGATGGTAGCATAAAATGGCTTTCAGCTTCTCAAATGCTTCTTGACAAGAATCTGTCCAAACAAACTTTACTCCCTTCTTCAGAAGATTAGTTAGGGGAAGAGCAATATCAGCAAAGTTTTTACAAAATTTTCGATAATATCCAACCATTCCCAAAAATCTTCTAACAGTCCTCGTACCTGTGGGAATAGGGAACTCAGATATCGCTTGAACTTTTGCCTGAACAGGAGCTTGCTTGCCTTGATCTACAACATAACCAAGATACGTCACAGTGGCATGGCCAAATTCACTTTTAGCCAAGTTAACTGTAAGGTTAGCCTTGGAAAGTCTTTCAAACAACCTTTCTAACACAGAGATGTGATCCTCCCATGTATCATTCCCAATCACTAAGTCGTCAATGTAGGCATCTGTATGTTTTAACCCATGAATCACTGAATTAATTATTCTTTGAAATGTTGCCGGAGCATTTTTCATTCCAAATGGCAAAACATTGTATTCATACAATCCAGAAGGGGTTACGAAGGCTGAAATCTCCCTTCCTCTATCTGTTAATGGAACACACCAGTACCCTTTTAATAGGTCAATCTTTGTAAGAAATTTTGCCTTTCCCACTCTGTCTATGCAATCATCCACCCTAGGAATAGGGTAAGCATCTGACTTTGTTACAGCATTCACTTTCCTGTAATCTGTGCAAAATCTAACAGTTCCATCAGGTTTAGGTACAATAACACAGGGCGAACTCCAATTTGAAGTAGAATGTCTAATAATATCATTTTCCAACATGTATTTTATTTCCTGATCAACAGGTTTACTTTTTTCTACATTCATTCGATATGGGTGTTGTTTGATTGGTTTTGCATCCCCAACATCAACATCATGGGTAATTATCGATGTTCTGTTTGGAACATCTGGGAACAGATTTTTAAATTTTAAAATTAATTCTCTCATCTGTTGTTTTTGTGAAACTTGTAAATGGTCCAACTTCGTTTCAAGGTTCTCCAGGATATTTTGGTTTTTTAGTTTCGATGGAACAATATTTGGTCAAAATTGGCCTTCCTCAACATCAACATCAGGCATTCTAGAAACAACCTTTACACCATCCACCAAGGCCACAACTGAATCCCTCTCATAATAAGGTTTTAGCATATTTACATGACAGAGTTGTGTTTTCTTGCGTCTATCTGGTGTTTTGATTGTATATATTAAATCAGTCACTCGAGATTCAATAGCATAGGGTCCAGAAAAACGAGATTGCAATGGATTATTTTGGCTAGGGAAAAATACCAACACCTTTTGCCCCACTGCGAATGTCCTAGGCCGAGCACGTCTATCAAAATATGTCTTCATTCTTATCTGGCTTGTTTTCAAATTCTCTCTCGCTAGCTGGCAGACTCTTTCCAACCGAGTTTTAAATTTTTGGACATAGTCCAACAGACTCAAGTGAACTTCCTCATTAACCCACTGCTCTCTCAACAACTCCAAAGGTCCTCTCACCCTATGTCCAAACACAAGCTCAAAAGGACTAAATCCTATTGACTCCTGGATGGATTCTCTAACGGCAAACAAAAGTAAATGGATACCTTCGTCCCAATCCTTGGTGTTTTCAAAGCAATAAGTCTTCAGCATATTTTTGAGAGTAGAATGAAATCTCTCCAGAGCTCCTTGAGATTCTGGGTGATATGCAGATGATACAATCTGCTTTGCTCCCAGCTCATAGACTATTTGTTGAAAAATTTTTGACATAAAATTACTACCTTGATCAGATTGGATTTCTTTTGGCAAACCAAACAAGGTAAAAAATTTTACAAGAGCCTTTGACACCGTCTTGGCCTTAATATTTCTAAGGGGTATTGCCTCTGGAAATCTAGAAGTGGCACACATGATGGTTAACAAATACTGATTTCCAGTCTTAGACTTTGGTAATGGGCCAACACAGTCCACAGTCACCTTCGAAAAGGGCTCACCAAAAGCAGGAATTGGTTTCAATGGAGCCACAGGGGGTTTTTGATTTGGTTTACCTACCATCTGACATGTGTGGCAGGTTCGACAAAACATCACCACATCTTTTCTCAAACCCGGCCAATAGAATTGTTTCAAGATCTTCCCTACAGTTTTATTCACACCAAAATGACCACCCAAAGGCATACTGTGGGCCAGGTTTAAAATCTCATCCCCATAAACTTTTGGAACAACAACCTGATGAATAACTTCCCATTCCTCAGTAACAGGAACATGAGGAGGTCTCCATTTCCTCATTAACACTCCATTTTTGACATAGTATCCAGTTGGCACTTTTTCAATCTCCTCACATGAGAGTGCTTTTTCTTTCAATTCTGTCAATTCAGGGTCCTTTGTCTGTTCCACCATAAAATCCTTCCTCGACAAAGACAAATCTTTAAATTCAGGCTCACTATAAGGATGTTGATCCTCCAATGAAGACAGAAAAGTCTCAGATAAGGCATCATAATTTTCTTCCTGTTTAGGACTGTCACAAGGAACCACATCAGACTGCATCGGACTGTCTGTCTTGGCTAATTCTCTAGCTCGAGTCACCGCACATGATGGGTAAACATCTGGATCATTCTCAGACTCATCAATCCTTGGTTTGGTCGTTAACCGTACCACAGGAACAATTTCTCCATCTGCAAGGTCATTTCCCAATAACAAAGAAACTCCTTCCACTGGCAAACTAGGTCTTATCCCTATCTCGACTGGTCCTTCTACGAACTTTGACTTTAAAATCACCCTGTGTAAAGGGACAGACATGGTCTCACCTGTAACCCCTCGTACTAGATTTACCTCACCAGTGTCACTTTCTTCACCAAAATTTAAAACACTGTCCAGCAAGAGAGATTGACAAGCCCCAGTAACTCTAAGAATTTTCACTGGCACCTGGGGTGACTCATCATTCAGTGAAACAAAACCCTCTGATAGATAAGAACGGAATTCCTTTCTCACCTCCACCAACTTTTCAGCCTTTACCTCTTGCAAGGACTGATCTTTAACAGCATCTCCTAAACCTTTTTGATTTTTAATTGCCTGAAAGCAAGCATTGGGCACAGCTTCCTTCCTTTTCTTCAAAAGGGCACAATTAGCTATCACATGGCCAGGTTTCTTACAGTAATAACAAGTACGCTCAAAAGGTTTCTCCAGCCCTGGCTTCTTTTCATCTTTTCCTTTTTGATTACCTCCCAATTTAATCTCCGGTTTACCTGGATTGTCCTTGTAACTCTTTTGAAAGGTTTTAGGTTGTCCCCATTTTGATTTATGGGTTAAAGCATAATCATCTGCCAACCTAGCAGTTTCTTGTAAAGTTTCCACTGCCTTTTCATTTAAATATGTTGTTAATTCAGCTGGAACACATCTTTTAAAGTCTTCCACTAGTATCAATTCTGTCAATTTATCATAATCCCCATCTACATTTTTAGCCAGGCACCATCGTTCAAAACATATTCCCTTTCCAATGGCAAATTCCATATAAGTCTGATCTGCAGATTTCCTCAAGTCTCTGAATTTTTGTCTATAAGCCTCAGGGACCAATTCATAGGCCTTCAAAATAGCTTGTTTTACCTTGGTATAATCAGCTGCATCCTCAGCAGACAAAGCAGAATAAGCTTTTTGAGCTTTACCTTTAATCACACTCTGTACCATAAGAGCCCATCCTTTCCTTGGCCAGTTTGAACTCACAGCAACCTTTTCAAAATGTTGGAAATACTGATCAACCTGATCTTCTTCAAACGGAGGGACTAATCGAACCTCCCTGCTGGCTGAAAAACCATCATCAGAATCAGATTCCAAACTCCTACGCTTCATTTGTAACTCATGCTGCCTCTGTTTTTCCTTCTCCTCTGCCTCAAACTTTAACCGAATTAGTTCCCGTTCCCGTTCAGCCTCTAACTTCATCTGAGTTAGCTTTTGTTCGGCCTCTAATTTCTTTTGTCCCAACTCCAACTTCAGTCGTGTTTGTTCTAACTCCATCTTTGCTATCTGCACCTGTGCCTCAGAAATTGCTATTTCACTGCCAGGAAACTGTTTTAACACTTCCTCCTCAAACACCTTCTTTTCCACATAATGGCCAGCTATCAGTCTCTGAATATCTGCCTTCCTCATAAATCGCGTTACTGCCTCAAGATGTAACTCTGCAGCAATTTTCACCAAATCAGGCTTCCTCATCCCCTGCAATCCTCCAGGAGAGGGTTTTTTCAAAAATGTATCCATTGTTGCTGGTTTCCACACACACAAGCCAATTAGAAAGAATTTATCAGACCTCCCTCAACAATCTTTGGATTGAATCCCGAACGAATCTCGTCAATCTGGGCAACGATCCCAGATGACACTCGTTAATCTTTGGATTGGATCCCAGACGAATCTCGTTAACCTTGGGAACTATCCCGGACAAGCCCCCAATTTTGTCACGAACCAGCAACAAAAGAAACACACTGAGCATGATTCAGTGTTAAAAACTATTTTATTAATCACTACTTATGATAATACGTAAAATAAAAGTAAAAATGTTAGTATGTTAGAATTCAAAAATGTTAAACCTTGAACGTTAACCCCAAAACTAAACTCTTCGTGTGTGTGTGTGACAAAGTCCAAAACTCCCAGTTCCGGAATGGTTCTTAAAGTTCAGTTCCGCAAGCCATAAGGTGAAACATGAGCAAGGGCTTCTTCAACAACCACCGTTGTCTGAAGATAAGATGTAGATGTAGAAAAACATAGAGAGAGTACATACGAAATCCAAATGTTCCACGATGGAACCCAAATGACACTTCAGTGTTTACTCAGTAGTGACTTCCTCACCCCGAAATGCATCCGAATCGTGGTCGTTCACACACAAATACCTGTTTCCTTCTACAGGTCAGCAACAAAGTGAACTCCACCGGATTACTTCCAACTTCCATACATGGATTTCTACGGCAAACACAGTTATTGTTTCTCATCCATCGATAGAGAAAACAAGCAGGCTGGTGTCTCTCTCCCTTCTCTCTCTCTCTCCTTCTTCTGACTTCTTCAACAACGTCATTACGTCCTTTATCTTCTATTGACGTAAGCACGCCCCACACACACATACACACACACTCTCTATCTTAAAGGGACTTTCACTGAGTCCATAACACCTGGTTAACATGACTAATAAATGGAGCTCTAGAGGTGTGGTGAATGATGAATGGCAGAAGTCCAAGACAGACTGAAGGTCAGAAGCACAACTGCTCACTTGCCTAATGGACTCGCCATTAAGCCCACTGGCAAAGAAGTGATATACTTAAGAGAGCATCCAGATACACTTTGCATCACACCCTCTGCTCTATATCAGGAAGGGCTACCACCTCCCATTCATTCAAGTCGCCAAGCCTGTGAGAGAGATATGAGCTTGACCTACTTTACTTCATATATGAATGTTTTTGTTTATTTGTTAGCACTTTGATGGTTTTTAAATTATTTTTATATCACTTGAATCAATTTGAATAGTTGTTAAATTTCTGATTAAAAACCTGAAGCAGCCAAGGAGGTGAGAAAGGGACTGGGCATTCCAGGGATGAGACTTCAGGATATGTTGGCCAAGGTGTGAAAGTCGACCCGCACTATAATAAATCAGACAACAGCAGAACCATAGAACATACGATTAATGCTTTATTAATTTAACGCTAGCGGGAGTGAGGGATACAGAGAAAGAGTAAACAGTGTAACCCGAGCTCTGTACTGATCCACACTCGGAGATCTACCTGTCAGTGTCCCTACTTTTATACCCACTTTGTGGGAAACCTTTGTGGGAAGTTACACTTACTAAGGCAGTTGCTTACAGAAAGCTTTTTAGCAAAACATGTCTAAACAACTTCTTTCTTTCTCACCCATACCTGGACATTTTTACAGCCATAACTATAGTCACCCCATGGTTGAGGCAGTATCACACTATGGGAAGAATAGCTGCAGACCATTAACCCTTACATTCCCAGTCATTAACCCTTGCATTCCTAGTTATCTTTTACAAAGTTCTACTTATGACTTGAAGCCCACTCTGCTTTGCCAGACATGTGTCAGATGTTGAGGTCTGCTCATCCAGTCCCCCGCACCTGGGAAAGTGTGGTCACTGGGGTGTGTGGCAAGCCCAAGATGTGGGCTTAAGTCCAGGGCAATCTATTCCAATGTTTTTAAAATGTTTGAATTGTAAGAACTTCATTTGAATTCCTTGATTTTTAACAAAATAAACTTAAAATGAAAAGCATAGCATATATGTAAAACAAAACCATTCAAACAAGGCCACAGTTTGGTTAAGACCCACCTCTGCTATTATATGCCCGTTTTCAGCATGAACCTGAGCAATTGCTCCCAACTTCTTACACTGACAGAAAGCAGGATACAGTTCATCATCCTGAAGCATGTAGAGATCTTTATATGCCATGAACATCTTGAAGGAATTCACACCTCTCTCATTGACTAAAATTTCCATTTCTTCTTTCACCTGTGAAAGAACAGATTAAATAAGAGAAATGTTGCTTCTAGATGGGTGAGGGAGGCAGGGAGAAGAGGACAAGAGAGCGAGAGAGAGAGAGCGAGAGCGAGAGCGAGAGCGAGAGCGAGAGCGACTGGAAAAAATGGGACATACTGTAGATAGAGAAAGAAAACAGTGGCCAGGTTTAGAGAAGGGGGGAAAACAGTGGGGACAGAGAGAAAGGGAGGCAGACAGTGGGTGAGTGTAGCAGAGAGAGACATAGGGGAAAGAAATGCAAGTGCTGCCCAAGTCAGTGCCTGGAGAGCAGCCAGTGAATCAAATTGATTCCTAGCTGTCAATCAACATGCTGCATTTGGACAATGTGCCTGGAAGAGTTTGGCCATCACTGCATTGCTTTTTTACATCTCTCTACTCCCCTCCTTCTCCTGTCCTCTGCTTCTTCCTCTTCCACTTCTCCCCCGTTTGCCCTCCCTCTATTTCCTCACTCATACTCATTCCCCTCCATCTCCTCTCCCATTCCCTTCCCCCTACTCATTCCACTCCTTCTCCACTCCTCCCCCATTTCCCTCCCTCACTCCTTTCCTTTCCTCTCTTCCCCATTCCCCTCCCTTTTTTCAAGATTGATTTATCAATTATCTTCCATTTTTTACTTTATTTTTATCCTTCTAATGCAACGTAATCCTTGTTTGCACCCATAGTAAAGATGGTGGCAAAGTAACTTCAACCTTTGTTATTTCCCTTTTATCAGTGAGGTCCTCCGTGTATCCCATGTTGTTTGGTCACTGTCCTGCTGTTTTCTTTTTTAATATTTACATATCTATAGAATACTCTTACTGTCTCATTTTATACTCTTTCATAAACTGATTTCATAATTTCTTCTGGATTTCCCTTTTTTAGTTTTCTAATCTCTTTGTACTCCATTTCATTGTTCTCTTTTACTGCTTATGATAAACGTTTCATTTTTTACTATTCACTTTTTAATCATCCATGGTATTTCATTATTAGTACCCTTTTTGTTTCTTTAACACAATATATATTTACTGAACTCTGTTACAGTTTAAATACTATTATTGGCTTTGTACTTTTTTCCATTTTATCAACTCTGGTTCCCTTCTTAATCCTTCAAAATTAGCTTTTTTTGCAGTCTATTGCTTTGATTTTTCATTTGTGGGTTGCCCTATAATAATCTTAATCCTTTATCTGTTATGATAGTTACAACTTAACTCCCCATGTTTACTTCACACATTTTAACTATATAATTTTCCAGCACAAGCTAGTTCTGTCTTATTGAGTCACTTGCACTTTAGGCAAGAAAACTGAACGCAATATAATTATTCTGTCCCCTATGAGTTCAGTACCACATCTTCTTGGGCATTTATTTAGTACATTGTTCATCTTTTATTCAATAGATTTGACAACATAATTCTTCAACCAAGTAGCTTCAACTCTGTAGATTTTCTCTGTCATCACAACCAATCCTTTCTTTTCCCTCTTCTCAATCTATATACAGTTGATTCCATCTTTGTGACGATTCCATCTCTGTTAAAAAAAAAACTGTGTCTTTTACCTAGCCACGTAAAGTACTTCATTCTTTCGTTCAGGCTGACCTACTCTCAACATCTTTCCTTTTAACACTAGGTTTCATTTGCATTAGATCCCTTCTGCCATCCGACTACTTCAAAATCTTATCTATGGCTTTATGCATCAAGAACATGGAAGAGTACAGCACAGGAACGGGCCCTTCAGTCTGCACCGCCTGTAATGCAATCTTAACTAATCCCATTTGCCTGCACATGGTCACTATCCTTCTATTCCCTGCTGGTTCTGTCTAAGTGCCTCTTAAACGTTGCTATTGTATCTGCTTCTACCACCTCTCCTGGCAGTGCACTTCAAGCACCTACCACTCTCCATGTTAAATAAAAACTTATCTCACAAATCTCCCTTAAACTTTTCCCTTCTCACTTATCCCTTCTGCTGATTCACTGGACTTATAGAGTCATATCACACAGAAACAGGCTCTTCAGCCCAACTGGTTCATGCCAAGATGCCCATCCAAGCTAATCCTATTTGCCCACCCATAACCTTCTAAACCTTTCCTATCCATGTATCTGTTCAACTGTCTTTTAGAAGTTGTTGTTGTACCTGCCTCCACCACTTCCTCTGGCAGCTTATTCCATATACATGCCACCCTCCATGTAAAAAAAAAGTTGCCCTTCAAGTTCCTATTAAATCTTTCCCCTCTCACCTTAAACCTATGCCCTCTTGTTCTTGATTCCCCAGCCCTGGGAAAAAGACTGTGTGCATTCACCCTGTCTATGCCCCTCATGATTTTATACACCTCTATGAGACCACCTCTCAGTCTCCTATACTCCAAGGAAAAAAGTCCTAGTCTGTCCAACCTCTCCCTACAGCTCAGACTTCAAGTCCTCGCAACATCCTTGCAAATCTTTTTTTGCACTCTTTCCAATAGCAGGGTGACCAAAACTGAACACAATACTCCAAGCGCAGCCTCACCACGGGACTTATTGTGGTTCAGGAGATTTCAATGCACGAGAGGTCACTGCTCCACAATGGAGAATCTGACTGAGATCCATTCCACAAGATAGGGCAAGAATTGTTTTGCAAGATTGTCAAAGCACCCAACTTTCATGGTTCTGGTTTCTTTAAACCTGCCCCAGGAGATTCAAGAAACAGGAAAAGCATATGCATTTTGCACAGCTTACAGGCTTCCCATGGTGCCCAGAGACACTGACTGCACACATGCAGCCTTCCATGCACCTCTTCCGAACTTGTTCATGAACTGCCAGGAATTCCAGTGTCAATTTGCAGTTGGCGTTTGCCTACAGGGAGGTATACGCCCACTACACTGCCAACAATCATGATTTCTTCAGTCCAAGGCAGTTCACTGAGATGGTAAGGCAGAGGGCAATGACTCTGGTCAGGAACCAGTGCAGGTATGCACACCAGACCTACAATAGAACCTATGATGTCATGAGGACCATTACAGAACAGACTTATGGCATCTCCAAAACAATACTGCCACCACCTGGAATACTCTGGAGGAACCCTGTGGCACTCAACTTAGAGTAGCCATACTTGTAGTAATATGCTTAATCCTGCAAACCCTGAACATTACAACAAACAATGCCTGCTCTTACATACACACAGTCAAGCTGAGACCAGAGTAAATGGGGAAGAGTGAAGGAGGCAGAGGATGGCTACAATATTGATGCAATCAGAATATTTACCAGGTCGATTCAAGCCAAGTCAGATGAATTCTTCACTAGTGCATGCCACTTGACACATCAAGTTAGAGAGTGCAAGGGGACAGTGAATGGGGGAGGAGGGTTGGATAGTAGAGAAAATTCATCCTTATTCAATAATAAAAATTATATAAAGGGTGGAAGCCTCCCTCCCACCCTTAACTTTTGATATTTAATGAAAGTACCATTGCAAAATCCATACCATCAATATTGTCAGCATCACCATAAACTTAACCGATCAGTCATATGCTGTAGCTACAAGAGAACAGAATATTCTGCGGTGTGTGACACACCCTTGACTCAAAGCCTTCCCATCATCTATAAACCCAAGTGTGTGATGGAAAATTCTCCACTTCTCTGAATGAGTGCAACTCCAACAATAACATCCATTACTGGCTTGATTGGCATCCCACCAACCACTGTATATTCAATCCCTGCGCCATCTATGCAAGATGATTCCTACAGAAACCATCTCAAATTGGCTTTTGAGACCTGTTTCAAAAATCCCTCAATGTTAACCCATATCATGATAGCCATTAGAATTTTATGAACTTTATTTTCACTGAAACAAATTTGTTAATTTGTACTTAATGTGTTATTCAATATTTTCACTGTACCTTTGCATTCCACCAAGTTACAGCCACATGGAATGAGTAATCACAACAGACTTTGGGATCTGCCCAGCTTCTCCATCTGTCGTAAGCTTCCAATAAAGAGGCACCTTTGTTAGGGATCACAAAGTCCAATATCATAGTGGTACCTCCTGCCACAGCAGCCTGTAAAATATGAAATATTACATTGTTGAGCCCAGTTAGACAAAAGCAACTTCATCTTTCCTATTCCTCCCCAATCTGGTTCCATCTGCCCATAACCCCCTCCACATCTTGTTCCATTTATCAGCTACCAGCCTCTGTCTCACCCCACCTTTAGTTCTAGATTCCAGCATCAGCTGTCTCTTTTGTCTTCATACCTCTCATTTTCCAGCTGATTCCTCTGTGAGTACCAATGAAGCCACTGCTTTCCAGTCCGCTGGAACTTTTCTGGAACCTTGGGAATTTTGGAAGATGACAATCAATCCATCCACCAACTTTGTTGCCAATATTTTTGGAGAATTGATCTTCACCTCAAAAGTTCAGCTCAGGCCTATCACTCACTAGTCAAACTTTAAAGGGGAATGGAATGATACACTCAGATTCCAGGGATGTAGTGGTTTACCTAGCGCAAGGAGGGGGATTACAATCAAACTTCCTGGAAGAGAAAATCTTTTGGGTGGATTGCATTCACACATACAAAAGCAGCCAGGCATAAAATAAAATAGTCATTAGAAAAGGAAATACCACCAGAGGATTGGCAGCAATCCTATGTTCAAAAGTAGCTATTGAGGAAGCTTAGAGGATTTGCCCTAGTTAGCTTTACAACTAAAATATTATCAAATCCTTACTCAAAGATACAATAGAAAAGCTTTCAAAGACTGAGAATATACTATTGTCAGCAGAGGTTTCAAAACTAAAGGCTGTGATTGACCAAACTTAAGAGAATTATTTTCAGTAGCAGAAACAGAAAATACACTTATTGTAGAAGATGTAACGTAGATGGGAGTTTCAAAATAACTTTAACAACACATCACATTAAAGTCTCATAGCAAGGATAGAGAATATGGAATCAGGAACAGGTAGTAAAGTGGATAGCAAGCCAGTTAAAAAAAACTTCAGATGACACCAATGTGATTGGTACAAAAGGCTGCAGAAGATAAAGGTGCAGGCAATAAGCCCCTAAATCTGAAAATAAAGTAAGCACTATTGTTTATCTCTAGAAGGGCAACATTGAAAAGTAGATGTTATGTTAAACCTCGCTGTTCTGGGAAGGGGGAACAGAAATGGGAGAAGGGAAGGAGGAGAGAGAAGGGGTGAGGAAAAAAGACAAGAGAAGGAAGAGGGAGGAGGAGGAGGAGGAGGAAATAAGATAGAAGAACAGTTGCATGAAGAACATAGAATCATGGGGAAATAATTACAAGGATGACACAAGAACTGCAAGCTTTTACCAGATCAGAAATGATGATCAGGCTGGTTCCCTTTTCTCTTGCAAACAAAAAAACTGAAGGGTGACCTAGTAAAGTTCTTTAAAATTAGAAAGGTTTTTTTAGATCAGAGTATTTCCACTGGTCTGGAACAGGCTGGACCACTTTCTGATAGATCTACTTTTTAAAGAGAAAACTGCAGTTGAGATCATTTCAATTAGAACTTTATGAAGTTTGAAGATATTTCCACTTGTAGGTAACTTGGGATTCAGGGAAAATGGTCCCTCACCATTGAGATTCCCTAGGAGATCCCCAATGAGAGCATTGCTCAGAGTCGAGGTAAGTTTTTATTGATTTTTGCAATCAGTGCGATACTGACACAGTTCTCTGCTGGGCAATTCTGTCCTTCCTAGCCTGGTAATCAACCTTCGTATATCAGTTGCCTGGGTCAGGAAATCCAATATCAATTTTGCACTGTATTACAGTTTTCCCCTTTGAACTAAGGATAGTCCCATTCAATATAATACCGTTGGCAGCCCAAGCTGCAATGCATGTGAGAATGTGTTGATGACAAATGGCTTTGTTGGCCGTTATTATCAGCTGCTATTCCACAGAGAGGTACAGATTAACACAGTGAGATGATAGGGAACATAGTGTGGAATAAGTACAAGCCTGGTTGTAATGTAGACATTTGTACTTCCTACACACCTTACAAAGGCAGGTTCCTGTTAATATTATTTTGTTGGTGCAAATCTGTGCAAAACTGACTTCCGGAACATAGAGCTGAAATATTGTGGAGGGATTAGTGCAACAATGAGTACTCATATAATGGAAAAAACACATCCTTCAGGGCCTATTTTATCAAGGACTGTAAAATCCACATCATGCACTCCTCAAGTGAGACCTGCACATTTACAAAGTCAAAACCTGGGGTCCTGGCAGGACCATGTTTAGGCTTGCCACCATGTAATGTTGCATTGGCTGCCACACCTTGAAGAGTCATTTCCAAATAGAAACTGATCCTCAAAGAACTGGAGGTTTTCTTTGTTTTCTTAGGTTCTGAGGATACAAGCTCCTCTTCTCCTCCAAGAGTTCCTAGATGTACCTGCCTGATCTGCAATGTTTTTCATGTAGCTCTGATTCGTGCAGTACACCCACAGGGTAAAGAAATAATAACTGGAGAAATAAAAGTGAACCTGATCCAATGTCACAGCAACAAACAGGACTCCCATCCTGTTGCCATCCAGCCTTTAAACTCCAGCCTAGCAGGCAGCAGAGTGGTGCAGCTGGTAGAGTCACTGCCTCACAGCTCTAGATACCAAGTTCAGTCCCAACATCTGGTACTGTGTGGCGTTTTGCACCTTCTCCCTATGACCGCGCAAGTTTCATCTCAGTGTTCCGTTTGTGTGTCTGGGGCAGTAGGCCATTGTAAATTGCCTAAGTGCGTAGATAAGTGGTAGATTTAGGGGGTGGGGGTGGCGGCAGGGTAGCTGATGGGCATGTGGAAGGAATAAAATGTGTCAGGGTAGTATTAGTGCAAGTGGGCGGTTGATGGTTGGTGCAGACTCAGTTAGCCAAAGGGCCTGTTTCCATGCTGCATTTCTCAATGATTCGAAGTCCAAAACAATGTAAAAAAAAATGACAGGGTATTGGGCTATGAATAAACATCTGCTTTCCTCTGGTTGCTCAAGTAGTTACTTCATCAGAAATAGAAGGTCAAGTTTCTGCTGGGAATACCACAAACAAGGGTTACACAATGATTGGTATCATTCACATATTCTGAATGTCAAATTTCCTGCACACAGTGCTGCAATGCTCACCAATTTATAGTTTTGTTTTACTTTCAAGATTTAATTAAGCTATTTTTAAAAAAACTTGTTCCTGACCACAACAAACCATCATATGTGCAGGTATTTTGGTTGTAAGTACAACAGATTTATTAAGTTGCATCCTGTCCAAAGAAGAGATACTTAAAGATGACAATCTGATAATTCTTAATTAAATCTTGAAATCCTGAATGCTGGAACTTGGAACAACACGCACAAAATGCTGGAGGAACTCAACAGGTCAGGCAGCATCTATGGAGAGAAATAAACAGTCAATGTTTTGGGTCGAGACCCTTCATCAGGACTGGAAAGGAAGAGGGCAGAATCCAGAACAAGAAGGTTGGGGGAGGGGGAGGAGCACAGGCTTGCCTCACTCAATGTATACACAGCACATGTAATATGCACTACAACATAATGTCTCAACTCCTGTACTCAATGCCCTGACTGATGAAGGCCAGCATGCTAAATGCCTTTTTCACCACCCTGTCTACCTGTGACACTGCTTTCAACAAACTATGCACTTGTACTCCCAGGTCCCTCTGCTCCATTACACTCCCCAGTACCCTACCATTCAAAGTCCTACTCTGGTTTGACTTTCCAAAATGCATCACCTCACACTCAGAACAATGAGATCCAAGCTTCCTTCAATTTACTCAGGATTAAAATCAGCACTACATGGGAAACTTACCAAAATAAATTTTAAAAATTGTAACTTATTTTGTTAGAATAGAGATAAAATGATTTAGAATTAGGAAAAAAAGTGATGACAAAAATCAATGCTTCCAGTGAGATTCAGTTCAGAACAAGCAGATATTTAAGGCAGAAAGCAGGGGAAAAATAAGGGGTTGTGAGGCTATGTGGTACATGCAAGATTAATGATTGTACAGAGGTCAAGTCAACAGTTACAAAGAGGTTAGGTCAATACTTTTCATTAGGAAATAAACGTCTGATGCTGTTTGCATGTTCTCCTTGTGACTGTGTGGGTTTCATCCCACATCCCAAAGACATACAGGTTAGTAGGTTAATTGGCTATTGCAAATTGCCCTTTGTTTTTTTAGGTGAGCAGTCAAAGCAAGGCTTGTTGGGAATGGGGTGCAAAATTAGAGGAAGAATGGGATTGCTTTGTTAGCCAGCATAGACTTGATGGGCAAAATGGCCTCGTGTGCTTTAAGGAAACATGGAAAAATATAGGTATAGGAAGAGGAAAGTCATATGATTAGGACCACAGATGTGAAGATATAAAACTGATTGGAAGTAATTTGAGGACGTTCCCCAAACAGAAAACCTTGGCAATACTTGGGACGTTAGGAAACTTCTCCCAAACAAAAAGAGGCAGCATTTCTGGCCCATGACCTCTGATCAGAAAAGTCATGTTTCTCAAGTAACTGGATCATGATTGGCACAATGATACCAGCTTTTAAAGAGTTAAAGGTTCTGACTACTATATACATCAATGTAACCATTAACTGGTTTTAGAATAATGTCATTTTCAGTGATTCAGTTATTCATAGGTAACTAATCACACACTATTTTTTTTTACCTTCATCTAAACCAATGAAGCTGCACAAGATTACTTCTATTTTTAGAAATAAAACATGTGTTTGTGAGTATACAAATATATTTGCCACAAACTGAGACGGCAGATTAACCCACGGCGCATCAAACTAATTTTGGACGCAATTTCTCTTAAAAGTCTTTAAAATTAAAAGCTGCGGAAAAGATCTTTTCCCCCAGCATGACAATTCTAACTTGAATTATCCCCCCCCCAAAAAAAAAGCCACGAAAGACAAAAGTACAATAAAACTTTCTTGTCTTCTCGAGTTTATACCTTAGTTCCATGATAAAAGTCATCGACAGCTTGGAAGCCCATGAACGGGAACTGCATGTGAGTGTGGGTGTCGATGCCCCCGGGCAGGACAAGTTTGCCGGAGGCATCGATGACTCTCGCCCCTGCCGGCAGCGGCAGGTCGAGCCCCACGCCCTGGATGAGCCCATCTTCAATGTAGACGTCGGCAAGCTCCGAGCAGTCCTCGTTCACCACTTTCCCTCCTCGAATTAGAATGCAGTTGTGGTCGCTCAACGTTGGTTCCATCTCCCACACCGATCAGGAAAGACCGAAGATGAAACTGCCGACTCCTCCTCCCTTTGGCTGCAATTTTAACCGCCGCCCGTGATAGGACTGCGTCTGCCTCACCCACGCAAGAAGGGAGAAAGCAAAAATGTTGGCACTAGCCAGCAGTTCAGCTAACGGCCTGTGGACACAGGAACAGAGTTAATGGTGCAGGTGGCAGACCCTTTCGCAGAAGTGAGACAACAGTTAGTCTGAAGTTTAGGGAAGGTGAGGGTGGGATTTTTCGGGAGCAGGATGGGATGAGGGGACTATTTCTGCCAGCATGAGGTCAGGGTTGCCGGGTGATTCCAACATTTACAGAGCCGTCAGTGAATGGATTAACGAGGTTAGTTAAAGCCATGTGTTAGTATAGAATATATAGAAAGTAGAGGCTATACTTTTTTTATTCATAGTCTGCTCTGCTGGTGGGCGTCCTCCTTCTTCAGCTTGAGCGCGGGAAACTCTTAGTGCGGGAAACATAGAGCTAATTAAAGAAATAGCCCATTCCTAGGGAGACACTTTTGATTTAGTGCAGCTCATTAAACAGATGGTTATCCCATTCCTAGGAAGACACTGTTGATCTGTTGTGTAACTAATGGTCGTTAGGGCTAGTGCGACTAATGATTTTGTAACAGTTCTGAAGCTGATAGTTTTTTTATAACTGATAAGCCAGATGCCAGCAAGTCTCAGAACTCATAGGTTATAGGGGCACATTGTAATGTTTTATAACTTAGCCTTGTAGCGAATAAGCCTAGTATTGTTTTATAACTGATAGTTCTGTAGCCTAGTACCAGTACTCCCAATGCTCATAAATAATTGGGGCACCCTGCGATTGAGTCAGGAAATGACTGTGGCAAAAGACAAATGGTTGTGAGCCAGGAGACAACTGTGAAAGGAGGCAAATGGTAAAGGATGAAACTGTGAAGATAAGAGAGGACATGATGGATTGTAACAATGTAATTGAGCTAAGAAAAAAGTTATTGTAGCGACTCACCGTCCGAGCAAGCGAACCGGCTTGGCGGTCGGGTCGCGCATCAGCGGAGCAGCAAGGCCCAAGATGGCATTGGGCCTTCGTCTTCCCTGAGCAACAGGGAGAACCCGCGCGCGGGAAAGGTTTTATGACGTAGCGTATATGTCATTTCTGTTTTTGGTGGGTGGGAACAGTCTCTTTTAAAAGGCCCGTGCAAGGCGGGAAAATAAACCACTTCTTGTTCTGCAACCCATCGACTAGTGCCACCCGCTACAGTATAAAAAAAGGCCCTTGAGCTTTGCTCGGGGGCAGTCAGAGGGCAGTAGTCAGAGGGTGTCTGGTATCTGACTGGCTGTCACAACTTTTGTTTGCAAATAAAGATTTAATTCTTGAGTAATCTTCTGCTTCTCCTGGTCATCTATTTATTGCGGGTAACCACGACATTAGCCGTGAAATTGAAGTCAGAGCTGTTGATGAAATTTAGAACCAAAAAGGAGATCATATGTAGAGGAAGAAAAATGGAGTTAAAATTACAGGTGGACTGACCAGTTCTGATGTAAACAGGAAAAGCAATTATTGAATTGGATATTGAGTCTTGATTACTTCAACATGCCAGACAGAAGATGAGGTACTATGCCTTAAGCTTGCATTGGGCTTCATTGGAACAGTATGTCAGAGAAGTCAGAGTGGGACAAAGTGCTCACCAAATTTGTTTGAGTTCTCCAATATAGAACCCATGTTCCATGTTGATTCTGATTCACGTTGTGAGTACCAAATACAATGCACTAGCTTGGAAGAAATGCACACAAATTGTTGCTTCACCCAAAGAAATTTTTTTTGTGCCCCTGAATGATGGAAGGGATGAGGTAAAAGATCAGGTGTTGTATCTCTGAAGGATGCATGGGAAAGTGTCATTGAGGAGGAACCTGGGTTGGTGGAGCAAGAAGAGCTAGTTGCAAAAGAATGCTGAAGCTGCATCTGGTGGTGGAATATTTTGAAGGCAGTGGAAAATGTGAAGGATGATTTGTTGAATGCTGAGGCTGGTGAGCTAGAAGGTGAGAGCCAGGGGAATCCTATTGTTGCTATGGCAAGGAAGAGAGGGGTTGAGAGGAGAGGTCCAGAAAAAAAGATGACACACAGCATTTTTGTCAACTACAGAAGAGGGGAAACCATAGTAAAAATGGAAGAAAAATTAAAGTGAACCAGATGGTGTTTTAGAAAAATGTAATTGGTCTGAGGTTGTTGTTACTGAGACTAGTTTTTGTTTTCTTGGAATTCCGTATTGTTAATGGAATTCAAATTCAACAGTTACCATTTGATGTCTCAGGCCTGTGGACACAGTGATCGAGTCAGAGAATGCTTACCCTGTAGTGTGATTCACCTCCTAATTCCAGAAAGCCTTTCCACCATAATGTGATGGGTAACCTCTACTTGTCTGGATAGGTGCATCTCCAACAACACTCAAGAAACTCAACCCCAACCAAAACAAAGCCCCCACTTACTTGCCATCCTATTCTCTACCCTAAACATTCACACTCCATGCCACTGGCATACTGTGGCTTAATTTGTATCATCTCAAAGTCAAAGTTGAGTTTATTGTCAAATGCACAGGTGCAATGAAAACCTTACTTACAGCAGCATCACAGGCACATAGCATGAGATACACAACATTCACAAGAAAAACAAACAAATTATACACAATTTTTACAAGAAAGAACACAATTAAAACAAGAAAAAGTCCATTGTCGTGCAAAGTGGTCATAGTATTGCTATACTGAGGTAGTGATTAGGATTGTGCAAGTTGGTTCAAGAACCAAATAGTTGAAGGGAAGTAGCTGTTCTTGAACCCGGTAGTGTGGAACTTCAGGCTTCTGTGCCTTCTGCCCAATGGTAGCTGCAAGAAGATGGCATAGCCCAGATGGTGGGGATCTTTGATGATAGATGTTGCTTCTTGAAGCAGTACCTAAATAGATACAACAATGGTGGGGAGGGATGTGCCCATGATGTACTGGGCTGAGTCCACTACTCCCTGCAGCTTCTTGTCTCTGCATGTTTGAATTACCATACCAGACTGTGATGCAACCAGTCAGGATACTTGCAACAGTACATCTGTAGAAGTTCGTTAGAGTGTTAGGTGACATGACAAACCTCCTTAACCTTCTGAGACAGTAAAGACGTTGGTGCGCCTTCCTTGTGATTTCATCTAGGTTCTGAGACCAGGACAGGTCATCTGATATGTTAACCTTCAGGAATTTAAAGCTGCTGACCCTCTCCACTGCTGATCCACCAGTGTAGATCTTCAAAATTAATGAAGTTATTTCCAAATTTGACATAACCTCCCAAACACATGACCTTGAAAATCAAGAAAGGGAAGAGCAGAAGGTGCATGGGAACTGTATAGGCTCTCCATGAAGTAATATGTTTGGAAATATATCACTGCTCCTTCATTGTCACTGGGTCAAAATCCTGGAAAACTCTCAATGGCACAGTGGACCTTCACCCTAAGGACTATAGTAGAAAGCAGAAAAGCAGCTCATCACCAACTTATCAAGGAGAATTAGGCATGGGTAACAAATCCTGGCCATTCTACTGATAGCTACCTTCTGTAAATAAACAAAATAAAATTATTGGACAGTACAAAGTGAGCAAATCATAATCCTGTTACTGTAAACTTTTTAATGCCAAATGTGACTTCATTCTACATGCAAACCTGTTAACAATCTTTAACTTACATACTATGCACTATCAGTCACTGCAGCTCATTCCAGAGTTTTTAGTCTGATGGACTGATGAATGGCAGCATAGGTTTTACAGGGGCTCAGACTAGGTAACAATTGAACTGACTTACGGAAATCCAACTTTATGCAAATATATCCATACATATTTAAGGAATTTTTTAAGCTAGTAATAATGATAAAATGTTTCATGATATTCATTAATGACTGAATACAGTATAGAAGAAACTGCAGAGTTGTGGACACAGCCCAGTGCATCACAGACACCAGCCTCCCCTCCTTGGACTTTGTCTTTACTTATTGTTGTCTTGGTGAAGCAGCCAGCATAATCAAAGACCCCACCCACCCAGGACATTCTCTCTTCTCTCCTCTTCCATCGGGTAGAAGATACAGGAGCCTGAGGGCATGTACCACCAGACTTAAGGACAGCTTCTACCCACTGTGATAAGACTATTGAACGGTTCCTTTATACAATGAGATGGACTATGACCTCGCGATCTACCTTGTTGTGACCTTGCACCTTATTGCACTGCACTTTCTCTGTAGCTGTGACACTTCACTCTGTACTGTTACTGTTTTTACCTGTACTACATCAATGCATTGTGTACTAATTCAATGTAACTGCACTGTGTAATGAATTGACCTGTACAATTGGTTTGTAAGACAAGCTTTTCATTGTACCACGGTACAAGTGACAACAATAAACCAATACCAATACCAAAGGGCAGTGTTAGGGTGATTATTCAATGAAAAGAAAGAATTATAGCAAGTGTATGTAGAGTAATACAATATGGATTACTATATTAATCAGGTGTTTCTGGCTATGGACAGTTCTCAGGAATGGAACAATTCCAGGACTGACTGTACTTCTCTGTTAACCTGTGACATTATCCAACACCATGCATTCTTTGAACCTGGAAATGTGAACTGTGTCCATCCAATGAGCTCAGAAGTGTGAACAGTGTGCACTGTATGGTTTCAGGAGTGCAAACATTCATCACAGCTGAACTTGTGCGCATGAATGCTATGCATTCTCTGAACTCAGAAGTGTTTGCACTAAATCTGAGAGGGTGAGCACTGCGCACTTTGAGCTCTGGATTGTTAGAATTCTCTCTTCACTGAACATTAGCATTGTAGATGCAGTGAATGCTATCATATTTAGAGCTTCAATACCAGCCATCCAAGTGACCAAAACTGGTCCAATAAGGTGCATACAATGAGCAGAATCAGGCACATATAAAAATGAGATGCCAAATGTGGTAAGCTATAACTCAGCTTAATGCAATGTCTATTGCAATGTCTATTGTGTGCTCCTTTCACAGTTTAACTTGCTAAACTGTGGAACGAGCACCCAATAGACATTGCAAAGCAATCCCACAATGACCTGGTGAGATCAAAGCTCTGTCCTGTCCATCATGTCTTGATGCAGGGTTTTGACCCAAAATGTTGACAATTCCCTTCCTCCCACAGATACTGCTCGACCCACCAAGTTATTCCAGCAGATTGTTTGTTGTTCCAGATGCCAGCATCTGCAGTCTCATCTCCATGCCTTGAAAGCTGATGGACAATTAAATAACTGATGGAAGAAAGTGGTTCCATCCCATCCATAATGATAACGGAGTTCAACAAACAATACAAGACTAAACTGTTTCCAAAGGAGCCAAGCCAGACATACAAGCACCTTGACCACCTCCTGAGTTTCCCACCTTAACAGGAATCAATCTTCCAATTTGATTCACTCCATGTAACATCTGAAACCACTGGAAACTACAAAGGTCATTGACCCTGGCAACACTCCTGCTAATAGTAAAGAAATGCTCCAGAACAAACTGCACCTCTACCCAAGCTGTTTTAGTGAAGCCAGAACACTGGCAATGAACAAACAATGTGGAAACCTGTCCAAGTAGTTCCTAGCCACAAAAAGCTGGATAAATCTAATTTGACTAATTACCACCCTGACTATTTTCAGTTCTGATGAAGGTATCATCGGCAAGACTATCCAGCAGCACTTACCAATAATCTGTTGACCAATGCTTAGTTTGGCTTTTGTTGAAATCACTTGCGTTCAGACATTGTGACCCTCTTCCAATCATGGACCAAAGAGCAGAAATTCAGAGGCAAGGTGAGAATGATAGCCACTGACAGCAAGGAATTTATTTATTTATTTATTTTGAGTGTGACATCAAGGACCTCAAAAGAAAGTTAACCTGATGCAAGTCAAGGGGAAAACTTTCACCACCAGCTGGAGGGATACCAACATAAAGAGAGATTGTTTATGGAGGTCAATACAAGGTCAGAAGTTGACCTTCTGTTGCCATAGATAGGGTGAATGCACACAATCTTTTTCCCAGGGTTGGGGAAATCAAGAACTTGAGGGCATAGGTTTAGGGTGAAAGAGGAGACATTTAATAGGAATCTGAGGGGCAACTTTTACCGCCCAGAAAGTGCTCAGTATATGGAATGAATGAGGTGGTTGAAGCAGGTACATTAACATTTTACAAAGGTACTTGGACAGATTCATGCGTAAAGGGATATGGGCCAAACACAGGCAAATGGGACTAGCTTAGATGGGAATCTTGGTCAGCATGGACCAAGTTGGACTGAAGGGTCTGTTTCCATGCTGTATGACTCTTTATGTGGGGATGTTCAATAATGATTCAACAATGTTCAGTTCAATTCACAAATCCTCTGTCTGCATGTAGCAAGATCTAAATAGCTTTTGTGATTGGACTAATATGACAAGCAATTTTTGCACTAAGTACCAGACAAAAATCATCTTTCCTTGACATTCAGTTGCATTATGTTCATCAGATCATACACCATGAACAATACACTTGATCAATAATAAACTGAAACATTTAAACTGCTGCATGCCTAGTATGGTTACAGGAGCCAGTCAGGAACCGGGTTTTCTGTAGCAATTCATTCACATCAACTCTCCAAAGCCTTTCAGTCATCTACAACTCACATCAGGAATGTGATGAAATAGTGCATATAAGAAAAACCTGCAGATATGGAAAATCCGAAATAAAAGCAGAAAATGCTTAAACATACTGCAAGTTAGGCAGATCAGTGGAAAGAGAAAGAGTGAATGTCTCAGGTTGAGACACTTTTTTTTAAGAACTGGAAAAGGGAGAAAACAAGTTAGTTTTCAGTAGCAGAAGAGATGGGGCAGGGATGGATAGAACAAAGGAAATCTCTCTGATGGGGGGAGACCAAATGTATTTCATCTGGCAATTAGAATCAGATTATGCTACTTTATCAGAGTTATATGTTGCTAATAGTAAGGCTTTGAGACACATCTAGTAGGCCTGCTTATACTAATAAAATGAAAGACAGCCAAAATCAGTTATTTAATGGCCCACCATTCACAACTAAAATAAAGAGGGAATGTCACAAACCTCTATTAACTTTGATTTTCTCTCTCCACACCTGCTGCCCGATTTGCTACATACTTTAAAAAAAAGTGAGAATGTTTCAAAAATATTTCAGATTGGAGCATTTTGCTTCTCGTCTGTCGTGCCAGCATTTTGTTTTTTTTAAAACTTTTCCTTTCTCCCTCCTCTGTTTGTATTCATCTTCTATTCATGTCGCCTTCAAAAACTTCACCTGTGATTAACAAGCCTCTACCACCCTCTGTCAGCCAGTATCATCACCACTAATGTCATTTGATCTCTACCATGTCCCAACATTCCCTTTGTTCTCACCATCCCTCCAGTTTCTCTGCAACATAAAACATGCTTGATTTTTAACTGTTCTCAGTTCTAATGAAAGGTCATCAACCTGAGCTGTTAGTTCTGTTTCTCTCGCCACAGATGCTGCTTGACCTGCTGAGTACTTACAACATGCTGCCTTTATTTCAATTTTCCAGCATATGCATTTTTTAAAAAACATTTGGATTACCATTCATGGCTAGATGTAGCAGGACTGAAAAACTGACCTGATCCATTGTGTTGAGCTTGCATTGCTCTGTGCACATAAGTCTTGCATGTAATAAAATCCACAACATTTAAAATATAAGCAATGGTAAAAAGCTGGTCATGGTGTATATAAGTATTGAAAATGCAAGAGATAATACCTGAATGAAAGGAACGATGCCAATATCAGAAAGTCCTATCCTGGAGGGCTACCACTAAGGATTTTTAAAAATGTCAAACTTAAATACATGCTGCCTTTCAATGGTTTATGGAACAGCAGTTATGACGCTTAGCAACACAGCCAAGGTCCTTAGCTTGATCACCTGACTCAATTACTCCGACTCACGGAAGAGTCTTAGAAATTATGTATTTGTTATGCTGGCAGAGAGAGCTGGAGGTAGCTTGGTGTGGGAGGAAAAGAGAAATCAGTGAGGATTCCCATTTATCCCTTTATGAACTAACATCTTTCAGAGAAAGGGAGCAAAAACTGACTAAACAGTGAGCTCAATGACAATTCAAAACTAGGCGGCTGTGTCACAGCACTATTAGTGGACACTTAACACTGAAGAAAGGTATAAAAGGTAAAAATTAAATTTTTGCCCTGGAGAAATTGTGGGAAAACAAGACAGAGGAAATGAATATTACTTAATGGTGTTTATAAAAAGCAGCTAGATAAACATCCAATAAGTAACAATACTTAGATTATCACTAAAATGGGAAATTATTATACCTTTAAGAATAAAGACTTTTTTTGAAAAGGGATCTTGCTGAGTTTCTGACTCTATAACATATCATAGGCCAGTTAGCTTGACTTCAGTGGTTGGTAAAATGTTAGAGAGTCCATTACTAACGATGAGGTTTCAGGGTACTTGGAAGCACATGATAAAATAGGCAAAAGTCAGCATAGGTTCCTTCAGGGGAAATCTTGCCTGACAAATCTGTTGGAATTCTTTGAGGAAGTAACAGGCAGGACAGAAAGGAAAGTCAATGGATATTGTTTACTTGGATTTTCGGAAGGCCTTTTACAAGGTGCTGTACATGAGGCTGCTAAACAAGATAGGAGCCCATGGTTTTATAGGAAAGGTACTAGTATGGATAGAAGATTGGCTGATTGACTGAAGGCAAAGAGTGAGAATAAAAGGGGGCCTTTTCTGGTGGCTGCTGGTGACCAGTGGTGTTCCGCAGGAGTCGGAGTTGGGTCCGCTATTGTTCACGTTATATATTAATAATCTGGATGATGGAATTGATGGCTTTGTGGCCAAGTTTGAAGATGATACAAAGATAGGTGGAGGGGCAGGTAATGTTGAGGAAGTCTGCAGAAGGACTTGGACAGGTTGAGAGAATGGGTAAAGAAATGGCAGATGGAATACAGCGTAGGGAATTGTATGGTCATGCAGTTTGGGAGAAGGAATAAAGGCATAGACTATTTTCTAAACAGGGAGCAAATTCAGAAATTGGAGGTGCAAAGGGACTTGGGAGTCCTAGTGCAGGATTCCTTAAAAGTCAACATGCAGGTTGAGTGATAGTAAGAAAAAGGCAAATACAATGTTAGCATTCATTTCGAGAGGACTAAAATATAAAAGCAAGGATATAATGCTGAGGCTTTATAAGGTGTTGGCTAGACCACATTGGAAATATTGTGAGCAGTTTTGGGCTCCATATCGAAGGAAGGATGTGCTGGCACTGGAAAGGGTCCAGCAGAGGTTTACGTGAATGATCCAAGGAATGGAAGGGTTAACATATGATTGCTCTGGGCCTGTACTTGCTGGAGTTTAGAAGGATGAGAGGGGATCTCATTGAAACATACTGAATATTGGAAGGCCTGGATAGAGTTGACATGGAGAGGATGTTTCCAGTAGTGGGAGAGCCTAGGACCAGAGGGCACAGCCTCAGAATAGGACGTCTCTTTAGAGCAGAGAGGAGGACCTTTTTTTTTTAAGCAGTAGGGTGGTGAATCTGTGGAATTCATTGCCACAGACAGCTATGGAGGCCAAGTCATTGGGTATATTTGAAGCAGAGGCCGATAGGTTCTTGACTATTAAGGGCGTCAAAGGTTACAGGGAGAAGGCAGAAGAATGGGGTTGAGAGGGAAAAAAAATAAATCAGCCATGATTGAATGGCTGAGCAGACTCAAATGGGCCAAATGGCCTAATTCTGCTCTTATGTCTTACAGTCATTGCTTCACAGGAAGAGGAAGTTGTGTCAATTATGACATTAAACATCCCCAGTCTAAAGATATAGTGCTATCCTTTTCATTTCAATCCACCTAGGTGAATGGAAATTCTAATATCTAAGATGCAGAACTATCAATTGTGACAAGTTGAATGTACAAATGAATACATAAGTTAACACCAATGGTAAATACCCATCAAGTCAAATTTTACGTTTAAAGGGACTCATGAGAAGAGCCAGAGTCTTACTGGCTGTTCAGTCAATAAACTGTAGAGTCAAAGGAACTTAATCCCATTCTCCTTAGACAGTGAATATTTTCTTTAAAGTCATGAATCAATAGGCTGCACACAGAACAGACTGATCAGAAACCAGAGGGAACATGATTGTAAGCTAAAGAAATCCAAGGATAAATATACTTCAAAGATTATTCACACCACCCACAAATAATAAGAATGATTTCCGGCACACTGTTTCAGCTAAAAGATGAACAGTTTCCAGCTTTAGGGATTAAAAGGAACACTCTGCAAAAACAGGAGGAAAAAGCCAGTCCAACAGTATTACACATGGACAGGAACAACTAAGATAACCATTGGAATGATCATTTCTTATTACCACCAAGTTTTACCAGATTAGGAAAAAAAACAGCAATACCAACACATTCAGTGCTGCAAAATTATTTTAATTTTGCTTAATATTGCAGCTGATGGATCTAAAGTAAAGTGAGGATTAAAAAAAAGGGACAGGAAACAGCCCACTTGAGATTCTCTAATTAAGTACCATCCTTTCTAATACCTAAACTATTATAAATGGATTTTCACTGTTTACTCAGGAAGATAAAGACCCATTTGGTCAACCTGCTTAAATTACCTTTCTATGCAAATTCATTCTTGAAATGCTAAATTTGAGACATTAAAATTTGAAAATGAAGTGAAGTCAGTACACAAAATTGATTTGTGGGGAGGTAAGCTATCAGTCAAAATATACATCCAATGCAGGACACAAGTGTTGGTATCACGGTTCATTTAAAGCACTCAAATGCTTTAATTTCTATGCTATTTGGACTCTCCAAATAGCACATCAATTAGAGAGAGAAAATCATCAATGCAAAAGCAATCTTTTTTTCCCCCCAGTTATATTAGGTGGTCATGGCAATAGTACTATCTAACTTCTAATACCTCAACACCTATAATTGTTTAATCAGTTCTCATGGAGTGGAATAGTGGGAGAGGAGCAAGGAAAAATGGAGGGGAAAAGTAGGTATCACTCTATACAAAAAAAAATTGAAGAAATTGAGCCATGGCTAAAAGAAAATAACTGCTCAGAAGCCTATATGTGGCTCCAAAATCTCAGTATTTAGCCGACTTTTAACTGCTCATTGAAATAGCTTGATAAGTTACTCAGTTGTAGCAAACTTCCAGGACAAAACATAAGAATAAGATTTGATGGAACAACCTACGTCAGGTTAAGCTTTGTTGTACCCAATCCAGTACCTCAGCAGAGGATAGTTGGCCAATTCTGTTTAACATGTACTTGGTAAAGCAAACAACTATTCTATTTTAACCCACATTCAAACAACTTCATGTCCCCCCACCCAGAGAGTCTCTGGACATAGCTTCAGTCTCCCATCCTCAACAGGGTTAATATCCAGCTGTCTTTCACACCTATTTATGGAGCTGAAGTCCCTGGTAACAGCTTAATTAATCGTGACACACTCCTGGCCCGAACTGGATTGCTGGCATAAATAAGCAGCAATTGAGATTTACCATTTGATAACTTACAGTTTTCCAATTGCAAATAACATGTTTGTTACTCAGCAGCAACAGTGAAGTTGATGCGTAAACTGGATTTTTAAATTTGGAGATTGTTTGATGGTCAACTTAAAATGTTTAAACGTTCCAAAGTGATAGGATTAATCAACAAAGGTGCCAATAAATTAATTTAAAAATATTATTAAATAGCATTTTCAGGCTTGCATTCAAACTGATCAAGAAAATCAATATTTGATTTGAAGCTGGTGCATTATAACAACATGACAGCCTGCCAGAAGATGATTGAGTAATTCCTGTGTCAATCAAGCTTCTTACTCGCACTGGTATAACTGACTGGGATCGATTTTATACACATAATTCATCCACCACCGTACACTTTTCTGGAGAGATTGCTCTTATTGTGAGGTTACTGCAGTTTCCTCTTTAAATAGACCATTTACTGATTAAATTAATTTTGTTTGGTGTAAAATGTATGCATTGTTAATCACACAGAGACAAGTCAATTTTTTTTTAAAAAGCCTCACTTTTCCTTCCAACTCATTGACTGTCACAAGGTTGTTAAGTTTTTTTTTCAAGCATTCTCTTTAACATTTGTAAATGTTACTGAATGTGACTGGAATCTCAAGCAGCAGTGCCAGATATGAAATATTTTGGACAGCCAGTTAGTTTACATATGACGCCATCACATATACACCTTCAAGTGGCTATGCCAAGACATTGACACCATTAGGAAAAGGCAAAATAACATTGAACTAAAAGTGCTTCATAATCATATTGATACAAATGTAGCAGCATTTTTGCTTCTTTTGATATATATATGTAAAGAGAAAAATTTCTTACTGTAAAAGTGGATTTTTATTTGTTTACATTACTTTTCATGTTCCAGATTCAGTTTTCAGGGCACCCAACAGCCTAATTGTTAGAAATCATAAAACATGCAATTTATGAAAAAACCAATAAATAAATAGACAATATTTTAGAAATAGCTAGGAAAAGTGTTAATACAGAAACAAGTTATAATTTAGTTTCATTCTACACATTAAAATAAATTTAATATTTATCCTGAATGCATAATAAAAATCAAAACATTGAAACATGTTACCATGCATTGACTCCCATAAACCAAAGTAAACTGTAATAAATATTGTATTTGACAGTCACACAAATTTGGTTTCTTTTTCAAGTACCAAAAAAAAGCAAAGTCACGATGCACAGTACCGCCAAGAGCATAAATAAAATTAGTAGTCATTGTACTGCACAGCTAGCAGACAAGCAAGGATTCATCATCACTGGCTTCATTCTTCAGTGTTGCTTCCAGACACGCATTGGGTATTTGGGCTGTATGTACAATCCCACAGTGCTCACAAGGCCCATCTCTACCACTAGACTGTTCCCTATGAGGCATTAAAGCACAGTGCTGTCCGATTCCTTGCACCCCTCTAGGGCTTTGCTCACCAACTGGTCTGCAACAGCCCCTCATATCAATGTCTGATGCTGCATCAGAAATGGGAATTAATAATTCAACATCATCGTCCTCATCATCTCCTCTTCCATTCACTCTAGTATCAAGCTGTCGCAAGGGACTCTGGTTCTGACTTGATGAACTGGATCTCCCAATGGAAAACCGCATCCATCGCAAACTCTGAGTCACTCTGCTCAGTGCACTGGTCAACTGCTGTCTTGCCGGACTAATGCTGGGCTGCTCTGAGGTTTCCAATTGTGAGGTAGCTACTTCTGCAGCAATATTTGTATGGTAACCAGATGAAATTCCACTTGCTCCTATAACAACTTCTACTGCTGTGGTAGGTGCCACCTTTTGAGGTAGAGGGGCCACCACCCCACCAACTGCACCAGGTACATCTCTCCGCTCACTGTCTCGATCTGCATCATCAGACTCAAATGTCAGAAGTCTTCGGTGTAGGCTTTCTGATTCCCTTGTAACATTCTGTTCACCTGTAGGATCATCTCCATCTGTTGACACAAGAGCTAGAGACCCCGAATTCCTGGATCTTGTGAAGCTGAAGATACGGTTCCATAAGTTAGATCGACTACTAGATGTAGTAGATCGAATGGAGGTTAATCCAAGTTGTGACCTTACTGCTAATCGGAGATTTTCCAAAATGGATGCCTAAAATTTAAATGAACAACATTAGGTTCAGCAGCATGCCCAAATTTTAATTGTTTTGGTTCATCATTCCACTCAGAATCTTCCAGTAAATTTAAAATAAATTACAGTGAAAAGTAGTAATCAGGGTAGCCTAAACAAACAGGGCAGCTATTTGCAAACACCAAAAGTAACTTATTTTGGAGTGTTGGATGAAAAACATTAGGGCAAACAAAACAAAAATTATGAAAACATTCCCAATGATGGCCTCCTCCTATAACTTTATTTATGCCATGCCAATTACATTGTGAAATTCTTTCAGCAATTCCTACCTCCATCACACACATTAAAAGCACTGATCAATTTCTTTCCCTCCACTTTACGTACAACACCCACTGATCAGACAGCTCAAAGCTACCTTCAAAGTTAAATCAACACACTTTTATAAAATGTAAAAGGTTTAGTGAAAAACAAAGTGAATCTTAACCAGATCTAGGTTATCAGTGTGCCCATGTTTTAGAATTCAGTTCATTAGCTGGCTTTAGTACTACCAGATTTAGTGGAAGGCTTTCTCAGGGTAAACTCAGATTATCAATTACATTCTTTACAATAAATGGTGAACATGATGGGTGAGGTGAGTTATAACAAATATACAAGTCATTGATATTTATAAATCAAGACATCAAAAGAAAATTCAGGAAAAAAGGTAACAAAATATAGCTTTACACTGTGTTTCCAATTTTCAGATCCCCAATTCCTTTAACTGATCCTTCACAAAACAGCTCTTTTTCTTTACAATGAACAAAATTCCATTGTTTAAACAGATGTGCTCCAGATGGTATTAAATTTATAGTTTAAATTAATACAGTCTAGTTACTGCTAGCTCTGCGTCTTACTTTGATTAAATATCTTCCACCTGTGCCATTGTGAATAAAATTAAAATACAACTACAGTAGTTTAAACCAATATTGTAATTACAGTCTAAATAATTAACAGGGAAAACACCTAGAAGTAGATGGCAAATAGAAATGTGTGGCACAGAGGAAGCAACAATATAATCTAACTACTGTAAATGCTGAACTCAATTTGGATAGTTTCCCGATACTCTTAAGTAATTATAATTGTTTCATATTACTTGCTTGTAAGGCTGGAAGTAGCTAAAGATCAAGTTTTTTTCCTCCCAAAGGAAGAATTAAGAAAGGTTTAAGAAGTTATTTTTTGTACACTATCTGACTTGTTGCTGAATCAGAGTACCATACATGTTAACTGAAATACTTGATATACACAGGTTTGTTTTCTGTGTGTGGAGATTAGTCTTTAAAAAAATATTAACTTTCTCCCCCTTTTTCTTTGTTGCAGTTACCTGGCATGCTATGTTGTATTTCTCTCTACCAAACCAGAGTTTGCCATGAGAGATCTTGGGAAATTGCATGCTAAACCCAATTATCATATTCCCATTCCTTCTTACTCCACCATAGGCATCCTGGCTTCTGAAATCTTAACCATTCTGGTGCAATTAAGTGGTGAAGGGAACAAGACCAAAGAAATCACCCAATTTCAATATCTCTACCAGCACCAATACCAGGAGACAGGTGAATGTAGATCCTGAGAAAGCAAAGCAAGGTTGGAATGGGCCAAGTAAAGCACAACAACTTCTATCCAAGTTCCTAACCTGCCTGTGGAGACCTGAACTGCTGCAAGTAAACACTTTGTGACACATTTATTCTTTACTTTGGTTCTGGTTTTGTCTTTTTCCCGGTGATTCAGATCTTGCCCTACACATGATAACTCCAACTCAGGAGTTACATTTCCATTTGGTGAGAGAGATGGGAGCTTTGACCACTTTGTGCTCCTTTCTAATACATTAGGTATAGTTTTAAGGAGAAGCATATGGGTGAAATGGAGACATGCATTCCAGATTTTGGGGAAGCCCAAGCCACGTGAGAATGGTAATTGCCCATACAATCATGGTTATTGCAAAACTCACATCTTTCCACCGTTGGTTTGCTGCGTTAGGAGTACAGTACAATATTGAACCAATTTCATCAATTCCCTCACCCCACAAGGAGTGCTCCAATGCCCTCCAGACTTCAGTGGGCCACAAAATAATATACACCACTCTGTTAAAATGTTTTATACCTGCCCAAATTCAAGCCAGTACCATTTCTATTCATTCCCATTCTTATATATAAAAAAAACAGCATGTTGGTTTTCTCCCCAACAAATGCTTATGAATTTAAATGAAAAGAGCTAGAATGTGATCTGGTATTCACTACTATCCCACCACTAACATGCGTTATGGTCAATCTACACTCTACGATTTCCTTCCATTATGCAATATTATGGCAAACAGCACCCATCTTAGTTGAAAAACATTTCTCCCCCTTGCCAATCATACTAGCCCCCACTCGAGGAACCTTACAGTATCCCTCGATCGGCACTGAACACATTTACTTCCCTATAGCACTTATCTACCCCTGCTTCAAAGTGAGCAGCCATTTGGTCTTTCCCCACACCCAAAACATTTCCAATATTCTAAAATTCCTACCGATATTTCATTTTCTCCCTATTACTTCTCCCATCTACAGCCTTGTTTGGGTCTCAACTGCCGCTCCAGGTTGACTTGATCACTATATTTTCTTCTAGATGTCTGGTGTTCAAAGTGGCAGGAAACTGACTAGATTTATTAGTAATATTGATAGGTTTTAATTTTAAAATAGAATTTGCAACCTACAACATCATCTGAGCTCCTTCCAATGATAGGCGTGTCCAAACCTTAACCAATATCGGGTGTCTGTATGCAGCACAGTGATAGGTTCAAATGTTGGGTATAACATTACAAACCAAATATGTAGTGCTATTCACTTTCCTTTCTGGCCACCATGAGTCAGTTTACAGCTAATTAGGTAACTCTGAAGTATCGTCACTCTTATAATGTAGAAAACACAGCAGTTAATTTGTGTACAAGATTCCACATAAAAAAAATACAATATTCACTGGATAATGTCCGAATAATGCCAGATTACTTCCCTATCTGCACTGGACTGTTAAACCAATTTTCTTTATACTCAGATTTCTGGATGATTTAAACCTGCAACTTGCTGATTCAGAAGGAAAATTAATTTGCATAGGAGTGCAGAAACACTTCGGGTAGATGGCAATGGGACTGATTGGACTGCTCTATTAAAAGCTGGGATAAACATAAATGGCCTCCTCCTGTACTGTAACAATTCTATGATTCCAAGCTACCCGCTAGCATTAGCTCAAAACCATTTTAATTAAACCTGATATCAGGTGGGAGGAGCCAAACCAATGGCCGAAACCAATGTCAATGATCCCTTAGGGTCCTGACGAAGGGTTTCCACTCAAAATATCGACAATTCCTTTCCTCCCACAGATGCTGCTTGACCCACTGAATTCTTCCAGCACATTGCTGCTCAATGAACCCTTTCTGAGAATGTAATAAATTTTCCCGCAGCCAAATCCACCTCCGAAGCCAGGGTTATGCCTATTCAGAATGATCTTGGTGTGCCAATGATTTTTTCCCTCTCAGCCCGATAAACAATTTTATCATGCTGTCAGCATCCTCTTACTCCCAGGTGGGAAACTAAGCATGCTAGCAGAATCAAGCACCAGTTATTGAATTACCAGCATGACCATGCTATGCCCCCAATTCACATGTAAATAAAGCCATTCCTTGATAATTCTCTTGAACCTGACATCCTCCTCTATGCCCTTTCTCAGGACTTATAATCAGGATTCCCTTCATGAGGTTGTAATAATTGGTATAGGTAATCAGCAAAAATACAGCAGCTAAATACATAGTAGTTATGCAAGCATGGATCCAGAAAAAGGAATGACAGTCAGTTCAAGTGATTCTTAATTACACAGCTGATTATGACCATTGGTTTATAACCAAACTGATCTCAATGGTTTTGTGGGAATTACAAATAAGATGATTCATACCATTAGAATCAAAAGGTAGACATTTATAGCCTTAATTTTAATCATGTACATAGACATAACTGAAACAACAGCTTATAGCTGGAATGTGTAAATACAAATAAGAATCAGTTAAGATATTACCTGACTTGATGAACATACAGGGAAATCTTCCACTGGGGGAATCAAGCCTTGTGCAATCAACTGACCATAGGATGGTGGAGCCTCTCTTCGTAGCAGTTCTGCTTCAACTCTTGATAAATGGGTTTCAAAAGACCTTATAAACATGACAGAAAACAAAGAGTTCTTCTCGTAGTGGTACAAAAAGAGTAGCAGTTACAGATAGAGTCAGTTCTCTTTTAAAAAGATCAAATAAGATAACTAGTTTAATTCAAAAACATCAAGTTAGCAGTAAGCGCTTGTTTAAGCAATCAACTGTTAACCCAACAAGCACCCCGCAGCTCCTAGTACGTCTACTGAAATAAAATGTGGATTTTCCCCAAAAGTTACCAATTTTCATTTAAAGGATACTTAAACTTTATACCACCAATCTCCTTTCTTTCAAAATTATGCAAAGTATGTAAATACATTATGCTTTAGAAGCCTTAACTGCATGTTTATTAATGGATTTGAGAGATGGTGGGATGGGATTCCCTCAATGTGAAGAATAGGCAGGACTGAATGGATTTTTGTGTAGTGTACACTTCTCAAAGTAGATTTTCTCCCACATACTACTTTGCACTGATTTATCTGTTTGATACTTCAGACAACCCCTGAGAGGGTAGAAAACAAGCAGCTTAAGACTTGCCAATACATCATTAATATCTATCCATTAATTAAGGCTGGGGATGGGGAGAAAAAAAAAGGAAAAAAATAGCAAGATTCCAAAAGCCAGAGGCTAAAAGCCCATACTCTCAGGAAGGAAGCCACTCTTGAAGGTAATTCCTTTTTAGGCAGTCCCTTGGGATGGAGGATGACTTGCTTTCACGGAACAGTGGATTTATTTTGAGCGAAGGATACATCAGCTACGACGTGATCTAGGAAGAGCAAGGTCTTGGTCCAATAACAAGGAGTTCAAGTCAACTAGAGACCAGGCTCAGCTGCATGGACATTGTGCATGTAAACACTCACACAATTCTAAGTACACACCAATGAACTTTTCCACTCACTTACCATGAACAGACACACAATCATGCACATTTTTACTCAGCTCCCCTCCCCTACCAACCCAGCCCCCAAACCCAACCTATTCCCTCAGTCCCTACATCCAGTGCTTTCCCCTAATTGCCACCCCCTCCCTTGTTCTGGTTCCCCTCCCCGTCACCTCCTTTCTAATTAGCCCATTCCCACTTCCTCTTCTTGATTCCCACTCATTCAACCTCCCTCCCACTGCTCCCCAATTTGTTTGCTTCCCAACTGTCAAATGACATCCCACATCTACACCCGGGTTTAGGAACTGTTCCATCCAAAGCCTACAGCTGAGAACTCCAGGGTCCCTCCTAGAAAACCTCAGGAGAAGTTGCATCTATTCTCCTGGTACTGTCCAATGTTGGCAGATTACAGTCTCCTGTTGGGTCCCAGTGCAAGATTTCCCAAGGGATGGGGACAGATTCAATCTGCATGAGCATCTCATTGGTCACCATTTTCATCCAACTAAAACACCAATGTTGTTTTGCTTATCCTGCCAGTAGATTTGGAGAAAGGTTTTTGTGAAAACTGCACAGGTATCTTTCCAGTGCCTCTTGTGAGTTGTCTAGGTCTCAGAAGCATACAGGAGGGTAGGGATCACCTCTGACTTGGAGATCATTTATGCCGGCTTTGAGGACAACCTTCAAACCTCTCTTCCTCAGACAGTCAAAGGTTGTGCTGGGGCACTGAAGGGGATGGAGAATTCTATCAATGTCCGCATTGACTGAGAGGTAACTCTGAAGTTATAGGAAGTCTAATTCCGGACTTTTATCATTGGAGGATGGTGTTGTGCAACTGCAGCAGGTTAGTAGATGATTGTTGTTTTGCAGACATGAACTGCAAGGCTCATTTTGTAAGCTTCATTGAGCTAGTCAATAACTTGGAGATACATCTCCAAATATGTGCATACACAAGCATGGTCTGCATATTTTAGGTCAATGATTAGCATTCAGATGACCTTTGTTCTGGACAGGAGCTCACATAGGTTGAATAATTCCCCACTTATCCCATAGATTAGCTCCACTCCAGCACAATGCTTGTTGGAGACGATGTGCAACATGACAGCATGTTAGACTGCAAGGAGCACTGTGGCGCTGACATGGCCTTGCCTAATACCTGACTGCACTGTGATTGGGGCTGGAGATCTTGCATACCATCATGAAACAAACTTTATATACACAAGAAAGAAAATGTGAACAGGAGTTGGCCACCTGGTCCCTCAAGCCTGCCCCTACCATTCATTATGATCATGGCCGATGTGCCCAATGCATCAATGCCTCTTCTGTGCTAGATTCACATAGACCACATTTCCCCAATCTTTCAGAAGTTTACCTACCTCCCCTTTAAATGCCTCTGGTGATCTATCCTCTGCAACCCTCTAGGGTACAGAATTCTAGAGATTTAGCACTCTGTGAGAAGAAATTCTCATGGACCTACTACCCTGTTATCTTATAACAATGTCCCCCCCATCAAGACTCTCCCACCAATAGAAATATCACATCATCTTCCTTGTTGTCATATCCCCTTAGGATTTTGTGTTTCAATAAGATTACTCCCCATTCTTTTAAAATACAAAGAATACAAGAAAAGTCTAACTTTTTTTTATTTAAAAGCTGTTCCCGACAGGACAAGCTCTTCAATCCAGGAATTAGCATACTGAATCTCTTCCAAACTGCTTCCAATGCTTGTATAGTCAAATTTTAATAATCCAGGATCTGATTATTTTGAAATCCTGATTATTTGGCATCTAGTTCAATCATTAGTTGAATAAGTCCTCATCATCCACTGATCCATCATGCTCCCTTTAAACTCACTGATATGCAAAAAAACCATGCAACAAGCAACATCCAATAGTTTGGAAAATCTGCTAATCCGACACCAAAGTCATGACAGTGCCATTTTAATCGGAGTTTTACTGTACATCCTTTCTCAAGAGGACCAAAGCTGTACACAGTGCTCCTGGTGTGGCCTCAACAACACCCTGTACAACTGCAACAATTACTTCTCTATTATTAAAATTTCAAGCACCTGCCATTTGCCTTCTCAGTTATTTTTTGGATCTTATTGCACAAGAATATCAAGCTTGCTCTGTACTTAGCAGCACATCCTTCCACCTATTTTTGTATCATCTCAGACATGGTTACCTTTCGATCTGATTCATCTTCAAAGGCATAAATATCAATAGTGAATAATTGAGGGCCAAAGACTATTCTTGGAACACTGCCATTGTCATTTTTCCCAGTCTGAAGACCCATTTATTCTGACTTCATCATCTATGTGATAATGTGAAACAATATTTTGTGCACCAGCCTTTCATGTAGCAACCTTTTGAATGCTTTCTGAAAATCCAAATGCACTACATCTCTAACTCAGCTTGTTATATCCTCAACGAACTCTAGCAAACAGAAACTGAGTTCTGCAGACAGCCAAATTTGTGAAGGACACTTCACATTTCCTTCAATTGACAAAGTCAAAGACTCATAGGGTCAAGAAAGGCCACCCAGAATGGTTGATCTACTCCCTGTAGAGACGTCATCTGGTGAAAATCACATCCATTGTGCCTCTAGATGGATGGAATCCACAATGCAATTTGGAAAGCAGTCTTTGGCCATCTGGAGGAAGCAGTTTAGGAAAGCCAGGTGGCTTATTGCTTTCCTTGTGGCAGACAGAGGAGAGACCCCTCTGTAGTAACAACTAATTTATCTCCTTTCCTGAAGGAGGAGATGATTATGGCATTTCTAAGATCCCCTAGCATATCTTCCTCTTCCCAAATGCAGGAGATGGGAGTTGTGAATTTGTCAATTAATTTCCTCTCCAGGTTTTAGGACTTCACCTGCTCTCAAGGCCTTAAAGTTTTTAGTCGACACGTTTTTAAGCGACAGCCTTTGACATTTTGCCAGTTAGGATTGGCAGCAAGGCTGGACCTGATAGTTTGCTGGAAACAGGAGCCAAGGTTGCTCACTCCAAAAGACAGAGTAACAGTTGAGGAATTCTTTGAAGCATTCATTCAGTGGGTGTTGACTACCCATTGGTCCTTGATAAGTTCACCTCTATTTTTGGCCCTCCTTCAAGTGGGTACTGAGATATTAAGACTATAGATGGCTTGACAGCGCTGAAAGACCCTCAAAAGTGTTTACATTGTTGACCCGAGTGAACCACAATAGGCAAAAGATGGCCAGTTCAAAGTACAAGCTGCTCGGCACATTACTTTCTGGAAGGGTAATCCAGAAGAGGACCACCACCTTCATAGCTGGGTTTCATCATCAATAATGAACTAATCCAGCATCTCAGTGATTGCCCCTGGGGGATAAGTGAATGCCTAATGACCTACCAGCTCACCCGAAAACAGAACTAGCAGTCATCAACACATACCCCACCCCCCACTACAATCCTAGAAGCTACAGATGAGGCGGAGGACTTTGGGGTTGGGGGGGGGGGGGGGGGGGGTGTGTGTGGGTGGAAATACCTTGGCCTGTATCCCAGTGGGTTAGAAAAGATAAAACTCTTGGGCAAGGCACGATCAGGAGGAGGGAGGAGTAGGGAAAGTTAACACAAGCACAGGTATAATAATAATAACAACAACAATAATGTACTTCAAGATGATTGCATGACTATACTTGTTAATCCAGCAAGTTCTTGATATGTGCCACACAAAGCCCCACACACATGCCCCACACAAAGTAAAGATCCAACAAATAACATTTCTGGTCTTGAGGGATCAAAGCCCAATTTCCTCTTCGAATTCTTGTTCCGATTATAAAACAATCCCACCAAAATACTTAAAACAGGTCAGATAGGAAGATGCTTCACTCTTCATTCTAATGCAGGCACAGAAGTATCTGAAAAGGTTTCTTCAGATTATATGAAATAATTGTGTCTGAAGTGCAAGGACTGTAAACTAATATTGTATCATAATTCCAAACACTCAGAACTTACCTGCGTTCAAACATTCTGAGAGAGTATAGTTTGCAGGTACATCCTAGAGCAATCACAAGCAGTAGCCCACAGATTAAGCTTCCAATGACTGCTGCAGTTATAACTCTGGTGGGTACAATCACAGGACAGTTTTCTTCATCACTGCCATCACCACAGTCATCCTGTGCATCACACACCCAGCTCTCAAAGACACAGCGGTTATTCTTGCAGTGAAAGTTACCAGGTTGGCAAAAGAAACAGTTCTTCTCATCCGAGCCATTTGGGCAATGATTCTGGTAGTTGCAACGGTCAGCCAGAGGGTAGCATACACCACTGCGGGAACAGGGGAACTCGTCCTTTTGGCATGAGCTGCAGTTGCGTTCATCTCGTCCATTTGGGCAGTGCCAATAACCATCACAGCGCTGTTGCTCAAAGTAGCAACCCCAATTGCCACCACAAGGGATTTCCCATGGAAGACAAAATCCCTCAACTTGGTAGGTGGCATTAAAACCTCTAGCTGCATTCACTTTGTCAGCATGGAAATGTACCCGTACTTGACCCGAAGAAGAGATGACAGTTATTGGTGTCCGGGAATCAAAAGGCGTTAAGACACGAAGCAATTTGTGTGAATTTTCCTCCAGACCATCATACACTTTGATATAATCCCCATAGCCAATGCCATCCAGCTTTAAGTCAGTGATGCGCAAAATGATTTTGCGTCGGTCTCCCGTATCTATTAGCCATGTGCAGTTGCTTCCAGGTGGATAAAAGGCAGGATAATTTGGAGAATTAAATGTGCCATAAAAGTTTCTCAGCCATTCACCACAACTTGGGGCATCACAATCTATTTCATCTTCCAAATCAAGGCAGTCAATATTTCCATCACATCGCAAGGACTCAGGTAAACATGTATAAGCTGCTGTATATCGGGAAAGGCACTGGAACTGGTCATAAGTACAAGGCTGAAATGGAAAATCAGTAGGAGGCATTGACCGCTCACAAAATTCTTCATCAGAATTGTCTCCACACTCATCCATGGTATTGCACTTCCAAGTATCGAAGATACATTTTCCATTGTTGCAGTGGAACTGGTCCCAATCACAGCTTGCCTCCACAGACTTTCCTGAAAATACAATTAAGTCACAATGTGAAAAGCAAGTAGCTGGACAAAGAAATCTCAAAAAATATTTCTTATTACTATTTCCTAAGAATTCTCAGCAGCAGTTACAGAAGAGAGAGGCTTACATTTATTTAACCCTTCTCACAATTTTAGGACAGCCCAAAGCATTCTATAGTTAATGAAGCACTTTTATATATGCACTCATTTTTACCTTGTAGGAAGCACGACATACACAAGGTAAAGCTTTAAGCCTGACAAATTAACAAATTTTACAAATCTCCTCAAAAATAGCAGTCACTCCAACCACTCAAAAGGCAATTTGTGCTTTTAGTTCAGCATAATGGTTAGGACAAAGGATGTGATTTAAGGTGGAACACAAGACATTAAGAAATGGGTTATCCAAGGAAGTATTATTCTGATTCTTTGCTGGCAAAAAATAATCAAGGACCAGGAGAAATAACAACTGCAGGTTAAAGATACATCCATGCACATTCACTCTTATTTTCTAATAGCAGGTACACCCATCTTTCTATAACAGTTTCATCTTCTTGTGGCATGCACCCCTGTATTTAATGGGGCAAGACAAGGACCTAGCTTGTGGACATAATGAACGTAACCAATTACTGGCAGGCAGGCACTGTTCGAGAATGGTGCACAAGATTTCTTCACAACCTCAGACAGGAAAATTATGGAAGCCAATACATGCCACATTCTGCTAGCCCTCTACTTGGCTGTCACTGGACTTCCTCCCTGATGGAATGCTCTGAAGTTTCATTGCAAAAATACTGCTATTCTACACTGCAAGTACTTTTTAGATCTCAGTGACACCGAAACAATGGGGAAAAAAACATAGGACAAGGACATGCATTTCTACAGCCCATTATGGGGCTTGATGATCATTGCCCAAGGAAAATCTTCAGTCTTTATGTATTTGTGAACTTCTGAGCACCTCCCAACTTCATAAATGAGCAAACCAATCTGTTCATTAATTGGCAATAGTATGGACCATGATGAATTAATGTGATGTACTATCACATGACATGCAACTGTCACTTTAATACAAATCACAGAATCATAGAACAGTACAGCACAATACAGGCCCTTCAGCCCACAATGTTGTGCCGACCTTTAAACCTCACCTAAGACTATTTAACTCCTTCCTCCCACACATCCCTCTATTTTAAATTCCTCCATATGCTTATCTAGCAATCTCTTGAATTTGACCAATGTACCTGCCTCCACCACCACCCCAGGCAGCACATTCCATGCCCCAACCAGCCTCTGAATAAAAAAAAATCTTCCTCTGATATCTCCCTTGAACTTCCCACCCATTACTTTCAAGCCATGCCCTCTTGTATTGAGCACTGGTGCCCTGGGAAAGGTGCTGGCTGTCTATCTATTCCTCTTAATATTTTGTACACCTCTATCCCTACCACCTCTAACACTTTCAGCAATTGCTACTTCTGCCTTTGCAATCTGAATATAGTTTTCCGTAACAAATCAATCTGTAGACAGAGTACTGCGGTGTCATGTTTCAGGGATAAAGATTCCATCCCTTACGCTGCTGCTGTATGTGTGTTGGGGGTGGGAGCAAGGTGGGGGGGTTCTGGTTTTTTCTGTGACCACATGGGTTTCCATCCGCTGCTCCAGTTTCCTCTCACATTACAAAGACATTCTCAGCTTTTGTAAATTACCTCTCAGTGTAGATTCATGGCAAAAAGAATCACAAGAGAGTTCACGGACATCTGTGAGAGAGAATAACTTAAATGGATACAAGGAAATAGAGGGGATCGTTGCCCTGGGAGTCACCATGGACCCCAATGTCTGAAAGGACACGCTCAGTGTTATTATGTTGAGAGAGGAAAGTGGGGCATAGTTTGGAGTGACTATGGGACACAGGGTGGAGTGGTGTGGAGCAGAGTAAGGAAAGCATTTCCTTAAATGCTTAAAGGAAAGATTAAGGAAGCATTTCCTTAAATGCACATGGCCATGCAATATTACATAATTGAAGATGATAAACTATATTCTCTGACAGTGATCTGAGATGCAAGAGCGCAACATTACATAATTGAAGATGATAAACTATATTCTCTGACAGTGATCTGAGATGCAAGAGCGCAACATCTCCAAATTTACCAAAAGACATCTCGAACTCCAGCCTCCTCCAACAACACGATAAATCCATAAGAAAACATCAGAGTCCATCAATAGCAGCATCTTCAGAACAAACTTTGGTGCAGATGCATGAAATAGAAATAACAGGGCAGATAACCATAAATTTGGTTATGGAGGGAATTCCAGAATGTAAGGACATTGGCAGCTTAAGTCACAGCCATCATGGTTAGCAAAAATCAGAATGCTCAAGCAATCAGATTTGGAGGAGCACAGAGATATTAGAGAGTTATAGGACTGCAGGAGGTTACAGAGAAGAGGATTAGACATAAGTGTAAGAAAATTTAAAATGGAGACATTGTTTAAACCAAAGCTAATCTAACTCAGTATACAAATGGGTTTATGGACAGAGCTAGGGCACAGGCAGCAGTTTTGAATGGTTTCAAATTTATGCAAGATAGAATGTGGGAGACAGGCCAGAAGTTTACTAAAAATGTGAAGTCTAGAAGCAGAGGGATGAATGAGTTTGCAGAGTCAGGGTCAGACAGCGTTCCAGGAAGGTGACAAGAGATCAAGCATATGGCCTCAACTTCCTGTGTCATCCACAAGACAATTAAAATTGGGGATCTGCAAAAGACCCAAACTGAAACATCTCAGAGACATTGGTGGACTGTATGACTGGAAGTGATCAAATAAGGCTGAAAAATAGCCTACATTCACTTTTCAAAAGACATACCAATTCTATACATACCTATGACATAAGAGAGCCTGAAGCCTTTTCCAGTATAGCTGTCATCTGAATGAAACTCAATCCAGACATGGCTTTTTGAAGAAATAAATGGTGCTGGAATGGAAGAACCACACATTCGTGTTCCTTCGATGCTTTTACGGGTTCCTATAGTTAGCCAGTCTGAACTACACCAAGCTGAGGTCTGTACATCAAATTCCTGAAAACTATGATAGAAAAATTCAATAGTTATTTTTATGAGCAACACCACAAAACAGATCTGTGATTAAAATCGTTTATTTTATTATCAGAATTAGTAAACATCAGATGAATGGTTAAAAAGCTTGAACACGATTCCATGGGAATATTAGAAGCAGAATCCTGGTTAATACTCCTCCCTCAGCAAACAGATAGTGATTTATCTGGGCAGTTATTTATTTCCCATTTGTATGACTTCCTTTTATAGCTTGGTTTATATTTGCTTACAGAGGAAGTGACTTTATTTGAAAAGCAATAGAATTGTTATGAACTTGGTTTTACCATTGTTTGGATACAAAGTGCTCTGCAAATGCAAGGGTTGGCTATATTCTTTAGTTTCTGAAAACAGTCATAGGGATTACAATGAAGACACATGCCCTATTCACACATTTTCAACATGTTTAGTATTCAGATAAGTCCAACAATGTGCTAATTAATTGAATGCATCAGTATGTAACCAATATTGCAAGTGTCTAGCTGAAGTTAAGGCTAGCCTGGGTTGCTTAAAGCTCACCTGTACCTCCTTCAGGAGTGAGAAGTAATGGTTTAATTGCTGCAACAGGTGCTGGCAACTGTGCATGAACTGAAGAAATGAATCAGGCTAATGAAACACTAAAGGATGGCACAACATAGAACTAATTAGAGTACTAGATTTAGAGGCTCAACACTTGTGACCATGGAATTCATTTTCACACCTCTGCTACTTTACCAGTGCTTTTGTCATTGCCTGTCATTCAGCCAACCCAGACTGTTGTCACTTATGGTCATATGATGGTGTCCACAGTCAGGCCATCTTTGCCCAGAGCTGGTTGAGATAGTTCATGATGATCTGCAGTGTTCTCCACTGAAATTAAGCAGCCTTCCATCAGGCATTTGCAGCAACTGCAACAGCACATATAGGAGTACTGGTACAGGTATAGGTACAAAGAAGATGAGCACAAGGTCCACTAGTGAACAATGCATTAGTATTAAATATTAAATTAACATGCAACAGGGCATGATTTTATTTACAAATTTGATGTGAAAGATTTATTTTGTGGGTGGCTTTTACATCTGCATTGTGGCAGAGGGAAGAAAATGAAAATGAAATTTGGTGAACCGTAACACAATAAGATCAGTTTAAAAAAAAAGCATAGCCTGGGTATAAAAAGGCTGTGATGTTCTCCTAGCTCCTCCCTCTTCCTGCTATTCCTCTTCAGCTACTTGCAGAACAGACATCCTGTCCTGAAGGAAGGTTCAACAGCAAAGATAGATATCCGATTTTCAGAATTCTGCGGTGCTCAAGACTTGTCTGAGCAGCAGAAACATTATTTGAGCGCATCAGTTGTCTGTTCCATCAGATTTCATATGACAACACTGTATGCACACCATGCACCTGTGTGCTACTTGTGCATTGGAGTCATCAATGAATAGATCTATTGTCCACCAGTGTATAATAGGTTTTGGTTTGTCATCATGCTTGAAATGCAGCTCACACAACAGGCCTTCAGAAACTGAAGGTGTCTGACATGATGCTAGGATTCCAGGTATTGACACTGCCTTTGGTCATATATAGAGTCATAGACTCAGAGTAAAACTGCATGAAAACAGTCCCTTCAGCCCAACTCGTCCATGCTGACCTAGGTGGCTACCTGAACTCATCCCATTTGCCTGCCCTTGGCCCATATCCCATCCATGTTCAAAGGTTCATTTGGGATGTTCAGGGATAAGATCCCTTTCAGTTCCAGAACAGAGCAAAGTTGACACGTAGCTTCAAAGCCAAACACAATTAGCACTTTGCTCCTCGAATTAAAGGAAACCTCCAATTCCCTTAATATCCAAAAGTCTATTGATCCTGGTAAAAGATTCAGGAGCCCAAGGGCACGTACCACCAGACTTAAGGACAGCTTCTACCCCACTATGATAAGACTATTTTTTTTCTTCTAACAGTTCGGGGATAGCGGGGAGAGACTGCACAGGTGCATGATGTCAGTCGGGGGAAAAGTCAGATCTAAGATGTAGAGAGGCTTTGAGGAAGGACAAGCAGGGTATAGGGTATAAAAGTAGAAAGGTGGATAGGCTAAAGTGCATTTACTTAAATGCAAGTATCATCAGGAATAAGGGTGATGAACTGAGAGCTTGGATAAGTACACGGGACTATGATATTGTGGCTCTTGCAGAGACTTGGCTGTCACCAGGGCAGGAATAGATATTGAATATTCCTAGTTTTCAGTGTTTTAAAAGGGATTGGGGGGGGGGGGGGCTGAAAAGGAGGAGCAGCAGGAGTGACGTTACTGGTCAGGGACACTATTACTGCTGCAGGAAGGGTGGATAATGTAGAAGGATCCTCTCTAGAGTCAGTACGGGTGGAAGTTAGGAACAAAAAAAGGAGCAGTTACTCTACTGGAAGTTTTCTATAGGCCCCTAGGTAGCAGCAGGGATACTGAGGAAGGAGATTGGGAGGCAGATTTTGGAAAGGTGCAAGAATAACAGGGTTGTTATCATGGGAGACTTCAACCTCCCAAATATTGATTGGCACCTGCTTAGTACCAAAGGTTTAGACAGGGCAGAGTTTGCTAAGTGTCCAGGACGGATTCCTGTCACAGTATGTTGACAGGCCGACTAGAGGGAATGCCATATTAGATCTAGTATTACGTAATGAACCGGGTCAGGTGACAGATCTCTCTGTGAGTGAGCATCTGGGGGACAGTGACCACCGCTCCCTAACCTTTAGCATTGTCATGGACAAGGATAGGAGCAGAGAGGACAGGAAGATATTTAATTGGAGAAGGGCAAATTATGAGGCTATAAGGCTAGAACTTGCAAGAGTAAATTGGGATGACACTTTTGAAGGGAAATGTACTATGGGGATGTGGTTGTTGTTCAGGGATATCTTGCAGGATGTTAGGGATAAATTTGTCCCAGTGAGGAAGGGAAAGAATGGCAGGATGAAGGAACCATGGGCAACAAGAGAGGTGGAACAACTAGTTAGGAGGAAGAAAGCAGCATACATAAGGTGTAGGCAGCAAGGATCAGATAGGGCTCATGAGGAATATAGGGTAGCAAGGAAGGAACTTAAGAAGGGGCTGAGGAGAGCAAGAAGGCGACATGAAAAGGCCTTGGTGAGTAGGGTAAAGGAAAATCCCAAGGCTTTTTTCACTTATGTGAAGAGCAGAAGGATGACGAGAGTAAAGGTAGGACCAATTAGAGATAAAGGTGGGAAGATGTGCCTGGAGCTGTGGAAGTGGGTGAGGTTCTCAATGAATACTTCTCTTCAGTATTCACCAAGGAGAGGGGTCTTGATGATGCTGAGGACAGTGTTGGTAAGGTTAATGTTCTAGAACATGTAGATATCAAGAGAGAGGATGTGTTGGAGCCATTAGAAAATATTAGGACAGGTAAGTCCCCGGGGCCTGACTGAATATTCCCCAGGCCGCTCCGCAAGGCGAGGGAGGAGATTGCTGAACCGTTGGCTAGGATCTTTGAGTCCTCGTTGTCCAAGGGAATGGTACCAGAGGATTGGAAGCTGGCAAATGTTGTCCCTTTATTCAAAAAAGTTAAAGTGTGCCTTATGTCTGTGGTGGGCAAGCTGTTGGAAAGGATTCTTAGAGATAGGATCTACGAGCATTTACAGAATCATGGACTGATTAGGGACAGCCAACATGGCTTTATGAAGGGAAGATCACGTCTCACAAGCCTGATAGGATTCTTTGAGGTGACCAGGAAGATTGATGAGGGTAGTGCAGTAGATGTGGTCTACAAGGATTTTAGTAAGGCGTTTGACAAGGTTCCATATGGTAGGCTTCTTCAGAAGGTCAGAGGGCATGGGATCCAGGGAGACTTGGCCATGTGGATTCAAAATTGGCTTGCCTGTAGAAAGCAGAGGGTTGTGGTGGAGGGAGTGCATTCAGATTGGAGGGCTGTGACTAGCAGTGTCCCACAAGGATTGTTTCTGGGACCTCTACTTTTCGTGATTTTTATTAATGATTTGGATGAGGGGGTAGAAGAGTGGGTTAGCAAGTTTGCAGACGACACAAAGGTCAGTGATGTTGTGGATAGTGTGGAGGACTGTTGAAGATTGCAGAGGGATATTGATAGGATGCAGAGCTGGGCTGAGAAGTAGCAGATGGAGTTCAATCCGGAGAAGTGCGAGGTGGTACACTTTGGAAGGACAAACTCCAAAAACAAGGTTAATGACAGGATTCTGGGTAGTGTGGAGGAGCAGAGGGATCTGGGGGTTCATATCCACAGATCACTGAAAGTTGCCTCACAGGTGGAGAGGGTAGTTATACAAGTGAGAATAATAAACCAATACCAAAATACTCAATAAAAGCTTCCTTTGGCCTCTAGGGTAGAATTCCAAACAATCAGTACTCTAGGTAAAGTAATTTCTTCTCACCTCAATGATCCAAGACTTTGACCCCCTGCTTTCTGTCAACCCAGCCAGTAAAAGCATCATCCCTGCATCTATCCTGTCAGGCACTATAAGAATTTAAATGTTTCAATGATCACCTCTTATCCTTCTGGAGATTATAGGCCAAACTGCTTAATCTCTCCTCACAGCACAATCCACTCACCCTGGAATCAACCTGCAGAATCTTTGTTGCACTCCCTCAATTGTAAGCATATCTTTTTCCAGGCAAGGGGACCAGACCTGTATGCAATATTCCTGGAGCAATCTCAGCAGGGCCCTATATAATTACAGCAAAGTGTCTTTACCTTTGCAATCAAATTCTCTTTTAATGAAGGTCAACATACCGTTTGCCTTTCTAATTGCTTACTGTCACCACAGCTTAAGTTTCAGTGATTCATATACAAGGACAAAGAAGTTTCTCTGAACACCAACATTTTTTATCTCTTACCATTTAAAAATATGCTGTCTTTCTATACTTTATATTATAACACAGTATTTCACATTTTTCTAAATAATATTCCATTTGTCAAGTCTTCACACAATCATTTAGTTTGTCTATATTCCATGGAAGCCTCCTGGCATGTTCCCTATAACTCCTACTCCCATCCAGCTTTCTACCATCAAAGTTGGATGTATTACACCCGATCCCTCACTCAAATAATTACTAAGATTATGAACAGTTTGAGAAGCAAAGGACTGCAGATGCTGGAATCTAGCTGAGAAACACTATGATGCTGGAGGAACTCAGCAGGCCAGGAAGCATCAATATTGGGCTTCTCCTTTTCCTATCTTAAGTCTTGAAGAAGGGTTCTGACCTGAAACGTTCACCGCCTGCTTTTCTCCACGGATGCTGCCTGGCCTGCTGAGTTCCTCCAGTGTCATAGTGTTTTTCATTATGAACAACTTGGGTCCCATCACTCATTTCTGCCAGAAAATGACGTGTTTATTCCTACTAGCTTTTAAAAAATCGTTAATCCACATGTTTTTATTATGTTCAATCCTACCTGCACTAACTTTATTTAATAACCTCATAGGATACTTCAAAGGCCTTTGGAAACTCCCATAAAAGCACATCCATTAGGTCTCCCTTATATAATTTGTTGTTATATTATTCTCATCCCTTGAGACACAACGCAAAGATTCAGAAGCTGATTGATGGTCTGACAGGAAAATCCCATTTCCACTAGATGCAATACATCTGCATGAATCAAACCACAACTATGAGCATGTGCCCACATGCATGACAATCAGAAGCAAAGCTCAAACACATCTACTTTGCTTACAGGCAAGAAAACAATCAGCAAGAGAGACATTCCTATATTAACCAAGATTATCATACGCAGCAAATTAACTATTTTAAAGATTATCTTTTCCACTTGCTGTATTCTCCTTCCTTGAAATCTTTACTGGACTTGACCCAAATGTGTCTTACCATTGCTTTGAGGTCCAAAGAAGTGTACAACGTGGTGCTCCTTGTAAAGATAAAATTCATCATCTTGATACTCACCTGCCTCCAATTCTTTCTTCTTGACAATTTTTTTTTGTTGGTTTGAGTCCGTTCTGAGATTCCATACTCAAATTAAGAGCAATGATTCTCCCAGCCCACCGCACCAACCCTCGAGTTTGAGGGAAAAAATGTGAGTGAAAACAGAAGAAAAACTACCCAATCGTGCAGCTCCAGCTTTGCTCAACTGCTTTAATGTTAATTAATTAATGTTTGTTATAAATTCACAATCAGATTAAATTTTTTTTTTAAATGTAGTACAAACACTGTAGGACAAATTGGTTATCAACATGTGCAGAGCAAAAAAAAACTCTACTCTCTTTATTCAGTTTCAGGCAACCTAAATTGTGGTAAAAACCATATACAGAATCAAAAGCTGAAGAGACAAGATTTTCATTTTCCTGTATCACTTCACCACTCCTGTGTCTTCAATTTTTGTGTGATCAGTCTCATGGAAATTCGAAGCTGTTATTCAACAATAAAGAAATGAAGGATATCCACCATTTATTTCTGCATATTTAAAATGCCATTTGCAAAGAACACTGTTACAGCATGCAAGTCATTTGATCTGAATAAATCATCTTCAGGAAACAAATGCATGTTGTGAAATTCAAAAACGAAATCTTACACCACCCATGAGCTCATACTGTATTGAAAGCATAACTGTTTCTAAATGAAAGCATCTATGCATCTTTACTGCAGTAGAAGTTACACTTTACAAACACATACTCCATTTCCTAGAAACCAAAAATATTCACCACCACAATAAAAAAAACTTGTTCAGCTTGTCTGAGTAACAACTCAGAACAAATTAGTGATCACTGTCAACATAAATAGTACAATTTTCATGGAATAAAAAAATAAAAAATTATTTGTATGCTGCTACTCATTACTTATATCATAAAGCAAGGAGTCCTCCTGATATTAAGTGCAAGTCTGAGCAATAGAGACTGACAAGGTCCCATATTCAATTATTAGTTTGCATGAGATCATTAGCAAAATGGTAGTCCAGATGTTGATAACCAGTGTCAATATCAACAGGTTAAATCATTAGGAAAAATAAAAAAAAGCAAGTTTCCCAGTTCTAATCACAACAGCTTCAAAGAATTATAGAAACTTATAGCTGAAGAAAGAGGTATTCAGTCCATTACACTGCACCAGCTCTTTGAAAAAGCTTTCTAATTAGTCCAACTCTACTCCACCCCCCGGTCCTTCAATTTTGTTTCACTTTTAAGTAAATTTTTACTAAATTTCCCATGGGAAGTTACTGCTAACTTTGCTTCCAGCACTTTTGTGCAGTGTGTTTCAAATTACAAGGTAAACTTTTCCTCAACGCACCTGATTCTTTTGCTAATTACTTGCCTACCTGTTACTAACCCATCTGCAAAAGAAAATGGTCTCTACCAAGTTACAATATCAAAAATCATTTTTGAATGCACCGATTAGATCTCCACTTAATTGTCCCTGCTCCAAGAACAACTCCAGCTTATTGTCTCTCCACGTAACCAGTCCCTTTTCCTTGATACCACTGCTGTAAATTGCTTCTAGAGTCACTCCAAGGCTTTGACATCCTTTAATAATGAGCTTTTCTCTGGGGCCTAAACAGTGACTATAAATGGTTTAGCTTGTCTGCAGTACGTGGGAAATGCACATCTGAATGGTTAACAAGATATCAAAAGTATCAATAACTTCATATGGCCAAATAAAAGCGCTAGAGAATTCTGCTCCTCAATTCTGCAAAAGACTCAGAGGTAAATTGATTAAAAGAGAGATATATAATGAGATCAGCAGCAAATGACAAAAATCAGCATTCAAACTCAGTCAATTTTGGAAATGTATTATTTGAGAACAGAAGATTGGCAGCTTTAGTTCAACCATATGTAGTGCTGGGATTACATAAAAGAAACATGAATGGGATTGCTTGGGAACATACCATAAGCAAAGCAAGACAGAGTCAAATAACATGGAAGCAGGCCCTTTGGCTCACTGAGTTTGTACCGACCTTCCAGAAACCAACCTACACTAATCCCATTTTATTCTCCCCAGATTCAACTCCCCTCAAACTTTCCCACCCACTTACACAAGAAGCAATATACAATGGCCAATTAACCTAACCCATGTCTTTGGGATGTGGGAGGAAACCAGAGCACCAAGAAACTAATATGGTCACAGGGAGAACATGCAAATTCCATACAGGCAGAAATGGAGATTAGAATTGAACCCAGATTACTGGAGCTGCACCACTGTGCTGTCCTGCCTAGAGTAATATCTCAGAAAACTGACAGAATCAGTCAAATAACCAAGGAAGAAGCTCAAAGGCATGACTGCAAAATATGACAGTGTTAAAATTGAACAAGCATACAGTGGCATGCAAAAGTTTGGGCACCCCTGGTCAAAATTTCCGTTACTGTGAATAGCTGAGTGAGTCAAAGGTGACCTGATTTCCAAAAGGCATAAAGTTAAAGATGACACATTTCTTTAATATTTTAAGCAAGATTACTTTTTTTTATTTCCATCTTTTACAGTTTCAAAATAAAAAAAGAAAAAGGGCCCAAAGTGAAAGTTTGGGCACCCTGCATGGTCAGTACTTAGTAACACTCCCTTTGGCAAGTATCACAGCTTGTAAACACTTTCTGTAGCCAGCTAAGAGTCTTTCAATTCTTGTTTGGGGGATTTTTGCCCATTCTTCCTTGCAAAAGGCTTCTAGTTCTATGGGATTCTTGGGCTATCTTGCATGCACTGCTCTTTTGAGGTTTATCCACAGATTTTCAATGATATTTAGGTCAGGGGACTGTGATGGCCATGGCAAAACCTTCAGCTTGTGCCTCTTGAGGTAGTCCATTGTGGATTTTGAGGTTGTTTAGGATCGTTATCCTGTTGTAGAAGCCATCCTCTTTTCATCTTCAGCTTTTTTTTTGTTACAGACGGTGTGATGTTTGCTTCCAGAACTTGCTGGTATTTAATAGAATTCATTCTTCCCTCTACCAGTGAAATGTTCCCCGTGCCACTGGCTGCAACACAAGCCCAAAGCATTATCAATCCACCCCCGTACTTAACAGTTGGAGAGGTGTTCTTTTCATAAAATTCTGCACCCTTTTTCCTCCAAACATACCTTTGCTCATTGCGGCCAAAAAGTTCTATTTTAACTTCATCAGTCCACAGGACTTGTTTAGATGTTCCTTTGCAAACTTCTGATGCTGAATTTTGTGGTGAGGACGCAAGAAAGGTTTTCTTCTGATGACTCTTCCATGAAGGTCATATTTGTGCAGGTGTCGCTGCACAGTAGAACAGCGCACCACCACTCCAGAGTCTGCTAAATCTTCCTGAAGGTCTTTTGCAGTCAAACAGGGGTTTTGATTTGCCTTTCTAGCAATCCTACAAGCAGTTCTCTCGGAAAGTTTTCTTGGTCTTCCAGACCTCAACTTGACCTCCACTGTCCCCGTTAACTGCCATTTCTTAATTACATTACGAACTGAGGAAACGGCTACCTGAAAACGTTTTGCTATCTTCTTACAGCCTTCTCCTGCTTTGTGGGCATCATTTATTTTAATTTTCAAAGTGCTAGGCAGCTGCTTAAAGGAGCCCATGGCTGCTGATTGTTGGGACAAGGTTTGAGGAGTCAGGGTATTTATAAAGCTTTGAAATTTACATCACCTGGCCTTTCCTAACGATGACTGTGAACAAGCCATAGCCCTAACAGGCTAATGAAGGTTTGAGACCTTGGTAAAAGTTATCTGAGAGCTCAAATCTCTCGGGGTGCCCAAACTTTTGCATAGTGCTGCTTTCCCTTTTTCACTCTAAAATTGTAGAGAACAAAAATAATACACTGATCTTGCTTAAAATGTTGAAAAGAATGTTTCATCTTTAACTTTATGACTTTTGGAGATCAGCTCATCTTCTACTCACTTAACTATTCACAGTAACAGAAATTTTGACCAGGAGTGCCCAAACTTTTGCATGCCGCTGTAGGTGTGTCCACATTGGAGTATTTTGTCCAGACTGTTGCGATAATTGCAGCAATGATGGCAAGTACTGACACAAGACAAGCACATAATTCGAAGTGCTTCCAGTGAGTTTAATCTCTCAGCATACAGTGTATACGTATCAATGGCATCTATCACCACCTTTTTATTTTTATCAAGCTAAACTTCCAAATGACACTACAAAATACCAGGTCCCGAATTTATGCTGGCTATTACATGCCAAGTAGTCACATACAAATCCCAAATTGATTAAGTTTACCTGATGGTGACGATTTCCTCTCGATTGCCTTGGATATACCAACTGCAGTTAATACTAGCTGGATAGTTAAAAGGCCAACCTGGACTTGTGATTATTCCACTTGGCGCCCTGAGCTGTTCTGGTGCATCACCACAAGCTAAGAAAAAGATAAGTTAGATAATTAATCTGGCTAAGACCAACAATATTGCCCAAATTAAAATGCAATTGTAATATTAAGATAGATACACAAGAGACTGCAGATATTGGAATCTGAAACAAAAAGCAAACTTCTGGAAGAAATCAGCATCTGTGGAAGCAAAGGGATAATCAATGTTTCAGGTTGAGTCCTTGTACTGGGTCTGAGAGTGTAGAGGGAAGATCACCAGTACATAGAAGTGGAACCAGATGAGGGGAAGGTTGAGACAGAGGTTGGTAGGCAATAGATGAAAAAAAATTAGACAGAAAATAAAATTCACCCACATACCCATCTACCTGGCTTTCTTCTCTCTTGGTTCACCTTTCCTATCCCCTCCTGCACCAGTTTCCATCTGCCCATTATCCCTCCCTTATTTCGGTCCACCTATCAGTCTCTGTATCTACCCTTTCCCCCTCCCCTGCTTTATCTGCCTTTTTTTTTCTGGCTCAGAACAAATAAATGCCCATTTAAGAGGGGAAGAACTCCCAATTTTACAACAGCACAGATGTAAAGAGACACATACTGTAAGATAAAGAAAAAGAATGGGTTACAAAGTGAAGTCAGGCAGCATCGCCCACAACAACGCATCCCTCCCTGATGAGCTCAATGCATTCTATGCATGCTTTGAAGAGAAGGGCAATGAAATGCCACCACCCGTCCCGACAGCCTCTTACACACCTGTACCCACAGTCACTGTTGCAGACATCAGATCAGCCTTCCTGAGAGAGTGAACCTGTGGAAGGTGTCTGGCCCAGATGGAGTCCCTGGCCGTGTCCTCGGACCCTGCACAGATTAGCTGGTGGGAGTATTCGCAGACATCTTTAACCTCTTCCTACTCCAATCTGAGGTTCCCATCTGCTTTAAGAATACCACTATCATCTCTAGTATGTGCCTTAATGACTACCGCCCAGTGGCTCAGACCTCCACCATCTTGAAATGCTTCGAGGGGCTGGTCAAGGCACACATCAACTCCAGCCTCCCAGGCAACCTCAACCCACTGCAATTTGCCTACCGCCAAAACAGATCCATGGCAGATGTCATCTCCCTGGCCATACACTCATCTCTGGAACATCTTGTCAAAGAATCCTACCTATTTATTGATTATAGGTTTGCCTTCAATACCATAATTCCAAACAAACTCATCTCCAAACTCCTAGACCCAGGACTCAGCACCTCTCTCTGCAACTGGATACTTGACTTCCTGACCAACAGGCTGCAATCGGTAAAAATAGGCAGCAACACTTCTGCCATGATTATCCTCAACATCGGTGCCCCACAAGGCTTCATCCTCAGCCCCTTACTTTACTCCCTATACATTCACCACTGTGTGGCCAGATTCTGCTCTAACTCCATCTAAAAATTCACAGATGGCACCACCATAGTGGGCCAGATCTCAAACAATGATGAGACAGAGTGCACGAAGGAGATGGAGAGCCTAGTGATATGGTGTCAAGACCACAACCTTTTCCTCAATGTCAGCAAAACAAAAGAACTGGTCATTGACTTCAGGAAGCAGGAATGGAATACATGCCCCCATATGTATCAATGGTGCTCAGGTGGAGATGGTTGAGAGCTTCAAGTTCCTGATGTAAATATCACCAATAGTCTGTCCTGGTCCAACCACATAGATGCAATGGCTAAGAAAGCACACCAGCTACCTACTTCCTCAGAAGGTTAAGGGAATTTAACATGTCCCCATTTGCCCTCACCAAATTTTTATAGATGGACCACAGAAAGCATCTTATCCAGATGCATTGTGGCTTGGTACGGCAACTGCTCTGCCCAAGACCACAACAAACTGCAGAGAGTTGTGAATACAGTCCAGTCTATCACAGCCTAGCCTCCACTCCGTTGACTCTAACTACATTTCCCACTGCCTCAGAAAAGCAACCAACATCATCAAAGACACCTCCCACCCTGGTCCCAGTCACTCTCTCTTGGCCCTCCCCTCCTCCACCCCCCCATTCCATCAGGCAGAAGAAACAAAAGCTTGAAAACAAGCACCAGCAGGCTCAAGGACAGCTTCTATCCTGCTGTTACAAGATTCTTGAACAGACCCTTTGCACGATAAAGATAAACTCCTCACAATCTACCTGATCATGGCCTTTGCAGCTTATTTATCTACCTACACTGCACTTTCGCTGCAACTGTAACACTATTCTGCATTCTGTTACTGTTTTCCCCTTTGTACTACCTTAATGTACTTACGTTTGGAATAATCTGCATGGATGACATGCCAAAGTTTTTCCCCACTGTTTCTCAATACATGTGACAATGATAATTACCACGAAGGGAGCTTATGACTGACACTTTGAATGTAGACAAAGTGGAATATGGGGGGAGAGCGCGAGCGCGAGAGAGCGCGTGAGAACCAGCTGTGGGATGCAGAACAGACCAGAGTTTATAAATGCAGAGACTCTCCTACACTGACAAGAACAACCAGGTGAAAATGCAGAGTGAATGACATGGAAGTTTTGCAGAAGCACAAAGAATTTAAACTTTGAGGCACTGTGAACAAGTGATGTAGAATATTGAGGAATATGTACAGAAAGTGATTGCAGCTTAGTTTAATATATGAAAGACATTCATTTTTGATGAGTTGAAAATTGTAGAACTTGAGACAGATTGATTGTGTCTGAAGGCACAGGTGAGGACTTCAGTTGCAAATAGTGTTGAAGAGGTAGCAGAGGGCAGCAAAGTTGTAGAGGTGGAAGACAGGAACAATATAATGGAGTACAAAGAAGTGGAAATTTGACTTGGCAGAATTAAATCATGAAGTTGCAAAGAGTTTACTTCAGCACCAGACAATAGTCCAAGTGGCATTATATTTGTATTTGATGACGAGAGAGCTTGGACTAAGTTGGCCTAATGTACAGCTAGAAGGAATTTCATCTGTTCCAAGACTCTATGTCAGTCAAATCACTTGATAGCAAAAGGAAGTAAATGAAAATGAAATCATTCTACAAGTTGTGGGCATCACTGACAGCACCAGCATTTTTTTTTGCCTTGTCGTAATTACGATTAGCTCTTCTTGAAGTATCCCATTTATTCGGTGAAGGTATTTCTATAGCACATTGCAGAGGAAGTTCCAGGATTTAGACCCAGTAACAATGTTTTCAAATCAGGATCATATACGACTTGAAGGGGAACTTACAGCTGGCAGCATTCTCATGGACCTACTAATCTTTGTTCCTCTAGGTCAGGTATCAACAACGTAAATACAAAGAGTGGTGGTATCAAATTCAGTCAAACATGCAGCATCAAGAGCCACAATGCACGCAACTCTTATTTCAAACCCAGAATAACAGGACAGAGACATGCAGTGACATGTGATGCAATACATGTTTATTCATGTTCACAAACATCCATTAAGCAACTGTGGATGACAGAGTGCATCCATATTTGGATGGCCGATGTTGCATAAAAAAAGAAAAGGGATAAGCAAAATAATGAGCAGCATCTGCCTATTAATTGTTCCCAAAATCTGACTGTTAAACTTAGATGCAATAGAGGCTAACTGTTTACACACAGAGGGCAAACATTTCCAATCCCCAATCAGGAACCTGGATATGCTACTTCCCTGACCACCCTGGGAACTTTTAGGTTTTTGTAGATCTGGGGAGAGAAGCTGGGGCAGGATTGATAATTTGAAAAAAAAGCTTACAGCTCATTATACCTGCAACAGCTCTTTAAAAAGAAATCTTTGAAACTACAGTTTGTGCCAATGAAAGATGTGTCCAGGCCCAAGCTGGTGGCTGATGTCAATGTCCAAGCTGGATGGTAATTCAAAAGAATTCTACAGTCCACCATTCCTGTAAAGGCTTCAGGGTGTCAGGAAGCAAGTCACCTTGCCTTTGTTCCTCCCTTGCATGTACCCTACCTAGACCCGCATCCCACTCCACCCCGACCCTGCCACCACAGAGTTTTGGTGTGGGTGGGATTCAGTAATAGCAATAATAATGGCTGCCAAGGAAAGGCGTTTACTCTCTTTTCAGAGATGGCTGTTACTTGGAACTTGTGGCATAAATGTTACACGTCTCATTATGGTTCATGTCCAAATCATGCTGCTTGTGCCTGCGGAGTGGCTAATGGAATTGAATATTTGTGAAAACACCCATGAACATCCAATAGAGGCAAGGACTTCAATGTATCGGTGCAATAACATCCAATAGAGGCAAGGACTTCAATGTATCTGTGCAATATGGATAGGTCTAGGAGACAGCCCTAAAAAAGTTTTGCAACTCCATCCTGGGCTGAAGTGATTTGTCGCCAATAACTACATCTAAACTCCCCTTTTGCACACGATGATTCCAGCCAGTGAAGATTTACTTCTGAGAGCTACCAAGTGCAGATGCAGGGTTGGGGAACATCATTCCATAGATTCTAGAACAATTCCCATAAACTAGAAGATAGTAAATTTAACCCCACTATTTAAGTGAGGGAGAGAGAAAACAGGAATTAGGTAACCTAATACAAGGAGAAGATAAAATCTTGGAATGTGTTAATAAATTAGTGACAGAACATTTAGAGAATACTAATAGGATTGGGCAGAGTCTAAGGATTTATGAAAGGGAAGTCATGGTTAACAAATCTGTTAACTTTTTTTAAATAAAGGTTGTAACTGGCAGCAAAAGGGTGAACCTCGATTTGGTGTTTGGACTTACAAGAAATCTTTCAATAAGGTGCTGAGTAAAAAATTATTAAGCAAAGTTGTGTGTTGGTGCATGTGTTGGGGTTATTATTCTGGCATGGATCGGGGATTGGTTAACAGATAGAAAACAGTTGAAATAAAATAAATGGGTCACTCTCAGGTAGCGAGATGTGACCAGTTGGGTTGGGAGTCACAGAGATCAGTGGCTAGAGCAGTCTCCACTGTTCACAAACTATGCCAATGATCTGAATGAGTGGATTAAGAGGAATATATCCAGGTTTGCTGATGGTGCAAAGCTAGATGGCAGTAAAGGGGCTACAGGAAGGGTACAGAGAGGCTTCAGAAGGATTAAAACAGTGTTAAGTGAATGGCTATGGAAAAAATGGGACAAGATTTTGTTTAAATGGCAAGGGAGTAAAAAGTGTTAACATTCAGAGAGACATCCTTGTACAAGAACACTAAGTTAATATGCAAGTGTAATAAACAATTAGGAAATCAAACAATATGATGACCTCTGTTGCAAGAGGATCTGAGTACAAGAGTATGGATGCTTTGCTCCAATTATATGGAACCCTGGTGAGATCACATCTGGAATATTGTACAGGTCTAGGTCTCCCTACCCAAGGAAGGATACATCTCCATAGAACAAATCCTACGATGGCTAATGTTGGATTCGACTGTTTTAATTAGTTTTTTAACGTGTATAGTGTTTAATACACCTCAAGTGGCTGCACAAGGAATGGCCGTTTACTAGCTTATTGGTTCATCCATCAGGTGAATGTGTTTTTTTCATTAGTTGGTTTGGCCACAAGCATCTAATAGGTTTCCTGATTGGACTATTGTTAGCTAAAAAGTACCTCTTACCTCAGGTATAAAAGGTGTCGTTTTTTGTTAATCTCTCTCTTGCTCTCCTCCCCCCTGGCCTGAGGGCATCTTTTGTCTCAGCTCATCTCCTGGTAGTAAAGCTAGTGCCATGTGCTCTGTGACTGTTTCTTTGTTTTAAACTTTCCAATAAAACTTTGTGAAGCAGCAAGTTGTTTTCAACTCATTCCCAGACTCCTGAAAGAATCTGCGGATTCGAAAATAACCGGATCCGACACTAATTAGAGTCAGAGTAGTATAGCAGAGAAACAGGCCTTTCAGCCCATGAAATCCATGCTGAACATTTTGCCCGCAAAAAGATTAAGCAGACTGGGCCTTTGATCTTTGGAGTTTAGGAGAATGAGAGGCAATAACATTGAAACATACAAAATTCTTACAGGGCTTGACAGGGTAGGTGAAAGATGGTGCTTCCTCTGGCATTAGCCAGAGGAAGCACCAGTGGTCACGGTCTCAAAATAAGAGGCTGGTTATTCACGATAGATGAGAAATTTCTTCATTCAGAGGGGAGTGAACCTTTGGAATTCTCTCCAGAAGAGTGCTCTGAGGCACAGTTGCCAAGTGTATTTAAGTCAGAGATTGATAGAATCAAGGGATATGGGTGTTTCATGTCAGAACTGTCATGACAGGCTAATTGGACTACTGCTCCTATAATGATGTTGTAATCCACTGCAAGCAATGGCCTGACTAAAACTGAATAGGAAAAGGTATAACCAATCAACTACTGACTTTTCAAGCTGGACAATAGGCTAGAAGTTGTAAGACAATGGTGCATAACCTTAAAGATGGTTTCAGGAAATCCAAAAGGAGTGTACAATGGTGACAGCGATGGTACGTTTGGTGTGATTTGATATTTTAACTGGTTAAGTATTTCATGGGTGAAGGGAATGGGAAAAGATTCTCTTGGGGTTAAGATAAGCTTGGAAAGTAAAGTATAGGTAGAGGAAGAGGTACAGACATGAACAGCATCACATTTTTAATAGGGGAAGACTGGAAGAATACCACAAACAATTGTCATATGCTTATTTTTCCCCCAACACATTCATCCATTTTCCTCTGGGTTCTGTCAAGCCTTAAGCTGTCAGGCTGCTAAATGAACTTGAAATACAGGCCCATAAACAGCAGGGCTACACAATATCCTGGAAACGTTTCCAGGTCAAATTATATGAGTGGTACCGGTATATGATATTATGTCTTCTTTGTTCCTATGGCTAACAGTAGACACAATTCCTGAATTAAATCTTGTGTATTTGCTTTTAAATTTTAATTATACAAGTTTTCACAAGAACTTTGCTCTCAAATAACCTTCAAGCCGAACAGTGTTGGATGGTCCCATCGTGTTGGCAACAAGAGACTTTGAAAGGATAAAAACTTTACAATTACTGCTACAGTAAACAAACATATTGTGTAATTGGTATTCAACTTTAGACCAGTGCATCAATAACTTCTATGTACTATAATGATGTAAACTAGGTTACCACAACAGAATAAAGCCACCAAGTGGTGCATTTACAATAAAACTCTGATAATCTGACACATTTAGGATTTTGTTACTGATAGACCAGCAGATTTTCCAGACTACTGGATGTTACTCCTATCAGTAGCCAAAAACACTTATTACATTGTGGTAAGTTATCGTGCGAGGTAAAAAGGAGTGGGAAATTTACAAGCACTCCAGATCACCGGCTCTGGCCAATCAGTGAGCCAGATGCTGAACCATCTGGATTTCCAAACAATTGAATGCTGGATTACCAGAATTTTATTGTACTGTGAATTTTTAGCTGCACTATTTAGTCACTCTATTTAGGACATAAAAGAAGACAGAATTAAGGCGGCATTACACTGAAAGTTATCCTCCCACGCATTAGGAAAAATAGTATTTCAGGGAAGCATATTTAAATGAATTTACTGATACCACATGCCTCAATGTCATACAAATCACAAGTTGTAATCATTATTCTATTTTAGATTGCTCCTCATACGCATAAATTGCAACAATGCAAGTGGAATATTTAAGCAAAGAAACTTGTATAGAAGACCAATACATTTTCATCATTTAATAGAACCAGGGACTTAAAATATTATGTTGATTGACCAACACACTTGTGTCAGTTACACACTAATCCAATAAACTATTATAACAATTAAAGTGTAATACATCTGCCCTTAATTTACTCCAATACCAAAAATAATATCCGAGTACCAAGTTCTACATTAGCTCTTAATTTTCTTTCACCCCAGTCATTTGTCTTTATTATAACCAATATAAAAGATCTTACTTTGAAATAGGTCTGAATAATATGGAACATGACATCCTTCAACCACAAGATCAAACTAGAAGATCACCCTGCCAAATTACACCTTTCCCCCCAGGTAGAATTGTTATATTAGAAAGAATGCAAACATACCAGTTGAGGTATCCGGAACCTGCGCATTTGCCAAACCATACTTTTCTCCTAGAACAGTGCTTCCTAAAATAAAAATAAAATATTTAATAAATTCAGCCTAATAACTGTGGCAAATAGATTTTATTTGCTTTTGGTAAAGAAATAATTTTGCACAGTTCTAAAAGAACTGCCTACTTAATTTGCTAATAGATCACAATCCAAGAAAGAACAACATTTTCCTGAAGAGTTGTAATGAAACATTTTGCAGCAAATAAGGAATAGCAGAAGTCTCATAACTACCCTTAAAGCAGGGAAAGAACAACTGTGATCCTTACTAATTAAGTTACCAGCCACATTTACTTTTGCTGAATTAACAAACTGCACAAAATACTGTTTCGAGTTTAACAAAATAGGGCATTTCCTATAATAGAAGAAACATAAAAGGGCATGTGGTCGAAATGATCTCATGTTTTGACAGAACTGATGACCCCAGATAAAAAAAAATCATAATGTGGGAGTGGCAATATTTTAAAAAGTGTCAAGGGTTCAAAGAAATTTTAAAAGATCCATTCACTCAAACTAACACCCAGAAAAAAATTAAAATATCATACGAGCACATAAAATATTTTCTGCCTTGGGCAAGATGCACAAAAAAATATAAATGGAATTGCAATTGCATTGTAATCTTATTACTACAACCACTGGGAAGGTCACTACAAAGACTATTGCAATATTTGGAACACATTCACATTTGGCACACGTGTACTTTGAACAAAATGTGCCTTTTTGTGATATATAGTTTGCGTGTTACAAAATAGTCATGCAAGACTAATATGGGAAAGCTACTAATTGAGGCACTGCAGAAATAAAGGACTGCAGAAACTGGAATCTAGATGAAAAAAACAAGGTGCTGGATGAACTCAGGAGGTCAGGCAGCATCCGTGGAGAAAAGCAGGTGGTCAACTTTTCAAGTCAGGACCCTTCTTCAGTCTGCTTTTCTCCACGGATGCTGCTTGACCTGCTGAGTTCCTCCAGCACCTCAATGGTTTTTTTTTGAGGTCCTCCCTATGTGTGGGATCTCAAGAAATGAATGCTAAGCGTACCCTTCAGAAGCAACACCATATATACACTGTACTTAATACCAAACATGGTTATGAGCAACACAGAGAATGCAAGCATCACCAAGGCCTTCTTTAAAAAAAGTGATAATCCTTAATTCATTCATTTGCTTAAAAGCAGAAAATGCCCTCATCCTTTCCCTCCCAAAACAAAGATTTGAACCTGACCATGGGTGATATTTCAGCATTTGCTCATGTGCTGAATTAGCATGAAGATTTGCTATGATTCATAATTCCTAACAGACGTCAACTTAATATCATAAATTTGATGTACTCCACATCAACTGCTACTAACAGCGTACAACTTTCAACTTCAAGGTGGATGCATAAAGCTACAATCTTCTTCCCTTACAGAAGGGTAGGAGGCAAATAACTGGTGTAATTCCATCAATATCTTTACTAGCTGCATGTTACCTGCTGCCAGTCCACCTCAATTCTATCACAGAAGCAATTGCTCACTCAGAAAAATTTAAATGAAATTGCTCTACATTTAGGACAATTACAAAGTAAGATTTAGATTAATAATGTTAAAAGTTTGTTGAGTAACCTGCAAGAATAATAGGGTTATAATAGTAGGCGATTAGGACTGCCATAGTGCTAGGGGGTTAGGTGGGGCAGACTTTGTTAAGTGTCCAGGAAAGTTTTCTGAAACAATCTGTAGATGACCCTACTACAGTAGGGGCTACACTTGACCTCCTCTTGGGAAATGAGGCTGGGCAAGTGGCTGATGTGTCAGTACTTTGAGACCAGTGACGATAATTATTGGTTTAAAAATAGTTATGAAAGAGATAACACTTCAACTTGCAGATCATTCCTAAATTGGGGCAAGACTAGTTTTCATGATGTTTAAAAGCAACTTGCAAAAGTTGATTGGGAGAGGCTGTTAGAAGTTAAAAGGATGTCTGGAAAGTGGGAAGCCTTTAAAAGTGAGATAGGAAGAGTTCAGGGCCAGCATGTTCCCGCTAGACTGAAAGGCAAGATTAGGAAGATTAGGGAACCCTGGGTGACAAGGGATATTGAGGTTCTGGTCAGGAAAAAGGAGGAGGCGTATGTCATCTGAAGGCAGCTGGAATCAACTCAGGCCCTGGGGAAAGCATAAGGGACGTAGGGATACACTTGAAGTGGAAATCAGAAAGGCAAAAAGAGGACACAAGATAAAGATAAAGGAGAATCCTAAAAGATTCTGGAAGAGCGAAAGGGTAGCTAGGGAGAGAGAGTAGGTCCCTTTAGGGATCAGTGTGGTAGTCTATGTGTGGAGCCACAGGAAACAGGCAAGATCTTAAATGAATCTTCTCGTTTGTATTTACCATGGAGTAGAACATGGAAGCCAGTTAGTTCAGGGAAGAGAAGAGATATCCTGAAGCTTATTGACATTACAGAAGAGGAGGTAATGATGATGTTGAGTTCATAAAAGTGGATAAGTCCCTGGGGCCTTACCAGGTGTATCCTAGGACATTGTGGGAAGCAAGGAAGAAATTGCTGGAGCCCTGGCAGAGACTTCTGCATCTTCGTTAGCCATGGGCAAGATACCAGATGACAGAAGGATGGTCAATGTTTTGCCTTTATTTAAGCAAGGACAAGCCAGGAAACCACAAGCTAATGAGCCTACCATCAGCAGTAGGAAAAGTTACTGGAAGAGATTCTGAGACACAGGATCTATTTGCATTTGGAAAAACTAGGACTGATTAGGGATAGTCAGCATGGCTTTGTTGGCTGGGAAATCATGTCTCAGGAATTTGAGTTTTTTGTTGGAAGAGGTGACGAAGAAGATTGAAAAGGACAGTAGTAGATGCCACCTACATGAACTTTAGCAAGGCTTTGACAAAGACCCACATGGTAGGCTCCTCCGGAAGGTTAGAACACATGGGATTCAGGGTGAGCTAGCCAATTGAATACAAACAAACAAGATGCTGGAGGAACTCAAGCAAGTCAGGGTGCATCTGCAGAAGGGAGTGGATAGTCAACATTTCAGGTTGTGATAAACTGGCTTGGTAGTAGGAGGCAGAGGGTGGTACAGTAATACAGCATGGAAACAAGACCAATGGCTCAACTCATCCATGCCAACCAAAGTGTTTTCTTGAGCTAGTCCCAGTTGCCTGCATTTGGCCTATTATCCCTCTAAACCTTTCCCTAACCTGGGAAGAAGGTTGTGACAAATCCATCTTACTTATGCCCCTCCTGATTCTATAAACCTCTATAACATCACCTCTCAGCCTCCTTTGCTCCAAGGAAAACAGTCCCAGCCTATCCAGTGTCTGATTATAACCCAAGCCTTCTAACTGCAGCAACATCCTTGTAATCTTCTCTGCGCCCTCTTAACTTAATCACATTCTTCCTATAGTACAGTTCTTGGATTTTTGTCTGTCACGTGCTGTGATAGTGAAAAAAAAACAGAAGAGTGAAAGTGCAGGTGGATATGAGATGGGCTGAAAAAAAAAGAGGCTATCACTGGACAGAAATTGCTGAACATTAGAGACCATTCACAATAAGTAGCAGCCAGCCTTAGCAAATAAAAACCAGCTAAACATTATGGTGCCAAACAATCTTCTGCAGATTGTAAAGTAGATTTGCTTCAATTCACATGTATGCCTGAATAAAGTCCCAGCGTGAATGATGAATAAAGCACCAGCATGAGCACCTCCTTAAAAGCAGAATTAAAGCCAACCTTTATCACCAAGTTCACTAAGGAACAGTGTGCCACAGGTACTCCACTGAGATTGGATTAAGTGGTTTTCAAATCATATATCAGCTTCACTACGGAATTTGCTGAATCAGTGCACACACATAAATATCAGCCCATACCTTTGTTATTTTGATTTTGTGTATTTGACGAGCATGGTGCATCTTATTGACTGAAATTGTAACTATCAAAATGAAAAGATTTCATTACACCTATAAACTGAACAAAGATATGATGGCAGCAATCCCCATGCAACATTTCTTTCAGAGCAATGCTTGAGAACTTGAACCACAGTGTCCAGGAGGCACTTGCTGTTAATCATTTAAACATCAGCAATTAAACAGTTCTAGCGTGGCCTCACATCCCTAGCCAATATGGATAAGCATCTTACAGATCCCTGAATTCTGCTATCTTCAGGGATCTGCAAGGATGCAGTCCAAGATTCCACCGTTTCTCCACATTTACTACTGAGGAGTGTTGAAGCAATGAGACAGCTTTGCTCGACACTGCACTAAGACTGGGGCTGGCTCTGTTCCATCTAGGCTAACATCACAGCTTGCTTGCCATCAAGCAGCTGACATAAGATGGAGACATATTTCTGTGGGCAGCCATCCCCAGATGATAAGTGGTCAGAAAAAACACATGCTAATGGAAAAAACAACAAAATCTTGAAGATGAGAGTATCCCTTCATAAGTTCTAAAATATGGCAGAGAAAAAAAATTGAGTTACAAATTCACAACCTCATCTCCCAAGTCTATGAATAGGAAGACAGACAATGGAATTCAGATAAAATTCAGATAAGTGCAAGGTGTTGCACTTTGGGAAGACAAATGAGAGTAGGACTTTCACAGTGAATGGCAGGGCCCTGGGGAGTGTTGTAGAACAGAGGGACCTCGAGGTACAAGTACATAGTTCCCTCAAAGTGGCATCACAGACAGAAGGTGGTGATGAAGGCGGCATTTGGCACGCTGGCCTTCATCAGTCACGGCATTGAGTATACAGGTTGGGACGTTATGCTGCAGTTGTACAAGACATTGGTGAGGCCGCACCTGGAATGCTGCGTACAGTTTTGGTTACCGTGTTATAGGAAATACATCATTCAGCTGGAAAGAATGCAAAAAACATTTATGAGAACATTGCCAGAACTCAAGGGCCTGAGTTATAGGGAGAGGCTGGACAAGCTAGGACTTCACTTCTCGGAGCATAGGGAACTGAGGGGTGACCATTTAGAAGTGTATAAAATCACAAGTGCCATAGATAGGGTGAATGCACACACAGAGAAACAGACGACTGCAGATGCTGGAATCTAGATGAAAAACACAATGATGCTGGAAGAACTCAGCAGGCCAGGCAGCATCCGTGGAGAAAAGCAGGCGGTCAATGTTTTGGGTCAGGACACTTCTTCAGGACTGAAGATAGGAAAAGGGGAAGCCCAATACATAGGAGAGCAGAGAGAACTGGCACCTATATCTCTGCTCTCATCCCCACCCCTCCCAGACCTAAGAGGGATAGGGTCCCCTTTGTCCTCACATTTCATCCCACCAGCCTACGTATCCAACACATCATTCTCTGTCACTTCCGCCATCTCCAACGGGACCCCACCACCAAGCATATCTTCCCCTCCACATCCCTTTCTGCCTTTCACAGGGACCGCTCTCTCTGCGACTCCCTCATTCACTCCTCCCCCCCCTCCACCCATCCCGCTCCCACCCCAGGAACTTTCCACTGGTGTAGGGAGGTGCAACACCTACCCCTACACCACCTCCATCCAGGGACCCAAACAGTCCTTTCAGGTGAGACAGATTTACCTGCACCTCCCTGAATATCATCTACTGCATTTGGTGCTCTAAGTGTGGCCTCCTCTGCATTGGTGAGGCCAAATGCAGACTAGGTGACCGTTTCACAGAACACCTGTGCTCTGTCCGTAACCGCTACCTGCATCTTCCCGTTGCCAGTCACTTCAACTCCCCCTCCCACACTAATCACAGATACATCAGTCCTCTGCCTCTTCCAATGCTAGGAGAATTCCAAGCATAAACTGGAGTAACAGCACCTCATTTTCCATCTTGGAACCTTGCAGCCTAACTATATGAACATTGAATTCTCCCACTTTAGGTAATTCCCCCCTCCCGCCCATGCTTCTTCTCTTCTTCCATTTCCTAGCCCCTTCCCCCCCCCCCCCCCGCTCTGTCTTCTTATTTTTTAACCCATCCCCCAGTGGATCTGTTCTCCCTTGCCTCGCACCTGCCTATCACGATCTCTTACCTGCATCTACCTATCACCTCCCTGTGCCCACCCCACCTCCTCTCTTTTGTCCACCTATCACTGCTCTGCTTTGCCCTCCTCTGTACTGGGCTTCCCCTTTTCTCATCTTCAGTCCTGAAGAAGAGTCCTGAACCGAAACTTTGACCGCCTGCTTTTCTCTGAATGCACACATATTTCCCCCAAGGAAAGTGAATCAAAAACTAGAAGGCATAAATTTAAAGTGAAAGGGTACAGATTTAAAAGGGACCAGAGGGGCAACTTCTTCACAAAGAGGGTGGTTTGTATATGGAATGAGCTGCCAGAGGAAGTGGTTGAGGCAGGTACAATAACAACATTTAAAAGACATCTGGACAGGTACGTGGAAAGGAAAGGGATATGGGCCAAATGCAGGCAAATGGGACTAGCTCAGATGGGTATCTTGGTTGACATGGTTGAGTTGGGCCAAAGGGCCTGTTTCCGTGCTATATTACTTGAGGTCTTCAGAAACTGTAAACACATTCACCTTCATGAAAGGAGATAATTCTCATTGCAGTAACTACAGAGGGGTCTCCCGACTCTCTAGCATGGGGAAACTCATCATCAGGGACCTTGTTAACTGCCTTAACCAACCTGCATTGCCTTTTTAGACCTCAGAAATGTCTCTGCCAGTCGAGGACTGCAAGCTGTGATCTTAGCTTAAAGGTGTACAACAGATCCAATCTCAGTTCAGACTGGTGTGAAATAAGGATGTGTCATTGCTTCAAAACTTTTCTCAATGCCTTCATCACCAACAAGCTTCCCACCATAATGGAGCTTAATCACAAAATAAGTGGATATCCAACCCATGTCACTCCCACTCCAAAACCCCAACTTCAGTCAGAGTTGCAGTATACAGACAGTGCCTGGGCAGGTAAATGTTTGAAGACCAAGCTGCAAGTCACCAAGGTCATTAAAATATAAATCACAAAAAACAAAAGATCCAGTGCTGAGCCCTGCAGAGCTACACTGCATAATGTTTTATAATTAATAAAACTCTTGAGAACTTATAACCCTTTACTTCCTCCCAGAGCAATTTGGCACTTTCCCTTTGGAAACATGGGAGACTAACTTCCTGAACAAATTGACATCAATTTATATAGACTACATCAATCCTTCTTCTGAGCTCCTCCATAAAAAAAACTGCAATCAAATTAGTACAGCATGATCTTTCCTTTCAAACCCAGTCTCTCCTTGATTAACTTCTTCCTCTCCAGATGCTGTCCATCAGATTTTTCTAGTAATTTGTCCACCACCAGAACCACTGAAATCTGCTTGTAGTTATCCAATCTATCCCATTCTCCCTTTTTAAACAACGGTACCATACAAGCTTCCTTTCAGATCTCCAATAATGCAAGAGGATTGAAAAATAATCAGAGGACTATTTGCAGGCTTACTCCTTCTAAGAGCCTGGGATATATTTTATCCAGGACTGAAATTTATTTTCCTTTTAAAGATGGTAGACCACTTAATATGTTCAGATTTTCTTAACGTCAGTGTTGGTCGCCCCTCTATGAAAAAGAAACACAGATCCATTTTGAACTACACCTCTTCTGTTGCCACACACAGGCTCCCATTTTGGTTTTTATCAGGTCTTTCTTCTTATTTTTTTTAAATATACATAGACGAGTATTACTTAATTTTACATGCAAATATCTTTATGCACCCCTTTGCCTTCCCGATTGCCTTTTTAATTTCACCCATGCATCTTCTATGCTCTAGGCTTTCTGATATTAAGGAAATCAAAGGATATGGGGTTAGTGCAGGAAAGTGCTTGGGAGAAGATCAACCATGGTCTTGTGATCTTACTAATGCTACAGCAGGCATATCAGGCTGATTGGCCTACTCTTGCTAGTATTTCTTATGATCTCCTGATATTTGTCAAAAACTTCCCTTTTTTCAGCTTATTCTGTTATGTATGTTCCTCAACATCCATTGACCACTAAGAAAAGGAGAGGAAGATTATGGTAGGTGTAGGGGTCATGCCTTTTCTTTGGAAAATATTTGGTCATAACCATCACCAGCTCCTCTGAATGCTTCCATTGCTCTGTCACTCATTTCCCCTCAAGTAGCTGCTTCTAGCCTGCTTTTAACAAATTATTTCTCAGTGTGGTAAAACAAGCCATGCCCAACTTAATACTCAAACTTTTGTTTATTTTATTGTGCATTTCCATAAAGATACTTCCAAAATAGTCTCCCTCCATCATCCTTTCTGCTTGTCCAGGTTCATAGCCTAACAAAGTTAGATACCACACCATCTCATTGAACTTGCTACATAATAGTTATAAAACTTCTCTTGAATGCCTATCAAAAATGCTGCAATTTTAACTGCCCTTTACTCCACCATTGTTTCAGTTTAGGTTCGTGTGGATTTCAAAATCCCCTACCATCACTGTGGTGCTATTACTGCACTTCTCAGAATCTAATCATCATATTTGCTGTTCTCTATTTCTCTGACTTGTTAGGACCTATTTTATATTCCCAGAAATGTCTTATTCTACTTCCCTGCATTTCATTGGCCTAAGTGTGGAAGGAAAGTTGAACTGATCTCAAGAAGGGTCTGGCAAAATATAACAAAGCTTCAATGATGAGTACATCTAAGGCAGCAAAGTGCTGAGGCCCCATTCCAAAATGCTGAGCTTTCACAGGAGGCAAAGCTGAAGATGAAGGTAAGGGTTTTTTTAAAAAAGAAAAAGCAACCAACTTTAAATGTCTTTGACTTTCAAAAAAAAATTATTAGCTAAAAGTAGAAAAATAAGAAATTCACACTTTAAAACATTTATCAATAAAAAAAAATTAAAATCTAAACACTTCCCCAATTCTCTCAACTGAGAATTTCTACTGAAATGAATGGCTTCTCTGATCCTATGCCAGGATAGGACGAGCCATTGTATTGGGAACATGCATTAAATCCCAGCAAGTTTTGGCTCTACTACCAAACTCTAATGAAAGAGCAGAGAGGCAGATGCACTAGCATTTGTCACTCAGTATGCTCCAGACTTACAACATATTTAAGTTGGAGACCTGCTTGCAGTGAAATGACTGAACACCATTGGTTCTCATCAGAACTACCAGCATTATCTGATCCATTAGGGCAGGTGGCGAAACACTTAATCAAAGCATTTTAAAAGGACAAGTTGAGTGGGGAGAAAGGGCAGCTTAGGCCTTGGCAACTGAAGTCTTGTCCAAAGGTCAACAATTAAATTTGGGGATAAACATGTGACAGTAAATAAATAGAGCATATCTCAGAATTGTCTGGCTGAAGGAAATTGCAAAATCAGATGGACTGATCCATAGAAGGATTTGAAGACAAGAAAGAATTGTAACAATCAAAACATTCAAGAACACAAAAACAAACATAGCTCAGCATCACGAGAGGAGCAATAAAGGAAAAGGATGTTGTGAGTTAAGAGCTTTGGATAATGTGAAGTTCACAGACGGCAAAACAAGGGAGGCCACCAGTTAAAGACAAAACCAAGCAAGTCTGACAGGAACAAACATTAAACAGAAAACACTTCACTGTTTTCATGTGTTCTGCACAGGGTAAGGGGCAACGTAACTAAGTACAGCATAGTACATGATACAATACAGTTTCAGAACAGCCCACGTAACATGCTCATGATGTCAGGTCGCCTCTAGGGAGATATCAAGTGGAGTCTAAGACTCAAGTTTTAAAAAAAGCAGACAAGTCAATTGAGACGATTTAAACATAACCTCACATCTGCTTTGCAGCAGGACTAGCAGTGAAGCCTTTAACCAAGTTAACTAATAACTCATTGAACGCAATCCAGAGCGTAGCAATTAAGACGCATGGAGATAGAACACAATTAAAATAACTAATTTCCATTTACTGCCACAGTAGATTAGTCTCTTCTCGAGACACAAGTTTACAAATCTTAAAATAATACCCGTTTAAAAACTTTAAACGCCTCGGCGTGTGTAGATGTTGGAGTATTCTTTGTGGGGGTTAAAGGCGGCTCACGTTTAAAAAAAACAAATGAGAAGTTAATAATTGCTAACAATAATCAAAATACACGAAGTGTCTGTTTGCCAATTCGGGGCAGAGGTAGAAAAACACTGTTTTCTCTATAGACGCGATTTGATCAGATTAGAAATTGAATACTCACTGGTGAAGGCGAGAACAATGAAGGCTGATACCCGAGTCCAACAGTACCATGGGTTTCTCTGGCCGCTGGAGAATGAGGAACAACAGCTGGTGGAGCAGGAGACGGCCATAGTAGATGGCTGTCAGGGGAACGAGACACGGCCTGAGACGAGATCGGGGAAGTGGAAGGAGAGCGGCACAACTTCAAGCCGCGAAGCAGGCGGCGGCTCCCCTCCGCCTCGGCATCCGCCCGGGGCCAGAGCAACCTCACACAAAGGCTGCAAGCGCCGGGCCTCCCCCGCCCCCGATTAATTATCAATCGCAGTGCAGAGAACAAATAACAACGCCTGGCCTCCTCCGGCCCGCTCCTCTCCGCCAGGCTGATCCGCGCCCGGCCCCTTCCCCTCCTCCCACCCCTCGGAGTGTCACCTGCCGACGGTAAACCAGCCGGTCCCTCCGCTCCCCCTCCCCGGTCCGCCAACAGTCAGGATCCCTCCACTTAACTCGGCCCCATAGCCTCTCCCTCTCCACTCGACTCGGCGAGGTAAAAGGTCAGCAGACGCTCTACGTCACCGCACAGACAGGAGGCGGCGATGAAGGCGATATCCCCATCCTCCCCCTCCGGAGCCAAGCACCGTCGTCCCGTCCTCTTCAGGCTCTCTCACATTGACGTTTAGAGAACGATTCGTTTCCTTTCTAAATCAGAAAATGCTAAGAAATAACTTTTTTTATAGTCAGAACTTCTTAGTTATTCAGAACTTTCAAAAATAATTGGAACTGCAAATAGCACTTGTGCTTGATGAAGGAACTTAAGGGATGGCTAAGAATTAAGAACAAAATCAATGATTTAAAGTAATGTTTCATCTCATAAGCTGTCACTATAACTTTTTATAGGATAGTATTTAGTGTGTGTACTTTAAAGAATTCGGTGCCATCTGGTTGTATGACTTTTGACGCATTATAGGAGTCAGACCTAATCACTACAACTTGGCCTTTTTCACCTCTTTAAAGCCTTTCATTCCATGCATCAGTTAGGACTGTGGAGCATTTTCCTCCAATTTGGTTACCAGTATAAGTTCCTCAACATCTTATGTTTGCTTTACAATGGCATGCAAGCTATGAACCTAACCAACAAGTCTACAACAGAGCCAATCTCAGTGAAGACTGGCATTGAACAAGGCTACCCTGACACTCTTTTTCTATCATTCTCACCACAATGCTGCACCTCACCCCCAACAAATCTCTTGCAGGAATGGAGCTAATTGTTTAACCTATGGTGACTACTCTCCAGAGCTAAGGTTACCCCAACTCAGTGGTTGAACTTGAGTGTGCTTGTGTTTTTTTGCGATTGAAAACTGAGCTCCAAGCCATCTTTGACTCATTCACCAGAGCACACAAGAGGATGAGAATTGCATTCAGTATTAGCAAGACAAAAGTACTCTACCAATCTGCCCCCACTATACAACACTAGCCTCTGATAATAAAGGTCCATGTCAACACTTTGGAAAATGTGGGCCACTTTCCATATTTCAGAAGCCACCTCTTGGCTAATGCACATATTAATGATGAAATTCACCATCAGTGTGCTAGCATTGCCAAAGGTCAATTGGGGAAGAGGGTGTTTGAAGATAAAAATCTTATACTTGGTACAAAACTCATGGTCTTCCAGGCACCAGAGATCCCAATTCTTCTGTATGCTTATTAAAGCTGGATTACCTCCCACAGATAACTCAAGGCTCTGGTAAGATGCTGTCAATACTTCCTAAGCAAAATCCTCCAAAATCACTGGAAGCATAAGCGAACTTATGTCAGTGTCCTCTCCCAGGCCAACATCCCCAGCAGCGGAGCTCTGATTACACTCAGTCTGCGCCATCGTGCAGGGATCATTTGCCCAACTAAGCTCTTGGAACAGACATTCTATTCTGAGCTTTACCACAGGCGAGATTACCAGGCAGACGATATTTAACAGGTGAATTCATCTGTGGTAAGTTATATACAAATGTTGTTGAGAAATGCAACTGATATGTTGTATTCGTGGATAAGTATAGCTTAAATAACTTTTTTTCTACATGATGTGAGATTTGTCATGTAGGAAGTCTATTGGAGAAGTAAGTCATTGGATTTCAGAATCAAGTGTATGTACTGTAGAATTACTTGGTCTCTAATTTATGTTGTAGTTTTGTAGTTGAGAGGATTAGAAAAATGTAGACTTACCTTTGGGTAAGTTGATAGTAATTGACTCTGTTTTGCAGATAATTAGTTTTAATTATCTACAACATTGTAATTGTTTCTCTTTCCACAGATGCTGAACATTTCCAACCTTTTCTGTTTTATTTCAGTTTTCCAGCATCAGTAGTTTTTGATTTTCATGATTATTTAGTTCTATAATTGTGCTTTGTAAGTAGATAATGGAATAATTTATCCTGTAGATATTTATGGTTACGGGTTCTTAATTTTTTAGGGGAAATTATAGAAGCATTTATTTAGTATTTAGGAATTATGTGTATCATGTGCTATGACTTTTGATACATTGTTATTTAGTGTTTTACACTAAAAGTAAAGGACATTTGTTAAGGAACTTTGTCCTCACTACCTACCTCAATAAGACCGTAAGACAAAGGAGCAGAAGTCGGCCATTCAGCCCATCGAGTCTGCTCCGCCATTCTATCATGACCTGATCCATTCTCCCATTTAGCCCCACTCCCCCACCTTCTCTGCCTTAAATACACCCAATGACTTTGCCTCCACAGCCGCCCGTGGCAAAAAAATTCCACAGATTCGCCACTTTCTGGCTAAAGAATTTTTGCCGCATCTCTGTTCTGAATGGGCACCCTTCAATACTGAAGTCGTGCCCTCTTGTACTAGACTCCCCTACCATGGGAAACAACTTTGCCACATCTACTCTGTCCAGGCCTTTTAACATTCGAAATGTTTCTATGAGGTCCCCCCTCATTCTTCTGAACTCCAAGGAGTACAGCCCAAGAGTCGTCAAAAGTTCTTCATATGTTAACCCTCTCATTCCTGGAATCATTCTAGTGAATCTTCTCTGAACCCTCTCTAATGTCAGCACATCCTTTCTTAAGTAAGAAGCCCAAAACTGCACACGGTACTCCAAGTGAGGTCTTACTAATGCCTTATAGAGCCTCAACATCACATCCCTGCTCTTATATTCTATTCCTCTAGAAATGAATGACAACATTGCATTTGCCTTCTTCACCACCGACTCAACCTGGAGGTTAACTTTTAGGGTATACTGCACGAGGACTCCCAAGTCCCTTTGCATCTCTGAATTTTGAATTTTCTCCCCATTTAAATAATAGTCTGCCCATTTATTTCTTCTACCAAAGTGCATGTCCATACACTTTCCAACATTATACTTCATTTGCCACTTCTTTGCCCATTCTCCTAGTCTATCCAAGTCTCTCTGCAGACTCTCTGTTTCCTCAACACTACCCACCCCTCCACCTATCCTTGTATCATCAACAAACTTAGCCACAAAGCCATTTATTCCATAATCCAAATCGTTGATATATAACGAAAAAAGAAGCGGCCCCAACATGGATCCCTGCGGAACACCACTGGTAACCGGCAGCCAACCAGAATGGGATCCCTTTATCCCACTCTCTGTTTCCTGCCAATCAGCCAATGCTCATAACTTTCCTGTAATTCCATGGGCTCTTATCACATAGAGCAGAACACGTAGAGAAGAACAAATTTACATGCAGAAAATTCCCAGTAATGATTTTTCAATGACCAGTGAGCCATCTAAGTTGTAACTTCACTGGAGCCAGAGGAGGAGACTGGAGATCAAAATGGTTGGAGGAGATGGCATATCTGGAGGGCTGGAAAAAAATGGAAATCGGGGGGTTTGGGAAAGGTATAAGATAGGTTGACACTGCATGTATGAGAATGCAAGAAGCGTTATAAAAAAGGACGGTAAATTGCAGCTACAATTACAGTGTTGTAATAACAGAGACCCAGTTAAAAATTAAAAGTAGGAACATGTTGAGTTCTAAATATTGCTGAATACAACATGTTCAGGAAAGATAGGGAACAGTGAAGAAGCAGAGGTCATAACATCTGTCCAGATGAAGGGTCTCGGCCTGAAACATCAACTGTCCATTTCCTCCTATAGGTATTGACTGACCCAGTGAGTTCCTCCAGCATCTTATGTGTTGCTCCAGATACCAAGATCTGCAGTCTCTTGTGTCTCCAAAAAGTTAGAGAGTAAAATAAAGATGAATAAATGAACATATGATAAGTGATAGCCAGGCTGATTACAAAATAATTACAAAAAGTAGAAAAATGGAAATATAGGAGGCAAAGTGAGAACTTGAGAATAGAATGGCAGTGAATACAGAAGATGTCCAAAAGTAATGAAGACACATGTGAACAGGAAAAGGGTTGTAAGAAAGATGGGGAAGGTGGGGGTGGGGAAGAAATCACTGAAACCAAGAAAGACATCTATTCATGGAGGCAGAGAGGATAGCTGAGGGAACACATGAATGAGTTCTTTACATCTCTTTCACAGGGATGAAGATTTTGCTTGAGCCTCAACAGAGGAAAATGTGGTTGAGATTCTGATGTGCTAAAAATACAAATAAAAATAGAAAGGTGAGCTGTACTTAAAGCAGATAAATCACCTAGTCCTATTGGGAGGTATCCCAAGTTATTGAGGGATCGAATGAACTAGCAGAAGCCCTGGCCATAATCTTTCAAACATCTATGTATTCAGGTGTTGTACTTGAGGACTGGAAAATGGCAATTATTACACCCTTGATCAAGAAGAGTGTAGGGATGTACTCAGTAAGCACAGACCTGGCAGTTTAAGTGGGGAAAAGACCTGAAACAATAATCAGGATCAGAATTAACTGTCACTTGGACAATGTTGATTGCTTAGAGAAAGCCAGGATGGATTTCTCAAAGGAAAGTGGTATTTAACATTTTAATAAGGTATTTTGACTAACAGAGAGATTCAATGAGGGAAATTTAGTTGTGTTGGTAAATATAAACTTCCAACATGAGTTTGAAAAGGTGACACATCAGAGACTCATCATCATAATTTAAGCAAAAGGAATTAAAGCAGCATGGAAAAAGAACAGCTAAGTAACAGGAAACAGTAGTAGTGAGAAATTGTTGCTCGTGTTATGGGGAAGTGGTTCTGTGCTAAATGACTGCTTTTCTCAATATACATTAATGATGTGGACTTGGGTATATAGGACACAATTCCAAAAGGTGTACAACAATAGAGAGATCTAGGGGTTTATGTGCACAACCCATTGAATGACAGGACAGGTTGAAAAGTGATTAAGTAAGCACATAGGATCTGAGCTTTATAAATGTAGGCATGGAGTACAAGAGTAAGGAAGAGGTACTGAACCTTTATAAAACACTAATTCTCCCATAGCTGGAGTGTGTTCTAGTTCAGAGTCCATTTTCAAACTTTCTCCACCTCCAGCATTCACATCACCCGTGACTTTCATTACCTTCAAGTCTGGTGTTACGGATTAGGTTACTATTTGGTGAATGTCCCTTTAAGACATAGCATAGTTGTGTGTGTGTGTGTGTGTGTGTGTGTGTGTGTGTGTGTGTGTGTGTGTGTGTGTGTGTGTGTGTGTGTGTGTCGTGATTACGACAACAACAGGAGATAACGACGTGCTGACGTTTTGGAGCAGACAGTCAGAGAAGAGAGGAAGGGAGAGGGACACCCTGCCTGCTGGTCTCTGTATCGATGGATGAAAAACAATAACTGTGTCTGTCACTACAATCCACGTATTGATTTTTGGAATAATCCAGTGGAGTCCACTTTGTCATTAACCTGTAGAAGGAAACAGGTATTTCTGTGGACGGCCACAATTCAAATGCCTTCTGGGGTGGCAGATACTTCGGAACAAAGCAATGGATACCTTTGGAGACTGAGGTGTCATATTGGTTCCATTGTGGAACATTTGGATTTCGTAACTTCTCTCTCTATTTTTTCTCTACATCTTCTCTTCAGTCAACAGTGGTTTTTCCAAAAGTCTTTGCTCACGTTTCACCTTATGGCTTGCTGAACTGAACTTTGAGAACTATTCCTGGACTTGGAGTTTGGGAATTTGCCACACACACACTTCGGGTTTAGTTTTGGGGTTAATGTTTAAGATCTGACAGTTTTACTTCTAACATTCCAACATTTTTATTTTTATTTTTCTTATTATCGCAAGTAGTTATTAATAAAATAGTTTCTAATGCTTATACATGACTTGGTGTGTTTCTTTCGTTGCTGGTACGTAACACTGGTAATGCTTAAATTTTCTCATCCTTGCGTTCAAATACCTCATTTGCATCACCTCTCTTGATATCCTTAATCTTGTCCAGCCCTTCAACCCTCTGAGGCATTTTTACCCATCCAAGTCTAGTCTCTCATGCGTTCCTAATCTTCTTTAACCTAGAATTTAGGTAAAGCCTTCAGTTGCTAATCCTGTGAAAATCTTTCCCTAAAACTCTGTATCATTTAACCTCTCTCTCATTTTAAGACATTCCTTATGCTACTGGTTTGACTAAGCTATGTGCCATTTCTCTTAAAATCTCCTTCCGTGGCATGGTGTTGAGCTTCGTCTACTAACTCTTATGTGGTGCCTTTGAACCTTTTTATTATGTCAATGGCATTATATAAACATAAGGTGTAATCGTTGATGTGACATTAATCTTATGAAGCTCCATTAATGCAAAATAACTAATGTTGATTAAGGATCAAAGAACTTAAATGTATTTAGTGCATTTTGTAAAAAAAATCTCCACAAAGCAGGTCAAGCAGTAGAAGAGGAAGAAAAGATTAGTGAAGGCATGATTGTAAAATGGAGTTTGGGGATCATTTAGAAGTGTGAGATGTAGCAAAGTAAAGGGGATGAGCATTTTCCATCCAATAGGATGAAAACACAAGAACACAATCAGAGGCACACAGTTATAGCATGAGACTGGAGGCCAGATATGAATTATTGAAGTACACAGATGTCCATACAAAGGTGGATTAAGGACTATTATTTTATTTATCTTTTCACAGATATGGACATAGTTTGCAATTTCAGTAAATAATGCCCAACCTCCAATTTCCCCTGAATTGAGAAGGTAGTTACGGGGTCAACCACAGTCATGGGTCTTAAGTCACCGATAGGCCAGATTATGCATGGATAACTAGATTTTTTTAAAAATAATAATTGGGTAGTTTTGTACTTACCAAGACAAGTTAGTTCTTTTTTAAAATTCCACATTTATTAACACTGGAAGCTAAATTTCCAAGCAGGTATAGTGGGCTTCAAACTCATGCCTCTGAATCAGTGGTTCAGACCTCCAGCTGTTAGTCCAGTAATTTATCTACTGCACTATATACCTGGTGAAAAGATTTGTCATGTCGAATCAGAGACCCAGTGGAGTTATTGTTGAAAACAACCTACAAAAGGATCTTTGTCATTAGCACCAAAATAACACCAAAACCTGTATTTTGAATGTTTCTAAGTCTTATTCTTCAATGGGATACAAAACTATAGATCTATTTAATACTATGATGCCTGTGTCACTACTCAAGAGAGAATGGACAAAAGTGTAATCATGAGTAGTCAGCATGGATTTTGAAAAGGAACTTTTTCAGCTTATTGATTTTTTTAGGAGGTAACTGAGAAAGTAGACAGTAGATATTTAGATATTAGTCACATGTACATCAAAACACACAGTGAAATCCGTCTTTTTGTGTTACTGAGAATGTGCTGGGGGTAGCCCGCAAGTGTCGCCACACTTCCGGCGCCAACATAGCATGCCCACGACTCCTAACTTTTGTACGTCTTTGAAATGTGGGAGGAAACCAGAGCACCCAGAGGAAACCCACGCAGACACACGGGGAGAATGTACAAACTCCTTACAGACAGCAGCAGGAATTGAACCCGGGTCGCTGGCGCTGTAATAGCATTACGCTAACTGCTACTCTATGCAGTAGATGTAACTTATCCAGGATTTCAGAAGTTTCTTTGATGAGCTGTGTCATAAAACTCTAATGATTAAAGGCAGAGAATACAAAATCGGAGGTTAAGAGGCAGGGTGGATTGCTGGCTGGCTTTGGGACAGAAAGCAAAAAGTGAGACGAAAGGGTGGTTATTTGCATTGGAAGAAGATGGGTTTTGGTGTTCCACAAATATCAGCATTGGGACCACTTCTGGTCAAAATTTACATCGATAATTTAGACTCTGGAATCAAGAATCCAATTTCTAAATTGTTGGACGATATTAAATTTGGAAGGGATGGTCAAAACTGACAAGATCCGCAACAACATAATGTCAATAAATTTGCAGAATGGGCAAATAATTGGCAAATGATGAGTAATTATGAGTTATTACTTTATGTTTGGAAGAGTAGAGAAACACCATTTGTTGCTTGGAAGATCCATGTTCTCGCTGTGACTATATGGATTTCCTCCAGGTGCTCCATTTTCTTCCTAGATCCCAATATCATGCTGGTACTTTAATTAACTAGTATAGGTGGTTGCAGAGTTGGGGGTTGGGGATGTTAAAAAAACATGCAAGAGAGAATAGGTTACAGGGGAATGGGATTAATGGGCTCTGAGAGCTGGCATGGACTAAATAGGTCAAATGGCCTCCTTCAATGTTGTGAGGAAATAAGAGAACATATTACAGATAATGCTATTATATTGATGTTTTTGCTCTTCAGGACTGTGTGATATATATCATAAAGAAGGACCAAGAGGCACATTTTTTGCTATGAACCCTTGGGCCTTTGGTGCAACTGAAGTTTTATGTGATGGGACAATATCATAAAGGAACAAGATTAAATAAGAGATCTGCTACCATTCTTATTAAGTTAATCTAGAGTCAGTATAGCTTTTAAAACTTTTAATCAGTCCAACTTGTACATATGCCACTTCAAAAATGTTAGCATCTGTGTCCATGTCCAGCCCAGAATATAGGGGTTTGGTAGCTCCTCATTGATATTGACAGCAAAATATATTAATGAGAGCTTTGCCAAGAAGTACCTGTTCCCCATTTGTGTGCATTTGAACAGTGCCAGTGCCAACAACTGTTTTGGCCATTGTCCCACCATATAAAACTTCAATTGTACCCAAGGCCCTAGGCTTCACAGCAAAAAAATGTGCCTCTTGGTCCTTCTTTCCTGAGTCCAGGCCCGGGAACTTGTGGGCCATAGCTGGGATTGGGAACAAGGATGGAAAATGCTGGAAAAACTCAACAAGTTAAGCAGCACTGTGGAAAGAGAAATGGTTACTGTTTTAGGTCAAGGTATTGCATGGGGAATGGTGCGATCCCAAATGAACCATACAATCACATTGGAAGTGTCTGGTTAAAGTGACTGACAGGCCAAGAGTCACAGTACCTGTGACTCTTCTCATGAGGCAGAGCAGGCCTGCTGCCCTAGGCCTTTAATTATCTCTGATAATCACTGTCATTTTTAAAAAATTTTTAATTAATTTTATTTACAGCATGGTAACAGCCCCTTCCGGCCCAACGAGTCCGCGCCACCCATTTTAAACCCAAATTAACCTACCCATACGTCCTTGTAATGTGGGAGGAAACCCACGCAGACACGGGAGAACGTACAAACTCCTTACAGACAGCGACGGGAATCGAACCCTGATTGCTGGTGCTGTAATAGCGTTGCGCTAACCGCTATGCTACCATGAGGCATTTCGCATACTTTATGCTTAAATTATTAAATTAAGTTACATATTTCATTTGAAACATCCTAAAGGTTGAAAAATGAATGCAAAAATATTAAAGTAAAATAAGTAAACCACTTTTTACTTTTTTAATTACTTAACTTTGTACTCAGGGTCATTGACCACATTTAAATTAATGAGATTATGGTAGTGCACAGCTGGCCCCACCATCAGTGCATCAGTACTCTGCCTTTTGCACTTCACAGCAAATCTAGTGGCAGTGTGGGATATTCAACGTGCCAGAATCTGACTTACTGCTCGTCCTTGACTTCCATGTTTCAATGTGCAAGCACAGAAGTCAGAGAAGAACTGACCAACAAGGAGGAGATAGTCAGCAGTTCTTCTTGGAGTTGATAGCCAGAGGTGAGCATGATAAGCCCAACAACCTTCCTACTGCTGTTCCCTTTATCTTCACAAGTTTCTATATACAAGAAAATCAAAAGTTATTGTACTTTCTATGATATTTCTACTCCATTAGTTTGATGACAAAATTGAATTTCAAACAATATCATTTTTTTCAACACAACACTGATGGCCGAATTGAATTTGAATTTTGGTCCAATTGTAAAGGTGTAGATACATGTTATTACACATTATTTCCTAATTATACCATTGTAGTTCTAATTTATCTCTGTAACTTATGTCATATTTAAACCTATGTCACATTTAAATTGTTTAATTTTCTCCAGTGTGTCCTTGTGTTAACATTCGCTTGACAGCTACTGAGACTAAAAGGCATTTCATATTATAAAACCATGAATGTGAATATCTTAAGTTACTTTTATAATCTTTGCTACAAAATTGTTTGACAAGTTTAAAATCTGAAAGTAACAATTAACTTGATAAACAATGAGGAATAAACATAGAGAAGTATAGTAACAGATGTTAGATGCAGAGAAGTGCTAAGTGATGCAATTTGGAAGTGTGAAGAATACGTTGAGGCAATATAAACTAAATTAACTGTTTTAAAGGAGATGCAGGAAAAAAGATGAAATTGACAATCAGTGAGATTTATACATGATGCCAAATGTACATATTGTAATGTGCAATTCCACAAAAGAACAGGCACAGTAGGCAGCCATTAGTCAAAGTACTCACCTTTTTTGTATAAATTGATTCCTACTGGGAAGAAACATTCACATATAATGCACCTTCCATAATTGCCAGCTGGCAGCAACTGATCTTTCATCAGGATGAAAGGGCTATGCAGTTGGAACCCCTCCAATATGCATTCCTTGCTAAAGCCAGACTTCACTGGAAGCAAAAGATCAGGAATTTCCCTCTAATGTGAATTATGACATGCAAGATCAATAAACATTAGTTGTCAAAATGTGAGATTAGAGACCATAACCAAGAATAGCCTAGAAGTGAAAGGTTCTAATGAAAGATCATTGACCTGAAGGATTAACTTTTTTGCTCTTTCCATAGATTTTGCTTAATCTGCTGAGTAGATCCAGCATTTTATGTTTTTATCCTAGCAAAGAGGTTGAATGTTTCACATATGCTATTGCATTGTTCATGTTAAATCAAAATAATCAGGTCAATGCCCAAGTTAAAATGAAATATGGAAGGATGTCAATAGAAATAGAAATGAGATAGTCTACTACTATAATAGCATTGTTATCTGGCATTTTACAATTGGGCTTGCTGTAGAAACTGGCAATTCCAAGGGAGAGCTGGGCCAGCAGAGGGGTAGCACGGAGGGAGCATACAGGCTGGTGGAAGAGCCTCAATGAGGAATTGGCCTTGGCAACAAATACCCAGGAGCTGCTGGGCCAGCAGAAGTTTGACACTAAGGGAGCAAGTGGGCTGAAAGAGGGACAAAACTGAGGGAGCACAGGTCTGATTCTTGAGTAAACAGCACATTTGATTAAGTGGCACCTGTCAAGTCTGACAGGTGCCAGATTACAGAGCTTCACTACAATATGTTGGTACTAATTTCTGGATTAGTATATTGGAAGAAAATTGTCATTTGGACTCTTGATCTTGTTCCATCATTCAGTTGGAGTCTGGTTGATCTGTAGAAACTCTCTGTTTACTCATTTGTGCTATATATTCCTCTGGCTTCTATTGGCATGATTAAGTTGTGATAGCTTTCTATAACTATTTAAGCTGCCACTTTTCATGGAGCAACATACTATTTCTTCATATGAGCATGAAATGTCTTGCACCCTGCTCACCAGAAGGAACATCAGATGAAGGAATAAAAACTGTTGTGTAAGTTATGAGACTATTTTTCTTTAATTTTGTATAAAATATGCTGTAGTAAATACAGGAGAATCTCCATGAAAGTCATCACCAGTGTCTTCCTTAATCATTTTCTCTCAGTAACCAAAAAGTTGCTTCCAGAATCACAATGTGGCTCCTGTCCATCAAGAGGCACAGTGGATGTGATCTTCACTATACATCAACTATTAAATAAATGCAGGGAGCTGCAACCACACACATTGCATTGCCTTCTGACCTTACCAAAGCCTTTGACTCCATCAGTTGGGATGGAGTGTGGTACCTCCTTTGCAAATCTGGTTGCACACAGAAATTCATCTTCATCTTGATCCATTATAGCATGCAAGCCATGATACCAATCAAGGGGTCTGCAACAGGACCAATCTCAGTGAAGACCTACGTCAAGCAAGGCTGTGTCATTGTCCTGACACTTTTTTTTAACCTTTCTCACCAACGCCTTGTAACTCACTTCCAACAAACTCCCCATGGGAGTGAAGTTAATCCTCTGATCTAATGGCAAGCTGGTCAACCTATGGTGACTGCAGGTCAGAATCAAGGTCACTCAACCTTCAGTACTTGAACTGCAGTATTCAGATGACATTTGTGTTTGCACAGATTTGGAGGCCGAGCTCCAAGACATCATTGATTTATTTAGTCAAGCATATGATAGAATGCACTTTGTTAATGTGGCTTATCATCCACAAGACCAAGATCCTCCACCAAACTGCCCCCACTGCACCACACTGCCCTCCGACAATAAATGTTCATAGAAAGATCCTGGAAAACATGTTCCACTTTCCATACCTTGGGATCCACCTCCTGGCAAAAGAAATTCACTATCGCCTTCAATTTGCTAGCACAACCTTTGGTCAATTGAGGAAAAGGATATTTGAAGATAAAGGCTTCAGATCTAGCACAAAACTTGTTTACTATATGCTTCCAATACGTGAATCACCAGTGGCAGGCATCACAAGGCACTGGAAAAATATCACCAATGCTGTGTTTGCAAAATCCTCCAAATTCACTGGAAGGATAAGCAAACCAAAGTTAATGTGCTCTTCAGGCCAACAACTCCAGCATTCAAGTTTGTTTATTGTCATAGGCATACATACCCATGGTATAAATGCCATGAAAATTAGTTTTTTGCAGCAGCAGCAGAACAATACATTCCAAACATGACAAACATAAGTAAACATAAACTTATATTAACATAAATTATGCATAACTTGCATGACAAAATAAACAAACACAACATTAGTGCAAGTTGAGAGAGAGGGAGACAAAAGGAGAAGAAAGAAATAAGAAGGCACCCTAGTTATATTAGTCAGATACATTAAGCTGGCCACATTGCTTGTATATCCGACACCAGACTTCTGAAACAGATGTCCTATTCTGGACCCTGTCGTGGGAGAAGATTACCACTGGACAAAGTAAACTATTCAAGAATGTACTCAAAGCTTCCTTGAAGAAATGCAACAACTCACTGATTCTGGGGAACCTCTGTGCCAATGACAGCTCAAAACGGAGAAGGAGCATTCTGTGATATTGAGAACTTCAAGGCTGTTCATTAGGACCTATAATGTTACTGGCAGTATGAATGCACCACCTCACAAACTACTCAGCCACCAGCCTATCAGCCACCACCTGCCCCATCTGTGGAATAGTCTGTGGTTCCAATATTGGCCTCATTAGCTACCTCAAAGTCCACAAAACCAGAATGGAAGCAAGTGCTGATGTATCTCTGGAATTCTCTGCTCCAGAACATTATGGAGGCAAGCTCATTTGAAGATGGACTCTTGTTATGACCTTGCACCTTATTGTCTACCTGCAATGCACTTCCCTGTAGCTGTGACACTTTGCTCTGTATTCTGACATTGTTTTTCCTCTGTACTACCTCAATGCACTGTGTAGTGAATTGATCTGTAGAAACGGTAGGCAAGACGAGTTTTTCACTGTACCTCAGTACAAGTGACAATAATAAACCAATACCAATATTTGAAGTGGAAGTAGATACATTTTTGAAAGATCAGTGGATTAAGGGCACAGAAGAGGAGTTGTGGCCAGTATAGATCAGCTATGGTCACATTGAATGGCGGGGCAGGCTTGAGGGGCTTGGTGGCCTACTCCTGCTTCTGTTTTCTAGTGTTCATCCTCAATCCTGAGGGACTACCTTAGTAGAAGAAGGTGGATCCAAGAATCACACACTGCAGACTATACACACACAACAGAATTATGGGGAATTACTCCTTGTCAGATTGTTTGGTATATGAAAATGCTGATTCAATTTTTCAAATTAGTTTGCCTAAATTAACTTGCTGGTGCAATTTTCCCAAAGTACTGTTTTTGTGAAGAAAGTCTGTTCACTTGTTACAATTTCTTGTAAAGTTTTCAGTGTACCTTACACATATATTATAACCACTGACAGCTGAGTAGCAGCAGTTTTTCAGTTCACAAATAGACATTGGCCTGGACCTTTTCATGCTGTGATTTAGAAGCATAAAAGAACTGCATTCCATGACATGCTAATGTTGTTTTAAAAAGTTGCAAGACGGCCATGATTCTCTGCAAACAGCATTATGGGTTTCAATTGCAAATTAAAGTTTTTCAATTTCTGTGTGCGCTAATGAACGGTCTGTTGCTATATAGTGTAGCTGCCAGCACTTAGCCATGCAGCTGTAATCTTGGGATTCAGCATAGAAATCTACTTCAGCACAGAAATCTACTTCAGCACAAAACCCAAGCCCAACCCTAAAGACTTTTTTTTTACTTGACCTGAACTCGAAACACATAGTCCAGTCGAGTAATTGGGCTTTACAGTGAAGTCATTCATGATGGAAAAAGGAACTGCTTCATGTACATTCTGCATTCTCTTAGTGATCTGCATGCAGTCAGCCCTGCCATGCCCCAGAGAACTGACCTTTAGTGTATTTACTTATTTATAAAAAATTTGCTCAGCCTGATCAGAGACAAGCCAGGAGACTTGAAATTCTTTTGCTACTGGAATTGAACTAAACCTAACTTGAGATCTCAACTAAATCGGTTGAGTAAGCCAGGCCTTAGAGGAGCACATGCACCATAAAAACACCACTGTCCAAAATGGTGCTGTGTGCAAGATGACTGGAAGAGAGAGAGGGTGGCTGGGTGGGGAGGGAAGGGAAGGAGCGGGGTGGAGTGTACTGGTAGTCTACTGAAAGGAAACTAAATGGATTGTTGGATGAGATCACTCGCAAGGGAGGGGCCCTGTGTGCCCAGGGGCATGAAGGTCATCTGCAGCAGTAGCCAGGCATACCTGTTGAAGGAAGTTCCCTGCTTGGAGTTCATTACATTGGTGCACAAGGCACAAGATGTGAATCTGCATGATACAATTTCAGCTTGCTGATTTTGAAGGCCCAGTGTAGAGATGAAATGGTAGAAGAGGTTCATAAAATGTTATTATTGAAAAATGTTATTATTATTGAAATAAAACCCATAAAGTTGAAAGAAAGGGGGAAGAAAAACTTCTGATCTCTGCATTACAAGTGTGCCAAATCAAACCATCTCCCCTCAGTCTCATTTACTTAAAATGCACTTTATAAAACTTTTTTGTGATGTAGGCATCACTTGGAAGGCCAGCATGTGTTACGTGTCCTTAATTGCCCCTCAAGAAGTTATTAGTCCACCAATCAATCACAATGTAAATAACACTCTGCCTTTCTACTTTTCATACCAAAATGGCTAATTTCACATTTATCCATGTTATACTGCATCAACTACACCATATAGTTGCCCACTCACACAATTTGTCTAAATTGCCTTGAAGCCTCTGCATCCTCTTTACCACCTACAATCCTACCCAGTTTTGTTGTCAGAAAAGTTCAAAAAATTATATTCACTTAATTGATGTATATTGTGAATAGCTGGGTGCCAACTATTCATCATCTGCCACTCTACGGAAGTTCTATTTATTCCTACTGTCTGTTTCCTGTCAGTCAGCCAATTTTCAATGCATGCCACTATATTATCCCCAGTCCCATATGTTTTAGTTTTGTTTCTAACCTCATGTGGGATTAATCAACGCCTTCTAAAAGTCCAAATACTCCACATTCACTGGTTCTCCTTTATCTATTCTACCAGCTACATCATCAAAAGGCTTCAGCAGGTTTGTCAGCCTCAATTTCCCTTTTTAAATCCATGTTGACTGTCTAATCCCACTGATATTTTCTAAGTGTCCTGTTATCAGATCTTTTATAATAGGCTGTAGCATTTTATTTACTGATGTTTGACTCCCCGGTGTGTCGTTTCATACTTTTTCCCTCCTTTTTTAAATAGTTGGGTTAGATTTGCTGCCCTCTAATCTGCAGAAACTTTTCCATAATCTGTGGAATTTTACAGCATGAGAACCAATAGCTCCAGTATTTCCATGGTTACCTCTTTGGGATGCAGTTTATCAGATTGTGGGAATTTATCGGCTGTTGGGACCATTAATTTCTCCACTATTTTTTTTTAAACAAACATTAATTTCCTTTAAACCCTTCAGGTTCCTGAGCATTTCTGTTAAGTTACTTTTGTTCTTTTCAATGAAGACAGACCAAAGCATTTATTTAATTGCTCTGGCATTTATTTCTTCCCCACTAATAAGTTCTCCCATTTCTTACTATAAGGGCCCTACATTTGTCTTCACTAATCTTTTTATATAGTTACCAAAGCTTTTGCAGTCTGTTATTATGTTACTTCTAAATTTACTTCCATACTCTATTTTTCCTCTCCTAATCAAACTGTTGCTCCTTTTATGCTGAATTCTAAACTGCTCCCAATCCTCAGGCCTGCTGCTTTTTCTGGCAACATTATGTGCCTGCTGTTTGGAACTACACTAACCTTGATTTCCTTTGTAAGCCCTGGCTGGGTTGCTTTTCCTTTCGTGTTTTTGATCCAAAACCAACTTTGTTTTAATCCAATTAATTAGTTTGATACTTTTGTTTTACTTATATACAGAATGATATCTAATTATTGAATGCAGATCCAGTTTTAATTTAACATGCTTGGAAGGGGAAGACATCATGGGGATCTTGCAAGATTGAACCATTGAAGAAGTGTGCTGAACTTGAATGATAGTGTCAAGAGATTATGCTGGGGAAATAATGGTCCAGTTGACTCTGATCTAACTGAACAAATCTGCAACTAAGCTAACAATGGCATCGTGGACGCCTTGCATCCCAGTTCACACTCTGTAACACACCACCTAACAGATACTGTAGACAATTTCCTGATCTGTCAAGGCACCAAACCTTTACTTCATCATCCTAACTTGCTTGTTAGCTCATTGTGTGGTGATATGCCTGGTGTCGTATCTCTCCTTTGCCAAATATAGATTCTTTGGACCAATGTATGAAATAAAGTACTTTGACAAAATATTAGGGCAGGTGCAGGTCTGACAGATGGATACAATTATATTTATTTAAGAGGAATAGAACATATTCAGTAAACTATTGATTCTTGGGAATGTATCTGGAAAATAATGGAATTCCCACTAGCAACCAAAAATACATTAATGAATTGTAAACATGAATTTCAAAAAGGAAAGTCTGATTTGACTAACCTCTTAGAATTCTTTGACCAGGTTACAGTGAGATTAGATGAGATTAGCCTGGAAACTGAATCACATTGTATTTTTTTTGATTGGGAGCTTCAGTCTAGGCATTTTTGGTGCATAAGCCAAGATCACGGACCTCAGGTGAAAACCCGACCCCAAGACAAGTCATAGAGTTATGCAGGACAGAAGCAGGCCCTTTGGCCCAACTTGTCCACGGTGACCAAGATGTCTATCCAAGCTAGTCCCAATGGACGGAGCACATATTCCTACTTTGACATCTCCAAAGAGCAATGTCTCCATATGATCAGAGTTACAAGGCAGATACCATTGAGGTATTTTTACATTCCATTTTGCACATGGGCCTGGAGTTTCATTGTGGAGTTCAAGGTCATGGTCACCCTCAACTTTCTAGCCTCAGGATCATCCTAGGTGGCTGTGGCTGATTAATGCCACATCTCTGTTTTGCTGCACACCAAAGTATTATCGCAGTTCCCCTTGCACTGTACCCGAGAAAAAGCAACTTCCTCTACTCTTTGGTGATGGGGATATGTCGTTGTGAATAACATGGATTTGCCAGCTCACTTAGTTTTTCCAAAGTGCAGTCTGTGCAGTCATGTGGCAACCTAGGCTTCTCTGCAGAACCCAAACCGCCTCATGAATCAGAAAGGTTTCTACTCACTCACAAATAAAAGAATCATAGAATCATATGGCACAGAAATGGGTCCTTTTAGCTCACTTTGTCTATGCCGACCTTGATGCCTATCTATGGTATTTCCATTTCCATTTGCCTGCATTAGACCCATATCACTCTATACCTTTCCTAAGAACCAGCCTTTTAAATATAATTGCATCTGCCTTTACCGCATCCTCTGCCAGCCCATTCCAGATAATTACCACTCTCTTTGTGAAAAACCGTCAAATCTCCTCCAATTACTACCCTCTCACCTTGCTATTACATCCTTCCTGCAGTGTCAGGGCTGATGAAGTCAAACATACCAACTGCCTTCTTCACTACACTCTCCACCTACGTCACCATTTACTCTGTATGTTCTACCAGAATTTGATTTTCCAAAGTTCTATCTGCCACAGATCTACCCAGCTTTTCAGCTGATCAATGTCCTGCTGTATCCTTAGACAACCTTCTTCGCTGTCAGTGATGCCACAAAATTTTCATGTCAACTGAAAACTTACTAATTAGACCAGCTAGATTCTCATCCAAGTCATTTATATATATTACAAACGACAAAGCTCCCAGCTCCGATCCCTGCAGTACACCACATTATAGACTTCCTGTCAGAAAAAAAACACTGATCCACCACAACCCTCTGTCTCCTATCATCAAGCCAATTTTGCATCCAGTTTGCCAACACGCCTAGGATCCCTTGTGCCTTTACCTTCTGGACCAGCCTACCATGTGGGACCTTGTCAAAAGCCTTAGTGAAGTCCATGTAAACCATATTTACCACATTGCCTTCATCAATTTTCTTAGTTACTCCTCAAAAAACTCAAAACCATGCTGACTTCTCCTAATTATTCCCTGTCTTTTCAAGTGAATATAAATTCTGCCCCTCAGTATCTTCTCCAACAACTTCCCTATCACTGATGTAAGGTTCACCGGCCTGTAGTTTCCAGGCTTATCCTTACTGCCATTTTTGAACAAAGGAACAACATTAGCTATCCTCCAGTCTTCTGGTACGTCACGGTGGCTAACGAAGTTGCAAAAATCTTCATCAAAGCTTCATCTTCATTATCTCCTCCATTATTTTCCTTAATATCCTGTAAGAGATCCTGTTAGGCCCTGGGAATTTATCCACACAAACATGCGCCAATATTTCTTCCTCCTTCCTGATATAGACTTGCTCCTGAATATCAGTGTACCCCTCCCTTAACTCTCCAGCTTCCACATCCTTCTCCCTAGTGAATACCGGTGGGAAGTAGTCATTTAGGACCTCACTCACATCCCCTAGCTCCACACATAGATTACCCCTGTTGTTGATCATCCTACTGACCATTACCACAATAAAGCCACGGTACAACCAGGACACCAATGAAGAATGCCATTGTCTTCTCAAGATGTGATTCGGCTGACTGCACCCCAGTCATAGTGATGCACTGCTGCACTCTCCAAACAGATCTGAATACTTTGTTGTCATATTCTATATGGTGCATCCCATACCTGAGGCAATTCAGCCATGAGACTAGACATCATCCATATCGAGGAGCAGAAAGAATACCAGATGAGCCTGTGGAAGAAGAAAGCAACATGAGGATCTGGATCTCTGCAGGAACATCCTGATTATGTGGGACTGGCCAAGAGAAAATCTTTCTCATGATGAACAACATGTGTATGTTGGGAAAGTGAAAACCACAGGAGGGAAGTTATATTTAGTATGCTGTCTGAGACAGTTCGACAGCCAGAAGCTTTATCTGTAGACAGCACATATCAGTTCTTAAAAAAAAATGTCTATCTGTGGCCTCATTGCACATTCATAGAACAGAACAGTACAGTACAGCACAGGAACAGGCCCTTCGGCCCATGATGTCTGTTGTGAACACAACGTCAAATTAAACTAAATCTCTTCTGCCTGCAACATGTTCCATATCTCTCCACTCCCTGCATATTCATGTGTCTATCTAACAGCCTCTTAAACACCCCACTCATATTTTTGTTCCACCACTACCCCTGGTAGACTGTTCCAGGCACCTGCTATTCTGTGTAAAAAAAAATTGCCCCACATATCTCCTTTAAACTTGCCCCCTTTTACCTTAAATGCACATCCTCTAGTATTTGACATTTCTACCCTAGGAAAAATATTCTGACTGTCTGCCCTATCTATGCCTCTCATAATTTTATAAACTTCTATCAGGTCTCCCCTCAGTCTCTGACTTTGCAGAGAAAACAACCCAGATTTTTCCAACCTCTCCTTATGGCTCATACACTCTAACACAGGCAGCATCCTGGTAAACCTCTTCCCCAAAGTTTTCACATCCTTCCTGTAATAGGGTGACCAGGACTGCACACAATACCCCAAATGCAGCCTAACCAGAGCTTTATATAGCTACAACATGATTCCTTGCTCTTATACTCTATGCCCCAACCAATGAAGGCAAGCATGCTTTATGCTGCCTTTATCACCCTATCTACTTGCCTGGCCATTTTCAGGGAGCTATAGACTTGGACCCCAAGATCTCTCTGTACATCAGTGCTGTTAAGGGTCCTGTCATTAACTGTATACTTTCCTCTTCCATTTGACCTTCCAAAATGCAATACCTCACTTTTGCCATATTAAATTCTATTTGCCATTTCTGTCCATTTCTGTAACTGATCTATATCCTGCTGTATCCGTTGACCACCTTCTTCACTGTTCAAAATTCCGCCAATCATTGTGCATCTGCAAACTTACTTATCCACCCATCTACATTTTCATCCACATCATTTATAAATATATCACAAACAACAGAGGTCCCAGCACCGATCCCTGTGGAACACCACTGGTCACAGACCTCTAGCCAGAATAACAACCTTCCACCATTACCCTCTATCTTCTAAGGGCAAGCTAATTCTGAATCCATCCTATATTTTTTATTCCTAATGTTACTTATAGTGAAAAAGAAATGCACCCACACATCAATGCAGACTTTTTTCCATGCATAAGAATTGTGATGAAAGGGTTCATCTGGTCTCCTCGTGTTCTTTAATTAGCCATGTACTCAGCTGACTCATGCTTCAAAAACAAGATATACATAGTTTTGCACCTGAGATTTATAGGCACCACTGGTTAACTATCTTGGCTGAAAAAGCTAACTAACAAGGTTAACAGTGATGCCATAGTGGGTAGTGAAGAAGGTTGTCTAAGGTTACAATGAGATGTTCATCAACTGGGAAAGTGGGTAGAGGAATGGCAGATGGAACTTAACTCAGGCAAGTTCGAAGTGATGCATTTTGGGAAGTTAAACCAGGCCAGAACATACACTGTGAACAGCGGGGCCTTGGGGAGTGTTGTTGAACAGAGCGACTGAGGGGTACAAGCACACAGTTGCCTGAAAGTGATGACACAGGTAGACAGGGTGCTGACGAAGGTATGGGGTGCTTGCCTGCATCAGTTGTGGCATTGAGTACAAGAGTCTGGATGTTATGTTATTGTTGTACAAAATGTTGGTGAGACCACACTTGGAGTATTGTGTGCATTTCTGGCCGCCACACTATAAGAAGCATGTGATTAAGTTAGAGAGGGCACAGAAAAGCCTTGACTGGAAGGCTTGAGTTACAAGGAGAGATTGGATAGGCTGTGACTGTTTTCCCTGCAGTTAGTGAGGCTGAGGGCTGATCTTATGGAGATTTGTAAAATTATGAGGGTCATGAATATGTCACAATCTTTTTTCCGGGTAGGGCAGTCTAAAACTAGAGGATATAAGGTGAAAGGGGAAAGAATTTAAAAAGGGTCTGAGAGTCATGTTTTCCATACAGAGGGCAGTGGGTATATAGAGCAAGCTGCCAGAGGAAGTGGTAGACACAGGTACAATTACAATGTTTAAAATTCATTTAGACGAGTACATGTTTAGAGGGATAATGGGCCAAACACAGACAAATGGGACTAGCTTAGATAGGCATTGTGGTCGGGGTAGATGAGCTGGGCCTAAGGGCCTGTTTCCGTGCCGTATAACTATGACCCTAAGGTCCACGAGGGGCATATCATAATAGACATTCAACAGCTATGACTAACAGACACTTGAATCTAACCTCAAAGTTTCAAGATGAGGCTTTCAGCTTTCCTAAAAACTTCCATTAATAAACTAGTCCAATCTGCTATAAATAAACACCTTTGTGTAGCCAAACGTGACGTGCTACGGAAGAACGACACTGAGTCAGAGAGTGCCGAACTCAGAATCTTTACTCCAACAAACAAAAGCATACCAAACTCTCTACGCAAGCGCCCACAAGACCCATGGGGTGGACGTGATGTCAGAACATTCCTGGAAGGTCTGCCCCAAACGGAGGCAGGGGCGAGACAGTGTGTCGGCGATGATGTTGTTCTTCCCCGTGATGTGGCAGATGTCTGTGGTGAACTCTGAAATAAAAGACAGGTGCCTCTGCTGCCGAGCTGACCATGGGTCCGATATCTTGGCCAGTGCGAAGGTGAGGGGCTTGTGGTCCGTATAGACTGTGAACTCCATTCCCTCGAGGAAATACCGGAAATGCCGGACAGCCAGGTAGAGCGCTAGCAACTCTCTGTCGAAAGCGCTGTACTTCACCTCTGGTGGCCGTAGATGCCAGCTGAAGAAAGCGAGTGGTCGCCACTGGCCCTCGACGAGCTGCACCAGGACTCTGCCGACAGCCGTGTCGGAAGCGTCGACTGTGAGTGCCGTGGGTACATTAACTCTCAGGTGTACTAGGAGGGTCACCTTTGCCAGCGCCTCCTTGGCTTGCTCGAACACCCCCGTGGACTCCGCGTCCCATGCCACTTCTTTGGCCTTGCCCGCCATCAGGCTGAACAAGGGTCTCATGATGCGTGCCACTGCTGGCACAGACCGATAATAAAAGTTGGCCATCCCTACGAACTCCTGCAGGCCATTCACCCTACTGGGCTTGGGGAACTGGTGGATGGCCTGGACCTTGTCCGGTAGGGGGACTGCACCATGCCGGTTAACCCTGTGGCCCAAGAAGTCGATCTCCATCAGCCCGAACTGGCACTTCGCCGTGTTGATTGCCAGTCCATGGTCGCTTAGGCATTGGCAGAGCTGGTGCAAATGTGCCACATGTTCTTGGCGTGAACTGCTGGCCACCAGGATATCGTCCAAGTAAATGAAAACGAAATCCAGGCTGTGTCCCACAGAGTCCATGAGCCTTTGGAAAGTTTGGGCTGCACTCTTGAGACCGAAAGGCATCCTCAGGAATTCGGACAAGCCGAATGGGGTGATGAGGGCTGTCTCGGGCACGTTGTCAGGATGCACCGGGATCTGATGGTATCACCTGACCAGGTCGATCTTCGAGAAGATGGTCGCTCCGTGCAGGTTCGCTGTGACGTCCTGGATGTGGGGCGCTGGGTATCTGTCAGCGGTTGGGGCGTCGTTAAGCCTTCTGTAGTCTCCGCAGGACCTCCACCTTCCTGCGGACTTAGGCACCATGTGCCATGTGCAGCGGGGATGCCCACGGACTGTCTGAGTGGCGTACGATTCCCATCTCTTCCATCTTACGGAACTCCTCCTTGGCGAGGTGGAGCTTGTCGGGTGGGAGCCTGCGAGCTTGGGTGTGCAGCGGCGGTCCTTGCGTGGGGATGTGGTGCTACACGCCGTGCTTGGGGTCAGCTGTGGAGAACTGCGGGGCGACTATGGAGGGGAATTCTGCCAACACCCTGGCGAATTCGTTACCCAAGAGGGTCACGGAATCCAGGTGGAGGGCCGGTAGCTTGGCTTCCCAGAGTTGGAAAGTCTGGAATGTCTTGGGCGTGGACCAAACGCCGGCCTTTCAGGTCGACCAGGAGGCAGTTGGCCCGTAGGAAATTTGCCCCTAGTAGTGGCTGTGACACCACTGCCAACGTGAAAGTCCAAGTGAAATGGCTTGACTCGAAACGCAGTGGAATGGTTCGCGAGCTGTACGTTCGAATACTGGTACCGTTTGCGGCGGTGAGCTCAGGGCCTGGGACCGCATTACAAGTGTCCATGTTCGAGGGGGGAGTACGCTGACTTCAGCCCCGGTGTCTACCAGGAAGCTCCACCCGGAGTGTTGTCTCAGTGGCCAGCCGTCATAGCCATTAGCGACGGCTGGCCCCAACGTTTCCCAGGAAGGCACATGGTGGGTGGCAGCAGTGCGTGCTTGAACCCCATCTTTGGTGATAGAAACACCATTGTTCAGAAGCTTCGTCCTTCTCCCCCGTGGGCCGCGACGGCTTCGATTGCGGGGCCTGGGCATTTGGCGTGGCTAGGCCGATGGAGGCTGCTCCACATTGCTTGCTCTGCCAAAGGACATCAGCTTTAGCCGCGACCCTGCATGGGTCGCTGAAATCCTCACTCGCAAGGAGGAGGCGAATGTCCTCTGGCATTTGCTCGAGGAACAACTGCTCAAATAACAGGCATGGCTTATGAGCACCAGCATATTGTTCATGAGCTCGGATGGCGTGCGGTCGCTCAGACCGTCCATGTGCAGGAGTCGCGCGGCTCGCTCGCGGCGGGAGAGTCCGAAGGTATGGATCAGGAGCGCCTTAATCTTAGTGTACCTGTCCTCCGTTGGTGGCTGGGGTAGGAAGTCGATGATCCGGCCTGCCGTGTCCTGGTCAAGCACACTGACCACGTATTAGTACCGCGTGGCGTCGGCTGTAATGTCTCTGATGTGGAACTGGGCCTCAGCCTGCTCGAACCAAACGTGGGGCTGAGTGGCCCAGAAAGTCGGGAGCTTCAGAGACCGCGCTCTGCGAGTTGCTCGAACACATGGCTGATCGCTGAGTCGTCGGTTCCAGATGCCGTCTGAAACGTCAGGGTCAACAAAATGTAGCTGAACGCGACGCGCCACGGAAGAACGACACAGAGTCAGAGAGTGCCGAACTCAGAATCTTTACTCCAACCAACAAAAGTACGCCAAACTCTCTACCCAAGCGACCACGTGATCCGCGGGGCGGATGTGACGTCAGAACATTCCCAGAAGGTCCGCCGCGAATGGGTAGTTCAAAATGCGCTTCCGCGCGTGCGCCTGCAGCTCCGGATGGCGGTTCGAGTCCCGCGTGTGCGGGCCGCCACATTTGCAGAAATGTAAGTCCATACTTAAAAGCTGCTATCACAGCTTTTTCTTTAACAACTCTATATGACCTTCCCCCTATAATGATTCAGTGAAGACATTAAAGTATTACCACTCATGGTTGTTGCAGACTTTGGACCAAAGCTGAAAGGAATAGGCTGGCTAAAAGAAATTCCCTTGGAACGGAGGAACATTCATCACGCTTGTGATCATCATCACTGCACTCCATTCTCATCAATGATTACAATCTTCTCACCAAACCAATGAATCTAGGCTGAGCAAGGATCCCTGGGATCTGTTCACCTCTGGAATATTTCATTGAAATTGATTCAATCAGTACTGAATACCTCTCAGAGCTGCAGCACAGTGTGCCTGAGCCATTGCATGAGACCTCTGTAAATGCAGATTGCTTCTCTGATAAGGCTATCACTGATCATAGCCCAATTAGTGCTTTGAGTATTGCTTAGTTTTCCAGAAGACAAAGCAGCAGGAAGCTGCAGGCAACAGTTTTCAATCAACAAAATTTGCTTCTCAGCTGCATTAACATTGGCAACATCCAGTATTTAGTGTAATGTGCGTAAATGCAATCCAAAGTCATGTGCTTGATTCACCCATTCATGATTATCCAACATATGCTTTGTAGCTGCCTTGTAGATTTGACCTTACTTCCAGTGTAAGGAATCTTATCACAAGTATGCTAAACAAGCATAGCTCTGCTCTAGAGAACGACAAAACATCATGGTTAAATGGAAGTAAAAAACACTTGACTCATTGAGTCTGTCAGAATGTTATTTAATGAGGTGCCTCCCCACAGTGAAGATAACAAGGATTAGCTTCAGCACATTTCTTCATTATTGCAGTAATAGTCGATCAGCATTCATGTTGAAACAGGAAGATTGTACTGGGTCCAGATTCAGAGTTCTCAGGTGTAATGTCTGCAAGTATCGCTCAATTATCTTGAAGGGCCAGTTTTGTTGGGCTGAATGTCAAACTCTGTGCTGTAACGATTCTAGTCTATTCTATCTAATCTATTCTAATCTATTCCGTGTGTCACACTGGAGAGCTGAATCAAATCCTAGCTATTTTAAAATTAGTCATAGCAAGACAATGCTAGCCTTGACAAACTGGAATTAAAGCAAAGCATTGTATGAATAGACTTGTTTTGGTTACCAGCAAAACAAAGAATAATAGATTGAAGTGAAACATGACACCGATTCAGCTCAGTGTTTTCCCATTGTGAGTGCCATTCAGGTGACCTGTAAATCCTCACATCACAACACTGGGCCCATCTGTGACTGCAGGTAGGTTTGCTGACTTTCATTTGGAGGAACAGTAGATGTCTGAACTTTGTGGTTACCTGAAGTTCTTTCCTCTGATTGGTCAATATTGGACTGATGTGTTTTTTATGTGAAACTATAGTCTGACCGAGAGCAAAGGTGAGTGTGTTACTGAGGGGCAGTGGTGGCAGGAGAAATGTTGAATTTCCCTCAGGGGACAGAAATCTCATACTATACAATGTCGGTGGACCTCTCAATGGGACATGATAGACAATGAGGTTCTGTTCTGGTGTGACCCAAGACTGGACTATCATCTTTTCAATCTCCTATGCTAGATACAGTTGATTCATGGCATATCCCAACTCTCTGCTCCCTGAACTCTTCAGATTCTCCCATGAGTTAGCTCTTCGCTCTGTCTGAGTAACAATCCGTTCCTAGTAGAGAAGCATCTAACCATATGGACATCCGTTTACTACCAGATAAGAGACGAGTTGATGAGTATCTTCTCTGTGCACAACAGCAAGCTGTTTACAGTATTATATTTCTGTTCCTGAAGGACAGCAAGCTTCTCACAAGTGGTATTTCAAGGAAAACAGCAACCAGATCCTGGTTAAAAAGAGCAGAGCTCTGTTTCAGACAGCTTAGTCTTTGCTAAGATGCCATGATTTTGTGTGGCCTCCAGGTGTTGCTCCTTGGCAATTAGCACTTGGCCCAGTTATTGCCATGTAATGAAATTGTTTCCATACCCTCTCACAGAAGTTTGTTTCACCTCCAGAATAGATGTGATACTCTTCTGGCTCTGTGCAATGTCTAGGAGAGGTAGGAATGCATCTCCTAACTGCTGTTTTCTACATTTGGTCATATAGGCTTGGTAAACATTTCAAATGGCATCCACACCAGACTTCTCATAAATGCTTCCCTATTGTGGTGCCCACCATATCTTCTGGGGCAATCCATTATTGATCAGTGGATGACTCCTCTGGTAAACTGTCATACTGGATACCATTCTAGACAGGATAGATTGATGAGCAGGGAACATGAGGGATTTGCTTACCACAGAGATTTAGAAGCTTCTTAAATCTTAACTCACGTTGGGGCTATGGGGCCCCTGTGCAATGACCCAGGAGTCCCCATGCTCCAGCTGTGACCATGAGAGGGCCCATATAGTTCTGATAGCCACCCTCCTCCTGGTTGATATGTTGACCTGAAGTGAAGAGGGGAAAGGTTGTTTCATTGAAAAATTGTGAGAAATTAGGGTGTGTGAGGATTAGTGGGAGTGCAGATGAGTGGGTAAGGCGAACTTAGGTTCTGAGGGTGGAAATAGGGGAATGTGCATTTGTTTGTGTGTGTGGTTTAGCGGGGACACGTAAGTGTAAAATGGTCATCAGGAACAGCTTCTTCATGCAAAGGGTGGTGCATATTTGGAATGAGCTACCAGAAATAGTCATTGCGGCAGGCATATTAGCAACGTTTAGAAGCAATCTAGATAAGTACATGGATAGGAGAGGTTTAGAGGGCAATGGGCCAAATGCAGGCAGATGGGACTAGCTCGGTGGGCAACACAGTCGGCATGGACAAGTTGGGCCGAAGGGCCTGTTTCCATGTTATAAGACTCTATGACTTTAAGTGTGGGGGTAGGAGATGTGTGGGGGAATATGGGTTAGTGGAGGTAAAGGTATGTGGACACTGCAGGTAGGTGCAGTATCATTAAGTAATAGGGCGCAGAGAAAGGATGAATTTTCAGAGCTGTCACCTGGACAAATCTGTTAACGTCATGATACTTGTATGGCACTGCACCATTGTTCACAGAGTGACACCCCTGGATGTCAGGATACTTGATACCATTTGCCTCCTGATGAATGGCCAGCCTTCATAGTCTCTTGCCGCAATGGAGCATAATATCTTTACCCTGGCTCATAACTCCTTCCTCCTTAGCATGCAGTGTCTTTCCCAGGTGCAGAGATTACATCAACTGGTATTTCTATACCTCTGTAAATATCGGAGCCACCTCTCTCCTCACTGCTGCCTCTCTCTCTTATCTCTTGCCCTTTCACATTTCTCTACTACCAATCTCTCCTTAAAGACAGCAATAATACCTGTTGATTTTGTTGGCCTGCCATTGTAAGTGTCTCTTTAAGGCTGAAACCCTGTCACAATTGCTGTGCATCTAATTGCTGGCATTGTTTGAAATGTGGAGCCACTACCACGATCCTTGCAGTTTCCCATACGTGGGAACATTATCCGACAAAAACACAATTGTGCATGGAATCTAAGATTGTGATCTTTCTCTGTGGAGCATCAAGCAATGCCTTTATAATGCTCCAAAACAGAGTAGATCAATTTCCAGGGAGTAATGCAGTGTTGTAATATACTTCAATTTCCAAAATAATTAATAAAGTACACACAATAGATTAGTAAGTCAGAACATGCAGAATCAGGGACAAGCAGCAGAATAGATAGTTGGCTCGCTACCAGCAGGAAACAGAGAGGAATGTTAGCCATTCAGTGTAGCAGAATCCAGAACAGAATCCCACAAGAATCTATCTTAAGACATGTGATTTTCACAACAATATTTACTTACTTACTGTACCACAGAAGAAGTGCATTCCATCCATCGAGTCCATGCCAGCTCCCAGCTGAGCAATCCCATTTCCCTTCCCTTTTCCCTGTAGCCCTTCAAGTTATTCTGTCTCATGTGCCCATCAACTCCAATTTAGATCCTTTTGCCACATACCCAAGGGGTAATTTACATACCCAGATATCTCACCAGCACAGCTTTAGGATATGGGAGTAAATCAGAGAATCTGGTGCAAACCCACGCAGTCATAAGGAGAATGTGCAAAACTCAAAAGACAGCACCCAAGGTCAGAATTGAACCCGTATCCCAGCTATGTCATTGTGTCATGATCATATCAATAATTTGCACTGAGGAATGGAAAATGAAATTCTAAATTTATGGCAGATTCCAAATTGGAAGGGATTGCAATACTGAAGAGGATTAGAACAATTACAAGAAGACACTGATAATTTAGAATGGACAAAAATTAGCATATTAATGGATTAACATTATGTTTTGGTAAGAAAAATGAGGTTGTATGCTACTGAGCAAATACAAATGAAATCTGAGGAAATTTGGCCTGTACTGGAAATTAGAAGAACGAGAGAAAATCTAAATGGGATATAAAAGATTCTGATAGGATTCTAGAGACAGGGAGTATAGCACGTAAAATTACGGAGCATAGGTTTAATGATGTTAGGAGAAAGATAAGGAAAGCTTGATGCCGAATCATTGGGATTTCCACATAAAGGCAAAAAATACTGGAAGTACTCAGCAGGCCAGGCTGCAGCAGTGAGATTTCCAAGCAGTCGGATAGTGGATTGATAGTTCTCAAACCCAGATATATCTTCATTTCAGTTATATTGGCTGGGGCAGAAATATAGCTTTTACCTATTCTTGAACTAGGTGTAGGCTTTTGGCATCCATGTGGTGTCCACATACCCTACTTATTTCACCAAGAAGGTATACCTTACTATAAATGTAGGCCTTCTTCTTCCAGTCTGCACAGCACTTCATCCAGTTCCTGCAGGTGTTTTTCTCTCAAGGCTTCAGTAACCACGACATCATCCAAGTACACAGCCACCCTGGGAACGTAGCAACTCCTTCGTGCTATCCTGAAAGAAAGCAGGTGCAAACAAAACTCCAAAGGATAGTTCATATATGTGACAATTTTCTTTCATAACCAGCACTCAGATGTTATACATTTCCCTCAACAGTGGTAACATATGTGAACGTGCTGTTGTGCGTGCTGACAGTCAAAATCCTCTTGGACTGCTCCTCTTGCACTCTCAATTGATAGGCATTACTCATTTCCAACTTGATGAACTGCTGGAAGAGATTTTTAAAAAAAAACTGCATATGCTGCAAATCTGAAAATAAAAACAGAAAATGCTGGAAATACTCAGCAGGTTGGGCAGCATCTGTGGAAAGAGAAAGAGTTAACATTTCAAGTCTTGAAACATTCATCTTTCCATAGATACAGCCTGATGTTGCTGAGTATTTCCAGCATTTTCCATTTTTATTAGTGAATTTCTGTTCTCCAGCCAAAACTGGCCACGTGTTCTGTTGCAGGATTGAGATACTGTTCCAGGGATGAGACTCAGGTAACACTCAGCTTGTGATCTTCACAAATTCTGATGGATCCATCGTGCTTTAACACTGGCACAATGGGTGTTGCCCATTCAAAGTAGTTAACAGATTCAATTATTTTCTCTGTGAGCCTTATCAATTTCTGCATCTAATTTTGCTTTCATTACACAAAGCACTGAACTTGGCTTGAAGAATCATGGTGGAGCATTGGAATCAATATGAATTTTGGCTTGGGTGTCCTTCAACACACCAAGCTCATCTTTGAACAAATACTTTTGTCTCATCAGTACCTCCTGTAATGTTCTAGCCTCACCCATCTTAACATGATGAATGGGGACACAAGAAATTCTGCAGATGCTGGATGTACCTGGAGCAATTTATGATGAATGTTTCTCCATTCCAAGGGAATTTCTTTCAGCCAGCCTATTCCTTCCAGTTTTGGTCCAAAGACTGCAACAACCATCAGTGGTAATGTTTTAATCTGTCTTCACTGAATCATTAACAACTCCATATACTTAAGTGCTTTCACCTGTGCTTTTTAAATTAAAGTCTTGTGTTTTCTGACCACCCAGCTGCATGTTCAGTGTGGTTCAGCAGTGAAATGTTGTACCTAGAGTCAAGCTTAAATCTCTCCTTCACTTTCATGACAAAAGACAGGGGTTCTATTTTAACTTGTTTCCTTTTTCATTAAACATTCTGAACAGCTTGTCTACACTACAACTTTCATTTGCTTCCTTTACATGGTGAGAATAGTGGAAACTTTGGAAATTTTGAGTGCTTTCCTTTAATTTTTTACTTTCATTTACTTTGCTCAACTTTACTTTATGCTTATTTCTTCAGCTTCTGACAATGTGACCTTTTATGTCACTTATGTTGAATTTTACGATTATAAAATGGTTACAGCACTGAAGAAGGCCATTCAGCACATGGTGTTCACATCAGTTCTCTACCAGACCAACTTCTGGCCCCTTCTTTGTTGTCTTGCAAATTGTTCCTCACCATATATTTATCCAATTTCCTCTTGAAGGCCACAGTGGAACCTGCCTTCACCACATCTGCAGCCAGCATATTCTAGATTCCAACCACACACTGTGTAAAATAAAATGTTTTGCTTCTGTCACTCTCACTTACCTTCTCCCTTTTTTTCACTCTGACCTTTAGTTCCCCCACCAACAAGAACACCTCCCACTATTGACTCTGTCCAGACCTCTATTCACTCTATATCCCATCAAATCTCCCCTCAGCTTTCTCTTTTCTTGTCCCAATCTCTCTGGTCTGTCCCTGTGACTGTAGTTCCTCATTCTAGGAACTATTCTCATAAAACTTGGAGACTATTGTCTCCATATCCTTCATATAATCTGCCAACCAGAAGTGAAAACAGCTAAGGCTGGATCGGTGTTTTATGAAGGTTCAATATAACTTCCCTGCTTTCATACTCTTGACCTTCTGTTGTTAAAGCCTTGTATTGTGAATGCCTTATTCACTGCTGTCTCAACATGCTCTGCCACATTCAAAAACTTGTGCACCCAAACCCCTAAATCCCTCTGCTCCTATACCTCTTTTAGATTAGCATCCTTTATTCTATATTGCTGCTTTTCGTCCTACCTGCCAAAATATATCACCTCACATTAAATTTCATCTCTGTTCTACCAGCCTGTTATTTCTTGTTGCAATTTATCACTGCTTTTTGCAGTTTTCTTGCCTGAACTAGCATTCAGATGGCATGGTTTTCCCTCCACATGGTAACAGCTTTTGTTTACCTTTTTAAAATGATTTCATTTTGCTTTGGAACAGTGTTTCAACTGTCCTGTGTGTGCACTTGCATAAACAGCTGGTCTTTCATACAAGTCCTGCATATTTTTATTTTTACTTTTCAGTTCCATTGCTTAGGCAATTTTCAGTGCATTCTCAAAGGTAAGATTGACCTCTGATAACAACTGCCCAGGATTCCAGTTAACATTGATTCCACACACTAGCAACTGAGAGAATGTGTTGGCATAATTAAATTCTTGCGATAATTTCATCAATACTTCTGCAAACCCAACCACTTTTCTGTTAGATTTTCTCAACTGTGAATCAAACCTAAACCTTTGCACAATTTTGCTTGGTTTTGTGTGGAGTCGGGGTGAGGTAGGGGGAGTGAAAAATAGTAGGTTACTTGAGTACAAAATGAAGAAAGCCTGTAGGTTACATGGATCCAATTAACATCATGGGAGTCACCCAGCCTTAGATGGCCTGGCAATATAAGTATCAGAGGGTAGGGTATATTGTACGGGAGTCACAGTTCCTGAAGGACGTAACTGCCAGTAAACATACAAGGGAGTAACAGTATGAAACAATTCCACTGGTGTACTGTACACAGCAAAATCAGATAATAAGGAGGTAGAAACGGCATTTTTTGCACATACGAAGAGTAATATATAGACAGTACTTTTAAAATCACCTTGTTGTTTGAGAAAACAATGATAGGTATATGTCCTGATACTGCATGAAGTCAGTCTGTCGTAAGCTAGGAAACGTTTTGAAAATACCTCAACCACCTTCAAATGAAAGAGCAAAATAATATTGCACATCTGTGCAGTGGAGACTCCAGGTTATGGTGGTGGTAAACTTTTGGGTTATCAGTAGAAGCAAAAGGAGATATTTGTTTTTTATAGTTATGGGTCAGAAACCTACACATATGATCATGGGCGTACATTGGAATGAATCACTGTGCTTTAGAAAGAACCATAGCATTAAGCAATGAAGAGAATCAGGAACCACTTTCCCTGAAATTTGCACCACAGGTAGATAGGGTGGTGAAGAAAGCTTTTGTCACACTGGCCTTCATCAGTCAGGCCACTGAGTATGGAAATTGGGATATTATGTTGCAGTTGTAAAAGACATTGTTCCATTTGGAATACTGTTTTCAGTTTTGGTCACCTTGCTATAGGAAAGATGCCATTAAGCTGGAAAGAGGGAAGAGGAGATTTACAAGGATATTGACAGAACTCAAGGGACTGAGTTATGGAGAGGGTTATTATTCATTGGAGCTAGGAGAATGATGGGTGATATTATAGAGATATATAAAATCATGAGCGGTGTAGATAGGGTGAATGAGCACAGTCTTTTTGTCAAGGTTGGGGAATCAAGAACTAGAAGACAAAGGTTTAGGATGAGAGAGGAGAGATTTAATAGGAACCTGAGGGGCAACTTTTCCACCCAGAGAGAATAAGCAGAGGAAATGGTTGAGGCAGTTACATTAACAACATTTAGAAGATATTTCGACAGGTACATGGATAGGTTTAGAGGGTTATGGGCCAAATGCAGGCAAAATGGGACCAGCTTACTTGGGAACTTTGGTTAGTATGGACCAGTTGGGCTGAAGAGCCTGTTTCCATGCTGTATGACACTATGGCTCTAAGCTCTGTGGTGCCCTGGCCCCATCCAAACAGATCACCAGTCAAATGGATCTGAGGTTTATGAAGAGTATGGTTCACAGACATTGCCAGACCAGAGTCATAGGCTGCAATTTTAAAAGAATAGTCATGAACAATGAGAGATTAATGGCTACCACTATCTGGGATGGAGAAAGAAATTATAACCAGGGTGAGAGTAGAACAAAGAAAGGCAGCTCTCTCCATCAGCATATGTGTCATCATCAAGCTACAGATATTATCATACCGGCACTGTTGCAGATGTAACTTAATGACTGTCCATCTGAAGAGGAATGTGAATCTTGTGCCAAAAGGCAAGCTAAATACAAGACCCTCCTAAGAGAAGCCAACGATTTGGTTGAAGGATGAAAAGGTTGCAAATCAATAAAGAACCAATGATTAGAGAACAAAGATTTTTTGTGAAACCATATGGCAGTGAATAGGATCACAATATCCTCTGAAAATGGTTTGTAATGCAAGTTGGCAACATCAACAAAGAATATACCTTTTGTGACATTAAGAGGATATTAACACCAATCATTGGAATATCAGGGATATGCAGTGTAGATGTCTAGGTGCCCGCCACCGAGGGCTAGGCTGATGTCTCTTTTGCTGTACATCAGCAAGTGAACTAAATATTATATTGCATTGGCAATGAGATACTAGGGTAGAAGGTGTCTGTTCCTAAAGCATCTGTGAAGACCACCATGTAATTGACAAGTAGATCTGCAAAGCAAATTAAGAAGCGGTTCAGAGAATTAGACCAGGATGAGATGACCCAAAGAGCATTGTGAGTAGACCAGATTCACAAAACCACTTCAACAGGGATCTAGCATTGCTTCCCCTTGCCATTGGATCAAGACGTCACTCGGTCATGCAGTAGGTGGTGTGCAAAGGCTCTGCTCCATTTAAAGAAATCCTACATAGGCAATGTCCACTCCCCATTGTGAACTGCGGGACCTGAATTGCCCAATAGCAACAGACCTGAATGCTGCTCTGTTGTCACTGCTTGGGAACTCAGACGTTCTGATATTAACATCACCAACCTGAATGACACATATCGAGGAAGAGGTAGCCAACACAAAGAACAAGGCAGTGAGTAAACCTTTTGAAGGGCAAACTGGTAGAAGACTTTAACATCAAGAACAAACTAATCTGGCATCTCAGCAAGTCCTCCTCAGGAGATATGAATGCTTCATTCCACTTCAGCTCACTCAACATTGAACCAATTAACCATAGCCATCAATACATACATCTCAAAAGAATTATATAGGATCATGTGGCAAGAAATGCTGCAAACTGCAATAAAATACCATTCAATGATGCAGCTTCTGTAACCTAATGATCTTAGGTAGCTTTTAACTCTTAAATGTAAATTCCCTTTAGCAATACAAAAAAATCATGCCCGTCACGATTGATCAATTCAAATATTTTCCTTTGTGATTGCACCTGGTTTATTATAAATCCATGCATATTAACCCATTAAGTCCTGTGTCATCAATTTTCATAGAATTGTTGTTTTGATCGGGAAGAAGAATGAATTTACCAACTTTTTGAAACGTTCCTGGTCTACTAAAATACCACAGATAGACTAAGGAGAAAACAGATATTCTCAATTGCATTGATTGAAGAAGATCTCTCATGGTCTCTAATATTGGATAAATGTTGATCAGTTTTTGGTCAATGTTAATCAATCAAGAGTTAAATATTCTTCCTGAAGTTATAGACTAGACTCGAGGCAATCCAGAGAGAGAAAGTTAGAGATGATTACTTTGTCACTTCAAAAGGGGCAGAAAGGAAAAAGAAAGATCAGTGTCTGCAGGAAGTCAGAGTGGGAGTCAGTTTACAAAATGAGTGAAAGCAACAGCACAAGGATGAAGATCTTAAGAAACAACCAAAGTGAAAATTGAAATGATTAAGTTCATTGTGTCTAATAATGTACCAAATACAGCATATAATAATAGCTACAGTGATGATTGATGAGTGTTAATAGCCAATGTTAAATCTAAAGTTGATGGTTGATTTTTGAAAAATATATAATGTATATGGATGTATTTATATTAAAGTAACAATTACAGTATAGGATGGGAGACCTTATATATACGTCTGATCTATTAGGAGAATTGATCATTTGGAATTACTGGGCACCACAGTGGCATCACAAGTAGAGTCGGTGCCTCACAGGAGCAGAAACCTGAGTTTAGTCCTGACCTCAGGTGCTGTCTGTGTGGAGTTTGCATGGTCTCCCTATGACTGTGTGTGTTTCCTGTGGGTTCTCTGGTTTCCTCCCACATCCCAAAGACGTGCAGGTTGATAGGTTAATTGGCCACTGTAAATTTCCCTTAGTGTGTAGATGAATGGTAGAATCTGGAAGGAGTTGATAAGCATGTGGGAGGATTTTTTAAAAAATAAGATTAATGTAGGATTGGTATGAATGGGTGGTTGATGGATGGCACGGACTCAGTGGGCTAAAGGGCCTGTTTTTGTGCTGTACCTTTCTATGACTCTACTTGCAGCTGGAATTAGTGCTCTGGAGATATCAAATATGCCTCATAGTGAAGAATTTTGTGGTTAAAATGAGATAGAGATTGAGTAAATTCATAAATTCATTTTCTATTGTCAATACCAATACCAATGTACTGAGGTACAGTGAAAAAACTTGTTTTGCACGCCATCCATACAGATCATTTCATGACATCATGCATTGAGGTAGTAGAAGGGAAAACGATAACAGAATGTAGAATAAAGTGTTACAGTTAAGAGAAAGTGCAGTGGGGGAAGGCAATAAGGCGCAAGGCCATAACGAGGTAGATTGTGAGGTCAAGAGTCCATCTCATTGCACTAGGGGACCGCTCAATAGTCTTATAACAGCATTTTAGAAGCTGACCTTGAGCCTGGTGGTATATGCTTTCAGGCTTTTGTATCTTCTGCCCAATGGGAGGGGGGAGAAGAGAGAATGTCCGGGGTGGTGGGGGTCTTTGATTATGTTGGCAGCTTTACTGAGGCAGTGAGAAATGTAGATAGAGTCCATAGAGGGGAGGCTGGTTTCCGTGATGTGCTGAGCTGTGTTCACAACTCTCTGCAGTTTCTTGCAGTCACGGGCAGAGCAGTTGCCTTTCCAACCCGTGATAGATCTGGACAGGATGCTCTCTATGGTGCATCGATAAAAATTGGTGAGGTCAGAGGGGACCTGCAAATATCTTTCACCTCCTGAGGAAGTAGAGGTACTGGTGTACTTTCTTGGCCGTGGCATCTACATGGTTGGACCAAGACAGGCTATTGGTGATGTTCACTCCTAGGAACGAAGCTCTCAACCCTCTCAACCTCAGCACAGTTTCTTTCTTTTTACAATATTTTTATTAATTCCACATAGAAAATACAGAGTACATGAATCATAAAAAAAGACAAAATACTACAGAATATATTGTGTTAAATCATACTTAAAATCACAATACCCCGTATTGATAAACAAAAATGATAGTTAATTAATAACAATTAAATTGGAATAATTTTACTATAAAAAAATCTAAACCCACTACCAAGACCGAAGCTGTTTGGTAAAAAAAAAGACGAAAAAAACCCACCTTAAACAGATAATAGTAATTAGCCAATATCCGTACTTTAACCACCAAATCAAAGGTTTTGAAAATAGTTCAAAAAAGGTCCCCACAATGTTTGGAAGTCTAAATTAGATTCAGAAATTGAACAACGGATCTTCTCTAAATTTAGGTATCACCATTGATGTAAACAGGTGCATGTGCACCTTTCCTGAAGTCAATGACCAGCTCTTTTGTTTTGTTGACATTGAGGGAAATCAATCTTTTTTGTATTGAAGTAGAATCAGTTTGGGCAGAGTTAAGAAGCAGCTGAAAACATGGGTCGATGTTTTTTGTGGGCCTCTAAACAGTAGTTGTGACTTAAGGAACTGTGTAAATAAGGAAATTAGAGGTTTATGTAACAGGAGTAATGCAACAAGAAGACAACATTTAATATAAATATAGACTAAGCAAATCAAGTTAATACTGGCAATGTAGAGGATGAATTCCACAATCTGCTGAGCCAAGGTCATTTCTAACTATTGTGTCAATGTCATCCCTTAATAACAGGGCAATTCCACCTCCTTCTCCTTTTTGCCTCTCCTTCTTAAATATTAAATACATTGGAATATTTAGTTCCCAGCTTTGGCTGTCCTGCCGTAATGTTTCTGTAATAGCGATTAGACCATGCCCTTTTATATTTATTTGTGCTATTAATTCATCCACCTAGTTGAGAATGTAGCATGCATTTAGATAAAATAACTTTAGATCTGGCTTATTTGGTTCTTGGCTTTGTTTCTGTTGCCTATTTATGTTACCTACTGCATTTCTGGCTTGCACTTCTATCTTTGTTTCTTGCCTCCTGACTCATTTTAGATCTAATCCTCCTGTGAAGCAAGTTTAAACACTCTGTAAAAGTATTTGCAAATCCACCTACAAAGATACTGGTCTCAATTCCATTGAGGTGTAACCACCTGATTTATATGGGCCCCACCTGCTCAAGAAACAGTCCCAATGTCTCAGAAATCAAAGGCCTTCCTTCCTGTACCACCTCTCCAGCCATCCATTCATTTACTCAATCCTCCCATTTTTTCAGGTGTAAGCACATGGCAATGGAAGTAATCAGGAGGTTACTTCTTTTTGAGGCCCAGTGCCTTAACTTGTATCTACCTCCCTAAATTCTGCTTGCTGTACCTGTTCAGTGACATCCTTTATCTTGTACCAGGGAGGCAGGTCCTACCCTGAAGCCATTTCCATGTCTGTCCTCCAGACTATTGAATCTCCTGTCGTTAATGCTCTCTCACTCTGATTTTGCCCCTAGTACAAGCAGATTGCAATATGGCTTGGATAATATTGGATAGACAGAGGTGTGGGTGATATTAAGATAAAATATTTCCAAAAGAGAAATGATCTATCACAACTTAGTCACTGCATTTAAATTTAAGTTGCTGTATTGTGTTGATAAGTGTTGGGATCTGAGGGGAGTTGATGGGATGTGGGGAGAATAAAATGGACTGCTGTATTACTCTAGAACTCTAATTTGTAGACGGATTGGGCTTGTCAGACAGAAGGCAGCAAAGATAAAGAAGCTAGTGGCATGGATACAATATGTGTGACAGAGAAGGAGATGAAGCAATTCTGTTCTTTTATTCATTATGAGGAATGTCATTACTTGTACTGCATTCAGTGTTCACAATGTGGTCTTCTCTACCTTGGAGAAACCAAATGCGGATTAGGTGATCATTTTGTGGAGCACCTGCATTCAGTCCGCAGGGGTGATCCTGGGCCTGCCACCGTAATTCTCCATCTCACTCCCACTCTGGCTGATTGGTCAGTGGCCTCCTGTACTGCTACAACAAGGCCCAATGTAAGCTTGAAGAACAGCACCTCATCTACCTTCTGGGCATGTTGCAGCCTTCTGGACTTAATAGTGAATTCTACAACTTGATTTCTGTTCGCATCGGTTGTCCATCTGTGATACTGCCTAGCTTGTTTATTTTTTTTCCTCTTTTTTTCTTTTCCTCTGGGAGTGGAGGACATGCCCAGCCTGACCTTCTGGGCATGTCTTCCAGTTCTGTACTTCACAACTCCTACATTCTTTTGTCTGTGTTCTCTTTTTCCATTCATTCATTGACCAGATAACTCTGTGGTCACCCAGGTTTTACCATATCAGAGACATCCCCCCTCTCTCACCCTCCCAGTTAATGTTTCAGGTCTTTGACCTGAAACATTAACTCTGGTTCTCTTCCCTCGGGTGCAGCCTGACCTGCTGAGCATTTTGAGCATTTTCTTTTTTTATTTTATATGCCATTTCTCATATTTTCTATATTTCTAAGCCTAATGGTATCATGATCTATCTATAAATATAAAAGTGGTGCATTTGGCACAAATTCAACCAAAATGTAGGTTAACAGCATGTGCATCGCTCATAAACTTAGGTTCAGATCTTTTTGGCACCTGTGTTGCTTCTTTTTATTAATGACTCTCATCTCTCTGAATTCCTTTATGTCCTGGATCTCCAGAAATTCTCCCAGGCACAGATTTATCCACCCGTATTCCATCCCGCACCCCCACCCCCCCCCCCACCCCAAGCAAATCACTCCTACTCTACAATATGGAAGGCCTCATTACAGGAGGGATATGGAGGCCTTGGAGAGGGTGCAGAAGAGTTTTACCAGGATGCTGCCTAGATTTTTTTTATTTTATTTATTTACAGTGTGGTAACAGGCCCTTCCAGCCCAATGAGTCCGCGCCGCCCATTTTAAACCCAAATTGACCTACCCATACGTCTTTGAGAATGTAGGAGGAAACCGGAGCACCCGGATGAAACCCACGCAGACATGGGAGAACATACAAACTCCTTACAGACAGCAACGGGAATCGAACCCCGATCGCTGGCGCTGTAATAGCGTCACGCTAACCGCTACACTACCGTGCTATGTGCTATACTGAGAGGTTGGACAAACTTGCGTTGTTTTCTCTGGAGCGGTGGATGCTGAGGGAAGACCTGATAGCAGAGGTATAGATAGAGAAGGCAGCAGGTTTCGTTCTCAGGGTCTAATACCAGAGGGCATGAATTTAAGGTGAGAGAGGGTAAGTTGAAAGGAGATGTGCAGGGCAAGTTTTTTTACAGTAGAGTGATGGGTGCTTGGAATGTACTGCTAGGAGTGGTAGTGGAGCAACTACAATAAAGGCCAATATGAGGTTCTTAGAAAGGCACATGAGTATGCAGATAATGGAAGGATATGAACTGTGTGTAGGTAGAAGGGATTAGTTAGGCATTTAACTACATTTAATTAGGTTGGCACAACATCATGGGCCAAAAGTCCTGTTCCTGTGCTGTACTGTTCTATTTTCTATGTCTCAGAAGTATTTCAACATTGCAATCCACCAAGACACAATAACACAAAGCTCTTACTATAGTAAGACTTCTTAGGGTGTTTCACAAGCACACCATCAGAAGAAATACTTCCACACCCCAGATCCAACGCACAACAGCATAATTATCAAGTCATTATGAGCAATGGCAAAAGATATCCATTAGGATATCTCATTAAATTTAAGAATGCAATTCTAAGGATACAATGACCTTGAAAACCTCCACTAATGCATAAATTAAGAAAATGTTTCAATAGAGGAATCACACAGTGTGGCAGTGGACTTAACGTTTGTTGTATTTAAGATGTTAAAATTCACTGCACTAATTAACACATAAAACTGATAATTAAGCAACATTTTTAGTGCAAACATATGTTTATGCAAGTTGCATTTCAAATAGCATTCAATGTTTTCCTTCTAAGGAGAAACCATTTATCACAAATTGGCTGCATGAGGAGTCAGTGTGATCTATAGAATTACTGCAGCCCCAACATGTAGGCTACTGAGACTTCAATAGGAGTACAGGAGATTATTCAAAGTTATCTTTTTGTCGAATTACTTGGCAAACCATAGGTGTCAGATCAATTAAATTAACAAGGTAATGTCAACCAACAGTACCCAAGAAGCTCCGTCCAAAATTTTATTGGGCTAAATTTTCCTGTCCATTGCTGGCAGTTCCTAAGGAAACCATGGCAATCAGCCCTTTGCACTGAACCACAAATGTCATTGTATCTGCCACCTTACTCCATTGTTGGACTCCACATGATGGAGCTTGCTTCAGCTGGGGAATCACCATTTAGATCCTACACTAGGTTAAGCTTGCCAGAGGATCACAAATCCTTTCAATTCAATGGAGATTCTAAATCTGCAGAAAAAGGAAGGTAAATTAATTTCAAATTATTAATTATTTACTTCAATTTTTCTATGATTTGTAAGCAATTCTGTATGTTTTAATGAACTTTATTTTTTTAAAAAATATATGCCTTAATTATTTACTTCAATTTTATGTCTCTGAATGTCAGAAACATTTCAAATCTGTTGGATTCTTGGCAGCTTTGACTTCTGAAGAACCTTGATGCAAGGTCCCAGAATTTTGCTGCCTAAGTGGACACCTACAGAAAGCAAACACGAAGATCTACAATGATCTGATTGAACAGGGGAGCAGGCTGAGGGTCCACTCCAGTGACTGTCTCTGTGGTAACCACAGGGCACCAGGACCCAGTGTATATTGTGGTACTGACACCAAATATTCTACTGTATTTGAAATAGCATCATCTAGAGTATGGATGGTTACTTCATGATAATAATAGAAAATAATTTGCACATATATCCATGATATATCAAGATCTTAGTGTTTTCTTCATGTGTTCATACCAATTAAATAGTACTGCTGTGGTGAATTAATGCCTAGGTGGATTACAGAAGAATTCATCTCAACCAGCTCAGTGAAATATTGTGACACAGTCAGTTTATTCAAGCAGTGGATTATTGAGTAGATCAGGTGTAAATTTAGTGATGTACTCTGGTCACAATAGCAAGCCAAAAGGAAACTGTAATGTGATGTGATTGTAAAATATCATAATCTGAATTTCAGTTTTAGAACAGAGCACACAGCCAGTCCTTAGACATCTAATGTGTTAACAGCAAATGATAATAAATATAAATTATGTAGCTATTATTAGTAATGGCCAAAAGGAACGGCACATAAGCTATTGTATTTAAAAGTCTGGGATCAATAGAAGAATATCAGGATATAACTGAAGCCAGAGGATAAATCAGTCATCTATCTACTATGAAAGCAACAACAGCACTTTCTGATCTTTGTAATGGAAAATGGAACAGAGAAACCCATGGAAAGACAAGATAGATCAGGAGAGCAAAATATCTCAGTGCTCAAATCAAACATTGAAAGAATGAAAACATCCCCTAATTCTAAATGTTTAAATTAAGTCTTTTCACATTGCACCCATAGTAATGATATTTAAAGGTGCTCATTCCCCTTGGTGTCATCAGAGCTGTCTTCCAGATCTTTTTGCAGTATTTTGGATTGTGCTTGGTATGGGCCCAGGATCTCTCTACTCTGGAGTTAGCAGGCTCACTAGACATAAATGGATTTTGTTTTGTTTCAACTTTAGTGCAGTCTGTTGTTGTCTGCTGTTTTCGTCTACAGCTTTCAGTGCAGTGGCTGAAGTCAATGCTGCCACTCATTGGTCATCTGCAGCTCTGGTCATTTCATACATTTGACTCTTAGCAGACAGATTTAATCCATGGTCTCGGACTATCTTAGTAAGTATTGTTGAATGCTGCTGCCCATCATTAAAGTTGATCGTTGTTCTAAGATTCTTCAGAAATGTAAATAACACCTGGCTTCTGTCCTCCATAAACTGTTATCTTAATTATCCTTCCTTCACCTCCAACAAAGTAGGTGAGAAATTCATAGATTATTTTTCTGCAAGTTTGGAACCAAACCATTTATCTATTTCTGTTACTTTCCTCTTGACCACTGAGCCAACCCTCCCCAAATAATTCTTACTCTTCTAATCATGAAATCATATCTTTCTCTTGATTCTTTCCCACCTCCTATTTCACTGTCTCTAAGCCCATTGTATTCATGAGATCCATCCAACCTGGTTCTATTGTTAACTAGCATTGATAAAGCTTCCCTCTTCTCAGGTATTGTTCTCCTTCCTATGAAATCTGATATCATCACCCACATTCTCAAAAAACACCAGTGAATGCCTGTTCTTGCAAATATCACCACATCTTTAGCTTCCCAGTCATCTCAAAAGTCTGTGATGTGTTTTTGCCTCCCACATCCATACCCAGCTTTCCCTGTTTAAACTTTTATGTTTGAATACTTCTAATCTGGTTTCTGGCCCAACACAATACTAAAACATAGAACATAGATCAGAGAACATTACAGCATAGTTGAGGTCCTTTGGCCCACAATGTTAGGCCGACATTTAATCCTGCTCTATTATCTATCTAACCCTTCCCTCCCACATAGCCCTCCATTTCTCTATCATTCATGTGTCTATCTAAGAGTCTCTTAAATGGCCCTAATGTATCTGCCCCCACGCACTCTGCCGGCAGTGCGTTCCATGCACCCACCACTCTCTGTGTAAAAAACTTATCTCTGACATCCTCCTTATATCTTCCTCCAATCACCTTAAAATTATGCCCCATCATGTTAGCCATTTTCGCCTTGGGAAAAAGTCTCTGACTGTCCACTCGATCTATGCCTCTTATCATCTTGTACACCTCTATCAGGTCACTTCTTATCCTCCTCCTCCTCTCCAAAGAGAAAAGCCCTAGCTCACTCAACCTATCCTCATAAGACATGCTCTCCAATCCAGGCAGCATCCTGGTAAATCTCCTCTGCACCCTCTCTAAAGTTTCCACATCCTTCCTATGATGAGGTGACCAGAACTGAACACAGTATTCCAAGTGTGGTCTAACCAGAGTTCTATAGAGCTGCAACATTACCTCACAGTTCTTGAACTCAGTACCCTGACTAATGAAGGCCAACACACCATATGCCTTCTTAACAACCCTATCAACCTGCGCAGCATCCTTGAGGGATCATTGGGCGTGAACCCCAAGATCCCGCTGTTCCTCCACACTTCTAAGAGTCCTGCCATTTACCTTGTATTCTGCCTTCGAATTTGATCTCCCGAAGTGTATCACTTCACACTTTTCCTGGTTGAACTCCATCTGCTCCTTCTCAGCCTAGGTCTGCATTCTACCAATATCATGTTGTAATCTACAGCAACCTTCTACATTATCCACAACACCACCAACCTTTGTATCATCAGCAAACTTACTAACGCACCCTTCCACATCCTCATCCAAGTCATTTATAAAAATCACAAAGAGCAGGTGACCCAGAACAAATCGCTGCAGAACACCACTGGTCACTGACCTCCAGGCAGAATACAATCCATCTACCACCATCCTCTGTCTTCTATGAGTGAGACAATTCTGAATCCACTCTGCCATGTTTCTCTGGATCCCATGCCTCCAGACTTTCTGAATGAGCCTTATCAAATGCCTTACTAAAATCCATGTACACCACATCCACTGCTCTACCTTCATCAATGTGCTTCGTCACATCCTCAAAAAATTCAATCAGGCTCGTGAGGCACGACCTGCCCCTCACAAAACCATGCTGACTGTCTGTCCCTAATCAGCCTATGCTTCTTCAAATGCCCATAAATCATGTCTCTAAGAATCTTCTCCAGTAATTTGCCCACCACTGAAGTAAGACTCACTGGTCTATAATTCCCAGGGTTATCGCTACTCCGTTTCTTAAAGAAAGGAACAACATTTGCCACCCTACAATCATCTGGCACTACTCCTGTGGCCAGTGTGGACGCAAAGATCATCACCAAAGGCGCAACAATCTCTTCCCTCGCTTCCTGTAATAACCTTGGATATATCCCATCAGGCCCTGGTGACTTATCTATCAAAAGTTTTCAAGTGTCTTTCAAAAGACTTTTCAAATGTTCCAGCACATCCTCTTTCCTCACATTGACATGCCCTAGCGTATCAGCCTGTTGTACACCGTCCTCACAATTGTCAAGGTCTCTCACTGGTGAATACTGAAGCAAAGTATTCATTAAGGACCTCCCCTACCTCTTCCGACTCCAGGCACATGTTTCCTCTTTTATCCCTGATCAGTCCGACCCTCACTCTAGTCATTCTCCTATTCTTCACATATGTGTAGAACGCCTTGGGGTTTTCCTTGATCCTACTCGCCAAGTACTTCTTATGCCCCCTTTTAGCTCTCCTAAGTTCATTCTTAAGCTCCCTCCTGGCTACCTTGTAACTCTCCAGAGCTCTGTCTGATCCATTCTTTCTAAACCTCAGGTAAGCTTCTTTCTTCCTCTTGACAAGATATTCTAGGTCTCTTGTCAACCACAGTTCTTTCACTCTACCATCCTTACCGTGCCTCAATGGGACAAACCTATCCAGAACCCCATGCAAGTATTCCCTAAACAACCTCCACATTTCCGCTGTACACTTCCCCAAGAACATCTGTTCCCAGTTTATGCTCCCAAGTTCCTGCCTAATAGCATCATAATTCCCCCTCCCCCAGTTAAATACTTTCCCATGTCATCTGCTCCTATTCCCCTCCAAGACTATGGTAAAGGTCAAGGAGTTATGGTCACTTTCACCAAAATGCTCTGAAGCCTGATCAGGATCATTGCCTAGTATCAGGTCCAGAATGGCCTCTCCTCCTGCCAGCATGTCCACATACTGTGTCAGGAATTCTTCATGTACACACCTAACAAACTACATCCCATCTATCCCCTTTACACTAAGGAGATGCCAATCAATATTAGAGAAGTTGAAATCACCCATGACAACAATCAGAATTGAAGTAAGACTGAAGTAAGAAAAACAACCATTTTTGCACTTCTCCAAAATCTGCCTCCTGATCTGCTCCTCAGTGTCTCAGCTGCTACTGGGGGATCTGTAGAATACTCCCAATAGAGTGATCGCTCCCTTCCTGTTTCTGACTTCCACCCACATTGACTCAGTAGACGATCCCTCCAGAATATCCTCTCTTTCTACAGCTGTGACACTGTCCCTGATCAGCAAAGCCACTCCCCCACCTCTTTTACCTCCGTCCCTGTCCCTTTTGAAACACCTAAACCCTGGAATATCCAGCAGCCATTCCTGCCCTTGTGACAACCAAGCCTCTGTAATGACCACGAAGTCATAGTTCCATGTACTTACCCATGTTCTAAGTTCATCACCCTTGTTCCTGATACTTCTCGCATTAAAATAGACACACTTCAGCCCATCCAACTGACTGCAATTTTGCTCTTTCAAATGCCTATCCTTCCTCACAGCCTTTCTACACTCTTCATCTACTTGTACACTAAATGCACCAACCACTGACCTATCACTCTGGTTCCCACCACCCTGCCAAACTAGTTTAAACCCTCCCCAACAGTTCTAGCAAACCTGCCTGCAAGAATATTGATTCCCCCTCCAGTTTAGGTGTAACCCATCCCTTTTGCACAGGTCATACCTTCCTCAGAAGAGATCCCAATGATCAACAAATCTGAAACCCTGCCCCCTGCACCAATTCCTGAGCCATGCATTCATCTGCCAAATCATCCTATTCTTACCCTCACTGGCATATTTCACAGGCAGCAATCCAGAGATTACTACCCTTGAGGTCCTGCTTTGCAGCTTCCTACCTAGCTCCCCATATTCCCTCTTCAGGACATCATCTCTTTTCCTACCCATGTCCTATATATGTACCACAACCTCTGGCTGTTCATCATCCCCCTTCAGAGTGCTGTGGAACTGATCCAAGACATCCCAGACCCTAGGACCTGGAGGCAACATACCATCCGGGAGTCTCTTTCACGTCCACAGAATCTCCTGTCTGCCCCCCTTACTATGGAATCCCCTATCACTACCGCCCTCCTCCCCTCCCCCTTTCCCTTCTGCACCACACGACTAGGCTCAGTGCCAGAGATCTGGTCACTGCGGCTTTCCCTTGGTAGGTTGTCCCCCCCCAACGGTATCCAAAGTGGTCTACCTGTTATTGAGGGGAACAGCCACAGGGATACTCTGCACTACCTGCCTATTCTCCATCCTTCTCCTGACATTCACCCAGCTACCTGCCTCCTACAGCTTAGGAGTGACTGCCTCCCTATAGCTCCTATCTATGAACTCCTCATTATCCTGTAGGAGCCGAAGGTCATCCAGCTGTATCTCCAGTTCCCTAATACGGTCTGTGAGAAGCTGCAGCTGGATGCACCTTGTTCAGATATAGCTGTCGAGGAGGCTGCATGTCTCCCAGAACTCCCACATCTCACAAGATGTACACACCACTGACCCTGGAGCCATTCTCACTACTCTGGCCTGGCACTAAAGGAAACACCAAAGCAAGAAAGAAAGGAACTTACCAGAGACTGGCCTTCGCCTCTTCTCGCCGAAGCCTCTGGATCCAAAGCCGCAATACCCCACTCTAACACTGGTCCCCTGCATCAATGGCTGCTCCCAAAATGACCACTCTGCTTATACCTGCCTTCCCTTTATTTGCTGCGATGAAGAAGCCAATCAAGTGGTAACAAATAACAAATGTGTGTTGGATTCAACTGCTTTAAGTAGTTTTTTTTTAACGTGTATAGTGTTTAATACACCTCAAGTGGCTGCATAAGGAATGGCTGTTTCCTAGCTTATTGGTTCGTCCATCAGACGAATATGTGTTTTCTCATTGGTTGGTTTTGGCCTCAGGTATCTAATAGGCTTCCTGATTGGACTATTGTTAGCTAAGGAGTACCTCTTACCTCAGGTACAAAAGGTGTTTTTTTGTTAATCACTCTCTTGCCTCTATCTCTTTCTTGATCTCTTCTCCTCACCCCACCCCAGCCCTGGCTCATCTTTAGTTCCTCTTGTCTCCTAGTAGTAACGCTAGTGCCATGTGCTCTGTGATTATTTCTTTGTTTTAAACTTTTCCAATAAAACTTTGTGAAGCTCCAAGTTGTTTTCAACTCATTCTTGGACTCCTGAAAGAACCTGCGGATTTGAAAATAACCAGATCTGACAATCTTGGCATAGTCGGCAGGATGGTTATGAAAAACAGAGTTTGAACATTCTTCAGACAGACAGAAGGTAAGAGCATCTTCCATTTCTGAATTGTTGGAGAAATCATTGGATTCTGCTTCAGTACACCATCTGAAGGAAGTTCAAGAGTGAGAAGAAAACTCTATTTTACCTTGCTATTTGAAATATTTTGGGTTGAAACTCTATTGATAACTGTGATTAACACCTAAGTGAAGAGTATTCATTGAGATTGAACTGAAACAATGGCTGGAGTTGAGAAACAAACCACAGCATCTCCAACTGAGAGAGAACTGATAACTGGGGGTTTAAGTGCTTACTTGGATAAAGTATATCAATTTGATGTGATTGACAAAACAATCCGGAAGAAATGTGCTATTGATGCCAAGTCTAGTGAAAATTGGCTTATGAGTGATGTTGGAAAGATATGGAATAAGATTCAGAAAATGTGGTTGGGAAGGGGAAAAACTGGCTGGACGATTGCAGTATGAACAGAGCTAAGAAAGCGTGAGCATGCCGAGCTGAAAAGCCAAATCACTGCATCTGAGAGTGCGCATGCCAAGCTGAAAAGCCAAGCCTGTGAACTAAAGCGAGCACATGGTGAATTGACTGAGCAAAGTGTTACGGACTCAGTGAATGTCCCTTTAAGATCGAGAGTGTGTGTGTATGTGTGTGTGTGGCGTGCTTACGTCAATAGAAGATAAAGGACGTAATGACGTGGAAGAAGAAGAAGAAGAAGAAGAGAGAGAGAAGGGAGAGAGACACCAGCCTGCTAGTGTTCTCTATCGATGGATGAGAAACAATAACTGTGTCTGCCACTGAAATCCATGTATGGAAGTTGGAAGTAATCCGGTGGAGTTCACTTTGTTGCTGACCTGTAGAAGGAAACAGGTATTTGTGTGTGGACGACCACAATTCGGATGCTTTTCGGGGTGAGGGAGTCACTACCGAGTAAACACTGAAGTGTCGTTTGGGTTCCATCGTGGAACATTTGGATTTTGTATTTACTCTCTCTATGCTCCTCTACATCTACGTCTTATCTTCAGACAATGGTGGTTGTTGAAGAAGCCCTTGCTCACGTTTCACCTTATGGCTTGCGGAACTGAACTTTAAGAACCATTCCGGAACTGGGAGTTTTGGACTTTGCCACACACACACATGAAGAGTTTAGTTTTGGGGTTAACGTCCGAGGTTTAACATTTTTGAATTCCAACATACTAACATTTTTACTTTTATTTTACGTATTATCATAAGTAGTGATTAATAAAATAGTTTTTAACACTGAATCATGCTCAGTGTGCTTCTTCTGTTGCTGGTTCGTGACAAAAGCAAATAAATTAACTGAACAATTGGGGAAGAAGGAAGAAATGGGTAACATGCTGAAGGAACAGTATGATAGAGACAGTAAAAAGTCCAAAGAACAACTTTCTGCATTAACTGAACGAGTAAGAAAACAAAGCAATAAATGTAACCAACTTCATGCAAAATATGGGGAACTGCAGAGCAGACTGAATCAGCTTCAATACACAGAGTCAGGACTTTCAGTGGGCTGTCCTCCCAGGGGCACAGCATTGAACAGACCCCAGGAACAGCGCCATCTTTGGAACTCTAAGACACTGCAGAATGGATGTAACACTGACTCAACAGAAACCTCTGGTGACTCAAGTGATGATGACAACAATGAGAGAGTTGGTCTGGCAGCCATGTCACAACTTGCCCCAATAAAAATGAAGGCAGTAAAAACACACAAGAATGAAAATGGAGTTTATGAAAGGAGACAAGAGGTTTACCATCAACCAGTGGACCCAGAAAAAAAACTGACAAATGGTCCAGAGAAATTCCACATTGTAAAAAAGGAAACTTAAGGATTTGGACTGAACTTCGACGAATCAAGAACATTTACCAACTGGATCCAAATTTTGGCCACTATGTTGTCTTCTTGGCAAACCATAGTGAGAGAATTGATGATGGCATGGGAAATAATAGACAGGACCTAAAAGGTAGTTGGAATGCAATTAAGAGATGGTTGAAAGAACAGGCCCCAACACAGATCGATTGGAGGAAAGTGGCCAATTGCAAACAGAAGGCTTCAGAGGATGTTTCTGAATACGAAGACTGGTATAGGACAGTTTGGATCAGTTATTCAAGAGTTCAAGGAATAACTGAAGATAATATAGATGAATCTAAATATGTTCCCCTCAAGTCGGCATTCATAGATGGCTTGAAACCAGATGTTGACAAAATAGTGAGGCTAACAAAAGCAAATTGGAGTGAAGCTGCTGTTTCCTACAGTGATCTGGTGCAAACTGCCAAACAAGTGGAGCAAGATATCGAACTCCAAACAAGATCGGTACAGATGAAACATCTGTTCACACCTGCTAACCAACAGGACAAATGGAACTACAATGCACAGCAATATCAGTCTGGGCCATGACCACAAGTTAATAAAATGAGATGACAACTCTGTGGTAAGAAGGGACATAGTGCAAAAAAGCGTTGGCATAAACAGCCACAGGTTCAACCACAGCCTCAACAACAACCATTTCAACCACAGCCTCAACTGCAATATCACCCCCCTACCTCACAAAGAATGGGGCACTTTGATCGGATGGAGCAGGTTCGAAGTACAACTTCGGACACAGTGGACCTGTGGCATACATTGTATGATAGTTTAGTCGATTATTGTGTGAAATTAACCCAAGTAGTTCAGGTTTTTGCTGTTTTCAGAGGTCCATCGGAAGGAGGACACACCCTGATTCCTGACAAGTGGGTCCTGGTCAAGAAACCACACAAGGAACCACTGGGAGCTCAGTGGGAAGGCCCTTACCAAGTACTGCTGATCATCAGATCACCTTCGGCAGTCAAGGTAGAAGGTAAAAGCAAGTGGATACACGCCAGCCACTGCAAGCGGACTAAAGTGGCGCCAGACGTAGACAAGTGCTGTGGTTAATTTGCTAGTAACGTCTTGGTCACAGTGCCTACGCCGCTGGGCTACAGTGAGCAAATCACTAACCAGCCAGAAGACTTCAAGCAAAACAACAACTACTAGACATCATGAAGTCTATTTTAATATTAGTTATAGTTGTGGTATTTTTAGTCATAATGTTCATACTACAGGTCTTATCAAATTTATATCTTTATTACTTGTTTATAGGCAATCATTAGTAGAATTATTCAAACTTGTGCAAGTTCATCCACTGATCTGCCTAACCATGACATAACGCTACAAATGCTTTGAAGGACATGTGTATATTCTTGTACATATTTTAAGATTTTCAGATGTAATAATTCTAAATGTGTGAAATTAGTCTTTTAACATGTATAGTGCTTAATACACTTCAAGTGGCTGAACAAGGAATGGCCGTTTCCTAGCTTATTGGTTTGTCCATCAGGTGAATATGTGTTTTCTCATTGGTTGATTTTGCCACAGGTATCTAATAGGCTTCATGATTGGACTATTGTTAGCTAAGGAGTACCTCTTATCTCAGGTATAAAAGGTGTTGATTTTTATTAATCTCTCTCTTACTCTCTTCCCCCCCCCCCCCACCCCACCTCCCCCCCCAACCCCCGGCCCTAGCTTATCTTTAGTTCCTTCTGTCTCAGCTCATCTCCTAGTAGTAAAGCTAGTGCCATGTGTTCTGTGACTGTTTCTTTATTTTAAACTTTTCCAATAAAACTTTATGAAGCTCCAAGTTGTTTGCAACCAGCAGATTCGAAAATAACTGGATCCGATATGTGCCTCATTTAGACTCTTGCAAGGTGAAACTCACAAGCACACGCAGAGACTCACCTCTTTCCAAAGGTCCCCCTTCAAAGGTCCCACTGCAAATCTTTATCAGTCACAAATTTAGGCTCTGATAAAGCATCACTCCTCATTCTTATTGGTTCCTTGACATAGCAACAATTACATCCTTCTAAATCACCTCTCTTCCATCACCAACTAGGTAGAAGTGCTTATTTTATTTATTTGATCAGAGCCAGAGCTTTTTCCACCCCCATCCTATTATCTCAGGCATCCCTCAGGAATGAGTTATCATTCTTCCTATCCATTGCATAATTTCAAAACACCTCATAATTTAAAGACACCACATTTTCTAATGGCATTCCAACTTGTTCTTTCCTCTCGAGGCCACTTCATTGTTTATCTTGCATCCAATGTTGACATCTCCTGCAACCAAATGTGGGGAAGAAGGAAACTTGTGACTTGGAAAGTCTTTGTCATCCTGATATGGAACTTGTAATAAGCTTCGTTTTCTGACCATGGTTTGCTTTCTAGAAAGCCAGGCAGATTGCAAAATTAGGGATGTGTTTAATTAAAAGTTGGATTTTTGACATCCACTCTTTCACTAAAACTTCCATTTTCCGCCTCTGTAACATCACTCAGTTCTATCCCACCTCTGTTTATCAGATGCTGACACACTTCCCCATGCTTTGGTTATTCTTGACTATGACTTCACCAAGCTGATGCTCTCTTCACAATCTGATGGTACTTTTAACACATTCCAAATCTCACTCATTGCTGCCCTACTTGATCCAATTCCGGTCCAGTTCTGGTTACCTTTTGCTGTTCTGACTTTATTCACTCTACCGCAAGAGGCTGAGCTTTCAGCGGCCTTGGACTTAAGCTCTGAAATTCTTCCTCCAAATCTCTTGGCTTTTCTACGTCTCGCTTGCTAATGTAAATTGGCCTCTTTGTTCGACCCTTTGGCTGTCTATCCTAATATCTTTTTCTGTGATTTTTGTGTCAAATTTTATTTGATGATACTTCGGTAAAATGCCTTTTGGGTGGTACATGTCAGAAGTGGTGTATTAGACACACGATTTGTTGTAGCTGAAGTAAGCTATATAAAATTAACTGTCCCATTTTCACAAACATCTAATCCTTCTACATCGCTCATTCCACCAGGATGGCCTGAATATCCTCTGGTCCTTCCTTAAATGAAGGCCAAACCGAATCCCCTCGGCCTTGCAGAATTAGTTCTCAAATTAAATAACTTCCCTCTTGATTCTGGTCACATCTTTGTGATAAAAGGTGTCATTGTGGAAATCCAAATGGGTCCAAGCTACAGCCATTCTGTGAACTATATTGAACTTGTACTACTTGGGTCCCATCCCTCACCTCTTTTTTTTCACTAATGCATGACTGCATTGGCATTACTTCCTGTTCTTGCTCTGATTAGGAAGGCAAAAGATACATTGGCCTTTATTGCAAGCAGATTAGCATGCAAGAAAACAGTTGTCTTGCTCCAATTATTAAAGGAACCAATAAGAAACTTGGACTGCCCCCTCTGACAATCCCTTTACCCTATTCCCTACATCTCCTGCCAGGTGTATGTGTGTATGCGGGGAAGAGATGGCAGGATGTGTCAGGCAAAATGATGCAGTACAAACCTTTCTTTTCCTTTTCATCTTCTCCCTCCATCTCCTCCTTCAATGTTCCTCTTGCTCATCACCTCCCACTACAATACCCTTCAACTCCTTCTGCTCCATTTTATTTCCTCTTCTGTGATACCCCGTAAAAGCAAGATGAAGGATAGTAGGATTTATGACATACAGTATCAATGCCTGAAAATTGATGCAGCTACACAGATGTCTATGAGGCTTTGCATGATGAAAAATTCAGCAATAATACTGTCAACATGATTAAATATTGAACTACACACTTGGCACATACAGAGCTTCACTCTGTGTGTGTGTGTGTGTGTGTGTGTGTGTGTGTGTGTGTGTGTTTGTGTGTGTGTGTGTGTGAGAGTGTGTGTGTGTGTGTGTGTGTGTGTGTGAGAGTGTGTGTGTGTGTGTGAGAGAGAGTTAGTTAGTTAGTTAGTTTCTGGGTTTCCAAAACATTTTAGATTTGTTGTTGCTGGATGTGAATATATCTTCAGGATTTGACAATGGGGTTTCCAATGATGTCAATTTCTGTGCTTAAGGATGGACTTAATTATCGGCTTGTTTTTTATTACCTTCTGGATGTGTGGCAGGCTTCAGATTTTCAGGGTCAATGCAAAACTACATTTGGGTAATTGCAAGTTCAACATGAAAGGTCTCAGTTGAATAGATGTGCTTATACAGTGTAAGAATGCAAGACCAGTGGAAAATTGTGCACTTAATCAAACATAGAAAAAATACTACAGAAGCTTTGCACATATAGAACTGTCTATTGTTTCAAATCCAATCAGAAAGCTATTTGGAAAAGGCACAACAGGATGAAAATATCAGGATTGTTCAAGAGCTGCGAAGAGTAGTAATGTAAACTCCAGTGGTGAAATGTTGTACAACTGAGGTGATGTAAACTATAGGCAATTCTTGTTCTGGAGCAACCACATAAAATGGCATGTCACAGTGGTAGTATGGTCCACTTTATGAGGACCATCTTGAGAGCAAATATTAAGACCAAATTCTATTTAAGTATTAGAAAGAAAGAAATTGTTGGAATCAATATGTTTGCTTGTGGTTCTACCCACAGCATTTAATCAGTGGTAATAGAAGTCATAGGATCCACCTGGTCACATGGGCCATTGAAGAGGACAATTTTCCTGGAGAGGTCTTCATTTCTGAATATTGTGCTTTTTCCCTTCTTTTATATTTCTTTGACCACTCCTGAATTTGATGCTGCCCCCCACACTGTGGTTTTTAATAAGGGTAGTTCTGAACACACTGCATTGCAACGATAAGGAAAAGTGTTCATGAGGGTTCAGGAGATGCAGAGACCAGTTGAACCCATCCATCTCAACTCCAGCATTGGTACTGGAACACACTGCAAGGATGGCCCTGCCGCCTTGGTGTCACAAAATGTGATGCCTTAGAGTTGTGCCATCTGCTGCCTCTGTGACCTGCATCAACATCTGCCTCAGGGGAAGATCTTCACATGATCATAACAGTTATTGCAGCATGGATCTTTCACACTCTTGGATCCTTCCAAGTATTGCAAAAGATGATCATTTTATCCATAGAGCACAACTATATTGGAAATAGAGACATCTCTTTTCCCATAGAAAGGAAGCAGGGAAGCATGCTCAGGTTTTCCCTGCAGGCTAAAATAGGATGAATCTAATGTACGGTTTTAAATTGCAGACAACTCTCAGGAAAAGGACAGATATACACCACATGGTGAGATATCACCATCTAGTGGCCAATGGTGGAACACCTTATGATACATTTTATGATGACACACTCCGCTGTGAGAAGGGTCACCCCGTGGGACCACATATTGGAAAATAGTGAGTGCTGCACTGATTTTTCTTCAGGTAGCAGCAAGAATTCAGTTCAACATTACACTTGGTTTCTGTATACCAAAGCCCATAACACTGCTGTTACAAAACCAACTTCAGTGTTTCATTGGAAACCTGAAATGGATAAGCTGAAAATACCAAGCCGGTCATGCGGCAACTGTGGAAAAAAAAACAGACTTTAAATGATTTTGGCCAATGAACATTAACCTAAAGCATTCAACATTCAAAGAAATATTAACATGGTGTGAAAATTACAAAAACTGCATGAATTCTGCTCGCAGAAATGACCAGCTGGTCATTACCAAACACACTTTAACCACTTGTGGGACCCATAGTGTTGCAAGAAATTGACTGCTGGAAGCTGAGCCCCATATGGGTCACCTGCAGTTCACAGTTCACAACCCCAGGGCCTGCTGTGTAATAGGGTCATTAATAAGCTAAAAATGATACAAATTCAGCTGAATCCCATCGTGATAGGCGAGCATCTGAACAGCATGGGTTCGATTAAACGTTCATATGTAACAAGCACTGGAGAGAAGGTCACACTGCTGTATTTGGAATATTCTTTTTTTTCATTTCTCTGTATTACTGTGGTTGGGTAGTTCACAATATAACAAAGAAAACCTGGCTTCTTAATGGTCAACATTACCTATCTAGTATCATATCTTAGAATATCTTTGGGCATTTGGTTTATTTTGATGTTGGTTTAGCAACAATTCCTTTCAATAAATACTTTCACTTAAGTATGTAATGTGTACTCCATGTAAAATTATGCATACACCAGTTGAGATTCTATGATGATTAATTGCTTTAATATGAGAAGAAATTAAATTCTGATTCATCAACAAAAAAAAATCAAATGGCTCATTTCCAGTTGTTAAACTGGTTAATTTGCATGATTACCTTGTGCCATTAGATGGGTTAATTTACTACCAACAGTAAATTCATACACCAAAATGAGAAAAAAATCCATAGTAAAAATGATTAATTACCTTGCATTTGCCACTCAAATAACGTTAATGATTTCAGGCAGGACAAATAAATAATTTACAAGTTAGGTAAGATTCCAGAGGGATGTATTTCAAAAGCAGCAGCTAACCAGTCTCTTGTTGGTCTCATTCATTTCTCACGCTAGGTCAGGTCCTTTTGGTTTGCTCCCCTCAGTTAGGAAATGTCCACTTATGTAGAGAAACAAAGGACTGCAGATGCTGGAATCTAGATGAAAACTACTATGATGCTGGAGAAACTCAGCAGGCCCAGCAGCATCCGTGAAGAGATCCTGAAGAAGGGTCCTGACGTGAAATGTTGACCACCTGCTTTTCTCCATGGATGCTGCCTGGCCTTCCTCCAGCATCATTGTGTTTTTCATCAATGTCCGCTTGTGTGTCGCCTTTTACCATTCTGTCTTCCAGTTTCTCAGTTATTGTCTTCAGAGTTATTATTTTAAAACAAGAGATGCTTGTGGTTGCTTACGTTGAATAGAAAATGCTGACATGTTGCCCAAGAGAAGGAATGAAAACTGAAGTAAACTTCAGTTCAGAGCCTAGAATTGTTCTGCTTGGTGGCAGATCAGTTAGCTTAAAAAAAAACCTGCTTGAACAGTTACTGACAAGTGTACTGAATAGTGGGCGATCTCTTTTCAAAAATAAATCATACAATGTCACACAATGTCAGTGTTCCGTATGGGGGAGAAATCTGAATTTTGACAGGGGTTACTGGCTTTGTTTCTAGTGCTTGACTGGACAAATGAGACTTTGGATGCTTCTTATCAGATGTTGATACACTAGTTTCTAAATCAATTGAAGGAGCCAAGGCAGGAGAAATTCAACCTTATTTCACCCACTTTTTGTGCTTAAAATAAGTGGAAAGAGGTCCAGGTATCTGGTGTTCATTCTGTATGCTTTAGTCCACAATCCCCTTAATCAAAGGATGAGCATTTCTTTTACCAGCAGCTGCCGTTTTTGAGCGAGAGATTTTTAATTATTCAGGCGTTCAAGCGCAGCAGATTTTCAGCCCTGGAATATGTAGACCTGAAGTTCAGTGTTGTGTAGCCAGTTGGTAAAGCTGCCTTTTAAAATTTAACGTTCTCATCTATGACCCAAATCAGAGACGGATGGTGCTCTACTGCTTTTTGCCCAACATGTGACACACCTAGTCAAGATATCATTTGTATCTAATGGTAACATACTTACCTGTATTTTGTAGATCTATTAAACATCAACAAATCCCAGAGGTGGTAATTGACAGTAGATAACCTTTCAACCCGATTCTCTGCAGCCATCAGTTCAGAAACTAGAGATGTTCTGCTTGACTGCATGTCAGTTAGCACAAAAAATAAACAGTAACTGACAAGTGTACTGAACAATGAACAATCTCGTGTCAGTAATAAATCAAACACTGTGACAATCACACCAAGTAGGCTAATTTGGCACTATTTAGCAGATTAACAAAGAAAATTTGGCTTCTTTTTTTACCTATCTGGTCAACATATTACTATTCTCTCATCTTATCAATCAGATATAAGTCCCTGGCTTGTATTTTGGAAATTCATATACAGGCTGTCAAGTCATAAGGTTGATCAAGGATGTTGATGATGGCTTACAGAATTCACATAAGAAGTATCATCTTCATTGCCATCTCTCTGACACATTCTAACAAAATTGCTCCTTTCCTTTCTCCTAATCATAACAATCAGACTGAAGAAAATCATTGAGACATAGAAATCTATAAGGCCAACTGAAGCAAGCTCTCTTCATTTCATTTCTGCCATCCAGTAAACCTTTGTCACACTCCCTCCATGGCAAGAACATTCCTCAGATAAGGAGATCAGGGCTGCACACAAATCAACACATTGTGTCTCACCAAGGTCCTGTAGAGCTGCTGCAAGGCAAGCTTGCTCCTGTCCTCACATGTGATTGAAGACCAACATACCATTTGCCTTCCTAACCGTTTTCCGTACTTAAGTGCTTGGTTTCGGCAAAGGGTGTACAAGGTCTCATTGCATCTTCTCTATTCCTAATCTATCACCATTTAGATAATAATGTCTCTCTGCTTTTAGAACCAAAATGGATAACCTCATACTGATCCATATTTATGCATGTTAATCTCCATCTGCCATATACTTGCACATTCATCCAATTTGTCTAAATCACAATGGAGCTTCTTTGCTCCCCCCAGCCCCCCACCACAGCTTTGTGTCGTCTACAGATATAGAGATTTAGCTCTCTCATCCAAATCATTGATATACTGTGAATAACTGGTATTCAAGCACTGATCCCTGTGGCACCCCAGTCATCACTGCCTGTTGATGATCTGCTTATTCCTACTCTTTGCTTCCTGTCTGTGAACCAATTTTCAATCCGTGTCAGTACTTTACCCTCAATTCCATATGCCTCAATTTTACACACAACTTCCAATCTGTGACATTTGCAGAAGTTTTCTAGAAGCCCAAATACGCCACATCCATTGGTTCTCCTTTACCTATTCTACATTCAAAGTTCAGAAAAACTCCAGTAGATATGTTAAGCACAACTTTCCCTTCATAAATCCTGATGCAGGGTTTCGATCGAAAACATCAACAATTCCTTTCCCTCCACAGATGCTGCTTGACCCTTTGAGCTCCTCCAGCAGATTGTTTGTTGTTGCAGATTCCAGCATCTGCAGTCCCACATGTCTCCGCCTTTCATAAATCCATGCTGACTTCTTTCAATCCCGTTAATGCTTTCCTCTTTTATAGCAGATTCTAGCATTTTCCCCACAGCTGACATTAGGCTTGCTCCTCTTTTCCCTGCCTTCTTTTTGTTTCTCTCTTTTCTGTCTTTTATTTCTCTCCTCTGTTCCCCCCTCCATCTCAATGCTCAAGTTTCCCTCCCCCTGTAAGTGTAATTTAAACCTTTATGGACAGCACCAGCAAACACCCCAACACCTGCACCTTCCACCTACCTGAGAACACAGGTCCCAAGCTTGTTCATTTGATAATAGGCAACCACAGAGTCAGTTATTTTTCATGTACTGGTAATGTTCCTAATACTGTGCAAGTATAGGACAAAAAGCATACTCTCAAACCTCAAAATGGTGGATTTAAATTGAATAGGAATCTAAAATGTTAAAAATCTGAACATAAAGCCAGTCTGGCCACTTCCATGGAAACAGAGGTGAGACATTTGACCAGCTTTATGGAGATGCATTGGTGATTTGAACTTATAATGGGGTTACAAATGTCCATTTTTTACAGAATTTGCCTTGCAAAGCCTAGTAGGTTAAATAAGAAAGGCTGAATCCATAAAATTAATGATTTAAAATAAATAGCTGTGTGGCCGAGAGTGAGTAGAGAAGTTTAGAGAGCAGTAAAATGTAGATGGTCTAGTCACTTGGCAGAAAAATGGAAAATGGATTTTAATCCAGAGAAATGTGAGGCCGTGTGTTTGAGATATAACAAGGCAAGGGAGTATACAATAAATAAATTGTAATATTGAGTTGTGTGCTGGAACAGGGGGATATTGGAGTGCATGTCCCTGATTCCTAAAGGTAGCAAGTCAGGTCCGTAAAGTAATTAAACAGGCTTATAAGGTGCCTTCCTTTATTAGTCAAGCATGGAGCACGGAGGTTACTCTCAAACTATATACAACACCAGTTTAGTCAAAGCTTGAGCACTGTGTGGAGTTCTGATCACCACATTCCAGGAAAGATTTCATTGCATCAAAGGGGATGTAGGAGAAACTTACAGTGATGTTGTCAGGTCTGGAAAACTTGCTGTGGGGAAAGATTGGATCAGCTGGGGTTGTTTTCTGTGAAGCAGAGGTGACTGACAGGGAGACTTCATAGATGCGTGAACTTATTACACATGAGGGGCTATAGACAGAGTGAAGAGGAAGGGCCTATTTCCCTTAACGGAGGGGTCAAAGGCCAGGGGATATGGCTTTAAAGTAATTGGCAGAATGATTAGAGAGTGGACGAGGAAGGCTTTCTCTGCAGATCTTTCTTCTGTAACAGGCAGCCTGGCTTCTGGGCAGAAATCTGTGTTTAAAAATAATTTTAAACGCAGGTGTAGGTGTAGAGGAAAGGTGGTGTTCTGGGTTTCCTGACCACAACTTCCTCTACGGCTGCTAGCTCCAAAACCTCAGCACAGTATCAAGGCCCATATCACTAGAACAAAATAAATAGAAGCTGGAGAGAACCAAACAGCTCTGAGTCATTCAGTGTGGTCATGGCTGATCTGACCTTAGCCTCAACCCCACTTCCTTCCCTCTTCTCTGTAACCCTTGATTTCTCTACAGTCCAAAGATCTGTCTGTCTCAGCTATGAACATATTCACTGGGTCAAGCTCCTGGGCTGAAGAATTCTAAAGAGTCTCCACCTTCTCAAAGAAGAAATTTCTCCTACCTCCATCATAAATGGGAAACTCTTATTCTGAAATTACATCCCTAGTTCTATATTCCCCCATGAGCAGAAACATCCTCTCAGTATCTGGCCAATCAAGCCCTTAATGACCATAAATGTCTCAACATTATCAATATTCCTCAAAAATTACAAGGAGTATTGGTTAATCTCATACCAAGAATCAACCTAATGAACCTTCTAGAATTTCTTTGTTTAAGTAAGGAGAACAGAACTGTGCACAGTACTCCAGGTATGATATGTATACAGCAGTTGTAGAAAATTCTCTCTACTTTGCACTTCATACCTCTTGGAATAAAGATCAAAACTGCACTTGCATTCTTAATTATGTGTTGTACCTGCATACAGCTATAGAGTACGTAACAGTGGTTGTGAACAATAATTGTCGTTTTAAGGCTGTTGTCTGGAGTCACCAAAATTCCCGAGAATAATAGATAGGTTGTGGGTGGGCCTTAATGTTGGCAAAAAAGACAGCTCTGAATGTACAGATGTGGTAAAACACAGCAAAGAGATAATTTAATTAAAAAGCAAAATAAGGACAAATGCAACCTGCTGTTAGAACATTTTCACTCCATTTGGGATTGAGAAAAATCTTCAATATTTTCTTTTGAAGTCCAGTAACGGTGAACTACCTCAGTGTATTTCCTCAAGTGTTTGGCCGTTAAGATGAGAGGAGAAAAGTTTAAAGAAGGCAAGTTTTCCACACAGAGGGTGATGGAATGATCTGACGGAGGAAGTGGTAGAGGCAGGTACAATTCCAATGTTTAAAAGACCTTTGGGCAGGTGCATGGAAAGGCAACGTTTAAAGGAAAGTGGGCAAACACAGGCATGGAAGAGTTGGGCCAAAAGGCCTGTTTCCATGCTGTATAACTCTATGACTCTATGAAAGGCAACTGAAACTGAACAGGCATCACAAAATATGCTGAAAGGAGAAGACTGAGAACTCCCAGCAGGTCGGAGGTGAAAAGATGGAATGTTGGGGAAACCCTGAAGGTATACAATTCTAAGGATTATCTCATGAAGATCGATGAGAGATTCAGAAAAGTCCACATTGGCCACTTAATCCAAGTGGATGGTCCCTGGGAGAAAAGTGAAGAAGACAGTGAGAGTGAAAATTCTCCTGAAGTGAATTCCACAATTCTTCAAGAAGAAACAACACATAACATTTTTAATGAGAGTTGAGATGAGAAGACATCACTGAGTCCAGAGCCAGATGATACTCCAACAATATCAGGTGACTTTGTGAGTTTAACAAAAGTAACATCAATACCTCCGCAAAAATCACAGGAAGTTTGAAACCTCAATAAAATACATAAAGGTATTAAATCAGTGTTCTCTTAAAAAAAATGGAAAGTCATGTGGTATATGTAATACTGGCTTTGAATGTTTGTTGTTGCTTTAAGGTTGTCATCCCTAAATAATGAGCCATGTGACTGATTGCAACAGTGTGTATAGAATTCTATGAAGAGCGTTGATTAAACTCCACACACTTCGATTGAACCGCTTGTATCCCATATATATTGTTCCGTACACTCTGCACTGGAATTTATTAGGGGTTAAGAACTCACTGTACACCAAAGTCATATTTCCTGTATGAGGTTAGCCAGATGACTCTGTAGAGCAGCATTCCATAGTATCTCTCCACTTAAACATCTCATTTTCTACTCTTTCCACTAAAATGGATAATTTCACAATTCCTTACATTGTACTCCATCTGCCAAATTACGAGAGGGGTCAAAAACCCAATGGACACTGAATGGGAGCTTGTCTCTCTCCAGCTGCAGCAGCCAGAGCAGCAGAGGGGAGGAGCCAGCAGCTTTTTTAGAGCAGTGTTATTGGCTAAGTGTGTGGTAACTCAGGCACTAAAAGAAAGGTAGGGTAAAGCAGAGTGGCCATTTTGGAGCGGCCATTGTGAGAGTTGACCAGGGCAGGAGCAGGAATCTGAGGCTTTGGCTCAAGAGGCTTCAGAGAGAAGGTGTAGCTGAGTAGCAAGTAAGAACAGTTAAGGTTCTTTTTTTTAATGGTGTTTAAACAAAAAGACACCAAATTACAACTAATTAAATAAAGTAGGGATGCAGGATCAGGTGATGTGATGTAAGCTGCATGATGTGGGAGCTGGTGGACCCCATTGTGGTTCCTGGTGACCACATCTGAAGCAAGTGTTGGTTGCTCAAAGAACTCAGGCTCAAAGTTGATGACCTGGAATCTGAGCTTCAAACACTGCGACTCATCAGGGAGAGGGGAGAGTTGCCCGGACGCTGTTTTTCAGGAGGTAGTCACACCTATTAGATTAACTTCAAATTCAGTCTGTGGTCAGGGACAAGAGGGTGTGACTGTGAGTGAGGCAGATAGGGGGATCCAAGAGGTAGTGCTGGACGAGCCTCAGCCCTTGAACTTGTCCAACACGTCTGAGATTCTTGCTCCCTGTGTGAATGAGAATGGGGGCTGTCAGAAGGATGAGCAACTGAACCGTGGCACAGTGGTACAGAGAGCCATTCAAGAGGGGGGGAGAGGAGAGAAACATAGTTGTAATTTGGAATAGTATAGTCAGGGGAATGGACACAATTCTCTGCCGCAAGGATTGAGAGTCCCAAAGGCTATGTTGCCTGCCTGGTGCCCGGGTTCAGGACATCTCATCTGACCTGCAGAGGAATTTGGAATGGAAGGGGAAAGATCCATTCGTTGTGGTCCACGTGGGTACCAACAACGTAGGTAGAACAAAGAAAGAGGTTCTGCTGAGGGAGTTTGAGCATCTAGGGACTAAATTAAAAAGCAGAATCAGAAAGGCAATAATCTCCAGATTGCTACCTGAGCCACATGCAAATTGACACAGGATCACTAAGATCAGAGAGTTAAATGTGTGGCTCAAAGATTGGTGTGGGAGAAGTGCATTTGAATTCGTGGGACACTGGCACCAGTATTGGGGAAGGAGGGAGCTATTCCGATGGGATGGGCTCCGCCTGAACCATGATGAGACCAGAGTCCTGGAAAATTGCATAAGTAGGACTGTGGATAGGGCTTTAAACTAAATAGTAGGGGGGTGGGTTCAACAGATTAGAAGAGTATGGATAAAGTAAAAGGGAAGGGGAGTGCAGGAGAGGTTACTGAAGTCTCCAGAATAAAGAGTAAGACAGGAAGTTTAGAAAGGGATGAGAATTTAACTTCAGGCAACATGGAGACAAATTTGAGTAGAAGGGTAGTGAATACAGAACTGAAGGTGTTATATTTGAATGTAGGCAGTATACGAAATAAGGTAGATGAGCTTATAGTGCAGTTAGAAACTGGCAGCTATGCCATCGTGGGTATCACAGAGTCATGGTTGAAAGAAAATCACAGCTGGAAGCTAAACCTCCAAGAATACACATCCTATCAAAAAGACAGGAAGGTGGGCAGAGGGGATGGGGCGGCTCTGTTGGTAAAAAATGAAATCAAATCCTTAGCAAGAAGTAACATAGGATCAGAAGATGTAGAATCCTTGTGGGTGGAGTTAAGAAACTGCAAGGATAAAAAGACCCTGATGGGGATTATATACAGGCCTCTGAATAGTAGCCAGGATTTGGGGTACAGATTACAACAGGAGATGGAAAAGGCTTGTAAGAGAGGCATTATTACAGCAGTCATGGGGGATTTCAATACGCAGGAGGATTGGGAAAATCAGGTTGGCACTGGATCCCAAGGCTTTTTAGAGCAGCTTGCGGTTGAGCCCACTAGGGAAAAGGCAATTCTAGATTTGGTGTTGTGCAATGAACCAGATTTGATTAGGGAGCTTAAGGTAAAGGAACCCTTAGGAAGCACTGATCATAACGTGATAGAATTCACCCTGCAGTTTGAGAGGAAGAAACTAAAATCAGAGGTATCAGTATTACAGTTGAGTAAAGGTAACTACAGAGGCATGAGAGAGGAGCTGGCCAAAGTTGATTGGAAGGGGACCCTATCAGGGATGATGGTAGAGCAGCAATGGCAGGGGTTTCTGGGAGTAATTCAGAAGATGCAGGACCAGTTCATCCCAAAGATCAAGAAACACTCTAAAGGGAGGATGAGGCAACCATGGCTGACAAGGGAAGTCAAAGACAGCAAAAAAGCAAAAGAGAGGACATGCAATATTGCAAAAATTAATGGGAAGCTAGAGGATTGGGAAGCTTTTAAAAAAACCAACAGAAGGCAACTAAAAAAGCAATAAGGGGCAAAAAGATGAACTATGAAGGTAAGCTAGCCAATAATATAAAGGGGGATATCAAACATTTTTACAGATATATATGGAGTAAAAGAGAGGCAAGACTGGACATCGGACCACTGAAAAGTGATGCTGAAGAGGTAGTAATGGGGAACAAAGACATGGCAGATGAACTGAATAAGTATTTTGCATCAGTCTTCACTGTGGAAGACACCAGCAACATGCAAGAAATTCAAGAGAGTCAGGGGGCAGAAGTGAGTGTAGTTGCTATAACTAAGGAGAAGGTGCTTGGGAAGCTGAAAGGTCTGAGGAAAGATAAGTCACCTGGATTGGATGGACTACACCTTAGGGTTCTGAAAGAGGTAGCAGAAAAGATTGTGCAGGCATTAGCAGTGATTCTTCAAGAATCAGTAGATTCAGGAATGGTTCCGGAGGACTGAAAAATCGCAAATATCACTCCACTCTTTAAGGAGGGATGGAGACAAAAGACAAGAAATTATAGGCCAGTTAGCCTGACTTCAGTGATTGGTAAGATGTTAGAGTCCATTATTAAGGATGAGGTTTCGGGGTACTTGGAAGCACATGATAAAATAGGCCGAAGTCAGCATGGTTTCCTTAAGGGGACATCTTTCCTGACAAATCTGTTAGAATTCTTTGAGGAATTAACAGGCAGGATAAACAAAGGAGAGTCAGTTGATGTTGTTTACTTGGATTTTCAGAAGGCCTTTGACAAGGTGCCGCACATGAGGCTGCTAAACAAGATAGGAGCCCATGGTATTACAGGAAAGGTACTAACATGGATAGAAGATTGGCTGACTGGCAGAAGGCAGACAGTGGGAATAAAGAGGACCTTTTCTGGTTGGCTGCCGGTAACTAGTGGTGTTCCCCAGGGGTCGGTATTGGGTCCGCAACTTTTTACATTATATATTAATGATCTGGATGGTGGAATTTGATGGCTTTGTGGCCAAGTTTGTGGATGATACAAATACAGGTGGAGGGGCAGGTAGTGTTGAAGAAGCAGGGAGTCTGCAGAAGGACTTGAACAGGTTGGGAGAATGGGAAAAGAAGTGGCAGATGAAATACAGTGTAGGGAAGTGTATGATCATGCACTTTTGTAGAAGGAGTAAAGGTGTAGACTATTTTCTAAACGGGGAGAGAATTCAGAAATCAGAGATGCAAGGGGACTTGGGAGTCCTAGTGCAGGATTCCCTAAAGGTTAACTTGCAGGTTGAGTCAGTAGTAAGGAAGGCAAATGCAATATTAGCATTCATTTCGAGAGGACTAGAATATAAAAACAAGGATGTAATGCTGAGGCTTTATAACGCATTAGTCAGACCTCATTTGGAGTATTGTGAGCAGTTTTGGGCCCCATATCTAAGGAAGGACGTGCTGGCATTGGAGAGGGTCCAGAAGAGGTTTACAAGAATGATCCTGGGAATGAAAGGGTTAACAAATGAGGAGCATTTGATAGCTCTGGGCCTGTACTCACTGAAATTTCGAAGGATGAGGGGGGATCTCACCGAATATTGAAGGGCCTGGATAAAATCGACATGGAGAGTATGTTTCCAGTAGAGGGAGAGTCACGGACCAGAGGGCACAGCCTCAGAGTAGAAGGATGTCCCTTTAGAACTGAGGTGAGGAGGAATTTCTTTAATCAGGGGGTGGTGACTCTGTGGAATTCATTGCCACATATGGCTGTGGAGGCCAAGTCATTGGGTATATTTAAATCAGAGGTTGATAGGTTCTTGATTAGTAAGGGCGTCAAAGGTTATGAGGAACAGGCAGGAGAATGGGGTTGGGAGGGAAAAATAAATCAGTCATGATGGAATGGTGGAGCAGCCTCAATGGGCCGAATGGCCTAATTCTGCTCCTATGTCTTGTGGTCTTATGGCATAGATTTAAAGTAATTGGTATAAGGGCTGGAGGGGAGATGAGGAAAAGCTTTTTCACCCAAGGGTATTTGGGGTCCAGAATGGATGGCAGAGGCAGAACCCGTCATCTTATTTAAACAGTACTTAGATCTGTGCTTGATGAGCTGTGACCTGCAGCACTAGAGCTTCCTGCTGAAAGTGGGGTTAGGCTGACTGGTTCTTTTACAACCAAAACACACAGGCTGAGTGGCTTCTTTCTGTGTTGTAAATTTTTATGATTCAGTTCCTCCATTGTTGTCATTCTCAACTCATTTCCAGCAGTTTGATCCAGGAACCCCAAGAAGCCTGTGGATGATTAGTTAAACCTACAAATCCACATTATCATTGCTCTAGTTGAGCAATAAATATAATGATATTGGCAGCTTGCTTCTCCTTGGGGGTTTGCTTTTTGCAGTTGACACATTTGTGATACATAAATAAGTGGAAGGGTGGAGTTAGATTAAATATGGTTAGTTTCAGAACATTTAACATTTCCCCACCTCCAACTGCTCCCAAAACTATGAGTAGGGATACTCTCTGTTTTGACAAATAGCATTTTTGAAGGTTTGAACAAATCTTCATTCCAGCTATCGCTCTGCTTCTCCTTCTCACTGTAAATGACCTTCAGGCTGTCTTATGTCACAATCTTCCTGTCTTTCTTCCTTTGGTAGGTTCTCAATACCTTTTTGTTTTACAACATTATGGATGACACAACAGACTGCCACAATTCAAGTGACCTCTATTAGTTTATACATCAAACTGGTGCATGATCTCTGTGCATTTACATGGGACCAATGGCAGGATCAAGAAAAGTTGGCCCACTGCCTCATCTGTTCATTATTAGTGAGTTGCAGGCATCAGTCACTCTCCTAGAGGTGGTTCCCCATCCAGGAAATGTACAAGGATCAGCCACATTGAATCCCTGAATCCTTGTCTCCCGATTCAGTCAGAGGTCCCGCAAACACTGTCAAGTAAATATATTAGAGAGACCTGGAACATAGGAACATGGTGGAGGTAACCATTTGACTCCTCAAACATCACTTCTGATGCCTGGACCACTCAGGTAGTGTCTTCAGTACATTCCATGGAGGGTGCCTCACTTTTATGTTACATGTAATTTTGCAGTAATGGGAGTGCAGGCCATGACTATTGTCTCACATCATTATGGAGAAGTAAAGCTGGAGGATAAAAGAATGGTGGAACATCAAGGCCTACTGAGGCCTCCTTTTCAATAAAGGACAAAGGCTGGAATGTCAACCAAATACAAAACAAATGTCAGAAAAGTGCCAAGCTTTCCTCAATGGTGCATGGAAACTGGTCACTACTACTGCCTAGAAGGTTAAGGGCTGGAATCACAAAAGAATTCCACCACCTACCACTTTCAGGATCATCTCTAAGATGCACAATATACTGATATATTGCTGAACTGCATCCTTGTGGCTGGATAGTAATTACAGAACTACACACTTAAAGGTACCATGAGATTTGCTTAACCATAAAAGTTGCTGTGGCGCAAGAAAGAGACCCCTCACCACCTTCTGACGGGCACTTGGAGATGATTGTTAAATGCTAAAGTGCCAACAAGAGCCATATCCAATGTTAATTAAGAATAATTAAACGTAGAGTCGTACAGCACAGAAACAAGCCCTTTGACCCAACTCGTCCACGAGGAACCAGAACCTCACAACAAGTTCCATGCACTCACAAATCATTCATGCGAGAGCAAGCTAAATCAACGTGCCCCCTGACAAGTCCTGGCAATGGTTTCTGGTTTTAGAACCATAGAACCATAGAACCATACAGCATAAAACAGGCGCTTCGGCCCACCGTGTCGTGCCGTCCATCAGACCACCCTCACACTACCTAACCCCTTCCTCCCGCATATCCCTCTATCTCACGTTGCTCCATATGCCTATCCAACAAGCTCTTGAACCTGTTCAATGTATCTGCCTCCACCACCACCCCAGGCAGTGCATTCCATGCACCAACCACTCTCTGGGTGAAAAACCTCCCTCTGACATCTCCCCTGAACCTCCCACCCATAACCTTAAAGCCATGACCTCTCATCTTGAGCATTGGTGCCCTGGGAAGGAAGCGCTGACTGTCTACTCTATCTATTCCTCTCAATATTTGAGATACCTCGATCATGTCTCCTCTCATCCTCCTCCTTTCCAGTGAATAAAGCCGCCTCAGAAAACCAGCCTTTCCAGTTTGTATCAGAAGTGGCTGCTCCAACGAAGTACGGTGGTTTCAGATGGTGGGGTGTTAAAGTCAACCTGTGCTCTGTAATAAATAAGACAACAGCAGAGCCAAAGAACTTACGATTAATGCTTTATTAGTTTACGCTGGCGGGAGTGAGGGATACAGAGAAAGAGTAAACAGTGCAACCCGAGCTCTGTATTGAGTTCTGTATTAGGCTCACTCAAAGAAGTCTCGGTTACTGCATATTTTTATACCCACTTTTGTGGGAAAGTTGCACTTACTAAGACAGTTGTTTACATAAAGCTTTTAGCACAACAAGCTATGTCTAAAAAACTACTTTCCTTCCCACTCACACCTGCCCTCAAAGCTATTATCACCTCATGTCTGAGGTACTTCTTTACTCTGGGAAGACGTTGACAATGAGGAGCATACCACTAACCCTTACATTGCCTGTCATTAACCCTTGCATTCCCAGCTATCTTATTGCCGGTCATTAACTCTTGCATCCCAGCTATCTTTTACAGGGGAGGAATGACCTCAACCAGTTCGGGGCTTGAGTAGTCAGTCTTAGTATGCAGCACCTCACCACGAAAGTCAGCAACATGGACTTTTTGGAAAATAGACAACATTAAAGGGTCTGTTGGGTGTAGCAGTAATGTGCTCACTCTCCTGGGTGGCACACTAGCAATCTGAGGAATGACTGATGGAGTGCTGTTACACCCCACTTGGGGATTGGGGACACTGGATGTAATGTCAGCAAACAAAGCTTGAAGGATAGAAACCTGATTGTTCATGAGAACATTCACAGACTGGGTGATTTCTGTCTTTATTGGAACAGAAGCAGAGACTTGGCCATTAAATGCCTTTCCACACTTTGGTCAATAAGTGTTGATGTACAAGCTACCACTTCTGTACTGGAAAGGACGGGCTTCAACCTATGCACTAAGCCATGTCTGCACTAAACTGGACTTTTCCATATGCCTTGATATTTCATGCAAACTTTCAGTCAGGCATGACCATACTCCTTCATCTGTAGCCTGCACAAGGTCTGAATTGAGGATGCTTTGTCAGATGAGTCTTCAAAAGATCTTTGACCTGAGACATTAACTCTGTTTTTCTTTCCATAGATGCTGCCTGACCTGCTGAATGTTTATAGCATTTCCTGTTTTTCTTCCAGATTTTCAGTATCTAAAAGTTTTTTGATTTTCCTTTCCTCATCCGAATCTTCTGGCAAAGAGCTTGTCCTCCAGGCAGTTGGTTCATGAGTCAATCCTCCTCCTACCCACCCCTGAGGTGTCAGGTCACTTACACATGGTGACTAATCGCATGCTAATTCAATACCATAACACTGTACTTCTTTTTGGATTGAAACATGACTATGACCATTTCACATTGCCGTGGAAATCCAACCGTGCATTTCAGGACTTGCTCACCCTTGCACCCCTAACACATTTCCTCTATCAGGATGCATGGCATTGCATCTTTCCTCATGCAATACAGTAAACTCTGGCATACTGAGGACTCTGGTGGTGCCAGACTGTCAAATTTTCCAGACAATTAATGTTATTCCTATTAATACTCCAAAACACTTTTAATTCACTATTTTTCAGATGTTATACAGTCATATAATACATTTTCTGGTGAACCCTGCAAAATTAAAGGGTGCATGGGAAATGGGTCCTCAGTGAGTTTCAAGAGAGCATGGAAACCAGGGCTTCTGTGTATTAAATGGAGTGCAGGAATCATGGCCCTGGTACATTAATAGAAGCATGGTAACTGGGGCACCTGTTTGTTAATGGGAGTGTGTAAACAGGCATTCAATGTGTTAAAAAGAGCATAGAAACCAGGGCCTTGGTATGTTAAAGGTAGCATGGGAATCAGCACCCACTGAGCCAGATGGCAAACTATCAGGATTTACCATAAGACCATAAGACATAGGAGCAAAATTAAGCCATTCAGCCCATTGAGTCTGCTCCACCATTCAATCACGGCTGATTTATTTTTCCTTCTCAACCCCATTCTCTTGCCTTCTCCCCGTAACTTTTGATACCCTTACAAATCAAGAACCTATCAAGCTCTGCTTTAAATATACCCAATGACTTGCCTCCACAGCCATCTGTGGCAATGAATTCCACAGAGTCACCACACTCTAGCTAAGGAAATTCCTCCTCATCTCTGTTCTAAAGGGACATTCTTCTATTCAGAGGCTGTGTCCTCTGGTCCTAGGCTCTCCCACTACTGGAAACACATTCTCCACGTCCACTCTATCCAGGCCTTTCAATATTCGGTGGGTTTCGATGAGATCCCCCTTATCCTAAACTCCAGTGAGTACAGGCACAGAGCCATCAAACGCTCCTCATACATTGACCTTTTCATTCCCGGGATCATTCTTGTAAACCTCCTCTGGACCCTCTCCAATGCCAGCACATCCTTAGATGCAGGGTCCAAAACTGCTCACAATACTCCAAGTGTGGTCTGTCTAATCATTATAAAGCCTCAGCATTACATCATTGTTTTTATATTCTAGTCCTATCGAATTGAATGCTAACATTGCATTTGCCTTCCTTACTATTGACTCAACCTGTAAGTTAACCTTTAGGGCATCCTGCACTAGGACTCTCAAGTCCCTTTGCACCTCCGATTTCTGAATTCTCTCCCCGTTTAGAAAATAATCTACACCTTTATTCCTTCCACCAAAGTGCATGACCGTACACTTCCCTACACTGTATTCCATCTGCCACTTCTTTGTCCATTCTCCCAATCTGTCCAAGTCCTTCTGCAGATTCCCTGCTTTCTCAACATTTCCTGTCCTTCCACCCATCTTTGTATCATTCACAAACTTGGCCACAAAGCCATCAATTCCATCATCCAGATCATTATCATATAATGTGAATAATAGCGGACCCAACACTGACACCTGTGGAACACCACTAGTCACCGGCAGCCAACCAGAAAAGACCCCCTTTATTCCCACTCTTTGCCTTCTGCCAGTCACCCAATCTTCTATCCATGCTAGTACCTTTCCTGTAAGTCGGATCGATGTAATCACAAGGGAATTGAGCCAGTGTTTTTACTTTCTTAGGAGGTTAATGAGGTTCAGCTTGTCACCGCACACTCTAACAAATTCAACAGATGTACTCTTGAAAGTGTCTGACTGGTTGCATCATGGTCTGGAACTGCAATTCAAATGCATAGGAACACAAGAAGCTGCAGAGAGTAATGGACTCAGCCCAATACATCATGGGCACATCCTGCTTCACCATCAGTTGTATTTACAGCAGGCGCTGCCTCAAGAAGGCAACATCCATCACCAAAGAACCCCACAATGTGGGCCATGCCATCTTCTTGCAGCTACCATCGGGCAGGAGGTACAGAAGGCTGAAGTTGATAGGCTAGGATCAGGTTGTGTAGTATAGGAGGAGTGGGCCCTTCGGGCAGGAGTTTTCTTATCCCTGGCCTCTGATCTGTAAGATAAGTTTAAACAGTCTACTGGGACTCCAGAGACCAGACAACGCTGCACTCTTCTGGAAATAAGAGGAGGATGCAGTGAGGAATTGGCTCCAACGACAATTTTTTCACTCCTCATTCAGCTGTTGAGTACATTCAAGGCTGAAACTGATGGATTTTTTGACCTGAGGGTGATAGTGGATGAGGAGGAGGGCGGAATTATGCTGCAAAAACAAACTGTTCGAGGAACTAAATGGTCACGCATTTAATGTCAGGTTCCGACGGGAAACGTTGATGATTTCTTTGCCTCCCCAGATGCTGCTTGACCAGCTGAGTTCCTCCAGCAGTTTGTTTTTGCTCCAGATTCCAGCATCCTGTGGCACATTATCTGTAACAAATCAGATAGACTACTTATGTCTACTCTCTGCTTTTTGTTAGCCAGCCAAACTTTTATCTATGATAAAATGTTACATCCTTTAACCTTCATTATTTAAGAGAGAAGAAATATGGCTTATAAGTACTACTGTTCCATTAAAAAGGTAGAATATCTGATCACCTTAACAAAATTTAACAAAGTAAAGAGTATATCCTGTACTTCGCAGAGTCATCGCTGAATACTGTCTAACTAATAATGAGCTATCCCATGGATGAACTGCCAAGAAATAAAATAATGATATAATACAATAATGTACAATCAATTATATCATTTTTGCACAATATTGTTACAGTTTGAATAGAACATTAATATTATTAACAGATTTATTTTAAATGCTGCAAAATGTCACTTTTAAATTTCACATTTGCCTTTTTATATTGATAATTCTGTCAAGGATTTATACTGTCAAGTATAAATGCATTTAGGTCAGTCTGACACTGCTAAAACTGTTGGTTTGGATATTATTTATAATAATTTAAAAGATTTTGTTGAAAAAAATGCCTGACCAGCTAAATTGGTGATATAAGTTACTATTTTATATCAGTATCAGAAAGCGTCAGCACAACTTACCAGAAAAATTCATTGCTGTAATTTTTTCTGCTTTGTCCAATTGAATAGAAACATTATGACTGCCTTAATGTTGGGCTCATTGATCTGAAGTAAGACATGATTTGGTTGGAGAGATTTTACAGTGAATGGAATTTTAATATTTTTAGTATGCAGGTTTTAAAAGTCAAAATTTGAGCAGTGTTTGATTTTACTGCTATTAATCTAAATTAATCTGAATCACAATAAGTTCCTGCCTACAGAGCATTTTGTAGATATATTGAATAATACAATTATAATAATAGTATGATGAAATACTTCATAACTTCAGTCTTTTGAAGCAGTAGTTTGTGACAGGTAACACAAAAAGACTGCAATCAGTTGTCTCTAAAACAGAATCAAGTAAGGACTCTCAGAATAGAAGAAAATTAAGTAGATAACTTTAGTCAATGTTATCTCTGATACGCTGGTATACTGTGCAGAACAAATGATGAACTGCCTTTTCAAAATAAAGATTGTAATGACTCTAATGGCTATAAGCTGTAACTGCAATGACAGAGCATTATCTAAATCAACAATTAAGGCAAATGAAAAATTCTTGGAAAGAAATTGGAGAATCAAATTTTAATTTAGTTTTTATGTGTAATTATCTTATGGGTAAAATTCTCTGATTTCTATCACAACCAGTCAAGTAAGGCACATTGGTAGAAGTAACTGAAAGCCCTTTCTCCATAATCATGTTTCTGAGGCAAAAGAACTGGATGAAGAAGTCTGGGGTGGAGGAGGCAAATCCTTTTCAGTCTGCTCTGGAAGATGGATAATGAGATTGAAAATTAGTTATGAACTGTCATAAAAACATAAGAACATAGAGGAACAGGAGATGGACCCTCAAGTCTGCTCCAACACTGAATAAAATCCTGGCTAATTTGATCTTGGTCTCAGGCCCACTCTGTTCACATAACCCTTGGCTTCATTAAAGACCAAAAATCTGTTCATCTCACATTTGAATTAATTCAACGCTTCTGCCTCTGCCTCTCTGAGATAGGGTTTTCTAAAGATTTACAATCCTCAGAGGGAGGAAATTCCTTCTCATCCACGTGTCAAATCTGTATTCCCTTATTCTGAAACTATATCCCCTAGTTCTAGATATCCTCATTAGGGAATTAATCCTCTCAGCAACATCTGGTAAATAGGAATAACCTGTTAGGCTTAGCAGAGGAGTCAAAAAAAAACTTGGCATAAACTTAAAGTAATTGGTAGGAAAATTAGAAGGGAAATGAGGAATTTCTTTTACATCTTGAGGGTGATAGGGGCCCAGAATGCATTATCTGAAAGGGTGGTAGAAGCAGAAAATCTCATCACATTTAAACAGTACTTCCATTTTTATTTGAAGAGCCATAACCTCTGGGGCTACAGACCAAGAGCTAGAAGGGGGATTGGGCTGGGTGGCTCTTTCTCAATTTTCGTGAACATGATGGGAGCAGCTTGACATCCAAACTCAGCCCACAGTGCTCATCCAATATAAATACTTGAGAGACAGAGTGGCCTTTGTACATTGAGCAAACCTTGGGCATCTGATCCTGAGTCACTTGTACCGAGGTACAGTGAAAAACTTGTACTGCATATCATTCACACAAATCAATTCATTACACAATGCATTGAGGTAGTACAAGGTAAAATAATTTAATTAACTTAGGAATAGGTAATGAAAGCAGCAGTTAGGGCAGTCTTGTGTTCTGTATGCAGTATGTGGGAAGTCAGGGATGGCACACTTGTCCCTGATGACTATACCTGTAAAAGGTGCATCCCTCTTGACAAACTGAGTTAGGGAACTGGAGCTGGAGCAGGATGAACTTCGGAGCATTCGTGAAGCAGGGGCAGAAATAGACAGGAGTTTCAGGGAGATAGTCACCCCTAAAGGTCATGATGCAGGCAGCTGGGTGACTGCCAGGAAAGGGAAGGGGTAGAGACAGAAAGAGCAGAGCACCCCTGTGGCCATTCCCATCAACAATAAGTATACAGTTTTGGATATTGTTGGTGGGGACGACCTGCCAGGGACAAGTTGTAGTGGTCACGTCTCTGGTGCTGAGACTGGACTCTCAGCTCAGAAAGGAAGGAAGGAAAAGAGGAGAGCAGTAGTGATAGGGGATTCGATAATTAGGGGGACAGATAGGAGGTTCTGTGGGAGAGATCGAGAATCCCGGATGGTCTGTTGCCTCCCTGGTGCCAGGGTCCACGATATCTCAGATCGAATTCTCGATATTCTCAGGAGAGAGGGTGAGCAGCCAGATGTTGTGGTCCATGTAGGGACCAATGACATGGATAGGAAGAAGGAGGAGGTCCTGCAAAGAGAGTTTAGAGAATTAAGTGCAAAGTTGAAGGGCAGGACCTCCAACGTTGCAATGTCAGGATTGCTACCCGTGCCACGAGCTAGTGAGGCTAGAAACAGGAGGATATTCCAGCTAAATACGTGGCTAAGGAGATGGTGCAGGAGGGAGGGCTTCAGGTTTCTGGGCAATTGGGCCTTATTCCAGGGAAGGTGGGACCTGTTCCGACGGGATGGTTTGCATCTGAACTGGAGGAGGACTAACATATTTGCGGGTAGGTTTGCTAGTGCTGCTCCTGGGGGTTTAAACTAGATTTGCAGGGGGAGGGGAACCAGACTATTAGAGCAGATAGTGAGGTGGAGGAGGAAAAAGGTCATGCGAGGACAGAAATCAAAGGTTTGTACATGATAAAAGTGTTCTCAAGTGCATCTACTTCAATGCAAGGAGTATTGTAGGTAAGGCTTATGAGCTTAAGGCATGGATTGGCACGTGGGATTACGACATTATTGCTATTAGTGAGACCTGGTTACAGGAGAGGCAGGACTGGCAGCTTAATGTTCCATTGTTTCAGACGTGATAGAGGGGGAGGGATGAAAGGGGGAGGAGTGGCATTACTAGTCAGGGAAAGTATCACAGCTGTGTATAGACAGGACAGCCCGGAGGTCTCCTCTACAGAACCCATATGGGTGGAGCTGAGGAACAGGAAAGGTCTGACCACACGAATAGGGTTGTATTATAGACCGCCCAATAGTCAGAGAGAATTGGAGGAACAAATCTGTAGAGAGATAGCAGACCGATGTAAGAAACAGGAAGTTGTAATAGCAGGGGATTTTAACCTTCCACATATTGACTGGGACTCCCACACTGTGAAAGGGCTGGATGGTTTGGAGTTTGTCACATGTGTTCAGGAAAGTTTTCTATATCAATATATAGAGGTACCAATGAGAGAGAATGCAATACTTGATCTCCTATTAGGGAACCAGACAGGTCGGGTGACAGAAGTATGTGTAGGTGAGCATGTTGGGTCCAGCGACCATAATGTCATTAATTTCAAGTTAATTATGGATAAAGATAGGTCTGGTCCCCAAGTTGAGGTTCTAAATTGGAGAAAGGCCAATTTTGTGGAAATGAGAAAGGATCTCGAAAGAGTAGATTGGGATAAGTTATTTTCTGGCAAGGATGTGTTCAGTAAGTGGAAGGCCTTCAAAGGCGAAATTTTGAGAGTGCAGAGTCTGCATGTTCCTGCCAGGATTAAAGGCAAAGTTAACAAGCATAGGGAACCTTGGTTTTCAAGGGATATTGGCGATCTGGTTAAGAAAAAGAGAGAGGTGTATAGCAGGTATAGGCAACTAGGAACAAATGAAGTACTTGCAGAGTATAGAAAATGTAAGAAAATACTAAAAAAGGAAATTAGGAAGGCAAAAAGAAGATATGAGGTTGCTTTGGCAGATAATGTGATGGTAAACCCGAAGGGTTTCTGCAAGTATGTTAAGAGTAAAGGGATAGTAAGGGACAAAATTGGTCCCCTAGAAGATCAGAGTGGTCGTCTTTGTGTGGAGCCTCAGGAGATGGGGGAGATCTTAAACAGTTTTTTTGCATCAGTATTTACTCAGGAAACTGGCGTAGGGTATATGGAAGGAAGGAAAACAAGCAGTAGTGTCATGTAGTGTCATTGAACATATAGAGATTAAAGAGGAGGTGCTTGCTGCCTTACAGCGAATAAAGGTAGATAAATCCCCCGGGCCTAACAAGATATTTCCTTGGACCTTGAGAGAGACTAGTGTAGAAATTGCAGGGGCCCTGGCAGATATATTTAAAATGTCCTTAGCCACGGGTGCGGTGCTGCAGGACTGGAGGGTAGCTCATGTTGTTCCATTGTTTAAAAAAGGCTCTAAAAGTAAACCAAGTAATTACAGGCCTGTGAGCGTGACATCAGTAGTAAGTAAATTATTGGAAGGTGTTCTGAGAGATCAGATATACAAGTATTTGGACAGCCAAGGGCTGATTAAGGATAGTGAGCATGGCTTTGTGTGTGGTAGATCGTGTTTAACGAATTTTGTAGAGTTTTTCGAGGAGGTTACTAAGAAAGTAGATGAAGGAAAGGCTGTGGATGTTGTTTACATGGACTTTAGTAAGGCCTTTGACAAGGTCCCACATGGGAGGTTAGTTCAGAAGGTTCAGACACTAGGTATCCATGGAAAGGTTGTAAACTGGATTGAAAATTGGCTGTGTGGGAGAAGACAGAGAGTGGTAGTGGATGATTGTTTCTCAGACTGGAGGCCTGTGACTAGTGGTGTGCCTCAGGGATCTGTGCTGGGGCCATTGTTGTTTGTTGTCGAGATCAATGACCTAGATGATAATGTGGTAAATCGGATCAGCAAGTTTGCTGATGATACTAAGATTAGAGGAGTTGTGGACAGTGAGGAAGGCTTTCAAAGCTTGCAGAGGGATCTGGACCAAGTGGAAAAATGGGCCAGAAAATGACAGATGGAACTTAATGCAGACAAGTGTGAGGTGCTGCATTTTGGAAGGACAAATCAAGGTAGGGCATACACAGTAAATGGTAGGGCACTGAGGAGTGCAGAGTGTCACAAACCATCAACAAAAGAAACACACTGAGCATGATTCAGTGTTAAAAACTATTTTATTAATCACTACTTATGATAATACGTAAAATAAAAGTAAAAATGTTAGTATGTTAGAATTCAAAAATGTTAAACCTCGAACGTTAACCCCAAAACTAAACTCTTCGTGTGTGTGTGTGACAAAGTCCAAAACTCCCAGTTCCGGAATGGTTCTTAAAGTTCAGTTCCGCAAGCCATAAGGTGAAATATGAGCAAGGGCTTCTTCAACAACCACCGTTGTCTGAAGATAAGATGTAGATGTAGAAAAACATAGAGAGAGTACATACGAAATCCAAATGTTCCACGATGGAACCCAAACGACACTTCAGTGTTTACTCGGTAGTGACTTCCTCACCCCGAAAAGCATCCGAACCGTGGTCGTCCACACACAAATACCTGTTTCCTTCTACAGGTCAGCAACAAAGTGAACTCCACCGGATTACTTCCAACTTCCATACATGGATTTCAGTGGCAAACACAGTTATTGTTTCTCATCCATCGATAGAGAAAACAAGCAGGCTGGTGTCTCTCTCCCTTCTCTCTCTCTCTTTCTTCTTCTTCTTCTTCAACAACGTCATTACGTCCTTTATCTTCTATTGACGTAAGCACGCCCCACACACACATACACACACACTCTCTATCTTAAAGGGACTTTCACTGAGTCCATAACACCTCCCACCTAAAAAAAAAATTTTCCCAAGAAAATTTTAACCGCGCATAGTTAGTAATGTTAATAATTATCATGCTACACAACTACAGACTATCAGATTAGTACAGATACATGTTTCCCATTTAACATCGAGAAAGACAATCAGCAATCACATTATCTTTGCCTTTAATGTGAGTTATCATGAGATCAAACTCTTGCAAAATTAAACTCCAGTTTAACAGCCTTCTGTTCTTGTTTTTGACTCGGCTCAGAAACACCAATGGGTTATGATCTGTATACACAGTCAATGGTTTCTGAGCGGTGCAAACATATACACTGAAATGTTGCAAGGCTAAAACAAGCGACAGTAATTCTTTCTCTATGGTGGAATAATTCTTTTGATGCTCATTAAATTTCTTTGAAAAGTAAGCTACAGGATGGTCAATATCATCAAGGTCACCCTTCTGCAACAACACAGCTCCTGCAGCTTCATCACTGGCATCTACTGCTAATGAAAATGGCTTTTCAAAGTCAGGTGTTCTGAGCACAGGATGGTAGCATAAAATGGCTTTCAGCTTCTTAAATGCTTCTTGACAAGAATCTGTCCAAACAAACTTTACTCCCTTCTTCAGAAGATTAGTTAGGGGAAGAGCAATATCAGCAAAATTTTTACAAAATTTTCGGCAATATCCAACCATTCCCAAAAATCTTCTAACAGTCCTCGTACCTGTGGGAATAGGGAACTCAGATATTGCTTGAACTTTTGCCTGAACAGGAGCTTGCTTGCCTTGACCTACAACATAACCAAGATACGTTACAGTGGCATGGCCAAATTCACTTTTAGCCAAGTTAACTGTAAGGTTAGCCTTGGAAAGTCTTTCAAACAACCTTTCTAACGCAGAGATGTGATCTTCCCAAGTATCATTCCCAGTCACTAAGTCGTCAATGTAGGCATCTGTATGTTTTAACCCATGAATCACTGAATTAATCATTCTTTGAAATGTTGCCGGAGCATTTTTCATTCCAAATGGCAAAACATTGTATTCATACAATCCAGAAGGGGTTACAAAGGCTGAAATTTCCCTTCCTCTATCTGTTAATGGAACACACCAGTACCCTTTTAATAGGTCAATCTTTCTAAGAAATTTTGCCTTTCCCACTCTGTCTATGCAATCATCCACTCTAGGAATAGGGTAAGCATCTGACTTTGTTACAGCATTCACTTTCCTGTAATCTGTGCAAAATCTAACAGTTCCATCAGGTTTAGGTACAATAACACAGGGCGAACTCCAATTTGAAGTAGAATGTCTAATAATATCATTTTCCAACATGTATTTTATTTCCTGATCAACAAGTTTACTTTTTTCCACATTCATTCAATATGGGTGTTGTTTGATTGGTTTTGCATCCCCAACATCAACATCATGGGTAATTATCGATGTTCTGTTTGGAACATCTGGGAACAGATTTTTAAATTTTAAAATTAATTCTCTCATCTGTTGTTTTTGTGAAACTTGTAAATGGTCCAACTTCGTTTCAAGGTTCTCCATGATATTTTGGTTTTTTAGTTTCAATGGAACAATATTTGGTCTAAATTGGCCTTCCTCAACATCAACATCAGGCACTCTAGAAACAACCTTTACACCATCCACCAAGGCCACAACTGAATCCCTCTCATAATAAGGTTTTGGCATGTTTACATGACAGAGTTGTGTTTTCTTGCGTCTATCTGGTGTTTTGATTATATATGTTAGATCAGTCACTCGAGATTCAATAACATAGGGTCCAGAAAAACGAGCTTGCAAGGGATTATTTTGGCTAGGGAAAAATACCAACACCTTTTGCCCCACTGCGAATGTCCTAGGCCGAGCACGTCTATCAAAATATGTCTTCATTCTTATCTGGCTTGTTTTCAGATTCTCTCTCGCTAGCTGGCAGACTCTCTCCAACCGAGTTTTAAATTTTTGGACATAGTCCAACAGACTCAAGTGAACTTCCTCATTAACCCATTGCTCTCTTAACAACTCCAAAGGTCCTCTCACCCGATGTCCAAACACAAGCTCAAACGGACTAAATCCTATTGACTCCTGGATCGATTCTCTAACGGCAAACAAAAGTAAATGGATACCTTCGTCCCAATCCTTGGTGTTTTCAAAGCAATAAGTCTTCAGCATATTTTTGAGAGTAGAATGAAATCTCTCCAGAGCTCCTTGAGATTCTGGGTGATATGCAGATGATACAATCTGCTTTGCTCCCAGCTCATAGACTATTTGTTGAAAAATTTTTGACATAAAATTACTACCTTGATCAGATTGGATTTCTTTTGGCAAACCAAACAAGGTAAAAAATTTTACAAGAGCCTTTGACACCGTCTTGGCCTTAATATTTCTAAGGGGTATTGCCTCTGGAAATCTAGAAGTGGCACACATGATGGTTAACAAATACTGATTTCCAGTCTTAGACTTTGGTAATGGGCCAACACAGTCTACAATCACCTTCGAAAAGGGTTCACCAAAAGCAGGAATTGGTTTCAAAGGAGCCACAGGGGGTTTTTGATTTGGTTTACCTACCATCTGACATGTGTGGCAGGTTCGACAAAACATCACCACATCTTTTCTCAAACCAGGCCAATAGAATTGTTTCAAGATCTTCCCTACAGTTTTATTCACACCAAAATGACCACCCAAAGGCATACTATGGGCCAGGTTTAAAATCTCATCCCTATAAACTTTTGGAACAACAACCTGATGAATAACTTCCCATTCCTCAGTAACAGGAACATGAGGAGGTCTCCATTTCCTCATTAACACTCCATTTTTGACATAGTATCCAGTTGGCACCTTTTCAATCTCCTCACATGAGAGTGCTTTTTCTTTCAATTCTGTCAACTCAGGGTCCTTTGTCTGTTCCACCATGAAATCCTTCCTCGACAAAGACAAATCTTTAAATTCAGGCTCACTATAAGGATGTTGATCCTCCAGTGAAGACAGAAAAGTCTCAGATAAGGCATCAAAATTTTCTTCCTGTTTAGGACTGTCACAAGGAACTACATCAGACTGCACCGGACTGTCTTTCTTGGCTAATTCTTTAGCTCTAGCTCGAGTCACCGCACATGATGGGTAAACATCTGAATCATCCTCAGACTCATCAATCCTTGGTTTGGTTGTTAACCGTACCACAGGATCACTTTCTCCATTTGCAAGGTCATTTCCCAATAACAAAGAAACTCCTTCCACTGGCAAACTAGGTCTTATCCCTATCTCGACTGGTCCTTCTACGAACTTTGACTTTAAAATCACCCTGTGAAAAGGGACAGACATGGTCTCACCTGTAACGCCTCGTACTAGATTTACTTCACCAGTGTCACTTTCTTCACCAAAATTTAAAACACTGTCCAGCAAGAGAGATTGACTAGCCCCAGTATCTCTAAGAATTTTCACTGGCACCTGGGGTGACTCATCATTCAGTGAAACAAAACCCTCTGATACATACGAACGGAATTCTTTTCTCACCTCCTCCAACTTTTCCGCTTTTCCCTCTTGCAAGGACTGATCTTTAACAGCATCTCCTAAACCTTTTTGATTTTTAATTGCCTGAAAGCAAGCATTGGGCCCAGCTTCCTTCTTTTTCTTCAAAAGGGCACAATTAGATATCACGTGGCCAGGTTTCCTACAGTAATAACAAGTACGCTCAACAGGTTTCTCCAGCCCTGGCTTCTTTTCATCTTTTCCTTTTTGATTACCTCCCAATTTACTCTCCGGTTTACCTGGATTGTCTTTGTAACTCTTTTGAAAGGTTTTAGGTTGTCCCCATTTGGATTTATGGGTTAAAGCATAATCATCTGCCAACCTAGCAGTTTCTTGTAAAGTTTCCACTGCCTTTTCATTTAAATATGTTGTTAATTCAGCTGGAACACATCTTTTAAAGTCTTCCACTAGTATCAATTCTGTCAATTTATCGTAATCCCCATCTACATTTTTAGCCAGGCACCATCGTTCAAAACATATTCTCTTTCCATTGGCAAATTCCATATAAGTCTGATCTGCAGATTTCCTCAAGTCTCTGAATTTTTGTCTATAAGCCTCAGGGACCAATTCATAGGCCTTCAATATAGCTTGTTTTACCTTGGTATAATCAGCTGCATCCTCAACAGACAAAGCAGAATAAGCTTTTTGAGCTTTACCTTTAATCACACTCTGTACCATAAGAGCCCATCCTTTCCTTGGCCAGTTTGAACTCACAGCAACCTTTTCAAAATGTTGGAAATACTGATCAACCTGATCTTCCTCAAACGGAGGGACTAATCGAACCTCCCTGCTGGCTGAAAAACCATCATCAGAATCAGATTCCGAACTCCTACGCTTCATTTGTAACTCATGCTGCCTCTGTTTCTCCTTCTCCTCACTATCCAGCTCCATCCTCTTCAATTCCATCTGCTTCATTGCTAGATCAGCCTCTATCTTCATCTGAGTTAGCTTTTGTTCAGCCTCTAATCTCTTTTCCTCTCGTTCAGCTTCTAATCTCTTTTGCTCTCGTTCAGCCTCTATCTTTGCCAGCTGCACCTGTGCCTCAGAAATTGCTATTTCACTGCCAGGAAACTGTTTTAACACTTCCTTCTCAAACACCTTCTTTTCCACATAATGGCCAGCTATCAGTCTCTGAATATCTGCCTTTCTCATAGACTGCTTTACTTCTGTAAGGTTTAGCCTTGTAGCAATCTTTATCAGATCATCCTTTTTCGCCACCTCCAATCCCTTTTGGGTTGGTGACTCCAAAAATGCCTTAATATCCATTGCTGCTGGTTTCCACACACACAAGCCAATTAAAAAGAATTTATCAGACCTCCCTCAAAAATCTTTGGATTGAATCCTGAACAAATCTCGTCAATCTGGGGTACAATCCCAGACGACACTCGTTAACCTTGGGAACTATCCCGGACGACCCCCCAATTTTGTCACAAACCATCAACAAAAGAAACACACTGAGCATGATTCAGTGTTAAAAACTATTTTATTAATCACTACTTATGATAATACGTAAAATAAAAGTAAAAATGTTAGTATGTTAGAATTCAAAAATGTTAAACCTCGAACGTTAACCCCAAAACTAAACTCTTCGTGTGTGTGTGTGACAAAGTCCAAAACTCCCAGTTCCGGAATGGTTCTTAAAGTTCAGTTCCGCAAGCCATAAGGTGAAATATGAGCAAGGGCTTCTTCAACAACCACCGTTGTCTGAAGATAAGATGTAGATGTAGAAAAACATAGAGAGAGTACATACGAAATCCAAATGTTCCACGATGGAACCCAAACGACACTTCAGTGTTTACTCGGTAGTGACTTCCTCACCCCGAAAAGCATCCGAACCGTGGTCGTCCACACACAAATACCTGTTTCCTTCTACAGGTCAGCAACAAAGTGAACTCCACCGGATTACTTCCAACTTCCATACATGGATTTCAGTGGCAAACACAGTTATTGTTTCTCATCCATCGATAGAGAAAACAAGCAGGCTGGTGTCTCTCTCCCTTCTCTCTCTCTCTTTCTTCTTCTTCTTCTTCAACAACGTCATTACGTCCTTTATCTTCTATTGACGTAAGCACGCCCCACACACACATACACACACACTCTCTATCTTAAAGGGACTTTCACTGAGTCCATAACAAGAGGAACAAAGGGATCTGGGAGTTCAGATACATAATTCCCTGAAAGTGGCGTCACAGGTAGGCAGGGTTGTAAAGAAGGCTTTTGGCATCCTGGCATTCATAAATCAAAGTATTGAGTACAGGAGTTGGGATGTTATGGTGAGGTTGTATAAGACATTGGTGAAGCCAAATTTGGAGTATTGTGTGCAGTTCTGGTCACCTAACTATAGGAAGGATATCAGTAAGATTGAAAGAGTGCAGAGGAGATTTACTAGAATGTTTCCAGGTCTTCAGGAGTTGGGTTACAGGGAAAGATTGAACAGGTTAGGACTTTATTCCTTGGAGCGTAGAAGAATGAGGGGAGATTTGATAGAGGTTTGCAAAATTATGAGTGGTATAGACAAAGTAAATGCGGGTAGACTCTTTCCACCTAGGTTAGGAGAGATAAGTACAAGAGGGCATGGCTTTAGGGTGAAGGGGGAAAGGTTTAGGGGGAACATTAGCGGGAACTTCTTCACTCAGAGAGTGGTGGGAGTGTGGAATGGGCTGCCATCTGATGTGGTAAATGTGGGCTCACTCTTAAGTTTTAAGAATAAATTGGATAGATACATGGACGGGAGAGGTCTGGAGGGTTATGGACTGGGTGCAGGTAAATGGACTAGTGGAATAAAGTTTCGGCACAGACTAGAAGGGCTGAATGGCCTGTTTTCTGTGCCATAGTGTTCTATGGTTCTAATAACAGAATGCAGAATAAAGTGTCACAGCTACAGAGAAAGTGCAATACAGGTAGACAATAAGGTGCAAGGTCATAACGAGGTAGACTGTGAAGTCAAGAGTCCATCTTATCATATTAGGTAACCATTCAATAGTCTTATAAAAGTGTGATAGAAGCTGTCCTTGAGCCCGGTGGTATGTGCTTTCAGGTTTTTCTATCATCTGCCCGATAGGAGAGGGGAGAAGAGAAAATGACCGGGGTGGGTGGGATCTTTGATCATGCTGACTGCTTTACCAAGGCAGCAAGAAATATAGTCAGTCCATGGAGGGGAGGCTGGTTTCTGAGATGTGCTGAGTTGTGTCCACAACTCTCTCTAGTTTCTTGTGGTCCCGTACAGAGCAGTTGCCATACCAAGCCGTGATGCATCCAGATAGGATGCTTTCTATGGTGCATCGATAAAAATTGGTGAGTGTGAAAGGGGATCAAACAGTGTTACATAAATTAACTAACTTAAAAATATTAGTAAAACATAAAAAACAACTATAACTTGTCGAAATAATGCCAAATAATTCAATGTAAAAATAATTAAAACATTTTCCTTCACATTTTTAATCGGATCAGTGACCTCATTCATATGAGTGAGGTTGCAGTTTGCTTGGCAGTCTTCCCTGGCATAAGGCTGAGTGGCTGAAAGTTCTGGGTGTCCTGACTCTCTCCTCGGCACAACAGTGGTCTGCCGCTGGGTTCCATGGAAAATTCAGCAGTGAAACTGGATCATTTGATGTTCAGCTTGTCCTGAACCTCAACATTTCATTGAGAATATACAGAAGTCAGAGATGAGCTGAGCTACACATGGCTGGTAGTGACCAGCTGTAAGTCAGCTTAGTTCAACCTGATGATCCCCATACTTGGTCAGCTTTTAAGCACATGGAATAAGTAACTGAAACTGATCAGTTACACAAAAACCACTGCACCATGCAGTGTTCCATCTTTCCAAAGTGCATCCAGCCCTTCTGCTTAACACATCTGAGAAAATCTGATGGACTACAGATAAAGGCATTGATGGTTCACCATAGAGATTTGCCAATTGTGGGTAAATTTGATCTGGGCCTAAGTGTATAACCTCATGATTGTTAAGTCAAGAAAAAATTCAATTAGTTCAAGTAAGTTCTGTTTGCATTTGGAATACAGCTTGAAGTTTTCCTATAAATAAATATCTTTCTCCTGCGGGTGAGATACTTCTTTTCATGACTAGGTTTAATATAATGGAGACTAATATGGCAGTAATGTTGCTTTTAATTTCAGCAACTGAAAAGAAAATGCCAAAAAACTGCCACAAGTGACTTGATAGACTTTCACCCTTGGTTTTAAGGGCAACTTCCTGGAGGACAAGCTTTTTCCTTTGAAATGTTTGATAAAAATCAAGACAACATTTAAAATATCAACACAGCACATCCTTTGACTACTAGGAATAGATATACAATGGGAGATTGGTAGTTTACTGCTGGCAAGCTTTTATTAATAAGAGGTAATAGGTTGAAAAGGGAAAGAGATTGATTATGATGAGGACCTTGTTTTTAAAATGGAGGTGGAGGAGGTAGTATCTCAATTTGAGTGTCCTTTAAGATGCTTTATAGATAGATATAAATGGAACAGTCATATTTTAAGAAATACGATAATGGAGTTTCATTGTTGAGTTTATCCTGTGGTACAATTGTCAAAATGTTTAATTTAGTTTTCAATAGAAGTTTAAATACGAAAATAGCACCAAAGAATTTATTCTCTAATGGATGAGATTGAATTTGACTACAATTCCTCTAATGTGATGACATTGCCCGTTTAACATCACAGTGATCCAGAACCAATAGAACAATTACTGAAATACTGAAAATGGCTATTTCATAAATTTTCTGAATTTATTTTACTGATATTTCTATGGTTGATGGATAGATTTACTCCAGGTAAAGCAAACAAAAAGGACAATGTTCTTGTTCAAGTTATCACATTTATTGAAGAAATAAATACAACCAGAAATATTAAATATTATCTGTTGACATGGAATAATTTGACCTTGCCAAAGAAATTTTAGCCCAAGAAATGATGGGCCAATCAGTTTTTCGATGGCCATCGAGGGACATTAGCTCTGGAATATAAAATATTGGCAAATTTCAGGCATCTGATATCAGAATCAAGTGAAGAAGTGACTCAATCATATATAGATCAAAGTTCCTTCATTTTTCTCAGAAGTAAATCACATGCATTTACATTATTAGTGGTTAAAATCTAGTTGCAGATTTTACAGCTCTATTTTAAAGGAAACTTCTTTATCATATATGGAATGGCAAAATAAAACAATAGTGGAGAAAATATGAAGTAAATACTTTTTGGATCTATTCAAAGTGGACTGAACAATTATAAAATCTATTTACATCTACAGCATCTACAGAATTTTAATAAGGTTTCAATATTCATGGCATATTAATAATATTAATAATACTCTGATATAAGAATCACATGGAGGATTTCACCTTTCATTCACATTTCATTCAAAATAGATGATAATTGAATGCAAAATCATAAAGCTACATGACATGACTGAGTATGAATTAATGAAAGGCTGCAGAGGGATCACTTCATCAGCAACAGCTGAACTAATGATAATTTGTCAACTGTGATTCTAACAATCTGTCAGCACATCTAGGGGATTCATTCAGTCCAATCAAGTATTTTCATTCAGGCTCCTTACAAAGAAGTGCTGATTATCTTTAGAGCTTTGGAATTGCCTTCAAATTGCAACTCCCTCCTCTCTTAGAGCATTCAACTCACACTGGCTTCTTTAGGCCATTCAGCAATTATGTAAAGAATAGAAGTCTTGTAAACACTGAGCTCTTCTGTAGAATTGCAGTCTGATCACCTCCATCAGTATTAGCTGTGTCACAGTTATTGTCTTGAAATGCCTGAGAACTGGCGCTCTCAAACCATTCCAACCAATTACAAGTCTTCCTTTGAACTGCTTGCCATCGAGGTTTGTGAATAGTCTATTGTTTTGAGAAAACCAACTTACTGCCGAAGTGATGCCTTTGAGTCGGACTACTCACAATGCAAGGCCTTTCACTAACCCCAACCTGAGAACATCTTTCCCGCTGGGCTGTCTGAGCCGATAAAATCTATGCAGTTTTGACTAAGTCAAAGGGCATGACTTAGCCTACTGTCAAATTTTTTTTTTCTCATTGAGCATAAGTTAGTCTTTTTATCCCCTCATGATTTCATTTTGCACATATGATGGCACGACGTCAAAGGAGCTGTTGCAAGGTTATCCTCAAATGATACATATCAACATTATGAAAGAGGTGTTGGCGGTCCTGAGGAGCATTAGGATGAATAAATCCCTGGAGCCTAACCAAGTGTATCCTAGGATGTTGTGGAAAGCAAGGGAAGAAATTGCTGGGGCATTGGCAGAGATTTTTGTATCTTCATTAGCCATGGGTGAGATACTGGAAGATGGGTGTGTAGCAAATGTTGTGCCTTTATTTAAGAAGGGCTGCAAGGACAATCCGGGGAACTCCAGGTCCGTGAGCCTGACATCAGTTGTGGGAAAGTTACTGGATGGGATTCTGAGTGACAGGATCTATCTGTATTTGGAAAGGCAAGGACTGATTAGGGATAGTCAGCATGGCTTTGTGCTTGGGAAATGGTGTCTCATGAATTCGGTTGAGTTTTTTGAAGAGGTGACCAAGAGGATTGATGAAGGCAGGGCAGTAGCTGTTAACTACATGGACTTTAGCAAGGCAATTGACAAGTTTATGCATGGTAGGCTGATCCAGAAGGCTAGATTACATGGGATCCTAGGTGAGCTAGCCAATTGGTTACAATATTGGCTTGGTGGAAGGTTGTTTTTTGGATTGGGTTCTGTGGTGTGCTACAGGGGTCGGTGGTGGACTCCCTGTTGTTTGTCATATATGTAAGCGATTTGGATGAGAATGTGGGTGGCATGCTCAGTAAGTTTGTGGATGACACCAAAACTGGTGATATGGTCGACAGTGAAGAAGGTTGCCTGAGGTTACAGCAGGACCTAGATCAACTGGGAAAGTGGACAAAGGAACGGCAGATGGAATTTAACTCAGAAAAATGTGAAGTGATGCGGTTTAGGAAATTAAACCAGGGCTGAATAAAAACAGTGAATGGCAGGGCCCTGGGAGTGTTATAGAACAGAGAGTCCTTGAGGTAGAAATACATAGTTCCCTGAAAGCCTCGACACAGTTAGAACAGGGTGGTAAAGAAGGCATATGGCACGCTTGCTGTCATGGGTTGGGGCATTGAGTACAAGAGTTAGGACGTCATGTTACAGCCGTATAAGACATTGGCGAGTCAGCACGTGGAGCATTGTCCGCTGTTCTGGTTGCCATACCATAGGAAGGGTGTGATTAAGATAGAGAGGGTGCAGAAAAGTTTCACGAGGATGTTGCCAGGACTGAAGGGCTTGAGTTATAAGGAGAGACAGGATAGGCTGGGACTGTTTTCCCTGGAGCGATGGAGGCTGAGGGGTGATATTATAAAAGTTTATAAATCATGTGGGGCATAGATAAGGTGAATGATTACATTCTTTTTCCCCAGGGTAGGGGAGTGTAAAACTAGAAGGCATCATTTCAAGGTGACAAGGGAACAATTTAACAGGGACCTAAAGGGTAAGTTTTTCACACAGAGGGTGGTGGGTATATGGAATGATTTGCCAGAGGAAGTTGTGTAGCCAGATACAATTGCAATGTTTAAAAGACACTTGAACAGGTAAATGGATAGGAAAGTGATGTGGGCAAATGCAGGCAAATGGGACTAGCTCAGGTAGGCACCTTGGTCAGAATGGAAGAGTTGGGCTTAAGAGCCTGTTTCCATGATGCATGGCTATGGCTCTGTGGCTTCAAGTTATTGCTGGGAGGATCACTGAGCATAGGTGTGCACATTTTATTCACAGTCTATGGCAAGTGCTGCTCACTGCAACCTCCAGGTCAGTGATATGGATAGGAAGTTTGTTAGAAGGTAGGAGACAAAGGGTAGGTGTATAGGTTTTCTACTTAAACTGGCAAGATGTGAGATGTTGCATCCCTGGGATTTATGATGGGACCTCAACCTATCACTATTTCTAAAAATGACACAGATGAAGGAATAGAGAGCCATATAGTCAAGTGTGCTGATGACCTCAAGCTGGTTGAGCAGTAAATGTTGTAGCTGAAAACAAAAAGTTGCAAAGAAGCATTGATAGATTAAGTAAGTGCACAAACCTATGAGTCACTGGGTTGGGACCTTAGAAGTATGGATCAAAGTATCTTCTAAATATGTCAGGAATTGTGAAAGAACAGGGAGATTTAGGGGGCCACATATCAAAACCACCAAAGGTTAGTGGAGAGGTATAAAGGTAATTTTAAAAACTTGTAAAGAGTTAGCTGATATCTTAAATGGTTTGGAATACAGAGTGATGAAAGTTATTTTACAGTTATGTAAAGCTCTGATTAAACCTCATTTAGAAATCAGCATACTGTTCTTGGCAATATGAAACTGCATACACTTCACAGAGGTTATTTTTTTGTTAGATTAGATGGAGCAAATATTCACCAATTTGATACTGGGTCTATGAGGACAGTTATAAGTTATGAGGACAGGCTGTATAGATTAGGTTTTTTTTCCCTTTGACAAAAACAAGCTTCACACACAACAGAACACCATCAACAGAACAGTAATTTACGGGAGGGTAGAAGTCCCCAATTTTATAATGAAACAGAGCCAGAAGATAAACTAGATTTATAAAGTGCAGTAGGATATATCAACGGCATATGAGAAGAAACATGCACCCACCTCATATTCTACAACATGTTGAAATCCAAGTACAAAAGGTTAAAAGATAATTTGCTTGAGCTTGTATGATTTATGATCTAATTGAAGTGTGTAAGATGATTAAAGGAGTTGATAGGGAAGGTAGAAAGAAATTATTTTCTCTAGTGGGGAGATCAGAACAAGGACATCACCTTAAAAGCTGGTCTAGGTTGTCCAGGAGTGATGTCAGGAAGCACTTTCTCAAGCAAAAGTTTATGGTCATCTGGAATCCTCTTCCCCAAGCAGCAGTTGAAGATAGGTTGATTGTCAATTTTGAAACTTAGCTTGATGGATTTTTGTTAAGCAATATGGAAATACGTGGGATGGGTGAATTTAATTTAATTTAATCAGAGACCTGAATGGTGAAAGGAATTGACCTATTGCTGTTCATATGTTCTTATGTTTATATTATGAGAGCAAAAGAAGTGATGGTGTTGACAGCACAACCAGTGATTGAAATGAGAACAAGTAGGAAGTAAACTGGCTAAGTCCTTAAATACGATCCATTACAATAAAATCAGAAAGAAGCAATTGATTAAAATTTATGCTCATGTAAACCTTCAAAGTGGTAAACTGGTAAATTGGTTTATTATTGTCACACATACCAAAGAGGATAATCCGAGTGTTCTCAAACCAAAAACCATGGATGAAGCAGGAGATCCACTCCCTACTGAAGTCTGGGACTGCGGAGTTCAAATCAGGTAACCCTGACCTTTACAAGAAATCAAGATACAACCTCTGTAAAGCTATCAGGGATGCCAAGAAACAATACCAGTGCAAAATCAAGTCCCAGACCAGCCATCAGTTGTGGCAGGTCTTACATGCTTTAACGGGCGATAAAGCGAAGTCAGGCAGCATCGCAGAAAACAGCAAATCCCTTCCCGATGAGCTTAACGCATTCTATGCACATTTTGAACAGAAGGGAATTGGAATGTCACTACCCACCCCAACAGCCACCAATGCACCTGAACCCACAGTCACCATTGTGGACGTAAGATCAGTCTTCCAGTGCGTGAACCCCGGGAAAGCATCTCTGGCCGTGTATGAACAGTATGCAAGACAAGTTTTTCACTGTACCTTAGTACATGTGACAATAATGAACCAATTTACCAATTTACACGTACTGAAGTACAGTGAAAAACTTTGTTTTGCATGCGATCCATACAGATAATTTCATTACAACAGTGCATTGAAGTAGTACAAGGGCAAACAATAACAGAATGCAGAATAAGGTGTTACAATTACAAAGAAAGTGCAGTGCAAGCAGACAATAAGGTGCAAGGCCATAACAAGGTAGATTGTGAGGTCAAGAGTCCATTTTATCGCACTAGGGGACTGTTCAATAATCTTGTAACAGCGGGATAGAAGCTGTCCTTGAGCCTGGTGGTACGTGCTTTCAGGCTTTTGTATCTTCTGCCCGATGGAAGAGGTGAGATGAGAAAATGTCTAGGTTGGGTGGGGTCTTTGATTATGTTGGCTGCTTTACCAAGGCAGCAAGAAGTGTGGACATAATCCATAGAGAGGAGGTTGGTTCCATGATGTGTTGAGCTGTGTCCACAACTCTCTGCAGTTTCTTGGGGTCACAGGCCATACCAAGCCGTGATGCTTTCTATGGTGCATTGATTAGGTTCAAAGGGGACATGCCAAATTTCTTTAGCCTCCTGAGGAAGTAGAAGCACTGGTGAGCTTTCTTGGCTGTGCCATCTACGTTCATAAATGAATACTGTAAACAGTGAAATGTTTACTCACCTTGGCCTGACAACTGGAGATTGAGGAAGTAGTGAGCGGGTACACCAATAAAACCAATTAACAACTTTGGGGTGGACCTCAATGCAGCTGGTTGATCTTCATTCTCATAGTTCCAGCAATGCAGGTTCAATCCTGTATGTCCAGGCTGTCTAGGTGGAGTTTGCTCATTCTTCCTGTGACTGTGTGTGTTTCCTCCAAGTGCTCTGGTTTCCTCCCACATCTTAAAGTTGCATAGTTTGTAGATTACTTCACCACTGTAAAAATTGCCCCTACACTTGATGGTAAGTGGTAGAATCTGGTGGAAATGAGGAGAGAATAGATTACAGGTAAAACCAGTGGGGGAATGATTGATCTGTGAACTATTAATTGGGCTGAATACTCTCCTTCTATGTTGTAAGGAAATATGGAAAAGCTGTTGCAATAATGCCAAGGGGAGTTGTCAATGAAGGTGCCAACATCTACACAATGAACCTTTGTTTTACCAAAGAACTATTGTCCTCTTAGTGGCAGCAGTGCAACAAGTCTTTTGTTGAGAAACCCCAAATTCCAGGCATGCTACAGAGCAACATTTTGTGTTGGTTTTTTTTCTCTGTGTCTTTTTGCCTGGGTCAATAAAAGATTGACTTCCAGTCAGGGACGGAATAGTTTCTAGCCTGAGGGAAGGTGCCCATAGCTGTTACTGTAAACATGAGTGGGTTCCATTTCCTGATCCCAAAGGAGAGGAGGATGATACCTAATCTTTGGGTTGTCTAATCTCCAATGTCATGGCAGGCCTGATCCTGCAGGGGTCTGATCAGACAGGTGTGCTGATCTCTGTCCCCAGGGTGGGGCTGTGTGGGAATTTGGTGGAGCAGTTTTGAAGACCAGGAAGCACTCTTGCTCCTCCCACTGGCAGTGCTGTGAAGTTACTCAGCACTCTGAGGTAATCTGTTAATTCCATTGAACTGTTTAATTGTTCAGCCCACCTCAGAGTCATCGAGATGTACAGCACAGAACAAGCTTTTTGGATCACCATGACCATGCCGGCCATTGTACTAATCTATAACTAATCCCATTTACCTGTGTTTGGTCCATAGCCTTCTATGTCTTAGCAATTTAAGTGCATGTCCAGATTCTAACCACCCTTTATGTGAGAAAAGATCCCCTCCAAAATCCCCTCTAAACCTCTTACCACTCACCTTATACCTATGACCTCTTGTTTAAGACACCTCCATCATGGGATAAAGATTCTTTCTATCTACCCTATATATCCACCTCATAATTTTGTATACCTCTATCAGGTCAACCCTCAGCCTCCTCCACTCCAGGGAAACCAAACCCAACCAATCCAATCCAATCTTTCCTTATAACGGAATCCAGGCAACATTTTGATGAATCTCCTCTGCACCTTCTCTAGCACAATCATATCTTTGCTCTCTTGGGGCAAGCTTGCACCCTGCCCTGCTTCCATTAAGTACTCAAGTGGGTGAGTTGGAGGCTGTTTAGAGTTATGTTTGGGATTTTTTAAATGTTAGCATCTTACCTAACTTCACCCCATCTGTTTTAGGAGCTTAAGATTCAACTCAATGTATTAGAAAGCTCTGGATCAACCACATAGTGCTGTCACTGACCTATGTCACTTGGTGCAGCCAAAAATGGAGTTCCCATATTTGGGTCTGAATCAGTCCAAGGTGAAGAAGGTGACACAATGCAAATTATATTCCAGGATCAAGCAGATTAAAATGTGTCAATGATTATTGACTCATGTAAATTGACATTGTGGAGTTTTTTCCAATTACCTTCAAGGGACTAAGACCTAGAAATTTGTTCTCTATATCCAAAAAAATGGTCTGTGTAGTTGGGAATTGGTTTCACCTCAAATAGAGCAATTTTGTGCTTGTTCTTTTCCAGCCTTTTCAATTCCCTCTGACCCTCAGGAGAATTCTCCCACAGCAGTGCCATTTTTGCAAGTTCTGTTCTTCAAACCCTCTTCCAGCTGCGGAGGAGTATTGCTGGTAATGCATGTTTTAAGGCCTGTCTGTAGAGATTGCACTTGGCATGCTAAATTTTGGGAACCAAGAGAAATTGCAATACATCAGGAAGGAACTCTGGGCTCATTTCAGTGTGGCATTAGACAAGAAAATCCAGCAATTAAAGATCTCACTCATAATGTGACTTTCAGAAGCAGCATTAGCGTGACCCACCACACTGTTTTGTCACCATTAAAAGCTATTTCTAGCCCAGGATTTATTTCCCCTTGTTCAGAAGATTGATTCAGTCAAAGGAAGTTGATGACAGTACAACTTGTGCATGATCTGCTGGGAAGACCAAAATTAATAATCAGAACATTCTTAGTTTATACTGGCTTGGGTTCTTATAAATATTTCTCTACTTGCAGTTATATAGCAGAAAATATGATTTTGAGGGATTTGACTATAATTAAAATTAAAACTCCTAAACCTTCTGCATTTGATCGCCCGATCCTTCTCAAAGGGGTTGATGTTACTAATCTCAACAAATGCAATCACTTGCACCTTATGTCCTAAAGTTAAGTTCTTCTAATCCAAATAAGGTCAAATGCTTTTTAGTTTGCTATCTCTGTGTTTAAAAAGTAAGTTGTCAGCTAGGTACTGATCAAGTTACAGAGAGTTCAGCTTCTCATTATTGATCTTTAGACTCAATGTGATATTACTCAGATAAGTGCCAGTGGTTATTTAAAGAAAGAATTAGCTTTTATACAGTCCCTTATCACATTCTTTGTACAGCCAAGAAAGAATTACTTTCTGAAATATGGACACTTTGACAGACACAGCAATCAATTTGTATCCAACGATCTCCTACAAATAAGATGAAGCTCAGCTACCGTTTGGTTTAGTGAGGAATGCTAGCATTACCATAGAACCATAGAACAATACAGCACAATACAGGCCCTTCGGCCCACCATGTTGTGCCGACCTTCAAACCACACCTAAGACTATCTAACCCCTTCCTCCCACATATCCCTCTGTTTTAAATTCCTCCATATGCTTATCTAACAATCTCTTGAACTTGACCAACTCATCAGCCTCCACCACCACCCCAGGCAGCGCATTTCATGCACCAACCACTCTCAGGGTGAAAAACCTCCCTCTGACATCTCCCACCCATTACCTTAAAGCCATGCCCTCTTGTATTGAGCATTGGTGCCCTGGGAAAGAGGCGCTGGCTGTCCACTCTATCTATTCCTCTTAATATTTTGTATACCCCTATCATGTCTCCCCTCATCCTCCTTCTCTCCAATGAGTAAAGCCCTAGCTACTTTAGTCTCTCCTCATAACCCATACTCTCTAATCCAGTCAGCATCCTGGTAAATCTCCTCTTTACCCCTTCCAATGCCTCCACATCCTTCCCATAATGAGGTGACCAGAACTGGACACAGTACTCTAAGTGTGGTCTAACCAGAGTTTTGTAAAGGTGCATCATTACTTTGTGGCTCTTAAACTCGATCCCACGACTTATTACAACTCCTTGCTCTTGAAGTAATGGCACAGAACTTGCCAGAAAATGTTGTGAGGGTGGGGCAGAGATGGTGAAGGGCTTGAGAACTGGGATTTTTGGCAGTTGGGGGTGAGCTGGCATGGTACTTGAGGAAAAGTGGATAAGTACTATATTGTTTAAAGGGGACCGACCTGAGATGGATTATCTGTGCTAGACTCATGAGCTGGGACCTTTAAGTAATGCTGAAGCTGGCCTCACAAACATTGTGCTTCTGCATGAGTGGCAAGTGCTATCCATTCTCTGGACACACTGAAATAAAGTCTTGGCATGAATTGCATGGTGTTGGTTGCCATGGAACATAGAACATAGAATAGTACAGCACAGAAAAGGCCCTTCGGCCCACAATGTTGTAATGACATAGCTAATCCCTCCTACCTACAGAATGCTCATATCCCTCTATTTTCCTCTCATTCACATGCCCATCCAAGCCCCTCTTAAAAGCCCCCAATGAATTTGCCTCCACCACCCTGTCAGGCAACACATTCCAGGCATCCACCACTCCCTAAGTAAAAAAAACTTACTGCTCACGTCTCTTCTGAACCCACCCCTTCTTACCTTAAATGCATGCCGTCTGGTATTGGATCGCTCAATAATGGGAAAAAGATATTGCTTGTCCACCCTATCTATGCCCCTCATAATTTTATACACTTCCAACAGATCACCCCTCAGCTTCCTCCGCTCCAGAGAAAAAAGCCCAAGTTTGTCCAGCCTCTCCTGATAGCACATGCCCTCTAATCCAGGCAGCATTCTAGTAAACCTCCTCTGCACCCTCTCTAAAGCCTCGACATCCTTCCTATAGTGAAGTGACCAGAATTGCGTGCAGTACTCTAAATGTGACCCAACCAGAGCTCTATAGAGATGCATCATGACTTCTTGACTCCTATACACAATACCTCAATTAATGAAAGCAAGCATTCCATAAGCCTTCTTAACCACCCTATGTACCTGTGTAGCCACTTTCAATGAGCCATGGACTTGCACCCCAAGGTCTCTCTGCTCTTCAACACTGTTAAGGGTCTTGCCCTTAAGAGTGTACTGCTTCTTGACATTAGTCCTACCGAGGTGTAACACTTCACATTTATCCAGGTTAAACTCCATCTGCCATTTCTCTGCCCACAACTGCAGCTGATCTATATTACGCTGTATCCATCGCCAGTTTTCTACACTATTCACAACTCCACCAATCTTGGTATTGTCTGCAAACTTACTAACTCACCCACCAACATACTCATACAGGTCATTTATGTACATCACAAACAGCAGAGGTCCCAGTACAGAACACCACTACTCACTACCTCCAGCCCAAATAAGACCCTTCAACCACCACCCTCTTTCTTCTATGGTCAAGCCAGTTCTGGATCCACACAGCGAACTCTCCACTGGCCCCATGCATCTGAACTTTCTTGATTAAACTATCATGTAGGACTTGGTCAAATGCCTTATTGAAATCCATATAGATGACATCCACAGCTCTACCTTCATCAATTTCTCTCGTCATTCTGTCAAAAAACTCAACCAGGATACTCAACCAGTAACATGGCCTTACTCCTCCATATATGTCAGATGCATGGAAATCATGGAGTCATAGATTTATACAGCACGGAAATAGGCCCTTTGGCCCAAATTGTCCATGCCAACTAAGGTGCCTTCCAGTTTCTTGGCCCATGATTTTCAAAAATTGCAGGATTTGCCCACCAATTGCTCACTAAATATGTCACTGAATGTTCAGGTTTGTCCCCTTTTAATGACCTATAGATTCTATTCCAACAGGTGATAAATTCTTACAGATTTTTAAAAAAATGTCTTAATATTTTTTCTCACTTTTTCTTTCTTTCTCTTCCTCTTATTTCCCTTAATTTATTTAGTTTGACTCTGATTCAACCCATGTGGTTCTCTTCATTGTTTCTTTCTCTATCCTTAAGCCTCATAGTTTCAAAAGAGAGACTTTTTGTCATTGTTCAACATTTCTGCCCATGCTGATTGTAGTTGAGTTGTAGAATATTTGGTCATCTCCCAGTCCTGCAAACATATATCCTCTTATAGTCTTTTATCTTTGATATTTTCTGTTATTAAACTGGCATTAGTCATCAAGGCCTATCTCAATGCAGTAAAGGGGCCAGATGCCTTATGTAGCATTTCTAATGTGCCTTGGTAAAGGCAGATATGATAATGTTGTATAGATTTCTTTCTTGCAGCTTCAGTACTTTCTCACGAGGGTCATACTTTATGGTATGTAGGGTGGTGGAGGAGTTGCTACATTTATCTCTTAACTATTATCTAATAATGATAGATTTTACATTGCCATTTGGATGATTTTCTAATTAGGGATGCAACAGAAGAACATCTGCCTGATGTAAGTAGCTTCCATCAGGCCTGACACAGACCAGGATCTCTTTTGGGAGCTGGCTTACCTCCAAGCCAAACCATTTCAAATTTTTCCTGCATAATGATATGAGAGTAGAATTGTGAACTCTTTAGAACTGGTCTGGAGATACCAAAAGTTGAAGGTTAATCTCCAGGACTTTCCCAGGAAAACAAATCAGTAGAGAATTTTTTTTTTTCTTTTCTCCTTTCATAAAATGTTTTGACATCATCTGATCATTTATAGACATTAGCATCTTTCCCTAAATAAGGAAACCAATACTGTACACAATATTCCCCTACAGTGCCCGATGCAATTGAAGCATAATCTCCCTCCTTTTCTAGAATCTATGATTAAGGATCAAATAATGATATTCTAGCAAAAGTAGGAAGATTATTAAGGAAGCATGTTAATGCACTGGGTGCAGTTCAGAGGAAGGCTACTAGACCAGTACTGGAATAGGCAGATTGTCATAAGAGGAAAGGTTGGACAAGCTAAGCTTGTGTATGCTGGAGTTTAGAAGAGTGAGAGGGGTCTTAATCGGAACCCCCATATAAGATTCTAAAGACTCTGGATGTGGAGAGGACATTTCCTCTTGCGGGAGAATCTAGAACTGTTCAAAAACAAGATGTGGTCCATTTAGGACACAGATGAAGATTTTTCCCTTCAGAGGGCTGTGAATCTTAAAGAACACTTTTCCTCAAAGAGAAGAATCTTTGAGTAGTTTTAAGGCAGCGGTAGATAGATAAATAAATAAAAACAGAAAATGCTGAAAAGACTCGGCAGGTCAAACAGCATTTGTGGAAAGAGAAATAGAGTTGAGACTCTGTGGCAGAATCAAACATTATTTCTCTTTCCATAGATGATATCTGGCAATTGAGTGATTACAGCATCTGCTATTTTTTTTGATTTTCACTGACAATGGATGGATACTTGATACTTGATAGGTGGCACATTGAAATGAAGAACACTAAAGGGCTACCGGCTTCATTGGTGAGCAACCTGTTAACATCTATGCATGAGAGGTTGGTCCAGATGTCCAGTAATATATTCCAATTAGCTGGAACCACGAACAGAGGTCTCCCAGATGCTTGTTGACATTTTATAATCACAGAGACCAAACAGCCAGATGGAACAGGGAGTTTGATGTGTAGAGGGAAAAGATGATGAAGATGTAAAGCATTTGATTCAATGTAAGTATTAGTAATGACATGTAAAATTGGTTGCAATTTATTTAAATTGAAATTGGTTGAGATTGATGAGAAGTATTAAATCGAGTCAACCTCAATATATTAAATACTGCAGGAGTGGAAAATGGTTCAAAAGTGGATGAATATTGGCTTTGAAAAGAGTTGTCTTTTCCAACTGGTCAAATAACTTGAATACACAAGATTAGTCATTTTCTTAAAAGTTCCTCCAGGATCAGCGGTGCATTCTACTTTATTCTTCAATGATTTCATTTCATTTAAGTCATGTTTGATAATAATAGTGGATTGAGGGATATTCCAGGCCATGAGGTTACAGATTCTGGTAGAATGCAGTCTTGCTGCTGCTGCTGGTTCACAACACTCCACGGTGCCCTGCTGCCAGATCTGTTCTAAATCTATCCTGGTTAATACAATAGTAAAGCCACACAACACAATCGAGGGTATCTTCAAAATGAGGATGGAAATTTGTCTTGTTAGGATTGCACAGTGGTGATTCCGACTGATGCAGTCATTGACATATGCATCTGCAACATATAGATTTGTGAGACCAAGGTCAATCAGGTTGGATTGCTCACTTCCTGCTGCATACTCAATCTTGCAGCTAAGTCCTTCAAGACTTGGCCAGCTCATTTGGTGGTGGGTCTTCCAAGCCACTCTTGGTGAACATATTCAAAGTACATTTTGTGCCTTTGCTCGTGTCAGCGCTTCTTCCTAATGCTGCTTGACATGGAGGAACACTGATTCATTAATTGAGGGACAATGGTGGGTGGCAATCAGGAGGAAGTTTCCTTGCCCATGTTTGATTTGATGCCATTAGATTTCAGGGGCTCTGGGATCAAATGCAGAGTACTCCCACAACCACTCCTTGCTCTTTACATACCCCCATATCGCCACCTCTGATGGGTCTCTCCTGCTAATGGGGCAGGATGTATCCAGAGATTGTGAAGGAGTTGTTTGGCATATTGTCAGAATGGTTTGATTCTATGAGGATGACTATGACAGATTGTTGGAATAGTTTCCCGAGTTAGGCACTAATACCGCATGTTCATGTGGTGGATTTCATTGGTTAACTCAGCTGGGATTGCCTTCAATCAAATCTAGTGCTGGATTTCATTCTTATTCTGCTTCACTGTCGCTGTATGATACCACTTGCCAAGCCTTTTCAGAAGGCAGATATATCTCATTGTTGTAGATCTGGTGCCACATATAGACTTGATTGGATAAGGATGGCAGATTTCATCCCTGAAGGGTATAGCAAAATGGAAGTGCACAGAAAATCTGCATTAAGCAACTTCAGTTTAAGAAGAGTATAATCCTATAAAAGTTACAGTATTTCATTCAGAATTTTTATGTTGGTTTCCTGATCTTACATCATAACTTAAATGAAGAATTATTAAAAACCTTGAAAGCCAATATTTCCCCAAGGATCTTGATGATTCAGAAAACTCCTATGAAAATACACTTCAGCGTAATGCTATTACAGCGCCAGCGACCCGGTTTCAATTCTGGCCATTGTCTGTAAGGAGTTTGTACATTCTCTCCGTGACTGCATGGGTTTCCTCCAGATGTTCTGGCTTCTTCTCACATTCCAAAGATGTACGGGTTAGGAAGTTGTGGGCATGCTATGTTGGCGCTGGAAGCATGACGACACTTGCGGGCTGCCCCCAGAATACTCTACGCAAGAGATGCATTTCACTGGGTATTTCAATGTACATGACTAATAAAGATATCTTATATCTTATAAATTCTACCTCATTGTGTTCTGACATTTCCATCCAATGCAAGTATTATTCTAAAATTTAACATTTATATTCTTATTCCTCTGGGCCAAATTCCGACTATTTTTCCCCAACTATAGGTGGGTTTCATTGGTGGGTTTTAACTTATTTAGAAACATCTCAGGACATAAGAAGTAATTTTCCAAGGACACATGAGTAATATGGATTCTGACCTGCAAGCAATGATATATCCCCATCAGCTTGAAATGTTAAAAATATAATTAGCACAACTACACAAAAGTAAACAAGAACAGCTATGAATTAGCTGCAGATTGTGATATACAGATGCTGCTGAAGATGGTCCATAAATAGCGAGAGCCAATAGATGCATTATCCCAAAGATATCACCCTGAAAGTACAAGCATAGGACTGTCAGAGACAGGGAGTGGCAGATAATTAATGATAGGCTGCTGCAAATTAGACAACACATCTCCATGGTTTAAATTTGCTAAACCTATATTCCTATAAGAGCTTTCACCTAACAGAATAAGTGGTTTGCATTTAATATTGAGACAAGGAAGAGTTTCTTCTCTCAAAGAGCAGTGAACCTTCAGAACTCTGTATCCCAGAAAGATGTGGAGGTTAAATCATTAAATAAATTCAAAACTGAGATTGACAGGTCTGTCTGTAAAAGAGTTTAGGATTATGCAAACAGACAGTGAAGTGGAGCTGAAGCCAGAATCAGATCAGCCATGATTTTACTGAATAATCAAGGGGCCACTGAGCCTACCTCTGCTCTTATTTGTTATGTTGTTATGTTCTCAGCGGAAGTTCTTGACAGGACTTTGAGAGCAGAGGTCAACAAAACTTCAATCTGAATTGTGCATTTAACATAGAAATCAAGTTCTGAACAAAAGCATAAAGAAAAATGATGTTATTGGATAGTGTGGTATAAGCATAGTGCATGTACAGTGAAAAAAGCAATGTGCATGGAACACAAAGTATTAGTTGACAGTGAGACTGAGATAAAACAGAAGCAGGACAGCTAGTGCAAAATGTAGCCTGCTGCTTATGTATCACTGCTCTGATAAGTGTTAGATTGAGAAGAATGAGTGCTAGGCAATTTTAGGATTAGACCTAGATAACATAGATAGACAATATGAAAGTGAGTGCCAGAATTAAAGTGATCGAAGAAACACAATATTACACTGGAAGGTGCCTAGAAATAGATTCTGTACAGAACTAATGAATGGATTTACCAGCCTTAAGGACTACTGAGATTAGAAAGGGACCAATAATGGTCCGTATCATGGCATACCAAAAGATCAAGTGACATTTAGGGAGTCAATACGACTGACAGTTGCAGACAACAAAACTGTACAAGTAGGAATGTTGCAAGGAAATGGAATAGGAGGGTTGTTGCCAGCTGGTTAAGGGAATAAAACAGTAAGTTATGGTGGATGTTTGTTTTTCAGTTTGGATAATGGTAAGTAGTGGTGTTGCCCAAGGATGAGTCCTATGACCACTGTCTTTTTTTTATGATATACATAAATAATTTGGATATTGGAATACACAGTAAAATTTCAAAGTTTACCAATGAAACTAAACTTGGAAATGTGGCAAACAGTGAGAATGATACCAATCAAATGCAACAGGATATAGATAGGTTAAAGAATGTGTAGACAGAATCTGGTGGCAGATGGAATTTAATATGAAGAAGTGAGAAGTGATGCATGCTTGCAGAAAGATGGAAAGAGGAAATACAATGCCACAGCTCTAGAGAGTGTGTAGTAATAACCAGAAAACAAATTTAAGATGATGTCACCACTGAGGAGTGGTCTAAGTGGCCTATTTTTTGTGATTCTTTTAAAAGACATTGCACAGATGAAGAATGAGTTAATGGAAGCTACTTTGAAGTAGAGGGAGGACGTAATTAATTTATCTCAAAAGTTTTCCCTTTGTCACATCAATTGTTGCAATAGTATTGGCAACTTATAAATGAGGGGACTGTTACTTGGGACTGTTACAGACAGACCTGGGACTCCATAGATCTTGGATTTCCTAAACAGAGGTATTGAGTACAAGAGGAGTTATACTGAATCATTATAAACCTCTGATGAGCCACAACTAGAGTATTGTGTTCTATTCCAGTCACCAGCATGGAAAGGCATCTCGGTCAGCATGGGCGGATCGGGCCAAATGGCCTGTTTCTGTGCTGTATGGCTCTATGACTTTTATGACCACATTTCAGGAAGGATGTGAAGCTCCTCGAGAGGATGCAGAGATCTACCAGAATGGTTCCGGGGTTTAGTGATACCAGCCGTGAGGTCAGACAGAGAAGATGGGATTATTCTCTTGGAAGCAAAGCAGGTTAAAAGGAGAGTTGATAGAAGTGTACAAGATCATAAAAGGTTTAGATAAGGTGAACAAGGACAAGCTAGTCCCGTTAACTCATGGTACAAGGACTAGGGAACACAGATTTCAGGTTTTGGAGTGGGAAACCCAGGAAAGATGTGAGGGGAAACTATGTTAGACAATGATTTGTAATGATTTGTAAATTGGGTAGAAAGTTGAGGGAAATAAAGTTGGAGGATTGCAGGGATAGATTGGAGGAATGGAACTGACTGGATTGTTCTACAGACAGCTTGTGTGCACTCATTGGGTTCCATTCCATCACAACTGTTTTACCTGTTAATCTGACTCCTTGGACTTGAACACTTATTCACAGAGCACAGCAGGTTCAGACGCAATTGTTGATGACCAAGCGATGGTCCCTAAGCAGTGAAACCTGAACATTTGGTGCTGGATTGGCCATCCTCAGATGTTTATAATAAGTGAATTAATGAGCTCAAGGAAACTACAGTTCAGATAAGAGAGATTAGTGACAATTATGCAGAGGTATTATCAGTAAAACAGAGTAAGACTGAACAACACTCTTGGTTTGAAAAAGTGGAATAAAAAAGAGGTGATTTAAAGTTTACATTTTAGGCAGATGGATCAAATCTTGGAGGAGTTGGGTTCCATGGCCTTGAATTATTTTCAGAAGGAGAAACTTGAACTGACAGACCTGGGACTCCATAGATCTTAGATCATAGATCAGTGGAGACAATTAAAGTAGGTGAACAAGGAAGAAGTAAGAACTAATATAATAATGAGAGCAGTGCTCAATGACAGAGCTCAGTGGTTTCATGGAACACGACTGGCTGTATTCTCCTCAGAGGTCAGTTGAGTTCTAATTTTTTCACTGGTATGTTACAATGAGGAAGTCTGAGATGAGCTGAAGGTCAGATGTTAATGCATCTGACTTCCTGCTCTGTTATAGTCACTGAAGAGGACTTGATCAAGAAGGTAACTGTTGGGTTTTGTTTTTTATTTTACTTTAGCCTTCCTTTTGATGAATATCCAGTTATTTAAGTTATATCTAAGCATATTATTTAATTTTTAATTAGTTCTAATAATTTTTATATTTGAGTAGTTTTTAAATGTCTCTGATTTAAGAGGAGATCTAATAGAGATGTTGATAGAGAAGGAAGAAACTATATTAAGGGGCCTTAATAACCAGAAAACAAATTTAAGATGACGTCACAACCGAGGAGTGGATGGAATGGTCTATTTTTTGTTATTCTTTTAAAAGACATTGCACAGATGAAGAATAAGTTAACAGAAGCTACTTTGCAGTAGAGGGAGGCTGTAATTAAATTATCTCAAAAGTTTTCCCTTTGTCACATCAGCTGCTGGAATAGTATTGGCACCTTATAAATGAGGAGACTATTACTTGGGTCTTCACTGCAGCATGTTGGTGAAAATGAGGTATTCTTCTACCTGTGCCCACACAGCACTAATCCCATGATGGGGTATATAGAAATGAAAGTTATGCAATTAAAGTAAAATAATCATCAGAAACAGTAAGTTGTGAAGTACCTATTACAGATGTTAAACTAATGAATAATTTTTAGGAACAGGAGCACTAATCTGAAGTTTGAACCTTAAGGTAACTCACTTGTGTTAGAACCTGATACCACCCCATCCCATGTTGTTCCCCTGTTATCCTTATATAATATTTTCTGCTCTTCCTGTTTCTTCCTTGATGTGATTACTTTTCTTATCTTAGCTGTACAGTCAAATGTTTCTGTCTTCTTTCTTCAACATAATCTTCTTAGTGTCAGAAGAGGCAGGAAGAGGTTGGAATTGCTTCAGCTAGTCTAAATTCTCCTTTCGGATAAGTGGCAAGAGCCAAATGATGTCTCAGAACAAACATTTATTCCATTATTTCTCTCATTCTTTTCTCCATTTTTTTCAATTTTATCGTTTTTTTGCTTTCTTTCTTCAGTCGCATTCCGCTTTATCAATATCTGTGGGTTTCTTCCTTCACTCGTTTCCTAATCCTATTCTCTAATAATGCAGCTTGCTAAGCATCCTGAAGGGCAATTGGAATGATGGGACAGCACATTGAAGGATTTGTGGGTTCATGTCTAATTTTACCAGCTTTAAAAGAACATTTCTGATACAATGTGTGAGGGCTTCAGTGCCTCATACTTGGACGAGAGCCTTGTGCCTCACATTAGCATTTCCCCCGTACTCTTTTGAAGAAATTACCAAGTTGTGTTGCATAGAATATAGAACAGTACAGCACAGGAACAGGCCCTTCAGCCCAGAATGTCTATGCCAACCACAATGCCAATTTAAACTAATCCCATCTGCCTGAACATTGTCCATATCTTTCCATCCCCTGCTTTTATATGTGCCTGGCTGAATGCTTTCTATGGTGCATTGGTAAAAGTTGGTGAGAGTCAAAGGGGACAAACCAAATTTCTTTAGCCTCCTGAGGAAGTAGAGGCACTGGTGAGCTTTCTTGGCCATGGCATCTACATGATTCGACCAGGACAGGCTGTTGGTGATGTTCACTCCCAGGAACTTGAAGCTTTCACCCCTCTCGACCTCAGCACCATTGATGTAGACAGGTGCATGTACACTGCCCCCTTTCCTGAAGTCATGACACCATTCCACTAAGCTCTCTATCTCCTTCCTGTACTTTGACTCATCGCTATTTGAGATATGGCCTACAACGGTGGTATCATCTGCAAACTTGTAGATGGAGTTAGAGCAGAATCTGGCCACACAGTCATGAGTGTATAGGGAGTAGAGTAGAGGGCTGAGGACGCAGCTTTGTGGGGCACCAGTGTTGAGAATAATCGTGCCGGATTATTGATGTTCCCATCCTAGGAAAGAGACTCTATCTATCCTACCTATGCCTCTCATAATTTTATATCAAGTCACCCCTCAGCCTCCAACACCACAGAGAAAATAATCCAGGTTTGTCCAATCTCTCCTTTCAGCTAAAACTCTATAATCCAGAGAGACATCCTGGTGAACCTCTTTTGCACCCTCTCTAAAGCCTCCATTCGGTCCTGTAATGCGGTGACCAGAATTTCATATAATAATACTTCAAGTGCAGCCTAAGCAAAGTTTTATACAGCTACAGCACAATTTCCCAACATTTATACTCAATACCCAACCAATAGAGGCAAGTATGCCGTATACCTTCTTTACCACCCTATCTACTTGTGTTGCCACTCACAGGGAGCTATGGACTTGCCCTCCAAGATCCTTCTGTACATCAATGTTCTGCACAGTCATGCCATTTACTGTATATTTTCCTTTTGCATTTGACCTCCCAAAGTGCAACACCTCACACTTGTCCAGATTAAGCTCCACCTGCCATTTGTCTACCCATATTTCCAACTGATACATATCCTACTGTTTCTTTTGACAACCTTCCTCACTATGCACAACTCTTCCAATTTCTGTGTTGTCTGCAAATTTACTAAACAGAACCCCCCCCTCTACATTTTTGTCCAAGTCATTTATATATATCACAAACAACAGAGGTCCCTGTGGAACACCACTGGTCACAAAACCCCCATCAGAATAACACCCTTCCACCACAACCCTCTGCCTTCTATGTCGGAATCAGAAACAGAGCCAGATTTATTAACACTGACATATGACATGAAATTTGTTGTTTTGTGGCAGCAGTATAGTGCAAAGACATAGAATTACTATAAATTACAAAAATAAATAAATAGTGCAAAATAAAAGGCATAATGAGATAATGTTCAAAGGTTCATGGATTGTTCAGAAATCTGATGGCAGAGGGGAAGAAGCTGTTCCTGTATGGCATTATGGGTTCCAGTATGGGTCTTCAGGCTCCTATACCTACTCCCTGATGGTAGCAACGAGAAGAGGGCTTGTCCCAGATGGTGAGGTTCCTTAGTGATGGATGCTGTCTTTTTGAGGCACCACCTCTTAAAGATGTCCTCGACGCTGGGGAGCATTATGCCCGTGATAGAGCTGGCTGAGTCTATACGCTTCTGCAGCCTCTTGCAATCCTGTTCATTGGAGGTTCCATACCAGGCTGTGATGCAACCAATCAGAATGCTCTCCACTGTACATTTATAGAAATTTATAAGAGTCTTTGTTGACATACCAAATCTCCTCAAACTCCTAATGAAGCAGAGCCACCGGCATGCCTTCTTCATGATTGCATCAATTGTTGGGCCCAGGATAGAACCTCTGAGATGTTGACGCCCAGAAACTTGAAGCTGCTCACCCTTTCCACTGCTGACCCCTCAATGAGGACTGGTGTGTGTTCTCTCAACCTCCCCTTCCTGAAGTCTACAATCAGTTCCTTGGTCTTTCTGATGTTGAGTGCAAGGTTGTTGTTGTGACACTATTCCACCAGCCGATCTATCTCACTCTTGGAAGCCTCCTCATCGCCATCTGAGATTCTACCAACAACAGTGGTGTCAATGGCGAATTTATAGATGGCACTTGAGCTGTGCTTAGCTACACAGTCATGAGCGTGGAGAGAGTAGAGCAGTGGGCTAAGCACGCATCCTTGAAATTCACCTGTGTTGATAGTCAGTGAGGAGGAAATGTCATTACCGATCCTCACTGACTGTGGTCTCTTGATGAGGAAGTCGAGGATCCAATCGAGGATGAATCTCTTGGTCCATCTAGGGCTTCTGGTTTGGAAAGGCTCGGTATGTTCCCGAAGGCACACACTCATCCACACAGGTTGAGTTAATGTATGAGGAGTGTTTGATGGCTCTGGGTCTGTACTCACTGGAGTTTAGAAGGATGAAGGGGATCTCATTGAAACCTACCGAATATTGAAAGGCCTGGATAGAGTGGACGTGGAGAGGGTGTTTCCAGTAGTTGGAGAGTCTAGGACCAGAGGGCAGCCTCGGAATAGAAGGACATCCCTTTAGAACACAGATGAGGAGGAATTTCTTTAGCCAGAGGGTGTTGAATCTATGGAATTCATTGCCACAGATGGCTGTGGAGGCCAAGTCATTGGGTATATTTAAAGCTGAGGTTGATAGGTCCTTGATTAGTAAGGGCGTCAAAGGTTATGGGGAGCAGCCAGGAGAATGGGGTTGAGAGGGAAAAATAAATCAGCCATGATTGACTCAATGGGCCAAATGGCCTAATTCTACTCCTATGTTTTATGGTCTTAAGGTTTTGATGAAGTCAGTGATGGCCGTGACATATTCATTCAGATCCGAAGATGAATCCCTGAGTATGGCCCAGTCCACCGATTCAAAGCAGTCCTGTAAATGCCCCTCTGCCACTTTTGACCATACCTTCTCTCTCCTCACCACTGGTGCTGAGGTCCTCAGTCTTTCCCTAAATGCTGGGAGTAGAAGTACAGCCAGATGATCAGACTTGCCAAAGTGTGGGCGCAGGATGACACGGTAAGCATTCTTCATGGTGGTGTAGCAAAGATTGGATGTGTTGGCTCCTCTGGTTCTTCAGATGACATGTTGGTGGTAGTTGGTCACACTTCTTCAAGCCTGGTTGAAGTCCCCTGTGATGATTGGGAAGGTATCATGGTGGGCTGTCTCATGACTGCTGATCACAGTGCTCATCTCCTCCAGTGCCAGCTTGACGTTTGCCAGGTGTGGGATGTTCACCACTACCAGGAAGACGGCGGAGAACTCCCTAGGCAGATAGAATGGGCGACACTGGACTGGCAGGGGTTCCAGGTCAGGGGAGCAGGACTGAGATGAAACCACCACATCTATGCACCATGAAGAGTCAATCATGAAGTAAATGCTGCTGCCTCTGCCTTTACATGATGCCGCCATCTGGTCCATGCGGTGGATGGTGAAGCCCTCGGGCTGGAGTGCTGTGTCCGGAGTGCTGGGGGTGAGCCATGTCTCTGTTAAGCAGAGTACACAATAGTCCCTGATGCCCCTCTGGTACTGCAGCCTTGCTCTGAGGTCTTCAATTTTATTTTCCAGAAACTGTACATTAGCCAGGAGGATGTTGGTGGGGGGGGGGGGGGGGCCTTAGGGCCCTGTACTTCAGTTTTACCTGGAGTCCTCCTGCAGCCATGTTTCCTGAGACAATGGAGAGGTTCCCTGAGCTTCCAGCCGCTGCACTGACTCCCTGGGTGGTCTGGATTCCCAAGTCTGCCGATTCTTAAGATTGTTAGCTCACTTAAATGGGTTGAAACAATATTACTTACTGCAGTCTCTGTAGCTGCGGATTTCAGTTGTAACAGTTGTAAATGGGAATACTTGATGATTCCCTCGGAAGCTGCACACAAAAAGTCACCCCTTTCCAGTGCCATTGTTTTTTTTTGTCCAAGTCAATGTTGAATCCAATCTACCAAGGCTTTGTGGATACCATGCACCTTAATCTTCTGGATCAGCCTACCATGAAGGCCTTGTTGAATGCATTACTGAAGTCCATATAGTCAACATCCACTGTCCTACCCTCATCAATTATCTTCATCACCTCCTTAAAAAACTCAAGTTTATTAGACATGACCTCCTCTGCACAAGGCCGTGCTGACTATCCCTAATAAATCCATGTTTTTCCAGATGTGAGTAAATCCTATCCTTAAGAATCTTTTCCAATAGTTTCCCAAACATTGAGGTTAGATTCACTGGTTTATAATTTCCTGGTTTGTCCCTATTGCCCTACTTAAACAAAGAAACAAGATTGGTTATTCTCCAGTACTCTGGGACCCCACCTGTGGCTAAAAAGGATACAAAGATGTTAGATTAACCTCAGTTCACGTTTTACACAGTAGTTTTACAGCCATCAGTGAGAAGGAATTTCCATCTTGTTAGTTAAAGCTGGATTCAAGTCTAGACCTCAAAAGCAAAATTTCCTTGTGCTAATTCAGCATTCAACTCTTACACATCATGAATGAAGTAAGAGTGGATGAACTTGATAGAAACAGAAAGAAAGAGCAACTTATCTAAAGTCCAAGAATTCAGTATCGCGTCCTACAGGTTGCAACGTGCCCAGACGGAAGATGAGGTGTTTCTCCTCAAGCTTGTGTTGAGCCTCGTGCAAGACAGAGAGGTCAGATTGGCAGTGGGATAGTGAATTAAAATGGCAAGCAATCAGGAGATCAGAGTCATTCCTGCCAACTGCATGCAAGTTCTCCACAAAGTAATCACCCAATCTGCATTTGGTTTCTCCAGTGTAGAGGAGCTATATATTGAACACTGAATGCCGTACACTAGATTGGAAGAAGTTCAAGTGAATCACTGCTTCACCTGGAAATATTGTTTGAGTCCCTGGATGGTGGGAAGGGAAGAAGTAAAAGGACAAGTGTTGCATCTTCTGTGGTTGCATGGGAAGTGCCATAAGACAGGAAGTGTTCGGCTGGGACAGAACAGCGGACCAGGGAATCATGAAGGGAGTGATCCCTTCGAAATGCTGGAAGGGAAGGGAGGAGATTAAGAGTGTGGTGGTGGAAGCTTGTTGGCGCTGGCAAGAATTGCGAAGGATGATCCATTGAATGCAGAGTCTGGTGGCATGGAAGGTAAGGACCAGGGATACGTTGTTCTTACTCTGTCCAGGAGGAGAAAGGGTGGGAGCAGAGGTGCAGGAAATGTACTGATGTTGCAGAGGGTTCAGAAAAGATTTACAAGGATGATTCCCAGAATGAAAGGGCTTACTTATGATGAGAGTTTGTCTGCTCTTGAACTGTATTCATTGGAGTACAGAAGAATGAGAGGGGACCTCATAGAAACATTTAGAATGTTGAAAGGACTAGACAGAGTAGATGTGGTTAAGCTGTTTCCCCTGGTGGGCGAGTCCAGGACTAGAGGGCACAATCTTAGAATTAGAGGGTAGCGGTTTAAAACAGAGATGAGGAGAAATTTCTTTAGCCAGAGGGTAGTGAAATTATGGAATTCTTTGCCACGTACTGCTGTGGAGGCCCAATCATTGGGGGTGCTTAAGGAGGAGATTGATAGGTATCTAATTAGTCAAGGCATCAAGGAATATGGGGATAAGGCCGTAAATTGGGGCTAGATAGGAATTGTATTAGTTTAGCTTATGGAGCAGATTCGATGGGCCGAACAGCCTACTTCTGCTCCTTTGTCTTGTGATGGATAGGATACACAGTCAAGGGCTCTGTCTACTATGGTAGAGGAGAAGCCATAGTTCGGAAAGAAGAAAGACAGTTTGGAGGCACAAATGTGGTCATTGATGTATTGAGAAAAGAACAGAGAACACTACAGCGCAGTGCAGGCCCTTTGGCCCAGAATGTTGTCTAAAATTTTATCCTGCTCTAAGATCTATCTAACCCTTCCCTCCCACATAGCCCTCCATTTCTCTATCATTCATGTGTCTATCTAAGAGTCTTCTAAATGTCCCTAATGTATCTGCCCCCACAACCTCTGCTGGCAGTGCGTTCCACACACCCACCACTCTCTGTGTAAAAAACTTACCCCTGACATCCTCCTTATATCTTCCTCCAATCACCTTAAAATTATGTCCCCTTATGTTAGCCATTGTCGCCCTGGGAAAACGTCTCTGACTGTCCACTCAATCTATGCCTCTTGATAGTACACTTCTATCAAGTCACCTCTCATCCTCCTTCTCTCCAAAGGGAAAAGCCTAGCTCACTCAACCTATCCCCATAAGATATGCTCTCCAATCCAGACAGCATCCTGCACCCTCTCCAAAGCTTCCACATCCTTCCTATAATGAGGCGACCAGAACTGAACACAATATTCCAAGTGTGGTCTAACCAGAGTTCTATAGAGCTGCAACATCACCTCGCGGCTCTTGAACTCAATACCCTGACTAACGAAGGCCAACACACCATATGCCTTCCCAACAACCCTATCAACCTGTGCGGCAACCTTGAAGGATCTATGGACGTGGACCCCAAGATCCCTCTGTTCCTCCACACTGCTGAGAGTCCAGACATTAACCTTGTATTCTGCCTTCAAATTTGATCTCCCAAAGTGAATCACTTCACACTTTTCCAGGTTGAACTCCATCTGCCACTTCTCAGCCCAGGTCTGCATTCTATCAATATCCTGTTGTAATCTACAGCAACCTTCTACACTATCCACAAAATCACCAACCTTTGTATCATCAGCCAACTTACTAACCCACCCTTCCACATCCTCATCCAAGTCATTTATAAAAATCACAAAGAGCAGGGGTCCCAGACCAGACCCCTGCGGAACACCACGTCACCGACCTCCAGGCAGAATATGCTCCATCTACCACCACCCGCTGTCTTCTATGAGCAAGACAATTCTGAATCCACATAGCCAAGTTTCCCTGGATCCCATGCCTCCTGACTTTCTGAATGAACCTTCCATGAGGAACCTTACTAAAATCCATGTACATCATATCCACTGCTCTACCTTCATTGATGTGTTTTGTCACATCCTCAAAGAATTCAGTCAGGTTCGTGAGGATGACCTGCCCCTCACAAGGCCATGCCGACTGTCCCTAATCAGCCTATGCTTCTCCAAATGCCCATAAATCCTGCCTCTAAGAATCTTCTCCAGTAATTTGCCCACCACTGAAGTAAGACTCACTAGTCTGTAATTCCCAGGGTTATCCCTACTCCTTTTCTTAAACAAAGGAACAACATTTTGCCACCCTCCAATCATCTGGCACTACTCCTGTGGTCAGTAAGGGTGCAAAGAATATCACCAAAGGCGCAGCGATCTCTTCCCTCGCTTCCTGTAATAACGTTGGATATATCCCATCCGGCCCCGGTGATTTATCTATCCTAATGTTTTTCAAAAGTTCAAGCACATCCTCTTTCCTCACATCAACATGCCTTGGAATATCAGCCTGCTGTATGCCATCCTCAAAAACATCAAGGTCTCTCTCTCTGGTGAATTCTGAAGCAAAGTATTCATTAAGGACCTTCCCTACCTCTTCCAACTACAGGCACATTTCCTCTTTTATCCCTGCTCGGTCCTACCCTCACTCTAGTCATCCTCCTATTCTTCACATACATGTAGAACGCCTTGGGATTTTCCTTGATCCTACTCGCCAAGGACTTCTTATGCCCCCTTCTAGCTCTCGTAAGTCCATTCTTAAGCTCCCTCCTGGCTACCTTGTAACTCTCCAGAGCCCTGTCTGATCCATGCTTTCTAAACCTCAGGAAAGCTTCTTTCTTCCTCTTGACAAGATACTCTACATCTCTTGTCAACCACGCTTCCTTCACTCAACCATCCTTACCCTGCTTCAATGGGACAAACCTATCCAGAACCCCATGCAAGTACTCCCTAAACAGCCTCCACATTTCCGCTGTGCACTTCCCCAAGAACATCTGTTCCCAATTTATGCTCCCAAGTTCCTGCCTAATAGCATCATAATTCCCCCTCCCCCAGTTAAATACTTTCCCATGTCGTCAGCTCCTATCCTCCTCCAAGACTATGGTAAAGGTCAAGGAGTTATGGTCACTCTCTCCAAAATGCTCTCCCTCCAAGAGATCTGAAACCTAATCAAGCTCATTGCCTAGTACCAGGTCCAGAATTGCCTCTCCTCTAGTCGGCCTGTCCACATACTGTGTCAGAAATCCTTCCTGGACACATGTAACAAACTCTGTCCTATCTATCCCCTTTACACTAAGGAAGTGCCAATCAGTATTAGGGAAGTTGAAATCACCCATGACAACAACCCAGTTATTTTTGTGCCCATCCAAAATCTGCCTTCTGATCTGCTCCTCAGCATCTCTGCTGCTATTGGGGGTGTCTGTAGAACACTCCCAGTAGTGTTATTGCTCCCTTCCTGTTTCTGACTTCCACCCACATTGACTCAGTAGACGATCCCTCCAGAACATCCTCTCTTTCTACAGCTGTGACACTGTCCCTGATCAGCAAAGCCACTCCCCCACCTCTTTTACCTCCGTCCCTGTCCCTTTTGAAACACCTAAACCCTGGAATATCCAGCAGCCATTCCTGCCCTTGTGACAGCCAAGTCTCTGTAATGGCCACGAAGTCATAGTTCCATGTACTTACCCATGTTCTAAGTTCATCACCCTTGTTCCTGATACTTCTCGCATTAAAATAGACACACTTCAGCCCATCCAACTGACTGCAATTTTGCTCTTTCAAATGCCTATCCTTCCTAACAGCCTTTCTACACTCTTCATCTACTTGTACACTAAATGCACCAACCACTGACCTATCACTCTGGTTCCCACCACCCTGCAAACTAGTTTAAACCCTCCCCAACAGTTCTAGCAAACCTGCCTGCAAGAATATTGATCCTCCTCCAGTTTAGGTGTAACCCATCCCTTTTGCACAGGTCATACCTTCCTCAGAAGAGATCCCAATGATCAACAAATCTTAATTGGATGAGTGGGGCCGAGTAGAATGAAAAAAGGCTTTACGACATATCCTGCAAAAAAATGGGTATAGTTTGGACCCAGTTCGGTGCCCATAGCTACACCTTTGGTCTGGAGAAAGTGAGTGGATTTAAAGGAGAAGCTGATTAGTGTGAGGACGTGTTCAGCAAGGCGAATGAGTGTGTTGGTGGAGGGGAACCAGCTGGGCCTTTGTTCAAGGAAGAAGTGAAGGTCCTCAGTTCTCCTGATGTGGGATGAAGGTGTGAAGGGATTGTACGTACCTGGTGAAGATGAACGGTTTGTGGCCAGAGAATTGGATACTGTAGAAGTGGTGGACGGCATTCAAAGTGTCATAGATGTAAATGGGAAGATAATGAACCAGGTGAGAAAGGATGGAATCAAGGTAGGAAAAAACAAGTTCAGTAGGGCAAGAGCAGGCTGAAATAATGGGTCTGGTTGGGTAGTGCTGCTTGTGCATGCTGGGCAGAAAGTAGAAGTGGGCAGTGTGGGTCTGGGACACTACGAGGTTCGACGCTGAGGAAATGAGGTCCGTAACTATATAGGAGACAATGGCCTAATAGTTGATGTTGGGGGTCACAACCCAGAAGAGGTCTGAGAGGTGTTGTTGGACCTCTGTGAGGTAGAAGTCAGTTTGCTAGACTACAACAGTGCCAGATGGCAGGTGTAATAACAATGTAAGGATTGTTACATGAGCTGAGTGCTACAAGTTCAGAGGGCGATAGGTTGGAGTGAGTGATGGGAGTGGGAAAATCAAGGGGTCAATATCTCGTCAGAAGTTAGCAATGAATAGATCGAGGGGAAGATAAGAAGCCAGAGGGAGGGGTCCAAGTGGATGGGGAACTCTGGAAATGGGAGAAAGGGTCTGCAGTCTGGGGTGAGGATTCCTGGAGAAGACCTGGGGCATCCAGCAGGGGCATCCACTTTCTCTATCACTCAAGTGGATCAGCCTTCCATCACCTGGCATCACACAGCAGGAGCACTGCAACATCAAAGCAGGACAATGAAGCTACATTGAAAGGCAAGCACAGTGGACAAGCACTTGGATTTGCTAAGGTTCATTTAGCTGTTATTAAATTTCAGACAGAAGTGAATGAACTTTTAAGTTTTGACCTTTCAAAGTTTTATTTCATTTTTCATGCTGAATAAAGCACTCTTATTAAAGTTTGAAATTTCATGTTAAATAAATAAATTGTGCAGAGCGATGAATGGACATATTCATTGGAGATAAACTAATCCATTGTACAGCAGTTCCTTTTTGTAATTCAAACACCAGGAACATGGGAAGGAAATGACGAATGATTGAGGCACAGGTGATAAGGCGTTTGCATTCATCATTGTAAAAGGTAAGGCAGTGTCCTAACTTTGAAGATTGATCTGTGGCCGATGTCTGTATCCACTGATAGGAAGCATCACAATTGTCTCTCATTACACGTGGGTGCAGAAATTTAACTACACGTATGGGAGATTCATTGACACTAACACTGACGCTGACCCTTGAAATCCATCTGTGATAAACAAGGTGATGGCCATACACTGCTGGCATATTGCAAGCTTAATGTAGTCATGTAATAGCAACTTCTGCCCTTATGACTACAGAAGAAAGAGTTACTTGAAGCTTAACAGTGTCATTCTGTTCATCGAGAGATAGTCTATACCATGTTGCCTCACATTTGCAGGCCTTACTACCAATGGAGCAAGATAGCTACGGAAATAATCTGCAGGGAGATTGCAAACACATCACGTATATTCACCACAGTGGCTAAATAGAGCTTCACAAGACCAGCTGACATCATAGTCCTGTGATACTGGATGCAGTGCATGTTTTATGGCCAGTCTGCCAAGACTAGAGGGCTGGCGAGATCAGCAGGCCTCTGATAATTGTCTGCTGAAGGTAGGATGTTTGAACACCAAAGAATTTGTTTTCCATTCATCTCTGTGAGATGCATGAACCATTAAAGACCCACAGTTTGGCCACTCCTGGTATACAGTATACTAAGTAGAAATATGCATTACATCATGTGGAGTTCTGATGAAACTTTATTGACCTGAAATGTTAATGTACATCTCTCTGTGCTGATGCTAAAGTACCTACCTGCATTATCTTTTATACATTTTGTGGAATGGCTGTTGTGCCACTATTTTTCTGCTGGTGGCACTGTCGATCTGTGAAAAAACATATAGCATAGTCCACAATGATACAGCAGTCATTATGTATAAGTGAACTAACAAAAGGTTATGCCAAAGCCACTTGGTTTGCAATTTTCACAAAAATAAAATTGTAGTCAAGCATACTATTACAAAACACCAAAATAATCCCGTAAAATCCTGTAACAATCTGTAATCGAAATGAAATTTGACATTTGGTCATTTTAAACAGGCATGTTGAGGAAGATAGATAGAGGATGTACAGAAAGGCGTATGTGACGTGGAATGATGAAACTAAAGATCTATTCACATGTATGGAATCACTGAATTTTTACTGTGCAGATGGAGGCCATTCAGCCCATTGATATAATCCTATTTTTATATGGGCAATCCAGTTAAGTCTATTAGTATTAAAGAAATACAGCATGGAAACAGGACCTTCAGCCCACTGAGTCCACACTGACCATCAACCACCCATTTACACTAATTTACATCAATCCCAATTCTTATTCTCCCTACATTCTCACTAACTCCCCTCAGACTTTACCACTCGCCTACACCTTAGGAGCAATATACATTAACCTACCAACCTGCGGGTCTTTGGGATGTGGGAGGAAATGGGAGCACCCAGAGGAACCCACGCAGTCACAGGGAAAACTCCACGCAGACATTACTGGAGGCCAGAATTGAACCTAGGTCTCTGCTGCTGTGAGGCAGCTGCTCTATTAGCTTCACCATTGTGCCTATTCTTTGGTTATTTCTCTGCTGCCCTGCAGATTCTTCACCTTCAAAAACATGCTTATTCCTCTTCCAGAGCAATGCTTGAATCTCCTTCCATCACACTTTCAAGCAGCAAAATCCTAGTAATTAGTTGCTGCGTGAAGTTTCTCCTCACGTCACATAAGAACAAAGAAGTAATAGAAGTAGCAGGGGTAGGGCACATGACTCCTTGAACGTGTCCCACCATATGGCCGATCCCCATATTCTCTGATTTCCTTAGTAACTATAAGCCTGTGATTCTCAGCATTGGATATAGTTCTGACTGAGTCACTAGTCCCTCTGAATTAGAGAATTCAAAGATTTATAAACCCTTGCACAAAGAAATTTCTCCTCACTGAGCACCTGACCCTTTATCCTGTGCGTATGTCCCCAATTCTAGATTCTCCAGCCTGAGGAAGCAGCATCTCCTGGTACTCCCTCTCACAATCCTGAATGACCTCTAGAAAATCACCTCCCACTCTCCTTAATTTCAATGGATATAGGACAATTCTCAGTCTCTGCCCATTGCAGACAATATGGTGGATCATTAGGAGGAAGGAGTAAAAGCAATAGAGACCAAAGCAGCATACAAGGCTCCAGGTGTGATCTCACCAAGCTATGTTCAATTGCAGCTGGGCTTTCTTACCTTTGTACTTAAGCCCAATGTAGGTCAGCATGTCACGTGCCTTCTGAATTTCTTACAGTACTGGATGTGTTGCATGAACTAATGGAGTAAGATCCTTCTATCCACCCACAGTTTACTAGCTTTTCCCTGTTTAAAAATGCCCTCTTTTTCTTCCTGTCAATGAAGACAGCAGTTTGCCTGGCCACTCTAACCACTGCCTTCTTGTCCACTCACATAACCTCTCCACATCTCTCTGCAGGCCTGCTGTCCCCCTTCCCTCCCCCACCTTATTTACCTCCAAAAAATCAAAATAAACCGCAGATGGTGGAAATCTAAAACAAAAACAGAAAATGCTGGAAGTACTCAGCTGGTCAGGCCACATGTGTGGAAAGAGAAACAGAGTTAACCTTTCAGGTTGAAGGTCCTTTGTCAGAACTGGGAAGGGGATTAAAGAAGCCTGTTGAGCTGCATGGAGGGGGAAGGAGGAATGTCTCTGAAAGGGTAAAACAGGGGTGACTATAGGAATAAACTGTAAAGAAGGTTAGCTGGTCAATTAAGACAAACAAGACTGCAGGTCGTGGAATCTAGAACAAAAAAGTTCATCGTTGATTTCAGGAAGGGGGAAGAAGGGTGAACATGCACCAGTCTACATTGGGAGAGCAGTGGTGGAGAGAGTCAGCAGCTTTCAATTCCTGGGCATTAACATATCGGATGACCTGTCTGGGCCCAGCACATAGTTGCAATCACAAGGAGGGTACCCCAATGTCTTTACTTTCTTAGGAGGTTAAGGAGGTTCAGCTTATCACCAAACACTCTGCAAGTGTACTGTTGAAAGTATCCTGATTAGTTGGATCATGATCTGGTACGGCAATTTGAATGCACAGGAACGTAAGAAGCTGCAGAGAGTAGATCCCTCTCCACCGTCAGTAGTATTTACAGGAGGCGCTGCCTTAAGCAGGCAACATCCAGTCATCAAAGATCCCCACCATCCAGGCCATTCCATCTTCTCGCAGCCACCATCGAGCAGGAGGTACTGAAGCCTGAAGTCCCACACCACCAGGTTCAAGAATGGCTAAATCCCTTCAACCATTTGGTTCTTGAACCAACTGGCACAACCCTAATCACCATAGTTTAGCAACACCATGATCACTTTGATCACTTTGCACTGAAATGGATTTTGTTTTTTTTTGTTCCAATTGTGTTCTTTCTTGTAGAAATTGTGTATAATTAATGTTTTTCTTGTCTGTGATGCTGCTGCAAGTAAGTTTTTCATTGCACCTGTGCATACATATACTTGTGCACATGACAATAAACTCGACTTTGAAACTTTGGCTTTAAAACAGAATGCTGAACAAACACAATGGGTCAAGCAGTATCTGTGGAGACAAAAGGTGTAAGTCGACATTTCAGGTTGAGACACTGCATCAGTCATCGACATACTCCTTTTGCTTCCACAGAAACTGCTTGATCCACTGAGTTCTTCCAACATCTATTTTTCATCTGGTCAGTGAGTGAATGGGAGCAGTTAGAGAGTGGGAACATAGACAAAGGAATGTAGGAGCTGTGAAATGTCGAGCAGGAAGACATGCCCAGCAGGTCAGGCTGAGCATGTCCTTCACACCCAGAGGAAAAAAAGAAAAAAAGGGGTGAAAAATGCAATAAGCAAGCTGAGCCACTATCATTGATGGATGACTGATACAGACAGAAATCATGTTACCTGAAGACGTATAATTCAATATTCAGTCCAGAAGGCTGCAACATGCTCAGATAGATGTTCTTTTGTTTATGTTCTCACTTTCTAACTGCTCTCATTCATCTTTGACCAGATAAGCTTGGAGTCAAAGAGCTGTACAACACGGAAACAGGCCCCTCAGCCCAAGTCATTCGTGCCGACTGAGCTGCCCTCCCGAGCTGGTCCCATGTGCCGGTGTTTGGCCCATATGCCTCAGAAACTTCCCTACCCATGTACCTGTCCAACTGTCTTTTAAATGTTATAATTGTATCCACCTCTACTTCCTCTGGCTGCTCACCCCACCATCTTCTGTGTGAAAAACTTGCCCCTCTGGTTCCCTTTAAATTTTTCCTTGTTTACAGCTTATCCTATGGTCACCCTGGTTTCTCCCTAATCACAGACATCCCACCTCCCCAACCCTCCCTGAAGTTTAACAAAGCTTCTTTTGTCTCCTTCGCACTGGCACAACCTGACCTGCTGAGTTTTCCCTGTATTTTCCATTTTTTTACTTTACTTTCTCTCCTAGCTTTGTATCATCAGCAGTCTTGGAAAATCTACATGCTATATTTTCTCCCAAGTCATTAATGTGAATTGTGAGTGGCTGAGGGAATGGTGCTGATCCTTATGGTACCCATTGGCAGCAACCAGGCAATCTGAGAAAGATCTGTTGCCAAGGAATTGGGTTTCACCTTTTAGTGCTCTAAACATATGCTGTGTGAAGGGCTGAAATTAGGGAAAAATCCACGAAGCAATTCGGCAATTCGGACACCAATTCTAAGGTAGGGACATGTTCAGCACAGCTTTGTGGGCCGAAGGGCCTGAATTGCGCTGTAATTGTTCTATGTTCTAATTCATGTACTGAAATAGAAATGGTGCAGTTTTCATTGAGAGCTGTGTGCAAAGTTTGCAGCTGCCACATCATTGCTGGGCTGATGGCTGGGAAGCTGGCCAGACCCCTCTCTATGGCAGCTCCATTCCAGTTGCAGACAAGGCTGGCATAGAATAAGGGAAAATACAGGGAAGGGGAAGCCAGAAATCTCCAGTTGTGTATGGCCACCTTCCTCCCTGCACCATGTGATCCAGTGCCCTGATGGAGTCCCATGGCATGAGTGGCCCCACACTTCTGTGAAGTGTGGGCCAATCAGTCAGGTAAACATCACAGCATCAGGCCAGGAGATCCACAGGGATGCTTCTACATTTCTGATGAGCAACAAAAAATGAATCTGGTAGAGGTTTTAAGGTAAACCTTGATGTTACTTTGCAGGCTTTTAATTCATACCTTTCTGCTGATCTATAGCCAGGTTTGCTCCCTGCATTTCTGTGCCTAATAAGCAAAGGTTGTAGATTGCACCCTAGTAACATCACTTATTGCGTGACTGACACCAGGCAAACATCCGCTGCACTAAACTGAATTGTGTGTGTAAGTGCCCAAGCGATTTCATCCAGAAGTTATTGCTTGTGCAATCTATGCCTCAAATAAATGCTTTTGTGTGCAGATTATACATAAATATGTGTCAACAAGGTACAATTTCTCGGTATATAGTTGTAATTTCTGTTTTATGTCCTTTAGCCAATTCTTTATTCATGGTGATATGTCGTCCCAGTCCTATGGGTCCTTATTTCATGTAACAACATTTTGTGTGGGGCTTTCCTAAGTGCCTTTAGAAAATCTAGATTTACTAAATTTACTGATCTGTCCTTATCCAGTCAACTAGTTACGTGCTTTTTTGTAGAATGGCTTTTCTTTCAGCAGCCATCATCAAGGGCCATTACGTGAACTTCGTGCAGCTTCTGGCACAACACCACCAACACCCCTCAAGCTATCAATGGGTGCTGCAGTGAATTCAGGGGGTGGCCAACCTGTTTGTAGGTTTACAGCCAGGGATCTTCAGAGGCTGGTCATCCATATTACCTGAAGGAGGGATGTCTTGTGCACAAGGAGTCTGCAGAGACCCTCAGGGAGATACCTGTAGAAGCATGAGTGTAGCCTCTGAAATTCTAAACATAAAACTCATAAGAGACAGAAGCAGAAGTAGGCCAGACAACTCCTACGGCCCACCTTGTCACTCAACAAGATCATGGCTAATGCAATCCCGGTCTCTATAGGATTCCCTGCACTCTCCCCATAAACCTTTATAGTTTACATCTCAATTTCCACTTGAAAATATTCAATCTCCGTCTCCACAGCATCCAGTCTATCAATCCCCTTCAGAATCTTATACATTTCAGTATGATCATTTCTCATTCACTGTATTTCAATGAGTATCAACCCAACCTGTTCAAACTTTCTTCCCTTATCAGTCTCTTCGTCTCGGGAATCAACCCGGTTAACCTTCTGTCCACTGCCTCCAATACAAGCATGTCCTTCCTTAAATATGGATACCAAAGTTGTAGACAGAACTCTAGCGCTCTCTAATGGTGCATTAATATTTCCTTTGTTATACTCCATACCACTTATTCTAAGAACCAACACTCCATTAGCCTTCCTCATTACTTGCTGTATCTACGTGCTAACTTTTTGCGTTTCATATACCATCCCTTTGTATTTGAACATTTTCTAAATTCATTTCATTTGAATAAAATTTCCTATTTCATTCTTCCTTCCAAAGTGGATAACCTCACATTTTCTTTCATTATACTTCACCAGACATTTTCTTGCAGTTTAGAAAAGTTTGAAATAGCAGCAAATATCCTTTCCCATTCCAAAAGTTCTTCAAGGCTAAAGGAGAAGTAGCTGAGGTCTTCTCTCCCTGAATATAGAGGGTGAGTGCACTCCGTAATACAACTGATTTTGAAATGTGATGGCAATCAGGAGCAGCCACCTGAGATGTTTATGATGCTAGAAAGCTGAGAATGAGAGTCTTCTTGAATTGGACAGCTGAACCATTGCAGGCACATGCGACGTACTGAAATCACAAACATGCTTGAGGATTCCCTGGGAGAAGTCTTGTCTCAATAGATGATGCACCTTGACTGGATCTTTGACTTCCTGACCAATGAACTGCAATCAGTGAGGATAGGCAGCAACACCTCCGCCACAATTATTCTCAACACTGACACCTACAAGGCTGCATCCTCAGCCCCCAACTCTACTCCCTATACACTCACGACTGTTTGGCCAGATTCTGCTCTAACTCCATCTGCAAGTTTGCAGATGATACCACCGTAGTAGGTCGTATCTCAAGTAACGATGAGTTGGAGTACAGGAAGGAGATAGAGAGCCTAGTGACATGGTGTCATGACGACAACCTTTCCCTCAATGTCAGTAGAAAAAAAAGAGTTGGTCATTGACTTCAGTAGGGAACATCACCAATAGCCTGTCCTGGTCCAACCATGTTGACACCATGGCCAAGGAAACTCACTAGCGCCTCTACTTCCTCAGGAGGCTAAAGAAATTTGGCAAGTCTGCTTTAACCCTCACCAATTTTTATCAATGCACCATAGAAAGTATCCTATCTGGATGCATCACGGCTTGGTATGGCAACTGCTCTGCCCGCGACTGCAAGAAACTGCAGAGAATTGTGGACACAGCTCAGCACATCACAGAAAGCAGCCTCGCCTCCATGGACTCTGTCTATACATCTTGTTGCCTCGGTAAAGCAGCTAACATAATCAAAGACCCCACCCCCCCCGGGCCATTCTCTCTTCTCCCCCCTCCCATCAGCCTGAAAGCACGTATCACCAGGCTTCTAACCCGCTATTACATGACCATTGTTTCCTTGTACAATAAGATAGACTCTTGACCTCACAATCTACCTTATCGTGACCTTGCATCTTACTGTCTACCTGCGTTGCACTTTCTCTGTACTGTAACACTTTATTCTGCCCTCTGTTATTGTTTTTACCTTGTACTACCTCAATGCACTGTTGAAATGAATTGATCTATATGGACCGTATGCAAGACAAGATTTTCACTGTACCTCAGCACAATAATAAACCAAGGGTGTCGACCGAAACATTGACTGTTTATTTACCTCCATAGATGCTGCCTGACCTGCTGAGTTCCTCCAGCATTTTAAGAACATGGAATGTAGAACATTACAGCACAGTACAGGCCCTTCAGCCCACGATGTTGTGCTGACATTTTATCCTGCTCTAAGATCTATCTAACCCTTCCCTCCCATGTAGCCCTCCATTTTTCTATTATTCATGCGCCTATCTAAGTGTCTCTTAAATTCCCCTAATATATCTGCCTCCACCACCTCTGCCGGCAGTGCATTCCACGTATCCACCACTCTCTGTGTAAAAATTTACTTCTGACATCCCCCTTATACCTTCCTCCAATCACCTTAAAATTATGCCCCCTCATGTTAGCCATTTTCGCCCTGGGAAAAAATCTCTGACTGTTGTTACGGACTAGGTTACTATTGGTGAATGTCCCTTTAAGATAGAGTAGCGTGTGTGTGTGTGTGTGTGTGTGTGTGTGTGTGTGTGTGTGTGTGTGTGTGTGTGTGTGTGTGTGTGTGTGTGTGTGTGTGTGTGTGTGGCGTGATGACGTCAACAGAAGATAAGGACGTAATGACGTTGGTGAAGCAGACAGTCGAAATCAGAGAGAGAGAGAGATAGCAAGAGAGAGGGAGAGAGAGAGATGGGGGGAGAGAGAGAGAGAGAGGGGGAGAGAGAGAGAGAGAGGGACCAGCCTGCTAGTTTCTCTATCGATGGATGAGAAACAATAACTGTGCCTGTCACTACAATCCACGTATGGATTTTTGGAGTAATCAGGTGGAGTCCACTTTGTCGTTAACTTGTAGAAGGAAACAGGTATTTGTGTGGACGGCCATGATTCGAGTGCCTTTCAGGGTGGCAGATACTTCAGAACAAAGCAATGGAGATCATCAGTGTCGTATGGGTTCCATTGTGGAACATTTGGATTTCATAATTACTCTCTATTTTCTCTCTACATTTCCTCTTCAGTCAGTGGTGGTTGTTGAAGAAGCCTTTGCTCATGTTTCACCTTACGGCTTGCTGAACTGAACTTTGAGAACTATTCCTGGACTTGGAGTTTGGGAATTTGCCACACACACACTTCGAGTTTAGTTTTTGGGGTTAGTATTTAAGATCCAACATTTTTACTTCTAACATTCTAACATTTTTACTTTTATTTTTCTTATTATCATAAGTAGTTATTAATAAAATAGTTTTTACCACTTATACATGACTCGGAGTGTTTCTTTTGTTGCTGGTACGTGACACTGTCTGCTTGATCTATACCTCATCTTGTACACCTCTATCAAGTCACCTCTCATCCTCCTTCTCTCCAAAGGGAAAAGCCCTAGCTCACTCAACCTATCCTCATGAGACATGCTCTCCAATCTAGGCAGCATCCTGGTAAATCTCTGCTCCCTCTCTAAAGCTTCCACATCCTCCCTATAATGAGGTGACCAGAACTGAATACAATACTCCAAGTGTGGTCTAACCAGAGTTTTATACAGCTGAAACATTACCTCACAGCTCTTGAACTCAATACCCTGACTAATGAAGGCCAACACAACATATGTCTTCTTAACAACCCTGTCAACCTCCCTAGCAACCTTAAGGGATCTATGAACGTGGATCCCAAGATCCCTCTGTTCCTCCACTCTGCCAAGAGTCCTGCCATTACCCTTGTATTCTGCCTTCAAATTCGATCTTCCAAGGTGTATCACTTCACGCTTTTCTGGGTTGAACTCTACCTGCCAATTCTCAGCCCAGCTCTGCATCCTATCAATGTCCTGTTGTAACCTACAGCAAATGTCTACACTATCCACAATGCCACCAACCTTCATGTCATCTGCAAACTTACTAACCCACCCTTCCACATCCTCATCCAAGTTCATTTATAAAAATCACTAAGAGCAGGGGTCCCAGAACAGATCCCTGTGGAACACCACTGGTCACCGACCTCTAGGCAGAATACGCTCCATCTACCACCACCCTCTGTCTTCTACGGGTGAGCCAGTTCTGAATCCACACAGTCAACTTTCCCCTGATCCCATGCCTCCTGACTTTCGAAATGACCCTTCCATGAGGAACCTTATCACATGCCTTACCACCCTCCAGTTATCTGGCACTACTCCTGTGGCCAGTGAGGATACAAAGATCCATTGCCAAAGGGTCAGCAATCTCTTCCCTCACTTCCCATAATAACCTTGGATATATCCCGTCTGGACCTGTTGACTTATCTATCCTAATATTTTTCAAATGTTGCAGCACATCCTCTTTGCTCACGTGGACATGCCCTAGCATATCGTCTGTTGTACGCCATCCTCACAAACATCAAGGTCTCCCTCAGTGGTGAATGGTGAAGCCATTCCAACTCCAGGCACATGTTTCCAGCCTTTTATCCCTGATCAGTCCTACCCTCACTCTAGTCATCCTCCTATTTTTCACATACGTGTAGAACGTCTTCACAGACATGGAGAACGAATTTTGTGTGTGTGTTGCTCCAGATTCGAGCAAGTGCAGAATCTCTTGTACACCAATTTAATCTACCAATTTACCCACAGGAAATGCAGAGCTACCTGTGAAGCCAGGGTGGATAAGGTGCTGGGTGCTGAGTCTTGTATGGTCTCCATGGATACCTGTATTGTCTTGGGGCCATTTCTGCACACCCATAACATCCATGAAGAGGAATTTTAGGTCCAGACAAATGACTGTTGAAAGGAGTTTTGGTTGCAGCAAAACAGTTGATGATGCAAGCAAGAGTTCATCTTCAGTGTGAACTGTTTGTGAAGTGGAAGCCGGTTTATGTGATTCACATATTTTTGTGTGATTTTTTGTGATTTGTGTGACCCTTTTTGAGTTTCAGCATTGGCAAAAGAAGATTTTCCCATGAGTCAAAAGTGCTTTTTGTCAGTCTAACCAACGTGGGTGGAAATCCCACCAAATGACAAATAGTTAGCACTGAACTAATGTTGACAGCTTTTGGGTGAGCTGGGTATTGGAAATATAGTGCAACCAAAGAAGGAAATCTTGCATGGAATTTAGCATACAGTGTCAACATCTGGCATAAAGACAGCCAGCAATCTACAGACGTGGTGCCGGATCATGGCGACTTGTTGCAAGCTGCTCTCTGCAGATCTACTCGTTACTTCTACCATAATCATTCCACTCTTTTAAATCTAAATTCTATGTCTCTAAGAATTACCAATAATGTCCTTTTAAATCTTCTTATGGGGCTGGCAATCTTCTGACCTCCAGGAATGACTGATTTACCAACTCGGCTCCTGGACCCACATGGAAACGACCAGTGAGGCCCAGGACGGGCCTGACCACGTGGAAGCCTGCGCAGGGTGAAGACCCAACCTCACCGAGCCCCCATCACTGAGACCTGACTTCCAGACCCCACTGTAGCACCTGACGCAGAGACCCAAGGACCTACTGGAGTGAAGACTTGAACAGCAGGAGCACGATGCATGAGTATATAGGCAGTAGAGTAGGGGGCTGAGGATGCAGCCTATGTGGGGCACCAGTGTTGAGAATAATTGTGCCGGAGGTGTTGCTGCCTATCCTTAATGATTGCGGTCAGTCGATCAGGAAGCCGAGGATCCAGTTGCAGAGGGAGGTGTTGCAGTTGCAGAGGAAACCAGCCTCCCTCCATGGACTCTGTCTATACTTCTCATTGCCTCAGTAAAGCATAATCAAAGACCTCACCCACCCAGGACATTTTCTCATCCCCTCTCTCCCATCAGGCAGAAGCCTAAAAGCATGTACCAACAGGCTCAAGGACAGCTTCTATTCCACCGTTATAAGTCTATTGAATGGTTCCCCAGTACGATAAGATGAACTCTTGACCTCACAATCTATCTCGTTATGACCTTGCACCTTATTGTCTACCTGCACTGCACTTTCTCTGCAGCTGTGACACTTTATTCTGCATTCTGTATTGTTTTACCTTATGCAACCTCAATGCACTGTGTAATGAATTGATCTGTATGAACGGTATGAAAGACAAGTTTTCACTGTACCTTGGAACAAGTGACAACAATAAACCAATTCCAATTCCAGTAAAGTGGTTAATGATGCATTAACATGATTTTCAACTTCCCGTGCCAATTTGTGCAGCATTGTGCAGATAAATTCTTGGGCCATAACCATAGTGTCTTTGCTCAGTTACGATTGGTTTGTACATGTGATTATGCAGAAGTAGTCATTTCTGATTGAAAGGCAGAAGTTTGCAGATAACAGAAGCCTGAAATATAAGCAGAAAGTGCTGGAAATCCCCACATATGCTGCCCAACTTGCTGAATATTTCCAGCACTTCCTATGTTTATTGAAGATTTCTGATTCCTGGTTCTAATTAGTTCATCTTCAAAGCATATGTAATATCTTTGATGTACGTACTTAGCCTCAGTCTTCACAGACACAGAAATTGCCCTGTAGTTGTGTGCTACTCTATTGTAAACTGTTTGTAAAATTGTCGTGTCCTGTGGCAATGCCTGTAGATTGTACCAGCTCTTCGGTTTTCGGAATAAATAGCTTATTTATTAGATATAGCAGGTTCTGACATTGTAAGAGGACAACAAGAATCAAGAACTCAAAGTCAAAGATCAAAATGGTGTTGTTAACTGCTTGGGAGCCTCATATTGAAAATAAGCATAAAAAAAAAGTTCTGCAAACTACAATAGTATGCTAAAATGGGCCGTTTGTAACAGTGCCATACTTATATTTAAGCTGACTACACTGCTTGATTTACATCCACATGGATAATGCATTAGAAAGCAAGGATCCGCAGGGATCTGTTCTGGGACCCCTGCTCTTTGTGATTTTTATAAATGATTTGGATGAGGATGTGGAAGGGTGGGTTAGTAAGTTTGCTGATGATACAAAGGTTAGTGATGTTGTGGATAGTGTAGAGGGTTGCTGTAGGTTACAACAGGACATTGATAGGATGCAGAGCTGGGCTGAGAATTGGCAGATGGAGTTCAACCCGTAAAAGTGTGAAGTGAAACACTTTGGAAGATCGAATTTGAAGGCAGAATACAAGGTTAATGGCAGGACTCTTAGCAGTGTGGAGGAACAGAGGGATCTTGGGGTCCACATCCATAGATCCCTCAAGGTTGCCGCATAGGTTGATAGGGTTGTTAAGAAGATGTAAGGTGTGTTGGCTTTCATTATTTGGGATATTGAGTTCAAGAGCTGCTAGGTAATGTTGCAGTTCTATAAAATTCTGGTTAGACCACACTTGGAGTATTGTGTTCAGTTCTGGGCACTTCATTATAGGAAGGATGTGGAAGCTTTAGAGAGGGTGCAGACGAGATTTACCAGGATGTTGCCTGGATTGGAGAGCATGTCTTATGAGGATAGGTTGAGTGAGCTAGGGCTTTTCTCTTTGGAGAGAAGGAGGATGAGAGGTGACTTGATAGAGGTATACATGATGATAAGAGGCATAGATTGAGTGGACAGAGACTTCTTCTCAGGGCGAAAATAGCTAACATGAGGGGGCATAATTTTAAGGTGATTGGAGGAAGATATAAGGGGGATGTCAGAGGGAAGTTTTTTACACAGAGAGTGGTGGGTGCACGGAACACACTGCTAGCAGAGGTGGTGGGGGCAGATATAGTAGGGACATTTAAGAGACTCTTAGATAGCCCCATGAATGAGAGAAAAATAGCATGCAGGAAGGCCAAACCAACATTCAGGCATGGGCTGATCAGTGGCAAGTAACATTCGTGTCACGAAGGTGCCAGTCCATGACCTTCACCAACAAGAGAGAACCTAACCACCTATCCTAGACATTCAATGATATTAGCATTGCCATGTTGCCCAGTTTTAATATTCTAGAGTCACCAATGACCAGAAAATAAACTGGACCAACCAAACAAATACAGAGCTACAAGAGAAGGTAGGAAGCTGGGTACCCTGTGGTGAGTGATTCACTTCCTGACATCTCAAGGCCCTTCCACTATCTACAAGGCACAAATCAGGAACGTTATGGAATATTTTCCATTTGTCTGGATGGATGCAGCTCTAACACTTTAGAGAAGCTTAACACCATACAAGGTAAACCAGCCACACAATTGGTGCTCCATCAATTAGCCTAAACGTTCATTCGCTCCCACAGCAGTGCACAGTGGTTACTGTGTGTACCATCTACAAAATGCACTGCACTTACTTGCCTAAGCTACTCTGTTACCATATCACAAACCTGCAACCTCTTCAGAGCAAGAAGGACAAGGGCAACAGGTGCTGAGGAACACTACCCATTTTCAGGTTTCCCTCCAAGTCGAGCACCATCCTAGCTTGGTAATATATTGCTGGTCCTTTGTGATTGGACCTAAATCCCGGAACTCCCTACCTGATGGTCACTGAGAGAGCACATTCACCAGAAAGACTGTAATGGTTCTAAAAGGCAGCTTGCCACCATCTTCTTAAGGGCAATTAAGGATGGTTAATAAATGCCACCCCGGATGCAACAACCAGATCCCAAAACTGAATATTAAAAACTAACTAAATGATTCTAAGTGGATTCAGATGCTAGCGCTAATCTTCAGTTACAACTGTTTGGGCATTCTCAGCCCTGCTGCTTCCTGATCGATAAATCACAGCAACTGAACCACCTTTAAATTAGCTATAACTTAGCATGTACATAGGAATTAGGAGCAGGAGTAGGTCACATGGCCTTTAAGCCTACTCCTCCATTTAAAAAGATCATGGCTGATTTGATCATAACCTCAGCTCTGTACTCTCATGTCCAGCAGTCTACCCATGAAGTAAAACTGTTCAAATAAATTTAAATCATTTTAAAGGATTTTTTAAAAATAGTTACTTAAAAGACTATTAGGTGCTATAGATTTACTTAAAACATTAAGATTAAGTAAAATCAATCAAAGAACTTCCACCTTTTCAATCAAGGGTGGTGACTAAATTTAAACGCCAGACAAGAGAAACAAAGGACTGCAGATGCTGGAATCTAGATGAAAAACAAGATGATGCTGGGGGAACTCAGCAGGCCAGGCAGCAACCGTGGAGAAAAGCAGGCAGTCAATGTTTTGGGTCAGGACACTTCCTCAGGACTGAAGATGGGAAAAGGGGAAGCCCAATATATAGGAGGGAAAAGCAGAGCAGTGATAGGTGGACAAAAAAGGGGAGGCAGGGTGGGAACAAGATGGTGATAGGTAGATGCAGGTAAGAGATAGCGATAGGCAGATGCGCGGATGGAGGGAAGAGCAGATCCACTGGGCCATGGGTCAAAGGTAAGGAGAGAAAGGGAAAAAAAGGTAGAAAAAAAGAGGCTAGGAAAGGGAAGAAGTGAAGAAGCATGGTGGTACGGGGGGGATGGTGGTGTTGTGGGGGTTGTGGGGAAGTGGGGTGGGGATTACCTAAAATGAGAGAATTCAATGCTCATGCCGTTAGGCTGCAAGGTTCCAAGACGGAGGTGCTGTTCCTCCAGTTCACACTTGGAATTCTGCTGGGAGTGGAGGAGGCCGAGGACTGACATATCAGTGATAGTGTGGGAGGGGGAGTTGAAGTGACTGGCAACGGGGAGATGCAGATCGCGGTTACGGACAGAGCACAGGTGTTCTGCGAAATGGTCACCTAGTCTGTGTTTGGTCTCACCAATGTAGAGGAGGCCACACACAACATTGAGACACTGGATGCGAAGTTAATTCAGCTTCTCGGCTCAGCATGCTTGTGTTTTAGTACATAGAACGTAGAACAGTACAGCACAGGAACAGGCCCTTCGGTGCACAATATTGTCTAACTAATTAAACTAGTAATTAAATGCCGACCCAAACTAATCCCTTCTGCCTACACAAGGTCCATATCCTTCCATTCTCTGCATATTCATGTGCCTATCTCAAGGTAAGAATTGGTGTCAGTCTTTGAAAGATTCGTCTCACCTAATCTCTGCAGACAAAGCAAATTTCCTGGGACCAGCATCCAATAATCAAGGCAGAATTAAGCCATTCTATTTGTTGGCAAGCTGATGAAATTGTTTTTTTATTATTGCATTCAGTATCAATTGAAATGCTGGGATCAGTTGTCAAATACCAGCACAGATCAACATAACCATACACTACCACTAACATTCAAATTTCCTCAACTAGCTATTTCAATAAACATTCAGAGATCCAGATGCAGATTTGACAATGTGTGAGCGGCATGTTATCAGTTGGAGCGTAAAAATGTAAGGATATTTACAGAAATGGGAGGATGCATTTCAGATTTGGCTGTTCTAAAAAATTCATTATCATCCTTCATCTGCTTTGTCAGTAGCTAAAACAAAGTTCTGAGGGAAAAAAAGCAAACTGCTCGAGGAACAGCGGGTCAAGCAGCATCTGTGGAGGGAAAGGGATAATTGATGCTTCGGGTCAAGACCATGCATCAGGAAGGATCAGGAATTTCCTGATGAAGGGTCTTGACCTGAATCATCAAGCATACATTTGCCTGCACAGATACTGCTTGACCCACAGAGTTCCTTGAGCAGTTTGTTTATGTCTCCAGACTACAGCATCTGCAGTCTATTGTGTCTCCAAGTTCTGAGAAAAGATTTCTAATGGTTTTAAAGGCATTTCATTCTTGACCAAGACTGAAGTGGCAGAGAACTAAAAGGTGACAACCAAAATAGAAGAGGAACAAAAACATTATGTGCAAATGTGATTCTGCAGGTAACTGCAGGAGAAATTCAGCTGTGACAATGGATCCTTAGTACGATGGCTTCTGAAATCAAGTAAGATAAGATATCTTTATTAGTCACATGTACATTGAAACACACAGTGAAATGCATCTTTTTGCGTAGAGTGTTCTGGGGGCAGACCGCAGATGTCACCATGCTTCTGCCACCAATACAACCCGCCCACAACTTCCTAACCTGTACGTCTTTGGAATGTGGGAAGAAACTGGAGCACCTGGAGGAAACCTGGGCAGACACGGGGAGAACATACAAACTCCTTACAGACAGCGGCCAGAATTGAACTGGCACTGTAATAGCATTACGCTAACTGCTACACTACTGTGCCTGCCCTAGTAAATGGTGTTTGTGGTGTCTCTATAGAAAGCAGCACTGTGTGCTACTCCACAGCACCATTAATTGATAGAGTGAGACTGCTGATGATTGTTATATCTAACATTGACTTGCAACTAACAACCAGCATCTGCACATTCACATCCGCAAGGCAGAAGTATGGAGATGCTACTTTGCCACACGCCAGGGAATTTGTTTTCACTGTGAAGAATAATTGTGACCAATTTCAAGAAAGGAGACAAGTCTGAATGTGATGGCTACAGAAGTGTTGCCTTCCTGTCTGCCATGGGAAAAATCCTCAACCTCCTCTCACATGGGCTGAAGACATCCTCCCAAAGTAGCAACAAGGATTCTGTCCATCAATAAACTCAATGTACATAACCTTCACCTCACAACAAATCCATGAAAAATGTAGGGAGTAGTTCCAACCACTATACACAGCTATTTCCAACCTCACAAAAATGCTCAACTGCATCACCCAGAGGATACTTGTCAAACGTTGCTGTCCTCAGAAATCAATCACAATCCTCTGTTTGCTCCACAATGGCATGCAAGTCATGATCCTCGCTGACAGATCCATGACATGCCCAATCTCAGTGCGGGGGAGGAATCAAGCAATGTTGTGTCTTTTATCCAATCCTCTTTTTGATCTTCCTTGCTTTAACACTGCATCTCACGAGACAAAATTAATCTACAGGATGAGAAGGAAATTGTTCAGCTTTTGTCACATCCAGTTCAGTGTGGCACAGTAATACAACTAGTAGAGCGGCTGTCTCACTGCTCCAGTGACACAGTCTCTTTATCACCCCAACTTCAATCATTGTGCTACAATGTGCAGATGACATTTGCATGTGTGCACACTTGGAGACAAGCACCAAACTATTACTGATTCCTTCATTGAAACATTCGAGAAAGTGAGTATACACTAACCATCCAGAAGATAGAGTCCTTGACCAACCTGATCCAAATGCACAACACTGCTCCCCAAAAATCAAGTTCCAGGACAAAACCCTGGAAAACATGGATCATTTTCCATATCTCGAGAATCTGTCTCAAAACAGACACTGAAGGTGAATGAGCCTTCAGCCATCTGAGGAATATGATGTTTGAAATCTGGAACCATATTCTTGGTCTGTCAAACAGCCATGATCCCTGCTCCACTGTCTGCATTGGAGATGTGGACAGCCTACGGAAGGTTCCCTAAAGCATTGGAAAGGACATCCAATGTTGCCTCTGCAAAGCTTCCAAATCCACCAGGAGGACGTCTCCCAGGCCAATGTCCCCAGCTTTGAGACTCTCATCACACTCAACCAGTTCTGGTTGACACCAGGCTCCTGAAATGAGGGTTCTACTCAGGCTCTGTCATGGCATGTGATTCCTAGGAGGACAGAAAATAATCTTCAAGAACATCCTTGAAGCTTCCTTGTAAAAATACAGCATCCTCACAAACTTATAGAAATCCCTGTCCCAAGAACACTCATACTGGCAGAGAAATATTTGAGAAAACACCAGGGACTTTACACCTCCCCAGTAGGAGCATGTGGAGGTGAAACGCACAGAGGAAGAAAAGTACAGTATTCCAGTCAACCATCCACCTGCCTGATCAATCACATCCTGCTCCGTCTGTAGAACAGTCTGTGATTTCCAGCATTGGCCTCATCAGTCACCTTAGAAGACACAGAACTGGACTGCAAGCAAGTTATCTTAACCCTGAGGGAATGCCTAAGCAGAGGGAAGAAGACACAACCCTATCAGCAGACAGATGTGTGGAGGTATTATTTTGATATGTGCTAATGGTAATCAGAAAATTTATTGTGTCACAAAAATTTTATGTTTTAACACTAGGGAAAACTTTTCCAATTATCTTTGCCTCACTGTGCCAAAGACCTGGTTTCAATCCTCACTTCTGATGCTGTCTGTGTGGAGTTTGCATTGTCCTCCCTGTGACCATGTGGGTTTCCTCTGGGTACTCCAGTTTTCACCCACATTCCATATTCATGCGGGTTGTCAGGTTAATTGCCACTGCAAATTGTCCCCTAATGTGCAGGTAAGTGGTAGGATTTGCGGGAAATTAATAGGTATGTTGGAAGAACAAAAAAAATGAGATTAATGTAGGATCAGTGTAAATGGTTGGTTGATAGTTGGTGTGAACTCAGTGAGCTGAAGGGCCTGTTTCTGTGCTGTATCTCTCTATGACTCTTTGACTTTAAATGATATAGATATGTTATTAAGTAAAGGGAATTTATATTTCAGTACACTGTGCTGGTGAATTTAAAACAGCCACCAAGATGTACAACTTGACGAACAGGTCTTTTCCTTCAATCAGTTGATCCGCCTTGAATACTCCACTAGAATACATGGGATATTTGCCCTTTGTTCTATTGTAATAGCAAATGCCAAAGCACCACATTAGTTCTTGCCCGCTAGACTAGGTATACAAATATGACTGATGACACCTTATTTCTTGTCGCTGAACCATTCAATGCCTTCTTTCATAAGTAATCTCTAAATGTATGGCAGATCATGTTGATTGGCTGCCATCAGCCCCACCATTGCAATTTGCTTTTAAAGCTGGAGCCTTTATATGCATGAAGCACTAATGACATACCAAAGCAATGCTTGTTCATCACTGTCAGCAGATGAGGATGTGAAGGAGCTGGTGGGTCAGCAGAGGGAACACTAGGTTGTCCTTTGGTAATCCTCATTATCCACACATTTCAGATGCATAGATTCCCACCTGGAAACCCATTTCTAGTACTTAGAACAGAAGTAAAAGGAAGTAAAATATTACTGGGACTTACATGGAGAAAAATGCTAAAATGAGTCTTCAAGAGTGTTCAAAAGGGAACCTCCTTTGTTCCCTTTCAGAGTGAGTTCCAGAAGATGTAATATCCAGCAACCCCCAAGCTGTCCTTTGGAAATGGCTGAAGATCACTAACTTTGAGTCAATGTCATCCACACATAATTTGCATTTAATAACGAAGCTCACTTAAATGAGAGTTTATTCCAATTGCCCACCCTTCTCTACTCCCAGCCTGCCAGACATGCATTTCACGTGCAAAAGATAAGGAGACCTGACATGACTCATCTCTGCTCTATTTTGTTTCCATAATTCCATGTAGATTAACGAAGGTTGTAGATGGGGAAATCACTTAATGGTATGTACTAAATTTGAATTTTCCTTTAATATGCACACCTATTACTAACCAAAAGAATATGTAAGAATTTGAAAACTGAAAGAATCAGTCTTTTTAAAACCGGCCACTACAATACAGGCAGATTCAACAACTCTTATCAATGTATCTAAATCTATTCAGTGCATCCTCAATCATGACTGCATGAGTTGTTTTCTTTTTGAGAATTAAAGATGTCCTTAGCAAACATCCTGTTGATAAAAAGATCCCTTTTGAAGATGGTGGGTTATTGTCGAGATTTTGACATTTGTACCAAAACAGTAGGAGCTATAGGACTATGGATTGCTAGTGTTATAACAATATATTTTGTTAACCCAGCAAATCCCAGAGATCACAGAATTTCATTTAGTAATTTTAAAAATAGAATTGGGAACAAGGTACCTGATTGCAGGCAAGACTGATAGCAATAGGAGAATTCTATTTGGCTGGGTTATAGAATCTTAATTGGAAAAAGTGAGAGCCACTGTTGAACAAATCTACTCCAATTTGCTATCAATTTGAACCAGAGGGATTGAATAATATCTGAAGTAAAAGATTGTAATGTCACTGATGTCACTTCCAGTGTAAAGTTCCCTTGATAGCATTCCTCAGACGTTGACAACTGGACCATGCCACCAATTAGTGGAATAGGGCGGCACAGTGGCACAGTGCAGAGGCACCACTGAACCGGCGCCAGAGACATTGGTTCAATCCTGACCTTGGGTGCTGTCTGTGTGGAATTTGCAGGCACTCCCTGTGACTCTGCGGGTTTCCTCCGGGTACTCCAGTTTCCTCCCACATCTGTAACTGTGCAGATTGGTAGATTAATTGGCCACTAAATTGCCCCGAGTGTTGTAGGTGAGTGGTAGAATCTGTGGGAAAATTGATGAGAATGTGAAGAGGGAGTAATGTAAATGGATGCTTGACATTCGGCACTAACTCTGTGGGCTAAAAATCCCGTTTCGTGCTGTATCACTCTCTGACCCTGTGACACATTCGTATTTATTATTTTATGCATTATAAGAATGGGTCTCAGCTAAATCACAAGGACAGAAGTGTTGCTTCCACAGAGAGGGATGAATGATCAACAGTGAGTGAAGAAAACACTCTCATATAATTAGTACATCACCAAAGCAACTCAAATTACTTCACATATTAATTTTATCATACAATGATATTTGTTTTGTAGACAAATATAGAAATATTTTACAAGAGGCTGAATGACAACATCAATGATTTTACATAAATAATAGTAATAAAGTTTTAGTAATCTTTATACAATATTATTAGGGCACATAGAGAGCACTAAAGACTAGACTTTAGGAAGCATGACAAAGGCTTGGAGAGGCAAGAGACCAGATTAAGTTAACAGGTTCCAGTGATGTGAGAATTCAGTTAGATGGAGAGACTAAAGTAGCCAGGATTGTTCTCCTTAGATGGGCAGGAAAAGGAGGAGATTTTAATGGAAGATTCTGTCAAGAGAAACCATTTTCACTAACAGGAGGTTGGTAACTCAAAGGGCACAGCTTTGAGATAATAGGCAAAAGGATTGGGGCAATATGAGAAAACAGAATTTGAGCAGCAAGTACTTGTAATCCAAAATGATTTTGTCTACAAGGCAGGGGTAATGGAAGCAGATTCAATAGTAAAATTTGAGTCAGGGAATGAGTAGGAAAATGTAGTTTGAAGAGCCAGCACAAGTATGATGGGCCAAATGGCATCCTACTGTGCTGTATGGTTTTATGTGGGAAATATAGGACTCCAAGCAAATTTTCCCACTATATTTAAATAGAACAGACATGTTTATTGTTCATCTAAACAGGAACATTTGGCCTTAGTTTAATGTTCTCTCCACAGGGTGGCATCTTTGATGATGTAGCATCTCCTTAATACCATACTGGAGTGATTATGTCAGCCTAGATTATGTGCTCAAATCCTGCTTTGCAGTTTGAAACCATAGCTTTCTGACCCTGGGGTGAGAGTGATATTAACTGGGGTGAGCTGACAATGGTGGCTGTAGAGCTGCATCTGAAGTACGCTGGGAGGAGGCTGCTTCTCTGCCTTCTTATCTTGGGAGCAGTGAATGACATCAGGGATTGAAAAAGAAAAAAAAACTTTTTCTTCAAAAATAAAAGGTGAGGAGTATGTTATTAAAAACTTTTTAAAACGGATCATGACAAACACATGATTTTTGGTAAGTGAAGTCTTTTAATCCTTAACTTAAACGAATGGCTTCATGGGCATTGCAGCTTTTAAATCAAAGTTTATCATCTCGCACCATAAAGCCAGTCCCTTACAGGGATTACGTTCCATACATGATCCCTTCAGCTCTGTAACCCTTTCCCTGCATGAAGTTTCCCAATAGTGCAAAGAAGTTCTTACTGCATTCTGGCGAGGCCAAAATGCTTGTCTTTTTTGTACTTTATGGATCAGTATTGGATCAAATTAATCTGATTTTATTTTAAACTATTTCTAATAGTAATGAATAAATCCTCTGAATGCTGTTCACACTAAGAATTCTTTGTCAAAGCAGAATGTTCTGCTAACGTTCTGAGTAGCTATACACAAGAGCTGCATTCACACTCACAGCAGGGAAATTGCTTCACAGGGAACAAAGATTAGAACCAGGGCTGCAATATCCTTTCCCTGCACCTCGACATCTGCTTTCTTTGAGGGAGCTTCTACTGATGATCAAGGACGCAATCATTTAATTTTCTCTTAGATTTCCTCTTCCCAGTTTTCCTACCTTGAAACAACAACAGTTCAGATCTTGTAAAGATTTCTGGAGCACCTTGAGAATGTAGAAGTTGCTACTCATGCAAATCTTTCTTCCTTTCAGAGGGGGAGAAAGGCTAAGCAGCCTTCACCTGACTATCATATGAAGCAGAGCACATAAGTAAAGCAGAAAATAACATTCTATATGCAAATTAATTTTGCCTAAATATAGAAGAATTTTAAAATCGTAGAAGTGTTTCAAAAGAATTATTGTTTATGATAGCAGAATCACCAGAATATCACAGAGAGCAGTGATGCCAATATTGCAGTCAAATTGAACAGAATATTTCAGTGATTTGTATAACAATAATTTCAGTGTCTCATTAACCAATTTCACAGTGACCAGTGTTGTGGGAGTTCCTGTGACACGACTATCACTGTGACCAGCGATGTCACTGCCTTTGTAACTGGTGATGTAAGCAAACTGGAAAAGAGCTTTCCTTAAATTCATTAATTTTGGTTAAACAAAATGTTGATGTCAGATAGACAAGAATTTCATAATGACCAGTACTTCAGTAAGCAGGATCTTAGTGAGCAAGGATGTCTTTATCAGAGTGACCAGACCAGCACAATGATCAGTGATGTCAATATCACAGTGATCAATATTATAATGAGCAGTGATATCAGAATCTCAGTGAGCAGCATCACAGTGACCAGAACATTTCAGACATGTGCATCACATTGATATCAATATTACAGTGATCAAAGTATCACAATGGCCAGTGATCTCAGTGTCACAGCGACCAGAGTAACATGATGAAGGAATGTTAGTGAACAATATCACAGTGATCAGTGGTCAGTAGCTTCATGACTAATGTCACAGTGACCAATGATGCCAGAATCTCAGTGACCAATGATGACAGAGTGACTGGTGTTATCACTATCAAAGTGACTTACTGTTGTCAGCAAGCAATACCTTGAGTATCAGAGTAACTAGTGATCTGAGTATCTTAGTGATCAGGATATCACTGTGATCAATGAAATTAGTATAATCAGTATCACAGTAGCGGTGTATCCATTGACTGGTACAGTTAGTATCACAAAGACTAGAGTTTCACATTGACTAGAAATATCAGCATCTCCACTGATAAGTACTGCAGAGACTTGTGATGTTAGTATTTCATCACTTGTATATCATGATGATTAGTGATTTTAGTATCTCTGTGACTAGGATCAAGTAACCAGACTATCTCAGTAGCCATTTCACAGTGACTAGACTATGACAGTAACCAGTGATGTTAGTATTTAAATGATAAGTATCACAGTGACCAGTAATCATATCATCATAGAATCAGGGAAAAGTTACAAGACAGAAGAAAGCCATTCACTGTGTCTGTGCTGGTTGTAAAAGAGCAGCCCTGCCTATTCCCACCTTCCAGCACTTGATCTATAGCCCTGCAGGTCACAACTCTTTAAGGGTACATCCAAACACTTTTTAACTGTGATAAACATATCTACCTCAACCATCATTCATACATTAAGTTCCAAGCTCCAACCATCCTTTGGGTGAAAACCTAGCAAAGTCAAAAATAGAAGGGGAAATGCTAAAATAAGTTTTAGAAAATTAACATGGGCGTGGAAAAATTGGCAGTGAAAGAGACATTTGAGGCCAGAAATCATCATTCACTTAGATTTAATATTGTAAGGGACAAAGGCAAAGAAGACCAGGAGAAAATGTTCTAAACTGGGACAAGGAAAATCTTAACAGGTTGAGATTTAATTTACTGGAAGCAGCTACTTGAAGGTAAATCATTTCAGAGCAGTGGGAGCCATTCAAGTTGAAGGTATTAAGGTTAAGAAAAAAATATGCACCCATTAAAGAAAAAGGGGGAGCTCCTAATTCTAAACTTCATGGGTGTTGGGGAATGTACAAGACAGGATAAAACAAAAAAACAAGCATGTCAAGCACCAGGAGCTCAACACTGAGAATGCCTTAAATATAGAAGGTGTAATTGTGAAATTAAAAAGGAAATTAAGAAGACAAAGGTGGTTCATGAAAAAAATATCGGCAAGAAAAAAACAAGGAAACAAGGAAAAAACTGTGATTTTCCATAAATGTATGAAGGGAAGGAGGATCAGAGAGGAAAGGGTGGGCCCTCTTAGAGACAGCATCTTGAATGTGGAGGCTGAAGACATGTGCAAAGTTCTGAATAAATGCTTTGCATTTGTGTGTAGGCAATTTTTTGAGAAGTGCAACAATATTAAGAGAGCAATAATTGGGGATTTAAACTGACATTAACTGGGACAGTAAAGAGTGTGGAAGGAACAGAATTATTGAAATACATTGAAGAAAACCTTTAAATTCAGTACATAGCAAACCTAACAAGGTTGGGGGGTGGGGTAATACTAAACTTACTTTATACCCTTTCATTCCTTTAATATCCAATAATCTATCAATAACTATCTTGAATATACTCAACAACTGAGCCTCTTCAACCCTCTTGGGTAGAGAATTCCAAATACTCACTGTGCTCTGGGTGAAGAAATTTCTTCCCCATTCAGTCCTGACTGTCCCTTATTTGTCAATACAAACTGTGTCCTCTCTCCATTGTTCAGTAATTAACTGCCTTCCCGTGTGTTATGTTCCATACTTTGCAGAATGCAATATGTTTTATTTGAATATTACATATTTCTATTGGAATTTTCACCTGGTCTCCCTCAGCAGATTTGTTTCATGTTTGCCAGGATTCTGCAAGGAAATGTTGGTGAGACTGCCAACATTTCTCCATGAATCTGTCAACTTGTTTGGGATTTCCGTGAAGGTACACAAAGATGTGCACATCCCTAAGTTGCCATCAGGTCTTTGCCTGTAGCTTCCTGACTATGCTTTGATACTAGGCTCCTCAGGGAATGCAACATACCAGCAGGAGACTCTCCACTGATTATCTGCATAATAATCCTGTGCCAGGTTGTGCCTGATATGCGGAGTGCACTCCCCTTCATTTTAAAGGAGGAGAACAGTTACAAGGGACCATGGTGAATATTTGTAAATTTAGATTTATAGAATTATTTGACTGTTTTTAACTATTTTAAGTGTTTTTAAATGTTTACAAGTGTTTTAGGTTTTTATATTTTCATTGTGATTCAAAGATTTTTAAAGATTTTCAATATTTTTGATAACTTTAATACTTTAATATGTTTTGATTATTTTTCAATTCAGAATCATTCAGTCCTTGGAGGTTTTGGAGGTGTCAAGCTTTATCAGCTATCAAAGTTTATTTTGGCTGTATTTGTGGCAGTAGCTTAGTCAGAACCTCCACATAATCCCCATTCAGTGCAGGAGATCTCTTTGTTACACAGGGCCTCACCTTGGGAGACTGAGCAGGTTCTCCCCCCATATTTTGTTGTTGTTTGAATTCCTGAAGTGTGCATATTTTAGGTGGAAGTTGACAGCAAGTGCAGGCAGGTCACTGCTGACAAAAAATTCTGGCCTATTATCTTCAATTTTATCTCTCCAATATGATTGTTTGCTAACAGAGGTTTGAGGATATCCCCTGGGTGTTATAGTTTCCTCCCACAGAACAAGTCCATGCTAATTGGCAGGTTAACTGGCTACTATATTTACTCCTATAATAGGTGCGTGGTGGGAGAATCATGTTGGTAGGAGAAGAACGGGTTGGCGAATGGGATTGCTCTGAGAGCCAGCATGGATTTGAAAGGCCAATGGCTTCCTATGTCAGAAGGAAATATTGGAAATATACAAATTTAATTCTGCATAACCCATGTGCCATGTATTCTTCACCCTTTCCATGATTACTTAATGTGCACACCTCACTTTTAGGAGATTCAAAGCTTTGCAAAAACACCTACCTGACTGTGGATAGATGCCCATATGGAGATGTGCTAGTTCACTCCCTTTGCAGGTACATTAGTGGTCAAATAAAGCAAAGTAAATTTCTATTGCATGGTTAAGTAACTTTTACTGCTATTATGAAAATCATATTCAAGGTCATCTGAATGTTGCATGTTTTAATGATTAGTACTGAACCATTCTGATTCACCCAGTTTGCCATTCCCATTTATTTTCCTATAACATCTGAATGGAATTCGCCAATGTTCAGTGTGGTAATGGTGTGACATGTATGTATCATTCAGCTAAGGAAGGGTAAAACTAATAATGAGGACAATCAAGTAATCTGGCCTCACAAATTGTAAAATTACAAACAACCATCTTTCCAAGGTTAGTGCAACAGTGAATTGTGCGATAACTCCATTCAGAGGAAGCACCACATGAAAGAATGCTGTAAATTACAACAAACATCCACAATCACTTTCCTTCTCAGCAATCATATCAGAATTCATGCTGTTCAAGAGATTCAGGTGAGTGCTCTGTGCATCTGCAGAGAAAACCTGTATCAAAGCTGTAAGATATGATTCGATTGACATTTTCCAGAGAAAACTAAGGGAGTTAGAAGAAAAAGCATTCAAAAAGATGAGGACTACATACTCTAGATGTTATCTGCTTTGCTTGCATAAGCACCTCTGAAGAGGCTTATTACCAACTAACATAAGAAGAAGAGTATGAATGTGTATATAAGAGGAGAATGTGGGAGTGTGCACCTGCTAGACATCCCTGTCATTTCTGGCTTGTCACTCAGTGTTAAGACCTTTACAGAAGACAAGAATTACACACATAAAATCTAGTGCTAAACTTTGAGTTGTCATTCATCAATCACAGTGATATCATAAAGGTCACAAACACCATCAGTGCCTATCACATTAATTTAATTAAAATATTTTTTCTGACATTGAATTACAGCTATGTTGAAATCAAATGTTATTTGTGATTTGATTTTATTCAATCAATTTTATTTTAACTTTGACTGGTTGTATTAAATGAAAGTCTGCTGAGGTGTTTAATGATGTTTATCTTGCAGAAAGACTTCAGTAATAGATTGAACTAAAACCAAATGTTAAGTAATGCCTCAACATTAAAATTCTCGTCCTTGGCCTTCTCGGTCTCTGCAATCACTTCCATACTTACAACCCCACAAGGTATCTGCAAATGCCCAGTTCTGGCTTGCTGAACATTCCCAATTTTAATCCTTTCATTATTCTCAGCCTTCCTTCAGTTAAGTGCCTGAACCTACTGTGGGAGTACCTTCAGTGTGGGGACTGTAGCAGTTCAAGAACATGTCTCACTACTATCTTCTCAAGAGCATTTGGGGATGGGCAATAAACATTGGCCTCAGCAGTGACATTCATGTCCTGTCAATAAACATTAAAAAATTCATGTCTTTATTATTTATGGATTGGGTTGTCCCAACACATTCATGGCCACCCTCCCTTTTTCTACTCTCTCTAAGCTTGGTCACCCAATATCTTTCTGGCTGTGCATTAATTTGCACCAAGTCCCATTCACCCAATATCTCTATTATAAGATTCTCATCCATATTGTCAGATCTCCACTAATCTCACCCATCCTCTCTATAATTTTCTTCTGTCCTATAATCCTCTGAGACACCTGGTCTGCTTTAATTCTGAAATAGAAACAGAAAATACTGGAAATTTTCAGCAGGTCAGACAGTCCTGAAGAAGGGTCCTGACCTGAAACGTTGACCACCTGCTTTTCTCCACAGATGCTGCCTGGCCTGCTGAGTTCCTCCAGCATCATAGTGTTTTCTCATCTGGATTCCAGCATCTGCGGTCCTTTGTTTCTCTTCTGTAATTCCTCCATCATTGTTTATTGTGCCTTCAACTGCCAAGGCTCTAAGCTCTGGAATTCTCTCCCTTAACTTCTTGGCCACTTTATCTCACTTTGCACTGTTTACATCAAACCTACTTTGTAGGCCAATTTTAAATCATTGCCCTAATATCTTCTTATGTGGTTCTATGCTATATTTTGATTTGATAATGTTTCTGTAGAAAAGCCTGGGAAGTTTTAAATAAATATAATTGGAAATTATTGTTGTTTTACCATATTAAAGGAAATGTATTATTAAAGATACAGTTACACTATTTATGAAAGGGGCAATAAAATCTTCTCTTTTCATTTAAACAGGACAATAGGTATCAGTAAAATATATTTTCTAGTGATAGCATCAGATCTTTAGTACTCTAGATCTTTAGAACTGAACTGGAATGACAACCTATATTACGGGTTTGGACTTCTGTATCAACCTGCCAGGTCATGTGTGGACATTCTACTGATGTGAGAGTGGACAACAGGAGAACCTCTGTAGAAATGCAACTACCTTCAATTTGAATCCCGGTAAGGCTCTTGAAGCTAGTTCTTTGACTCAAAAGGAGAGGTTGCTCTGCATTGAGAAAAGCTGAAACTGGTAGCTGCAAAGTGACATTGACAGCAGAGTGGGAGAAGGCTGCTTTCTGACTGTTTATTCAGGAACAGTAAATGTCTTCATAATTTGGGGAATGCTGAGGCTGAGAACAGTCTAAGTTCAAGAAATTCCAGGAGAATGCCCACGAGGTTTAAGTTACCCCTTCGTCCCAGTTGATTGACCTCAAAATCTTTGATGTTGATTCTCAGCTGTGTTCCTTTTTAAGGGGTGAGGCTGATCTCATACCCACCTTCACCCAAGGGTGGCATAGTCAAAAGAAGATTGAAAACTATTTTTATGAAATGAAGGAAATCACGTCATCAGAGAATTGCAATGATTAGTCATGTGATCTTCAGCATGCACCCATGATGACTACACTGTGCAAGACTCAGTAGACAAACTGACTGCTAAACTCCATCATCGAAACCATGAGACAGTCTGGGTCATTGTATGTTGGTGCGAGTTTTCAATGGGAAGAAGGTTGTTGCTTTACTATAACATTTGATGGGTTGATTTGCTATTGTCATGTCATTTGGAAACTTAGCTAGTTTGAGCTTGGAGACAGAGCATTAATCACAGCATCTTTCCAGCAGAGAACCCCTTTAGTTTTGCCCTCCATATGCTTTTATCCATGTGGCCACATTCCCCACAATTCCAGGCATGAATCTCTAATGTGGTACCTTTACAAACACAGCATGAAAGTCCATGTAAAACTATACCTTGGCTCTTCCTTTATTCTATGCTGCCTTTTCAAAGACTTTGACAAGTTTTCTCAACCTTTTAGAGAGGGAAGCTTCCCACAAGATACAGTATATGAATGTAAACCACTTGCTGTAACCAATTTATTTTTCTTCAGTAAAAAATCAGATCTGGAAAGTTGAAACAGAGTCAGCTAACGTTTCTTTGATTCAGGTCCAGGCTTTTCTATTAAAAAGAAAAAGGTGGTTGAACAAATAGTTCAATCAGAGGAAAGGAGAGGGACATGTGTAGAAACTGATAATCAAATAGAGAAAACATGTGAATTGGTGTAATGTCAATCACAAAAAGAGAAAATTGTTTCTGCATTTAATATATTTACTTTCTTGATATTCTGAAAGTATTAAATTTCTCCAGTTTTTCATTTAAAATGAAAAATTCTTTGATCCCTCACAGTTTCTGACCAACATGCTGACCTGGAATTCAGGCTACTTAAGGGCCTGAGGAACAAAGTACCAGAACAACAGGAAAAAAATGTGTGAACCATTGTAGGCCCTGAAGCAGACAGTTTTATAACATCTACAACATAAGCATCACCAGTGGCTTCACAGAATAAAAAAAAACAGCCAAAAATGTGGCGCTCCAGATAGAGGAGAATGGTATTGACGAAAAAGGTACTAAGCTTGTGGTGGGCCCCAAAACCTTGTAATCCCCCTGGATTGGAACCTGGGAAAGTAGGTTAATAATACAGCAGCACTGGAGCACAAAAGAGATGTGCTGCAGTGGTGTTGTCAGCAAATGAATGGAATCTTACTCCATGTCTTCAGATAAATACTATAGGCCTTCCAATAGTCAGAGGGAATTAGAAGAATATATGCAGGCAAATCATAGAAGGGTGTAAAAGCAAAGGGTTGTAGAAATATTGTGAGGTGAGAAATAGATATATAATGCAGCTCAATATGCGACTAAGGAGCTGGTGCAGGAAGGAGGACTTCAGATTTATGGATCATTGGGCTCTCTTCCAGGCAGGTTGAACCTGTACAAACAAGATGGTTTGTATCTGAACTGGAGGGGAACCAATATCCTCCCTGGAAGGTTTGCTGGTGTTACTCAGGAGGGATTAAACTAGAGAGGCAGGGGGATGGGAACCAGAGCAACAGGGCCACAGGCAGTCAGGTTGAGGGCAAGAAAGATGGTATGAAAAGACTGAAAGGAAGGAGAGCAAGGGACAGGCTAATAAACATGGTGGGACTGATGGGCTGAAGTGTGTTTGTTTCAACACTAGGATTATTATGGGTGAGGAGGATGAACTTAAAGCCTGGATCAGAACATGGAATTATGATGTTGCTGCCACTGCAGACACCTGGTTGCATGAGGGACAGGACTGGCAGCTCAACGTTCCTGGGTTTAATTGTTTTAGACGTGATAGAAATGGGGGTAAAAGAGGTGGAGGGCTTGCACTATTGATAAGGGAGAATGTCACAGCAGTACTCAGAGACGACACACTGAAGGGCTCATCCACAGAGGTAATTTGTGTGGAGCTCAGAAGTAAGAAAGGTACAATTGCACTGATGGGATTATACTATAGGCCCCCTAGTAGCCACCGAGAGGAGGAGAAACAATTATGTAGACAGATTATGGAAAGGTGAAGAAACAACAGGGTTGTTACAGTGGGGGACTTTAATTTCCCCAGTAATGATTGGAACTTCCTTAATATAAGAAGCTTAGGTGGCGCGGGATTTCTTCAGTACGTCCAAGAGGGGTCTTGAAACAGTATGTGGAGAGTCCAACTAGAGGAGAGAACATAACGAACCTAGTTTTGGGAAATGAGCCAGGCCAGATGACAGACCTGATAGTGAGTGAACGTTTTGGGAATAGTGACCACAAATTATGTTTTAAGATAGTTATGGGTAAGGATAAAATGGGATCTTGCGGGAAGGTACTCAATTAGGGAGGATAAGACGGGAGCTAAGGGGCTTTGATTGGGAGCTGCTGCTGTTGGACAAGTCCACGTCTGACATGTGGGAGTCGCTTAAAGACCAGCTGAGCAAAGCTCAGGTTCGGCACATTCTGGTAAGTAGTAAGGACAAGGATGGTAAGGTAACGGAACCTTGGATGACCCAAGAGGTCCTAAATTTAGTCAGAAAGTAAAAGGAAGCATGGGTAAAGTTGGGGAAACCTATAATCAGACTGGGCCCTTGTAGAATATAAAGAGAGCAGCAAAGTGCTTAAGCAAATGATTAGGAAGGCCAAAAGGGGCTACAAAATGTCCTTGGCGAGCAGGATCAAGGATAATCCTAAGGTATTTTATACTTATATTAAGAAAAAGAGGATAACTAAGGAGAGGATCGGTCTACTCATGGATAAAGGAGGAAATCTGTTCTTGGAGTAAGAGCATGTGGCTGAGGGACTAAATGGGTACTTTATGTCGGCATTTAGCGAGGAGAAGGATTTGGTGAAGGCAGAGTGGGGCATGCTAATGTGCTGGGACATTCTGAAATTAAGGAGGAGGTAGTACTGGGTCTTCTTAAAAGCATTAAGGTGGATAAGTCCCCGGGGCCTGATGGCATATATCCCAGAAGCAAGTGAGGAGATTGTTGGGACTTTGACAAAGATCTTTGTGTCCTCACTAGCAACAGGCGAGGCCACAGAGGAATGGAGAGTAGAAAATGTTGTGCTTTTGTTCAGGGATAATCCAGGTAATTATAGGCCAGTGAGCCTCACATCAGTAATAGGGATGCTATTGGAGAGGATACTGAAGGATTGGATCTATGCACATTTGGAAAGGCATGGCCTGCTTAGGGACAGTCAGCATGGCTTTGTGCGGGGTAGATCACACCTTACAAACTTGATCAGGTTTTTTGAGGAGGTGACAAAGGAGCTTGATGAGGGTAAGGCAGGGGATGTTATCTACATGGACTTTCTAGGACATTTGATAAGGTCCCTCATGGTGGGTTGATTGGGAAGATAACGATGCATGGGATCCAGGGTGAATTGCAGTTTGGATCCATAGAAGACAGAGAGTAGGGGTGCAAGGTTGTTATTCTGGCTGGTGGTCAGTGACCAGTGGTGTTCCGCAAGGATCGGTGTTGGGACCTCTGTGGCTTGTGATATACAGTATATCAATGATTAGGATGAAAATGTAAATGGGTGGATTAGCACATTTGCAAATGACACCGAGATTGGTGGAGTTGTGGACAGTGTAAAGGACTATCAAAGAATACAGCGGGATATAGATCAGTTACAGATATGGGCAGATGCAGTTTAATCCAGACAAGTGTGAGGTGTTGCACTTTGGGAGGTCAAATGAAAGGAGAAAGTTTACAGTTAATGGTAGACCCCTCAATAGCATTGAGATATTGGTGTTGGTATTGGCTTATTATTGTCACTTGTACTGAGGTACAGTGAAAAACTTCTCTTGCATATCATTCGTGCAGATCAATTCATTACACAGTGCATTGAGGTAGTACAGGGTAAAAACAATAACAGAATACAGAGTAAACTGTCACAGCTACAGGGAAGTGCATTGCAGGTAGACAATAAGGTACAAGGTCAAAATAGATTGTGAGGTCAAGAGTCCATCTCATTGTATAAAGGAACTGTTCAATAGTCTTATCACCATGTGATAGAAGCTGTCCTTGAGCCTGGTGGTATGTGCCCTCAGGCTCCTGTGTCTTCTGTCTGATGGGAGAGGAGAGAAGAGAGAATGACCTGGGTGGGTGGAGTCTTTGATTATGCTGGCTGCTTCACCAAGGCAGCGAGAGGTATAGACAGAGCCCATGGAGGGCAGGCTGGTTTCTGTGATGTGCTGGGCTGTGTCCACAACTCTGCAGTTTCTTGTGTTCCTGAGCAGAGCAGTTGCTATATCAAACCATGATGCATCCAGGTGGGATGTTTTCTATGGTGCATTGATAAAAATTGGTGATCGTTAAAGGAAACATGTCAAATTTCTTTTGCCTCCTGAGGAAGTGGAGGTGCCAGTGAGCTTGCATGGCTGTGGCATCTTCGTGGTTGGACCAGGACAGGATATTAGTGATGTTCATTCCTGGGAACTTGAAGCTCTCAACCCTCTCGACCTCAGCACCATTGATGTAGACAGGTGCATGTACACTGCCCCCTTTCCTGAAGTCAGTGACCAGTTCTTTTGTTTTCCTGACATTGAGGGAAAGGTTTTTAAGGGAGGGGCGCACTGATATTCTTGAGCATTTCTGCATCAAGAAGGAAGAAGTGTTAGAAATAGTGGAGCACATTGGGGTGAATAAATCCCCAGGGCCTGATGGGATCTATCGCATGATGCTAAGGGTAGCAACACAGGACCGTACTGGGGCTCTGACAGATATTTGCATCTTTGTCAGCCATGGGTGAAGTACCAGAAGAATAGAGGATAGTTAATGTCCCCTTGTTCAAAAAGGGCAGTAGGTTTAAGCATGGTAACTATAGGCCTGTCAGCCTTAGTGGCAGGGAAGTTGTTGGAGAGGATTCTGAGGTACAGGATTTATGCTCACTTGGAAAGGTAGGATCTAATTAGGAGAAGTCAGCATGGTTTTGTGCAGAGGAGATTAAGTCTCAGAAATCTGAATGTTTTGGGAAGGTAACTAAGAATATTGATAAAGGCAGAGCATGAAATGTGGTGTACATGGACTTTAGTAAAGCTTTTGACAAAGTCATGCAGGGTAGGCTAGTCCAGAAGGTGAAGACACAAGGGATCTGAGGGATGTTGGCAAACTGGATCCAAAATTGCCTTGGTGATAGGAGGCAGAGGAAAGTGGTGGAGCAGTGCTTCTTCTGGTCGGAAGTCTGCAACAAGTGGTATACTGCGGAGATCGATTGTGGGATCTTCCTTGTTTGTAATATATATATAATGACGTCAATGAGAACGTGGGTGGTCTGATGAGTAAGTTTGCAGATGACATGAAAATTGGTGAAGTCATAGATAGTGAAGAAATTTGTCTAGGCGTACAGCAGGACATAGAACAGCTGGAAAGTTGGGCAGAGTGCTGACAGATGGAATGTAATCCATACAGCGATGAGGTACTGCACTTTAAGAAGTCAAATTCTAGTCGGATATATAGAGTAGATGTCAGGGACCTGAGGATGTACAGAGAGACCTTGGGGTGCAAGTCCAGAGTTCACTGAAAGTAGCAACACAGCTAGATAGGGTAGTGAAGAAGACATTTGTTATTCTTGCCTTCATGGGCTGAGGCATTGAGTATAAGAGTATCATGATGCAGCTGTACAAAATATTGGTTAGACTGCACTTGGAGTTTCATGTGCAGTTCTGATCACCAGACTATAGGAAGGATGTGGTAGCAATACAGAGAGTACAGAAGATATTCACCAGAATGTTGGAAACACAGGAGACTACAGTTTACCAGGATGTTGCCTGGAATGGAGGGCAGTGTTTATAAGGAGAGATTAGATAGACTGGGTTTATTCTCGCTGGAATGTGGAAGGCTGAGGGTGACCTTATAGTGGTTTATAAAATTATGAGGGGCATAGATAGGATAAATAGTCAGAGCCATTTTCCCCAGGGCAGGGGAGCCTAGAAGTAGAAGGCATAGGTTTAACGTGAAAGGGAAGAAATTTAAAGGAGATCTGAGGGGCAAGTTTTTCACACGTGTTTATCTGGAACGAGCTGCCAGAGGAGGTGGTAGAGACAAATACAATTACAAATTTTAAGGGGGATTTGGACAGGTATTTGGATAGGAAGGGTGTAGAGGAATATGGGGCTAATGCAGGCAAATGAAATTAGTGTAGATAGACATTACAGTTGGCATGGATAAGATGGACTGAAAAGGCCTGTTTCTATGACAATGATGTTCAAGGCCCAATATTAGGATGCCTCAGATTTCCCTAACACTGCAGTCAAACAGCTCCACACAGTCCAAGCATGTTGGAATTGAAATTGGTTTATTATTGTCACATGTATCGAGATACTTAGTTTTGTATGCCATCCATACGGACCATTTCAAAACATGAGTACATTAAGGTAGTACAAGGGAAAAGCAATAACAGAATGCAGAATATGGTGTTACAGTTACAGAGAAAGTGTAGTGCAGGTACATTGCTGGATGTTTAAAGAGAGTCACCTTTTCATAAAGCTCCACTCACTGCAACTGCACTATTGTAAATCAGCCACTTCACGGTTAACTTCTCAGTTTGCTGCAGTGTATTTTGGAGGATGCCTGAGGTTTGGGAGGCTGTCTGAGTGAATTTGGGTAAGGTGCACTTCCCGCCTCCGGTTATTACCTCTCTGCCCATGGTGCCTTTGCAGCGGTCCCACTGGGTGTGCTGCCTCAGGTGGAGCTACAGAATAAGTGCCGGAGGCAGTGCAGAAGAGCCCTGGAACTCTGTAGAAATGCAACTGCCTTCAGTTTGTATCCTGGTATCACCCAAGCCTACAAGAGCTTACTGGGAGCCATGCTCTTAGTTTAGCTCTCTGACAAGTCAAGTATGAGGATTGAAGGTTTTCTAAGTTAGTGGTGGCAGAGATGAGTGACTTTCTGTGGACAAAACTCCAAGCTGCAGTATAGTGTCTTAAATTCAGTGCCTATTGATGCCAAAGCTATTGTTACCCTGAACTTCCTAGCCTCTGAGTCATTCCAAATGGTGACAGCTAAACTATGCTAACTACCCTAGTTTACTGGTCACCAGAATACCAGGGAGGTCACTGTTTAAATTCTATCCGCCTTTCATTGGCCTACTTTCCCAGCTGATTTCGATTTAATTTTTTTCACTGTCCACTATACCACTAATACTGGTTTCATCTGAAAACTTACTAACCATGCCACATACATTTGCATCCAAATCATTAATATACATGATGAATATCAGGGCTTCTGAGTTTTTCCAACACATTGAGTCTGGGTTCTCAATGTTATCCTAAATACTCCTCCTCTATCTTGACCAATCATCAACCAGGGATTCCTAGGAGTTGGTGAGGCATAGCACTTTTTCCAGTAGGATTCTGTGAACATTTTTCTCTTTTGATGACTTAAGCTTAGAAATGAGTGTCTGTTTCAAGAGCCTGGTTTTGGGATGCAAAAAACATGGCCAGCTCAACAGAGCAGATTGAGTGTAATTACGGCCACAATGGGAGGTTGTTTTCCTGGGAGACATTGGTTCTCTTATCTTGCCAATGGATTAGCAGGATTTTGCTGTGACAGTGTTGGCAGTATTTCTCCAATGATTGTACATTAACGATTTGGATGATGGAATAAATGGTTTTGTGGCTAAGTTTGCGGATGACACCAAGATAGGGGGAGGAGTAGGGAGTATTGAGGAGATAGGAAGGTTGCAGAGGGACCTAGACAGTTTAGGAGAATGGGCAAGGAAATGGCAGATGAGATTCAATGTAGGGAAATGTGCAGTTGTACACTTTGGAAGCAGAAATAAGCGGGCAGATTATTATCTAGGAGGAGAGAAAATCCAAAGCACGGAAGTACAAAGGGACTTGGGGGTACTCGTGCAGGATACCGACCAGGTTAACCACCAGGTCGGATCGGTGGTAAAGAAAGCGAATGCTATGTTGGCATTCATTTCGAGAGGTATAGTGTATAAAAGTAAGGAAGTGTTAATGAGGCTCTACGGGGCACTAGTGACGCCTCATTTGGAATATTGTGCGCCGTTTTGGGCCCCACATCTTAGGAGGGATGTGTTGACGTTGGAGAGGGTTCAGAGGAGATTTACGAGGATGATTCCAGGAATGAAAGGGCTTAAGTATGAGGAGCATTTGTCGGCCCTTGGACTGTACTCGCTGGAGTACAGAAGAATGAGAGGGGACCTCATAGCGACATTTAAAATATTGATAGGAAAGGACAGAGTAAATGTGGCTAGGCTGTTTCCCTTGGTGGGTGAGTCCAGGACCAGAGGGCACAATCTTAGAATTAGAGGGTACAGTTTCAAAACAGAGATGAGGAAAAATTTCTTTAGCCGGAGGGTGGTGAATTTGTGGAACTCCTTGCCACGTACAGCAGTGGAAGCCAGATCAGTGGGGGCGTTCAAGGAGGAGATAGATAGATATCTAAATAGTCAGGATATCAAGGGATATGGGGATAAGGCCGGTAATTGGGATTAGCAGAGTTTTTTTTTCTTCTTCTTCCCCCATTCCCCATTTCTCATTTCTATTTCCCTTTCCTTGGAGCAGACTCGATGGGCCGAATGGCCTGCTTCTGCTCCCTTGTCTTGTGATCTTGTGATCTTGTGATCTTGTGATCCAGTTACCTGCTGTGGGTAGTTTGGGTCAACAGCAAATGGGCGGGGGGCACAGGAATAACTACCACCCAGTGAACCACAAGCTTTGTGCTGGGAATAACTTGATCTTCAAACTGCTTTTTCCTCCAACAGACAAATGCTGTGTTGAAGTACTGAAGACAATAGTGAATTTTATCATCAATGTCTGCCTTTGCTGAGAGGAGACTCCTGAGATACGTGAAGTGGTCCACGTTTTCCAGGGTCTCACCTTGGACCTTTACTGTCACAATGCAACATCTGGGGGCAGACGATTTTTGTTTTTGTGTATACTGAATGTGAGACACATCCTCTCATATGCTTCACTGAACAACATGCAGTATATACCTGCGTGCAGACACATCCAGAGACCAAGCTCCAGTCACTGTTGACTTGTTCACAAGAACGTGGAACAGTACAACACAAGAACAGGCTCAATTAAAGTAAATATTAAAATTAAAATTATTAAAATTAAACAATTAAACTATTAAAATTAAAGGAACCCCACTGTATGTACCATAACATTACCTATCCACCCTTGTATTTTCTCTTAGTTACAGATTTCAAAATTAGCCTGTTGCCTGTAATATTTCTACACAGGGTTTAAAACTTCACCTGCTGCTGTAGCCAGGCTGGTGGAAGGTTGTTCCTTTGTCATTTGCAGCAGCTGCCAATGGAAAACTGCTTTAGATGTGGAAGGTCCAAATGTCAACTTATCGAAATCATGCTGGGTGGTTGCATTCTTAGGTAGCCAGGGAAAATATTTGTTGCCAGAACATAAAGGGTGAGATGAGAGCAATGACTAGTCCCATAATGCCACAATCCTGGGAGTAGACATCCAGCAATCTGTATCTGGTATACCCATGATCACTCCACTGCCATCATCATCTCCAAGCCTGCACCAACAAGGAATCAGTTCATGTAGGGCAGAAGTCTGCTCCCCAATCACAACATCTCCTTACTCTTGAAAAATAGCAATCAGTGCCTGGATGGCAGAAATCTGTTCCCAGCTGGCACCTCTCTGCTCCCAACAAAAGCAATAGTTCAGTTAAAACAAAGTAGGGTGGTATACAATATGTAATTTGAACTGCGTGGGCTGTTGAGAAGTATTGAGTCAACAAGGCTTGTGTATTGACTACAAAATTCTAAGTATCACAGCACCAACCTCAACAAATTAACACATCTTCCTGCACTACCTCCAGGTCCAGTAAACTTATTTCTGACAGTTACATCTGCTGTCACCTCTTGCCAACTTCTTTTTGTTTCCCATGTATGGGCACTTTCTGCCATCCTGGCAGAGAGGACAAGGTTCCTCCTCTTTTTCTCAGCCATAGAGGTACAAATGTTCATGTTGGTGAAGTGAGGGGCATGCTCCTACCTTTGGTATATTTCACCTTTGAGTGGCAATTATGCATCTGCTATACTGTGGCTTTTTAAGGGCTGGAACTCAAATATCAATTAGGTCTGCAGCTGCACATTACTAAGCCAACCATCATAAACTGCATATTGACAGGGGTAAAGTAGGTGTTTCCTTCCTAGTACAACATATTCATTGGGAAGGAATATTAGATCTCAGTAATGCAGGCAAAAATAAGCCTGGGTTAGCTGTGAAGTATGGATTTAGCACTTAAGGAGCTATTGAATTCCCTGGTTGCTGGATCTACAATGGAATAAGTAAGGATTTAATGAAGTGAGTACATTCACACTGGACAGTTGAGGAGATGCAACAAAAATGGTTAAAAGCTTCAAAGTGGTCAGAATGTTAAGGGTGGTCAGTGCACAAACAGGGAGAATGTGATTTGATTAGAATTGATCAATCCCGTGGCATTGCAGGTGCTGATTGAAGAAGTTCAAACCTGGGCGTAGATTTGGATTTTAATAGCAAGTTTAAAGACTTTGAAAAGAAAAGGCGAGTAATGGCTTGAAAGGAATAAGGAGTCAAAATGTATGTTGTGCAGAGGGAATGGAATTGGAATTGGTTTATTATTGTCACATGTACTGAGGTGCAGTGACAAACTTGTCTTGCATACTGATCGTACAGATCAATTCATTACACAGTGCAGTTACATTGAGTTAGTACAGAGTGCATTGAGGTAGTACAGGTAAAAACAATAACAGTACAAAGTAAAGTGCCACAGCTACAGGGAGGTGCAGTGCAGGTAGACAATAAGGTGCAAGGTCATAACGAGGTAGATCGTAAGGTCAAGAGTCCATCTTAACATGCTAGGGAACCGTTCAATAGTCTTATAACAGCAGGATAGAAGCTGTCTTGAGCCTAGTTTTACGTGCTTTCAGTCTTTTGTACCTTCTACCTGATGGAAGAGGGGAGAAGAGAGAACATCCGGGATGTTGTGGGGACTTTGATTATGCTGGCTGCTTTACTGAGGCAGCGAGAAGTAGAGACAGAGTCCATGGAGCGGAGGCTGGTTTCCATGATGTGCTGAGATTACGTCCACAACTCTCTGCAGTTTCTTGCTGTCAGGGCAGAGCAATTGTCATACCAAGCCACAATGCATTGAGATAGGATGCTTTCTATGGTGGCTCGATAAAAATGGATAATGATCGATGAGGACATGCCAAATTTCTTTAGCCTCCTGAGGAAGTAGAGGTACTGGTGAGTTTTCTTGGCCGTGGCATCTATGTGGTTGGACCAGGACGGACTATTGGTGATGTTCACTCCTCGGTACCTGAAGCTCTCGGTGACAAATGTTTGCCCGTTTCTATTTCTGGTTCCCATTCTAGTAGATGTTTGCAACCAGGTAGAGTTTAAATGCATCAAGTCCTATTCACCTATTCTCATTGTATTTAAATTGTTCCTATTTCAGTAAGCCCCTACAGCCTTACAATATCTGTATTATTCCAATTTTCATCTTTTAAACGTCCCTGGGTTTTTTTTTGTTTTTACTATTGTCTCCTTTTTGGGGGTTTTACCTTCAGCTAATAATACCAAGTTCTGGAATTTGCTTCCTAAATCTCTCTACTCCCTTCCGATTAGAGGTCTTCAACCTGAAATGTTAACTGTGTCTCTTGCCACATCAGTGACCTAACCTGCTGAGTATTTCCAACATTTTCTGTTTTTATTTTAGATTTCCAGCATCTGCAATTTTGATGATTTTTCTCTCTACTCCCTTCCCTGTATAATTCCCCTTGTCATCTCTGTTCTTTAATTAAGTTCTTTGGTCACTAAATTTAATATCACCTTTTTGGCTTGATGTCAAATGTTATCTAACAGTGAAGAGCTTCTGAAATGTTCTGTATTTCTTCTCTTCCTTCCAGTCTTTACATTACTACATTTCCTTTTAATAATGGGGTACATCAATTTTACAAAAGTCATCCAAAATGACTTCGACTAACTACCCTGCTTTCCTCCTATGTTCCTTTGTCTGTTTCAAATGTTTATATACTGTTCTGTCAAAATATAGTCTCTGGTTCACAAGACACCCTACACAAAATATATCACAACCTTTCTTACAATACTCTTACAATTGAATTACAACTGAATATATTCTCAGAATAAGTTGCTCTTTCTATTTAAACTGTCAAAACCTCCATGAAATTTCCAACCCTTCTTTGCTCCAGAGAGAGGAAATAGCTCCAGTATCTCATAACAATACACTCCCATCATTGTTGTTCTATGCTGTACATCCTCCAAGGCTTTAATTTCATTGTTACAAAAGTTTACCCAAAAATGCACACAATTCTCTAAACAATGCCTCAGAAAAAGCTATCTGCTCTTGTACTCTATTCCCTAGTTATCAAATTTAATAACCTGGATTCACATGTTTATAACATTACTTTCTGAGCTCCTTGGGATTAATGTCAGGTTGGTTGTTGAGATGTTTCTACTAGTCTGAGAATATCGAAGGAGGGGATATGGTTGCAAGATTATGGGGTAGTCATTTAAAGCTGCTGTACATAAGAACTTCTCCTCACAGAGGAAGATGAGTCTCTGGAATTTTTTGCCCCAGAGGGTTGTGAAGGCTAGATCATTGGGAGTATTGAAAGAGGAAGTAGATAATTTTTTTAAAAAAATCAGGGAATTGAGGGCTGTGGGAAAGTAGCACTGTAAAGGAGATCAGGCCTGAGGTAGATCAGCTGTGATCATATTGAATGGCAGAGCAGGCTTGAGGGGCCAAATGGGCTACTCCTGCTCCTTCATTCTTGTGTTTTTATGTTCTCCATAGGACTCTGTTTCAGCAGAGCCTTGAACACCCTTCCATTCCTTGGGCAGAATTGGACTGTCTGTAATTGGGATTTCTGAAGGGAACAGCCAGCTTTCTTCGGCTCCCACCAGTTGGAGATGAGTATATTTTGCCCAATGGCCTCAGAAAACTTTAATACACCCTGTATCCAATTACAAGTTCAAATGATGTGCATGTTAAGTAGACCTAGCTCTGACTCCCAGGGTACATTACTTCCAAATGTCCTCCCATCCATGCAACATACCTCTGTATTATATGTATTGACTAACACTCTATCCATATTCCTATATTTCCTATTCTTGAAACTTTGTGATACCATACCAGAGTCCTAATAATCCATAATCAATACCTATTTCCTTTATATAATCACTCAAATTTTAAAAATGCTCATGACATTCCCATAACAGTTCCAAGCTGATTGGCTTTCCTTACGTTGTACATCTTTATATTTTCAATAGCTTAGTTTTGAACTATGAATTGTAACTTTGTCCTTTAGCTGGTTTTAAGATAACTAGTTATCTAAATTATCTTTATCTCTCATTTTGAACTCATTATTCCAATATAATTTTCTTATCCAAGGAAGATTAATAAATTGTGACAGCCTTTACACTCCAATCTGACACTGCTAAGAAATTTAGAACTTGCAGCTACTGGGCCTGCTGATATCTGTTTTGTATTCTACCAATTTTTTAGAACCAATTTCTTCTCAAATAACTCATTTTATTTCCCATAAAAATTTTTTCAGATTCTCTTTTAATTATCTTTATTCTCATAATGACTACCGACCAGTGGCTCTGACATCCACCATCATGAAGTGCTTTGAGAGGTTGGTCATGGCATGCATCAACCCCAGCCTCCCAGGCAACCTGGACCCATTGCAATTTGCCTATCGGCGAAACAGGTCTACAGCGGATGCCATCTCCCTGGTCCTACAATCAGCTCTGGAGCATCTGGACAGTAAAGACACATACATTAGACTATTGTTTATTGACTACAGATCTGCCTTCAATACAATAATTCCAAGCAAGCTTGTCACCAAACTCCGAGACCTAGGGCTCAACACCTCCCTCTGTAACTGGATCCTTGACTTTCTAACAAACAGACTGCAATCAGTGAGGATAGGCAGCAATACCTCCAGCACGATTATTCTCAACACTGGTGCCCCACAAGGCTGCGTCCTCAGCCCTCTAATCTACTCCCTATACACTCATGACTGTGTGGCCAGATTCTGCTCTAACTCCATCTACAAGTTTGCAGATGATACCACTGTTGTAGGCCGTATCTCAAACAGTGATGAGTCGGAGTACAGGAAGGAGATAGAGAGCTTAGTGGAATGGTGTCATGACAACAACCTTTCCCTTAATGTCAACAAAACAAAAGAGGTGGTCATTGACTTCAGGAAAGGGGGCGGTGTACATGCACCTGTCTACATCAATGGTGCTGAGGTCGAGAGGGTTGAGAGCTTCAAGTTCCTGGGAGTGAACATCACCAACAGCTTGCCCTGGTCAAATCACGTAGATGCCACGGCCAAGCTCACCAGCGCCTCTACTTCCTCAGGAGGCTAAAGAAATTTGGTTTGTCCCCTTTGACTCTCACCAACTTTTACCGATGCACCATAGGATGCATCCTATCTGGATGTATCATTGGCTTGGTACGGCAACTGCTCTGCCCAGGACCACAAGAAGCTGTAAAGAGTTGTGGACACAGCCCAGCGCATCACAGACAACAGCCTCCCCTCCTTGGACTCTGTCTTTACCTCTCGTTGTCTTGGTGAAGCAGCCAGCATAATCAAAGACTCCACCCACCCGGGACATTCTCTCTTCTCTCCTCTTCCATCGGGTAGAAGATACAGGTGCCTGAGGGCACGTACCACCAGACTTAAGGACAGCTTCTACCCCACTGTGATAAGACTATTGAAAGGTTCCCTTATAAAATGAGATGGACTATGACCTCACGATCTACCTTGTTGTGACCTTGCACCTTATTGCACTGCACTTTCTCTGTAGCTGTGACACTTAACTCTGTGCTGTTATTGTTTTTACCTGTACTACATCAATGCACTCTGTACTAACTCAGTGTAACTGCACTGTGTAATGAATTGACCTGTACGATCGGTTTGTAAGACAAGCTTTTCACTGTACCTCGGTACAAGTGACAATAATAAACCAATACCAATAATGAATCCAACTGGTTCCACATACTTCCATATTTATCCCTCAAACAACACTCCAAAACAAATTGCCTGGTGGTTTCTGGGACTTCTACGTATGTAAGTTAACTGCCACAGATCCTAGATTCACTACTTGCTCTAAATTATTGCTTAGAACCAAGTTGGTAAGGCTCCCTTCCTTGTTGAAGGAACGACATATTTATGGTAAAAACAATCCTAGATATACAGTGGATCACCTTCCTTTAACACTGCAAACATTTTTCTTAATTGAATATATTTTTTGGATAATTAAAAGTTAAAACAATTAGAACTAGAACTGCATAGTTCTCTAATTTATCCAAAACTTTCTTCCTTAATATATGCTCTTCTCTTTGGTGGACTTCCAGCTTTGTGAATGAATTCTTATGATTTCTTAGCTTGATCCAAAGGGATTCTGTATAGTCTACTTTATTGCTTAAATCTTTAGCCTCTAGTGCTATTAAATTGCCTCTAATTATTAACCACATCCTCCTTCATTTCTTTCCTCACTATCCCTCCAGGAATATCTAATTGCCAATTCTGGAACAACTACAACCACATCTCATTTACTGCTCTAGTGAAATGATCTTAATCGATGACTTCAGATTTCCAATTTAGTTTTTTTCATTCTGAGCTTTAATGTGTTTTCATCTGGCTTTACTAAATTTGGTAATTCTGTCATGTTTTTCCTTGGCTCTGCCTGATTATATTATATTCTCTCCTTTAATCTTTTCATGTTTTCCTCCAACCTGAAATAAAAACCAACCCCTAAAATCTAGTTGTCGTTTTTTTACTTTTGCAAGCTAGTTTCAACATCATTTGGATATGGGTGATTCCAATGGTTCACCTTCAATGTTATAGGAATCTTAACCATTACCTTCTGCACAATGAGTATGAAATTAAGCTCTGGAGATTTTAAGGGGTTTATGAGGAGGTTTAAATTTACAAAAAGGCTTCTGCAACACATAGGCACATTTAATGTTCGTTGTGCCTGATTCCTTTTTGGTAAAAGGTTAATGCACTCACATACTACATCTGCTGTCACCTTGCAAGGTAAGTGGATTATGACACCGATGGTGCCAGTTTGGAACTTCATGCTCCATCTCCTTACCTCCCACACTTGAGCATAACTTCAATGACTTGAAGAACCTCCATCAGTGTTACATAAGTACACTACAGCCAGGATGTCCTGATCAATGGAAAGATCTAGAGACTCAATAATTCTACGACTGAGCAGGAGTAGAACTTAACATGGTGCACCCAAAAAGGTTTCTCATCAAAATGAACGAAGGATACAGTTTTTCTTTGTAATAACTCCTCCTGGGGGTAGTGTGACTGTTGATAAGGAGTCCACATGCTATGATCTAGAACAAGCAAGATAACCACTAACATGACTACACCAAGACCCCTGCCAGTACACTAGAGTATAGTCAGGATCACGGCTTCAAGTGGTTACTCCCATCCTTAAATGGATCTTCAACTCCTGCAGTTTATTTTGACAACACCATGCCGTTGATTAAAAGAAGTCTAATTGGTCACGAACTGGCTGGATTGTATTTGTCCTGCTTTTTGTATACTTCCTGATTCATTAACATTGGTAGCTGAGTGATTAGGATCTGGAGAGCTGTGTAAGTGAATGAGCCTTCAGAGTAGAACAGTAGCAGAACATAGTTTTTGTAGTCACTACAAAGCACAAGATTAGCTGTGTGAGGCCTGCCAGGGCTGGATCTCCTAAAGCAATTGTTCTTAACTAGAACATTTGCAGGAAGCAGTAATGTTGATTCCAATGTGTGCCTCCCATTTTTCAAATGTTCAATCAAAGCAGAGGAAATGGACACCTGGGAAAGAAGTTCTGCTCTCTCCACCAAGGAGGGTTGAAGGCTTTGCTGGCAAAATGCTGAGAAATCTGGAACATTGAAGCATGAGAAAAGAACCATTTATTGCCTTTGGCACGCTCCAGGAAGGACTACACCTTTTTCTCCTTTCCTTTAGAGCCTATTTTTGTAGTCATGGCCAATAGTGTATTGCTGCCTAGTATCCATGCTGCACTGTTGCAGCGGTGATGTCAAATATACATTGCCAAAGGACTGAATCCCCTCTTCTGTAAATATCATGGTGGATACTGGTAGGGGGAATGACCTTCCAGGGGAAAGCCACAGTGGCCAGGTCTCTGGCACTGAATCTGGCTCTGTGGCTCAGAAGGGAAGGGGGGAAGAAGAGGAGTGTGGTCATGAAAGGGGATTCACTGGTCAGGGGAACAGACAGGAGATTCTATGGATGAGAATGAGACTCCCGGATGGTATGTTGCCTCCCAGTTGCCAGGGTTCGAGATGTCTCGGATCAAGTCCACAGTATTCTTAAGGGGGAGGGTAAGCAGCCAGAAGTCGTGGTACACATTGGTACCAACGACATAGATAGGAAAAGGGATGAGGTTCTGAAGAGGCAACGGAGGGAGTCAGGAAGGAAGCTAAAAAGCAGGACCTAAAGGATGGTAATCTCTAGAATGCTGCCTGTGCCACATGCCAGTGAGGGTAGAATAGGAAGATATGGCAGATGAACATCTGGCTGAAGAGTTGGTGCAGGAGGCAGGGTTTCAGATTTGTGGATCACTGGGATCTCTTCTGGGGAAGGTACGACCTGTACAAAAGGGACCAGTTACACCTGAACTCAAGAGGGACCAATGTCCTTGTGGGCAGGTTTGCTAGAGCTGTTGGGGAGGGTTTAAATTAGGTTGACAGGGGGATGGGAACCAGAGTGTTAGGTCAGATGATGGAGCAGTTGGTGTAAAGTTAGATGCAATGTGCAGAGAGATTGTGAGGAAGGATAGGCAGTGGATAGGGTATAAACACAGTTGGATGGGTTAAAATGTGTTCACTTTAATGTGAAAAGTATTAAGAATAAGGGTGATGAACTTGGTGATGAACTTAGAGCATGGATCAGCACATAGAATTACGATGTTGTGGCCATTACAGAGACTTGGCTGTCCGAAGGGCAGGATTGGCTGTTTGATGTTCTGTGGTTTATATGTTTCAGAAGGGATAGGGAGGAAGGAAAAAGAGTTGGGGGAGTGGCATTACTAATCAGGGATAGTATCACAGCTGCAGAAAGGGAGGATATCAGGGAGGGATCGTCCACTGAGTCAGTGTGGGTAGAAGTCAGAAACAGGAGGGGAGCAATCACTCTATTGAGAGTATTCCATAGGCCATCCAATAGCCACAGGGACACTGAGCAGCAGATAAGTAGGCAGATTTTGGAAAGGTGCAATAATAACAGGGTTGTTGTCATGGAAGACTTTAACTTCCCTAATATTGATTGGCACCTTTTTAGTGCAGAAGGTTTAGATGGGGCAGAATTTGTTAGGTGTGTCCAGGAAGGATTCCTGACACAGTGTGTGGACAGGCCAACTAGAGGAGAGGCCATACTGGATCTAGTACTAGGCAATGAACCTGGTCAGGTGACAGACCTCTTGGTGGGCGAGCATTTCGGAGATAGTGACCACAACTCCCTGACCTTTAGCATAGCCATGGACAAGGATAGGAGCAGGCAATATGGGAAAGTTTTTAATTGGGAGAGGGCTAATAATGACAGTATTAGGCAGGAACTTGGGACTATAAATTGAGAACAGAAGCTCTCAGGGAAATGCACAGCAGAAATGTGGAGGCTGTTTAGGGAACACTTGCATGGCATTCTGGACAGGTTTGTCCCACTGAGACAGGGAAAGAATGGTAGCATAAAGGAACCATGGTTGACAAGAAAGGTGAAACTTTTAGTCAAGAGGAAGAAGGAAGCATACTTAAGGTTAAGGAAGCAAAGATCAGGCAGGGCACAATGAGAATTATAAGGTCGCCAGGAAGGAGTTTGAGAAGGGACTTAGGAGAGCTCGAAAGGGACATGAGAAGGACTTGGCGGGTAGAATTACGGAAAACCCCAAGGCATTCTATCTGTACATGAAGAACAGTGGTCAACAGTGGGCAAGCTATTGGAGAGGATTCTTAGGGACAGGATTTACGAGCATTTGGGGAAGCATAGTCTTATTAGGGATAGTCAACATGGCTTTGTGAAGAGCAGGTCATGGCTCACAAGCCCAATTGAGTTGTTCAAGGAGGTGACAAAACAAATTATGAAGATAGAGCAGTGGATGTGGTGAATGTGGACTTTAGTAAGGTATTTAACAAGATTCCCCATGGTAGGCTCATCCAGAAAGTTATGAGGCATGGGATCCATGGAGGCTTGGCTGCATGGATTTGGAATTGGCTTGTCCACAGAAGGCAGAGGCTGGTAGTAGATGGAGAGCATTCTGTCTGGAGGTTGGTGACAAGTGGTGTTCCTCAGGGATCTATTCTAAGACCCCTGATTTTTGTGATTTTTGTAAATGACTTGGATGAGGAATTGGTAGGGTCGGTAAGTAAGTTTGCAGATGACACGAAGGTTGGAGGTGTTGTGGGTAGTTGTCATAGGTTACAACAGGATATAGACAGGATTCAGAGTTGGGCGGAAAAGTGGCAGATGGAGTCCAATCTGGAAAAGTGTGAATGATACATTTTGGAAGATCGAACTTCAAGGCAGAGTACAAAGTTAATGGCAGGATTCTTAGCAGTGTGGAGGAACAAAGGGATATTGGGGTCGAAATCCATAGATCCCTCAAAGTTGCCGCACAAGTTGATAGGGTGGTTAAGAAGGCATATGGTGTGCTGGCTTTCATTAGTCAGGGAATTGAGTACAAGAGCCGCGAGGTAATGTTGCAGCTCTATAGAACTCTGGTTAGACCACACTTACAGTATTATATTCAGTTTTGGTCACCTCATTATAGGAATGATGTGGAAGCTTTTGGGAGAGTGCAGAGGAGATTTACCAGGATGCTGCTTATATTAGAGAACATGTCTTATGAGGAAAGGTTGAGCAAGCTGGGGCTTTTCTCTTTGGAGTGACGCAAGACGAGAGGCAACTTGATAGAGGTGTATAAAATAATGAGGGGCATAAATATAGAGGACAGCCAGGACGACAATGGCCAAAACCAGAGGACATCAGTTTAAGGTCGGAGGAGGAAAATTTAGGGGAGATGTTAGAGGTAGGTTTTTTACACACAGAGTGGTGGGTGCCTGGAACGGACTGCCAGGGGTGATGGTAAAGTCTGATACAATGGGGAACTTTAAAAGACTCTTAGATAGGCACATGGATGTAAGAAAAATGGAGGGTTATGTGCTGTGTAGGAGGGAAGGGTTAGATTGATCATGGAGTAAGTGTTTATACAGGTCTGCACAACATTGTGGGCCGAAGGGTCTATACTGTGCTGTACTTTTCTATGTTCTATGATTGAATCATTGTTTCTGTAACCAAGATGATCTGTTAATTGCAAAGAGTACATAAAAATAATCTTCTGATTTTTGGACAAAACATTGGGGAGAGTGCATCATGCGAATTTGAAGGAAAGAAATGCACATTTTTACAATGAGAAGTCGTGTATCTTGCTCTGAAAGTTGTTTCCAATGACTGGCAAGCAACAGAAAAGGTAGAAAATATTACCAATGTGCCAAAACCCGAAAATGTAGCAGAGCTAAGTTAATTCTAGGTATTGGTATTGGTATTGGTTTATTATTGTCACTTGTACCGAGATACTGTGAAAAACTTATCTTGCATACCGTTCGTACAGATCAATTCATTACATAGTGCATTGAGGTAGTACAGGTAAGAACAATAACAGAATACAGAGTAAAGTGTCACAGCTACCGAGGAAGTGCAGTGCAGGTTGACAATAAGGTATAAGGTCATAACAAGGAAGATTGTGAGGTCAAGAGTCCATCTCATCGTATAAGGGAACCGTTCGTTAGTCCTATAACAGCAGGATAGAAGCTGTGCTTGAGCCTGGTGGTATGTCCCCTCAGAGTCCTGTATCTTCTGCTTGATGGGAGAGGGGAGAAGAGAGAATGTCCTGGGTGGGTGGGGTCTTTGACTATGCTGGCTGCTTCACCAAGGCAGTGAGAGGTATAGACAGAGTCCATGGAGGGAGGCTGGTTTCCGTGATGTGCTGGGCTGTGTCCACAACTCTCTGCAGTTTCTTGCAGTCCCGGGCAGAGCAGTTGCCATACAGGATAATTACAGTATTAAACATTATTACAGTATTAAACCGGTGATGGTGCTCCCTATTTTGCATCACTTGTTGAAAAAGGATGTGAATCATCAGGTGTGGAGCAAGGGGCAACAAAGTGCATGTGATGACTGCTAGAAAACCTCAGCATGTAAAGCCTTCCATATTCATCATGAAGCTAACATGTAAGTTTATGTTGTCGTGTGATGAGTCAAGTTATGGTGTGCTGAAGTGGTAAGGCATGTGATGGATAATGAGAAATTGAAACATTTTGCTTTTGATTCTTATAAGGAGCAAGCTCAATTATGCACAAATCAAAAGGGAATCGTTTACAAAAATGTTTGCAATCAACTTATACTTGACGGATCCTTTACCCCGGTAAAAGATTATAAAAGGATTTTTTTGCAGTCAATACTATGATCTTATGAAGTCACTCAAGCCATCCTTCTAATGCTGTTATGACTTATTTTTTTGGAAAAACAAATAAATTTGGGAGAATTGAACACTATTGTGGATGTTCCAGTGTGGCTATCACATGTAAACTCTGTTGGAAGTGAAATTAGATTTTGTAAGTAACAGAAGTCCTAGGAAGTAACCTTCTTAAAAAAGTGTCTAATCACACACGCTTGATATTTAATGGCTTTCCCACTGCTGAATCCCCAACCATCAAAACCTTGGGAGTCAATAATCACCAGAAACTCAACTGGACCAGCCACAGGATCAGGTCAGAACCTAGATTTTCTGTCATGAGTGACTTACCTCCTGATACTCCAAAGCCTTTTCATCATTCATCCCTAAGGCCCCAGACAGGAGCTGCACTCATGAAATACCCTCCACCTGCCAGCATGGATGCATCTCCAACAACTCTTAAGAAGCTGAACACCATCCAGGAAAAAGCAGTCTGCTTGCTCAGCAACTCATCAATCACCCACTACCATTGACACAGAACAGAGGCAGGGTGGACCATCTACAAAATACATCACAATTGCTCACCAAGGTTATTCCAGAAGCAGCTCTTAAACCTGCAGCCCTACCACCAAGGGGGACAAGGGCAGCTTCATCTGTAGGTTCCCCTCCTGACATAAATATAGTGCTGGTCCTTAATAGTCACTGGGTCTAAACTACCTACCCAGTAGCATTGTGGCAGAACTGGTACACTACTTCTGCTGAAGGTAAAAGAAAGCAGCTCACCGCCATTTTCATTTAGGGATGGGCGACAAATGTTGGTCCAGCCAGTGGTGCCCAGACTCTGAAAATGAATGTGAGAAAGTAATGAGTTGAGGTTGTTTCAAACACTTGTCCTCAGTTTTGATTTATTCTTTTAGCAAATTTTACACTCAAACATTCTGAGATTGTAAATGGAGCAGTTGATTCGAAATAGAGACTCTCATGAAGGAAGTGCTGCAGGGATATTTAAAACAACATAAAACATTGCATGGCACTGTCTTGCTAAAGTGCAGAACAATTCAATGCAATACCAGAGAGTATATACCAGCAGATCTCTTGAGAACATGCTTGAGCCATGTTCAGCCAAGAATGGTTTCTGGAGTTAAACATAAATAGTTGAGTCAATAAAGAAACATTGATACTAATGAGAAAGAATGCATTTTAAAGGAAATCAATTGTATTTGTGTGCTTAGTCCACCAAACAAGTCAAGTTTATACATGTTGAAGGTAGGAACCGTAGTAAATGTTTGCATGAAATTGGTGACAGAATCAGAAATGTTCATGCAGGTCAAATGATCTCTGTCATTCATGAACCATGTCTTGAAGGTGAACCACTTGATAATGATCCCATGTGGATTTCAGAAAGTAAAGTAGCAAATTCAAAGAAACAAACTCCTCTGACTATAAATCCAGAACCAAATGGGCAAAAGTTGATTCAACATCCAAACTTGTAAGGAAATCAGCAAACCTCTTTTGACCAGTGACTATACCAAATTTATTCTTGTCTTTCATTAGATGAGTATATTTACATGTTATTCGTAAGCCACTGCTGCTTTAAGAAAGGGAAAATAGTACAATGTGTCTTTGAGCATGGTTCATATTGTGTTGTGCATTTGTCTGTGTGAGTGTGTATGGGGGGAGGGGTATGTGTGTGAGAGAGAGATCCTAGTTAGCAGTAGGGTCATGTGATATGCCTGCTTCACAAAGAATGTAACAGTTTCATAGACATTCATTCTGCCAGTTGACAGTTTCAACATGAAAATAGTTAGTGTCTTATCAATAAATCTCTGTTTCTTCGGGATAAAAATGCTGTGTCTCAATGCATTCATGAAACCATTACACTGGAAATTGCTGGTTCAGGTCCTGCTTCCCAAGCTCCACTCAGAGGATAAGGAAAATGTCCAGCAGGATAAATTGGCAGGACTCAGGTAGTTGTCAAAGTAACCAACTTCAACAAATAAAACAATTGAGCTGGAAACACAGATTCAGTTTAAAGAGTATGAGTTTTAAAGGGAGAGAGATGGCCACAAAAGGGTATTAATCTGAATTAAAGATTCCAGGCTGTTAGATTGGTAGAAAGAGTTTGGAAGTTTGAAAAGCAGGAAAGGTCGGGCCAGATTTTACACTCTGTTGCTGGAAGTTCCAGATTGAATCATCAGTGTGAGGTCATTTAAATGGCATTAAGTTCCAGGGTTAGGCACATGTGTAATCAAGCACTGAAGTTCTGGACTAACTGGACTTGGCCTTTTGAATCTATTGGCCCTTATGGAGTCCAGCTACTGAACCCAGACATGCTGAAGTTACACACATTCATTTAGGTTTGTTGCATGATCAGGGTCTCCTTTGATTTTAGGGATTTGGATCAGGAGGCAAATTGGAGGATAAACTACTTCTTTAAAATTACTTTAACTTAGTTTAAGGTTTTAAATATTTACAAGCATTTTATTTTTAAAACTAATTTTTATTTTAGTATTTAACAACTATCAAAAGTAAATAGTTTAACGTGTCTCTGAATGTTGGTGGGGTGACAGACATGTTTTGACAGCTATCAAAGCTTTCAGGGTAGGGGAAGGGACTTCTCACTGCTCCACCAGAGGGCCTGTTGCCACTCAGAATTTAAAATGGAGTATAGGATTTGTCAAGATCGGCACTAATTTTTTTTTGCATTTTTGCAGGCATTGCTTTCAGCCCAATGTACTTTCTGTTTAATCTTTCACTTGGAATATGGCACTTTTGAGGAACAAGCAGAAGGCATGCAGCCTAGAATAAGAAGAGGTTGTGGGAAGGAGGAGGGCACAAAGCAGTATCTCCAGTATGTTCAGGCAACAATTCATCTCCTTAAACCTCAATAAGGAACAATGTTTGCACCAACACAACCTTCTTGCCACATTTTCAACTTTTGTGTAATAGTCCGGTCTAAGTATATAAGATCCAGCACTGAGTACCCTGAGGTAGAATTTGAACTTGAAAAGCTGAGGTTAGCATGAGGTGGAAACATTTAAGGAGATAATCTGTTTACCTTTCACATGGAATTCATCTGTTTATATGAAAGATTTTAACTGACAGGCAAAGATCACTGAGGAAGCATCACATGTTAGTATTTAATCTTGTTTATCTACCTCAGCTGTGGTTTAAAGCTAATAAAATGAAATTTAAACAATAGCAGTCTTTCTGGCAAAGTTATTTCAGGTATCAACAAACAATTTGCTGGAGGAACTCAGTGGTTTGACCACCATCCGTGTGGGGAAAGGAATTGTCAATGTTTGGGTCAAAACCCTGTGTCAGCACTGAGTGGAGAGGGAAGACAGCCAGAATAAAGAGGAGAGGGGAACTGGTAGGCCAGAGGTCATTGGTGGACCAAGGAGGGCTGGAGGGTTTTGGGCAGATTGAACAGGGCAGGGTGTGGGAAGGGTGAAGTTGGGAGACAGGTGGATGATAGATGAAGGCAGACAAAAAAAAAGGCAGATGGTGCCAGGTAGAGGGAAGGGAGGGTGAAAGTGGAGACAGGTCCTGGAGGGTGATAAGCAGGAACATAAAGACTACCAGACTGATAATGGGAAGGGCAGATGGAACTAGAAGTGGAAGGGGGAGCCAGTGGGTAAAATGTGTGCGTAGTTGGTGGATGGAACCAGGAGGGGGAGAAAAATGAGTGGATGCGGGTGGGGGAGATATAGGAAAGAGGACAAAAACGGGAGGACCAAAGGAGGATCAGAAGGAGAGAGATGGAGAGGGAGGAAAGACACTGAAGGTGAGGGTTACCTGAAACTGGAAAATTCAGTGCTCATACCATTGGTTGTAGATTACCCAGGTGGAATATGAGGTGTTGTTCCTCTTTGCATTGGACCTCTCCTTGGCAACGGAGAAGGTGGGCAGTTCTGTGTGGGGATGGGAAGAGGAATTGAAATGGCATGCAACTGGGAGTTCAGGGTGGCCAGGTGCTCTGTAACTGAGGTGCCTGACCTGCGCTTGGTCTTGATGGTAGAGGAGGCCACATTGGGAGCACTGAATGCAGTGGACAAGTTTGGAGGTACGTGGATCTTTGCCTCACCTGGAAGGGTTGCTTATGTGCTTGGATGGTAATGAGGGCAGGGGTGTAAGAACAATGTTTCATGTACCATTTAGTATATAGACCAGTAGTTACTGAAATTACAAACTCCATATTATTTTTTTCCCCATGGGGACATTAGCTCCCTTGTCATAAGTACTGAAAGGACAACGTTTCTATCCTAATACGTTAGTCTGAAACAGTTTTATTAGTGGAAGTTCAGTTATATTATTACTTGTTCCCATAGAAATGAATCAAAATTCAGCAATAAAAGAAGGGGTTATTTTAAAATTTCTCATTTGTACTCCGAACATAAAATTTGGGTTAATAATGTATGTAGTTTCCAAATAGATTAGACTGGTGGATGATGCCTGTTTAGCATCTGGGCACACACAGACTACCTGGGTGACAAATTCAAAATATGTTTGCATACAAGAAATTAGAGTGTAAGAATGTTTTACAGTGGACCTTGGTCTGTGTTTGTTTCTGTTGGTAGTGGTGGGGCAGGAAATAAATTGTCAAGATTCATATCAAATAGCATGTCGCTGACACTTACAATGGGCTCTATATCCCTTGGGTTCAAATGCATGACCATTATCCCATAACTCTAGTTCAGGTAAGAAAAGTATTAGGTCATGCTATTGTCAGGCAAATTGCTTGCCAAATATCACTGTATAGTTTCATCTACAAAAAAAATTAACAAAAATGAAACATTTTTGCTTGTATTAGTTTATTGAATTTTTTTATTGTTGACTGCGGTGTACACCGTGACATTTCAGCTTCTGCTGGCTGTTTCATTGAAATCCAGTATGAAAGGAGATTGAGCTGAGTAGTTTCATTATCAAAGTGACTGTTTGAATTAAAAGTGATGCTGGTGTGTGCACAAACTCATAACATCATTGTATTGCTGTCATCATTGATCATTATAAGTAAACATCAAGTGATTTTGGGTAATAATGCTATGGTTTTCAATTCTTATTCAACCTCATCTTGTAGTACCCTGTATTTTAACATCTACAGTCAATGAGCCAGTAATTGTATGTGTTCATACTGTGACAAGTATTTCACTTAAATTAAATTTGACAAAAGAATGGGTGAACCTGCACACAAATAATGTCATCAAATTCTTTGGCAGAATGTTGACTTTTGTATTAATTGCTTTTCCTTTATGTAGGCCTGAGATTTCCAGGGCTTCCCCAAGAACCGGTACAGGTTCCATGTTTCCGCCGAATGATGTGGGTGAGGGTGTTTCCTTCCATTATTGTTAATAAGACCACCTGAGTAATTCAGTCCTTGTTCATTCACCACCAGGGACCAGGACATACGATATTGCTGGAAAATTATAATACTTGAAGGACCTGCATCAATTTGTCCAGGTATCACCTGCAGCAGAAATTCATGCACAAAACTCATGTAAAGTTTGCATTGTTTAAACAATGTCAATCACAATTATATTTTGCATCACTGTACAATAATGGAATAATCTCAGGACTCCCTTACGGCAGGTATGTCCTGTACACAAATAAAGCAAGACAAATCCAATTTGACTGCCCAGTCTATATTCAATTAACAGCAAAGTGATGGTATCAATGAACATGCTATTAGTAGCACTTACCAGTAACCTGCTCACTGATGCTGTTTTGCCTTTGCTAGGACTGGACCTGAGCTCCAGACCTCAATGTAGGTTGATCCAAACTTGAGACAAATAGCTGAATTTCTGTGCTGAGGTGACAGTAACAGCCCTGGACGTAAAAAGAGCATTTGACCAGGTGTGTCTGGATAAGGATCCTTGGTAAGACTGAAGTTAATAGGTATCAAGTGGAAAACTTTCCAGTAGTTGAAATCACACCTCATATAATGCAGTTGTTGGAGGTCAATAATCACACACCTAGGACATTGCAACAAGAATTCCTCAGGCCAGTGTCCTAGGCCCAGCCAGCTGCTTCAGCAGTGAATGTCCTTCCATCATAATCTGGAACAAAAATGCAGGAAATACTCAGCCCCATGAGCAGCATCTGTAGTGAGAGAAAAAGTGTCAATATTTTACTTCTGAAGAAGTTGACTCTGTTTATCTCTCCACAAATGCTGTCTGACGTGCTGTGTGTTTCTAGCCTTTTCCACTTTCTCTCTCAGTTTACTGTTGAGTATGAACTTCCGGAAATTTGATCACTGACAATGGTGATATACATCGGCTCAAATAATGTGCAAAATGGAGGTTCTTGCAGGGGCTCATGATCTATGCCTTTCTGCCCTTGCCTTTCCATGTGGTATGAACTGCATGTTCGGGGGACGTTGAATGAGCCATGATTTCTCTAATGTTTTATCTTTCTACCTGGGGTAGGATATTCTCTCCTTTTAGGGAGAGTGTGACAAAGGTTCATCATTCTGACCTGGAATGAAAGGATTGTTTTCTGAATCAAGGCTGGTCTTATATTCTAAAGACTTTAAGAATGAGAAGTAATCTCATTAAAATATATATCATTTTTAAGAGAATTGAATAGATGGATTCTGGGAGAATGTTTCTGTAAGCTGAGGATAGTATATGTACGATTGGTTGTGAGCAATGACTTTTACTTTTGGAATTGTCACCTGACGCAGATTGTGTCCTGTGATGAACTGCTCCCCAGATTGCATCAATGTTCCAAAGAGCCCTTGAATAAACTATATTTTGTTTGAGCATTTCATTTCCCATGTATATCGATCGGTCAATTCACTCTGCAGTGAACTACATTAAAGGTTAAGAACCCACTTAGCCTGAGTCTCATCGTCTCAGTCAACTTGACCAATCTTTATGCTGAGACGAAGAGAAACTTACTCATCAAATGGTTGAGAATCATTGGAATTCTCTATCTCAGAGATCTGTGGATGCTTATTCACTGAGTACATTCAATACGAGATTTTTGAATACAGAGGCAATTAATAAGCGTGGGAATAATGCAGGAAGGCATAATTGAAGTAGATGGAGCAGGATTTTATTAAATAGAGTAATAGCTCGGGAAACTGGCCAACTCCTATTATATTATTCTGGCTGTTTATGTATTATTCAATATATCAGTCTAAAAGACAGATGTTGGGAGGTTGTTTTACAGGGAAAGGAGTGTGCTTTGAAAAACACTATGATGCTGGAGGAACTCCAGCTTTTCTCCACGGATGCTGCCTGGCCTGTTGACTTCCTCCAGCATCGTAATGTTTTTCAGCTGGATTCCAGCATCTGCAGTCCTTTATTTCTCTGAAGAGTGTGAGTTGGCCTTAATTGGCTCACCAACACCCACACAAAAGCTTTATTCAGTAGGGTTTAGTGAAGAAGATTAAGGGAACAGACTCATTGTTGTTTCCTTATTTGTTGAGACTCAGGACTTTGAGACAAAACTAAAAGACTTAAGCCGCTGTCCCAGCTGAAATAGCTAACAGCTCATAGGCTGGTGACTGGGTCTGATCTTGGTGGAGCACTTCTGTACTGGTCAGTTCATCTGCCAGCCAAAGATGCAAGCAAGCCAGGAATAGCTGGTTTAATCAGAGGAGAGAAATGGAAGGAAAGCCTTGTGCTAGGGCAGTAAGATATATGGTCCCTCTTCCTGCTATCTGTTAGACTTCCTGCTTTTTCATTTTAATATACAACACATTCTCTATTGGATTTAATATTGAGCTTCTTGTTTTTGAAAATGGTTTACACCTCTTATGTCGATAGACGACAGCATGCAAAACATAATTATCTTTTTAAAAAGTAGTAAGATATCAAGGAAAATATTCTGCCACAAATGAATTCCTTTTAATTAGAGCATAAGTTATCAAATGTTCAGTCAGCAATCATTGGCGCTCCTTTGACTGTCTTCCACACCAAGGGTTAATGCTTCCTCTCTGAATTAATTTGCACTTTGCTATAGTTTGGTAGATAGTAAAAGACACAAGACAAGTAATAAAACATAGAAGTTGACTGTAATTTGGGCTGTAAACCTGATTAAATGTGTAATTTAGGCAAAAAGACATTCATCTCAGAGGGATTTACAGTAACAATGATTGCAGAAGAGTGTATTTTCAGGATTAGATTCTATCTTCCTGAGGGTAGTCTAATGCAGTCTCTTTTAACCTTTAAATTAGATTTGGCTTCAAACTAATATTAAATGAATTTACAAGATAAAATTGACTTTGGGCACAGAGTGAAAATGTTTCGTTTTACAATATTCTCTTTATTGGAATGAACAGAATATTTTGCAGATTTTCAATTTTTCTTTGAAAATCCAGTAGCTTAAATTGCATTAATGGCACAGTAAAATTGAGCCTTTTACAACACAATGAAATTTTAATTAAACAAATAACTCTTATAGGATGAATCCTTTAAATGGTGTAAAGGAAATTCCAGGAACGAGAAATTCTATGGCACGGCACAACATTTATATGCAGACAGAGGAAAAATGATTGGTAACAGAAACTGGGGAGGGGGTTGCCACAGGGACAGTAGCCTATGATTTTCCTTCTGGGATCTCCATGTATACAGCATGCTTGAAGGAGCCAGATATGCAGAGCAATATCCAACAGTATGCAATGCATGACTAGACACCACTTTGGTAATTTTCATTCTAAGCCCAGAACTAGGCCCAGATACCTGCAGCCTTCTCCACTGCAAATGAACAGTTGCTCTCCAGCCTGACCACAGCTTGTGCACAGTATCTGTAGGAAAAGCAAATTCATGTGGAAGACAGGCACCAGGGTCATTAGTTGGTACCCAAGGCTTTATCTCTTGATTGGATATATTAATAATGTTTGGAATGTTGGATTGAATGGTTCTTGAATTCACCACTTGTGATGAAGTGAGTGCTGAGATAATTAAGGGGGGCGCTAAGATAGTGTTGGCAATGTAATGTGCTTTTACTTCCTCATGGGCTGTGGGCATTGGTGAAAGTTTGGCATTTAATAATTATCCCTTAGTGCCCTTGTGGAAGGACTGAGGAGCCACCTCCCTGAACCCCATCAGTACGTGTGGTGAATGTACTCCCAAAGTGCTGCTAGAGAGGAAGTTTTCAGCTTCCAACACAGTATCAGTTGAACAACCAATCTACTTCCAAGTCAGAGGTATGAGACTTAGTGAATCTTCAGTTGATGTTGAACTCTGCCAATTGCTGCCCTTGTCTTTCTAGGTGGTAGAGGATGTGTGTTTTTGAGGTGCTGCCATCCACTTTGCATTCAGAGGATGTTCAGCATGACTGATGGGGATGCTATTCACAGGGATTGTTTTTATTCTGGGTGAAACTTCTTCAGAGTAATTTGAATTGTTCTTATTCAGGCAAAGAGAACGTTCTGTTACAAAACTAACCTGTGCACTGAAGATGGTAGAAAAGCTCTGCAGAATAAGGAGTTGAATCCTTCATTGCAGAATATTAAGCCCCCAACAGAGTCTTGTAATCACAGAAACAGTGTCTGATCCAGGTCACATTCTGGTCAATAGAAACATAGAAACATAGAAAACCTACATCACAATTCAGGCCCTTCGGCCCACAAAGCTGTGCCGAACATGTCCCTACCTTAGAAATTACTAGGCTTACCCATAGCTCTCTATTTTTCTCAGCTCCATGTACCTATCCAAAAGTCTCTTATAAGACCCTATCGTATCCACCTCCACCACCGTTGCCGGTAGCCCATTCCACGCACTCACCACTCTCTGAGTAAAAAACTTACCCCTGACATCTCCTCTATACCTACTCCCCAGCACCTTAAACCTATGTCCTCTTGTGGCAACCATTTCAGCCCTGGGAAAAAGCCTCTGACTATCTACACGATCAATGCCTCTCATCATCTTATACACCTCTATCAGGTCCCCCCTCATCCTCCATCGCTTCAAGGAGAAAAGACTGAGTTCCCTCAACCTGTTTTCATAAGGCATGCTCCCTAATCCAGGCAGCATCCTTGTAAATCTCCTCTGTACCCTTACTATGGCTTCCATATCCTTCCTGTAGTGAGGTGAGCAGAACTGAGCACAGTAATCCAAGTGCGGTCTGAGCAGGGTCCTATATAGCTGCAGCATTACCTCTCGGCTCCTGAATTCAATTCCATAATTGATGAAGCACAATACACCGTATGCCTTCTTAACCACAGAGTCAACCTGTGCAGCTGCTTTGAGCGTTCTATGGACTCGGACCCCAAGACCCCTCTGCTCCTCCACACTGCCAAGAGTCTTATCATTAATATTATACTCTGCCATCATACTTGACCTACCAAAATGAACCACTTCACACTTATCTGGGTTGAACTCCATCTGCCACTTCTCAGCCCAGTTTTGCATCCCATCTATGTCCCACTGTAACCTCTGACAGCCCTCCATACTATCCACAACACCTCCAACCTTTGTGTCATCAGCAAACTTACTAACCCATCCCTCCACTTCCTCATCTGGGTCGTTTATAAAAATCACGAAGAGTAAGGATCCCAGAACAGATCCCTGAGGTACACCACTTGTCACCGACCTCCATGCAGAATATGACCTGTCAACAACCACTCTTTGCCTTCTGCGGGCCAGCCAGTTCTGGATCCACAAAGCAATGTCCCTTTGGATCTCCTGCCTCCTTACTTTCTCAATAAGCTTTGCACGGGGTACCTTATCAAATGCCTTGCTGAAATCCATATACACTACATCTACTGCCTTCCCTTCATTGATGTGTTTAGTCACATCCTCAAAAAATTCAATCAGGCTCATAAGGCAGGACCTGTCATTGACAAAGCCACGCTGACTATTCCTAATCATATTATACCTCTCCAAATGTTCATAAACCCTGTGTCTCAGGATCTTCTCCATCAACTGACTCACTGGTCTATAATTTCCTGGGCTATCTCTACTCCCGTCCTTGAATAAGGAAACAACAACCCTCCAATCCTCCGGAACCTCTCCTGTCTCCATTGATGATGCAAAGATCATCTCAGAGGCTCCGCATTCTCCTCCCTCACCTCCCACAGTAGCCTGGGGTACATCTCATCCAGTCCCGGTGACTTATCCAACTTGATGCTTTCCAAAAGTTCCAGCACTTCCTCTTTCTTAATATCTACATGCTCAAGCTTTTCAGCCTGCTGCAAGTCCTCACTACAATCACCCAGATCTTTTTCCATAGTGAATACTGATGTAAAGTATTCATTAAGTACCTCTGCTATTTCTTCTAGATCCATACACACTTTCCCACTGTTGCACTTGACAGGCCCTATTCTTTCGCATCTTATCCTCTTGCTCTTCACATGCTTGTAGAATGCCTTGGGGTTTTCTTTAATCCTGCCCACCAAGGCCTTCTTATGTCCCTTTCTGGCTCTCCTAATTTCCTTCTTAAGCTCCTTCCTGTTAGCCTTATACTCTTCCAGATCACTAACATTACCTAGCTCTCTGAACCTTTTGTAAGCTTTTCTTATCCTTTTGACTAGATTTATTATAGCCTTTGTACACCACAGTTCCTGTATCCTATCGTAACTTCCCTGTCTCATTGGAACATGCCTATGCAGAACTCCACAAAAATATCCCCTGAATATTTGCCACATTTCTTCTGTACTTTTCCCTGAGAGCATCTGTTCCCAATTTAAGCTTCCGATTTCCTGCCTGAGAGCCTCATAATTCCCTTTACTCCAATTAAATGCCTTTCTAGTCTGTCTGTTCCTATCTCTCTCCAATGCTATTGTAAAGGAGATAGAATTATGATCACTATTTCCAAAATTCTCTCCCACTGAGAGATCTGACACCTGACCAGGTTCATTTCCCAATACCAAATCAAGCACAGCCTCTCCTCTTGTGGGTTTATCGACATATTGTGTCAAGAATCCTTCCTGAACACATTTAATAAACTCCACCACATCTAAACCCCTTGCTGTATGGAGATGCCAATTGATATTTGGGAACTAAAATCTCCCATCACAACAACTCTGTTATTATCACCCCTTTCTAGGATCTGCTTCCATATCTGCTCCTCAATATCCCTGTTATGATTGGGCAGCCTATAAAAAATACCTAGTAAAGTTATTGACCCCTTCCTGTTCCTAACTTCCACCTACAGAGACTCCGTAGACAGTCCCTCCATGACGTCCACCTTTTCTGCAGCCATGACACTATCTCTGATCAACAGTGCCACTTCCCCACCTCTTTTGCCTCCCTCCCTGTCCTTTCTGAAACATCCAAATCGCGGCATTTGAAGTAATGATTCCTGTCCCTGAGCCATCCAAGTCTCTGTAATGGCCACCACATTGTAGCTCCAAGTATTTATCCAAGGTCTAAGCTCATCCGCCTTGTTCACAATACTCCTTGTGTTAAAGTAGACACATCTCAAACCTGTCTGAGCACGTCCCTTCTCTATCACCTGCCTATCCTCCCTCTCATACCTAATACAAGCTTTCTCTATTTGAGAGCCAAACACCTCTTCCCCAGTCTCTCCAGTTCGGATCCCACCCCCCCAACAATTCTAATTTAAACTCTCCCCAGTAGCCTCAGCAAACCTCCCCGCCAGGATATTGGTCCCCCTGGGATTCAAGTGCAACCCGTCCTTTTTGTACAGGTCATACCTGCCCCAAAAGAGGCCCCAGTGATCCAGAAATCTGAATCCCTGCCCCTCACTCCAATCGCTCAGCTATGCATTTAACCTCCACCTCATTCTATACCTATACTCACTGTCGTGTGGCACAGGCAGTAATCCTGAAATTACTACCTTTGTGGTTCTGCTTCTCCACTTCCTTCCTAAATCCCTAGAGTCTTTTTTCAGGACCTCTTCCCTTTTCCTACCTATGTCAATGGTACCAACATGTACCACGACCTCTGGCTGTTCTCCCTCCCTCTGCAGGATATCTTGGATGCGATCTGAAACATCCCGGACCCTGGCATCTGGGAGGCAAACTACCATCCAAGTTTCCTTCCTGCATCCACAGAATCGCCTGTCTGCCCCCCTAACTATAGAGTCCCCTATCACTACTGCCATCCCCTCTCTTTCCTCACCCTTCTGAGCCATAGGGCCAGATTCTGTGCCAGAGGCACTGCCACTGTTGCTTCCCCCAGGTAGGCTGTCTCCCCCAACAGTACTCAAACAGGAGTACTTATTGTCAAGGAGGAAAATGTGGAGGAAAAGGATGGAACAAGAGCTAGCAAGCAATTAGGTGATCCAGGTGAGGGGGAGGTTGGGGGGGGGGAGGTTAGTGATAGGCAGAAGGAGGAGGGAGAGAGGAAATAGTGTCAGAAGCTGGTAGGTGATAGGCGGAGATGACAAAGGGCTGGATATGATGGAATCTGAGAGGAGAGGAAGGTGGAACATGGAATAAGGGGAGGGAGGGGAAAAGGGCAGATGGGAACAGTGGGGGAGGGAAACCAGTCAGAGGTGTGTGTATGTGATGGGCAGATAGAGTGGCTGGAGCAGTCTCGACCCAAAAAGTCAACTGTCTATTTCCCTCCATGGATGCTGCCTGGCACACTGAGTTTGTCCAGCATCTTGTGTGTTGCTCTAGATTCCAGCATCTACAGTCTCTTCAGACATTCTGGTCAATGACTATCTCCTGGCAGTTGACGGTGTGGGATTCGATATTACTGCCATTCAAATGTCAAAGGGAAATGATTAGTCTCATTCTTGGTGGAGATGGTCATTGCCTTGTACAGTATATGTGTAGCACAAATGTTGCATATGCGAGCTATGCCCAGACAACACATCCAAGGATGCACTCTCTTTGTCACCTTCATCTACCTAATAGTTTTCTTGCTGCTGCTCCTATTATGGTCCCATGGGCAATGAACAGATTTTGCAGGTGATAACAAGTCAAGAGTCTGCCTCAGGTTCTACCTTGGCACACCCCCACACTGGTGTGAACATCTGAAAATTTGCACATGAACCCCCGTGAATTGCTCAGGAGCTGCCAACATTTGACCAGGCAGCAGCATTTGTTGGTCATATTATTGTTGTTAAGAGTCAAAAATTCAGATGATACACCCTATCTCCCAAAAGCCACCCTTTAGTCCTGCCTAAGCTTGACTTTTGGCAGACACAATGAAAGACCTGAGATAAAGTGGGTCACGTGAGCTTTCCAAGTGCGTGATATTTACTGTCCTGCTGCTTGTCATGTAGTTTACATGTTCAGGCTCTGTCAGATTTTCATCACACCACAAACGGGCAATTGATCACACCTTGAACCAGGCCTGGGTCACAATCTAGCAGTTCTAGCAGTAGCCAGAGGGGCTGGTGCTCTCAAGGACTAGGCTTTGATTAAATTTGTTGTTTTATTTAATGTCAATTTATTTTTATTCGCTCTGATTTGTACAAGTTATTTCTACTTCACCCTGTTGCTAAATCATGCAAAGCCTCGTCTTTCAATAACTTCAATTTGAGCTGTTGTGCTTTAAAAGCTAAAGCTGCTTTTTAGTCCCAGTCCATCACTGCCCTGAACTTCAGCAAAGACAACAGTCTCACAAATCCTTGTCCCTGCTTCTCTGCGCCCAAGGAGAATAAAATGAATTCTCCCCTCTTTGACGAGAGCCCTTCTGTGAAATTCCATTTGCAGATGTTGGCTTACACATCAGTATGGAGCAGACAGCCTCTGGTGCAGCCTGAAATGATTGGATGTCACAAGGTTGAGGGAGACTGTGAGCCCCACTGCCACAGGCAGAGCAATCAACTTCTGGCTCTGGGCCTCGAGCACTGTCTGTAACAGATACAGTTCTTGGTTACTTTTGGAGGATCTTAACATTCTGGTGCACTGCTGTTCCATGCGGTGGAAAAGAAATCTTATAAAGGACAGGTCATCTTTGACAAAATTCTTCTCTCGATCCACCTTCAGAATGGTGGGTCATCTTCTTAGGCACCAAGATTAAAACTCTCATCCTTTGACCAAAATAGTATTTCAAACTGCATTCAAAATTAAAAGAGGCTGAACACAATTCTGTTTCGCTCTTCTGCCTAACAAGGTCACCTCCTATGCAATCTCCACCAAAGTTGTAAATAATTGAGTAATCTTTAAATAGCAGTGGTGGGTGGGTTCTTCCTGCTGTTCAGCCTTGGTTTCTTGAATATGGTTCACACATTGCATGAGGTGCAGTTACATGGTCTGGTTTGGCAGGGCATGTGTCACATCAATGTAACGTGAGGATTGACAACACCAACTGCCTATTCCTGTCATGGAACTATGCCTGTAGTTGAGTCACTACGAGTAGTTGAGTCACACTGCAACATTGTTGTTGTGATTCACAATCAAAGTTCAGACATAAAGGGTACTTCAAGCTTTTAAAAATATCTTCACATAATTCAATTTCTTTGCTCATTTATTTCAAACTGTTCTGGCTGGGAAACTAGGAGGACTTTTAAACTAATTTACCTGCTGGCAGACTAACCAGATTCGGTGTGATGTTATCTTTACACTCTGCTTATTTTCACTCTACGTGTCAGTGATATTGGGTCAATGAGCATTCTTCCTGATCTTTGTATCCCCACTCATCCACCTTCAGCTTCCCCTCCCCCCATCTGGCCTCATCTGCCTTTTCTTTCCTTCTCTTCCACCTGTTACCCACCTGCCTCTGTCTTCCAACTCCGCTCCTACTTCTCCCCCACCTGGCTCCTTTTACTCATCATTCCCCGCCTCTCCTTGGTCCACCTATCACCTGCTGGCCTGTGTCTCACCTCTCCCCCTCTCTTTATACCAACATACCAACTATCTTCTCTCTCCACTCTCAGTCCTAACGCAGGAACTCGACCTGAAACATTGACAATTCCTTTCCCCACCACAAATGCTGCTTAAGCACCCCCCCCCCCCCCACCTCCTAAGTTCCTCCAGCAGTTTGTTTTGTATTCCTCCTCATCTCCTGTGGATTTCTTGATGGGCAAATTAGATTAAAATCTCTTCGACACTTGGTCCATGTTTAAGGAGGATCGGTAGCTTGCAATAACCCTCTGAGATGGGCTCCCACTTTACCTCCGGGGAGAACTAGCAGAAGGCCTCAGTAACCTTTCAGCAGAAGGAGAAAACACATGAGGAGCAGCAAAGCAGCACTAATCAGAACAGCAGCTGTGCCCTTTTAATCACCAACTGTGGATGAGCAAGAGCAGGAAGCCCTGAAAATTAAATTAAACCTTCTGATATTTATTGCAAAGGATTGCTTTTGGCTGAAAACTGGTTGTGGAGCACAGTTTTTCTCGGGACTATGGCTATCGTTTTTGCTCAAATTAAAAATTTTGTTCACAAATTCTGAGTAAAATTCTTAATGGCAAGGTTTTCAGCAAAATTAATCAGCATGGTAGCACATGCATCAAACAAAGCTGTTGGTAACATTTATCTTCACGCATTACTCCTGCAAATTGTGCAGGGACCATTAAGTAAAGCACTGTGTTAATCACACCTAGGAACCTGTTCAGGTCTCAGTCAACACTAGCTCACTTTATCTGGTGTTAGCTCCAAAGCTGGGCCCTGTAGGTATACACAAAGGCAATAAAAAACATGGTTAGGGCTGCCTAAATGAAATCATGATTATTTTGTCTGTGGCCTGCACCAGGTGGAGGTCAATCAGCTGTTGGTTTGCTAATGCTACCTAATTCCTCATTCCCAATGCTCGTTTTGAGGTGCTTCATGGATCAAAGAAGTCCCCTTGTGTATCAAGAGATTTTATTAGGTTTGCTCTGTGATAATGACCTCACACAGTTCAGTTTATTTGTAAAGATTGAACTTGGCAAAGTTTCATGGTGTATGAGGCAAATTCAAAACTGAGAATGAGATGAAGAGTCACTCATCTCAGATTTAGAAGAATGTACAAGATTCAAAATAAAAGCAGATTTAGCCAATCTGATGTAAGTGAGATTTATTTCCATGTCAATCTCATTAGTTTGGCTGAGGAAATTGTTTTGCATCTTTGGTATGACAGTAATTTTATGTCAAGAAATATTTTACTGTTTATTGAACGTCCCTGGTTTTGACTTTAATCCAGATGGATTCTGGGCAGAGAACAGCTGAAATTAGGTCAATCACTTGCCAACTCTCAAATCACTGCTTTCTGATAGAGGTAGATCATAAGAACGTAAAAATAGGAACAAGAGTTGAACAATCAACCCCTCAGGTCTGTTATTCCGTTCAAAAAGATGATGGCTGATCTTCCACAACACTATTTTCTTGGCCCATCCCCCACATCCCTTGATTCCCCTATTAATCAAGAAATCTATCAATCTCTGTTTTGAATGTGATCAATGACAACCTTCACGGTCTACCATGGTGTAGAAAACTCTAAAGATTCAGCAGCCCTGAAGTGACACAATTTCTCCACCTTTCAGTCCTAAATAGCCTACCCCTTATTTTGAGACAATGACTCCTAGTTCTGTACTCAGCCAGGTGAAACATCCTCCCGGTATCTATCCTGACAAGCCTTTAAAGAATGTTGGCTATTTCAATGAGGCCACTTCTCAGTCTTCTAAACTAGAGAATCGAGCCTAACCTACTCAATCTCTCCTCATATGACAGACCCACTATTCCAGGAAGCAGTCTGGTAAACCTCCCTGCACTCGCTCTATAGGGGATTGAAATTGTACACAATACTCCTGATGTGGTCTTTCTGAGGCGCTCTACAGTTGCAGCAAGACAACTTTACTCGCATATCAAATCTACTTGTAATTAAGGCCAAAATTCCATTTGCCTGAATAGTCTGCAGCACCTGCATGTTAACTTTCAGCAACATTTACAGAAGCACAGCCAGCTCCCTTTGACTATCGAAACTTCGCAACCTCTCATCATTTAAAAATACTCAACACTTCTATTATTTCCTATCAAAGTGGATAACTTCACATCTTTTTTCCACATTGTACTCATCTTTGTATTGTTTCATTTACTTTCTTTACATTTCCCTTCTTTAATTTCCCCTTTTTAGTTTCCCTTCATTTAGTTTCTTTACATCTCCTTGAAGCCTCCTTTCATCCTCATCACTACACGCATTCCTATTTGGTCTTGGTTCATAGGCAAATTGGATTTTGTATTTGGTTCCCTTAGCCAAATCATTGATACAGATTGTGAGTAGTTGGGGCACATGCATCAATCTGTGCAGTTGTCCTCTAGTCATAGTTTTCCAACCTAAGGAGGATCCATTTATTCCTATGAAGGACCTGTTTATCCCTAATCATCTTAATCTTTTGAGCAAGCCATGAACTCTCAAAAAGAGCCAGTGAGTACCTTCTTTTAACATATAGATCATATCTAATGATCAAACCTCATTTGGAATTTTAGTCCAAGGCTGAGTGTGGGCTTTAACATTAAGTCAGACCTGTGAGGAGGTGAATTTTTATCTTTACAATGAAACCTTTACAACCACAGGCATTTTTTAAAAAGTTTAGGTTATCTTTTGGGACAGAAGCTACAGGGAAGCCATGGATCCCTCATGTCCAATCTACCCAATCGTAGTAAAAGCCAATTCCTTTCGATAGCAGAGGTCTCTGACTGTAAATAGAGCTCTCGTCACCCTCTTGAATGCTGGAACAGTACCCCCTGCCCCCTAACCCCAAAGTACTTCTGGCTACCTGCGACCATTCCCACCCATTACCAACTTCAGCTTCCTATTGATGGATTCAAACGTGAGGTTGAAGAAGGTTAAATAAGCTCCGGCTGTTAAGGTCATTTCAGCCTCCATGGACCAGCATACTAGAGTGCACCACCCACTGAGCTTGCATGCACTTTCCATTCATGTACATCTGTGTTACGGGCTCTGTAATAGCCTGAGTGTCTTCCATATTACTGAAACATGGAATACTTCAATACTTGAAGAATTAGTTACACGGACATTCACATATCTGGTATCACGTATGCTGGATTTGATTTTCTTGCATGCTGCAGACAACTATCGTAAATGACATGGATGATGTCCCTACCCTCAAATGAGTTTTAAATGAAGATCTTATTTGTTTTAGGTGGATGTTTCCTGAACATGTCTATCCTCAAAATATTTTTAACAGATCTCCTCCAGCTCTTTTGATCAGATTCGCTGGATGTTCTGGACATCAAGTGGTTAAACCCATTTCTAAACCCACTTTTCTCCAGATTTCATGCCAATACAAACAATCATAACTATCAGAATATGAAAACTGTTCAGAAGGTATGTAAACCAATATACATATCTTTATATTATTTATAATCCAATATTTATCTATCTCTTGTTAAACAGACTATATATATTGTTCTAGTACAAGAGCAAGGACCACAAGAAAAGTGCTTAGAAGGAAAAAAAGACAATAGGCAAGCATGATACCTTTATGAGATGAGATAATTACTGTGGTCAAGTCCATTAAGCAACAGACACTTTCTAAGACTTAACCCTTGCAGAGTTCCTTAGAAAAAATGAGCAAATCCCTGAAACAAATAAATCAAGAATTTGTAATGTTCTAAGATTTATGAATGTTTGGAACAAATTGTGAACAAAGGTTTTTTTTTAAGAACTGTAAGTTGAACTCAATCAGTCATTTATAACTCAATGATGTTATATCACATGTCACCTGCAGCTGGCTATTTTTACAGCCAATAAAGCTTAATAACAGAATAAATTATAAGCTGTTTGCTGAATATTGATCTTTGACTAGCACAAAAGGGAACACAGGAAAGCTGTTTAAATAGATATAGAGCTGAATAGAAACGATACAGTTGGTTTAATCGTTGGCTCCCAGAGCCTTGCACTGACACTTCATTGTTTTTTTTTGCAAATACAAGCCTTTTTAACATCACAATATAAGCCATTATCTCTGCTAGCAAGGTATATTTAAAAAGGCACAAAAATGTATATTTCTCAGCTCTGGAGAGATTAATAGAGGAGATACTAAGTCATGCAAATATGATAAGAGTGAAATGCAGGAAACTTCATTTTAATTATTTCATATCTGCACATTTTTTTCTGGAAATAATTTTTTTTAAAACAGACTCCATGATTACTAGACCTTGGGTATGCTTGTTTAGAAATTTGGTGCATTTGATCTAATCTTGATATCAAAATATTCATGAAACACAATGATATCTCCCCAGAACAGCCCAGCACCCATTAATTTTGAAATTCAGGTAATTTATTAACACTTATCAGGAGCTGTAAAAGCGTTACCTCAGCATTGGTAATGTGCACAAAGCTGAAAGCACTTATTTTTACTGATTCCTGATGATTTATAATGACTTGGTACATTTAGCAGTAGTGATTCCATTATAATGTAAAGTTCAGTTTTGTTTCAAGATATTATTTAACAGAGTTCTATTTGCTGAAGATGTTGGGGATATCTCTCAATAGCAGAAATCTTGCAAAATGTCGATTCTGTGAATCCTATTGTTTGCTGCTTGCTTGTCATTTAAGATAAATTCATTAACCCTTACAGTGCTTGCATTTAATATTTCTTTTTAATCAGGCAAGTATAATTACTTCTGTACCTATAACTGAGATAAAATGCTTATGGTGTGCACTCAGCATGATCGTTAATTTTCCCGCCAGTCTCGGATAAGACACATACGGGACAAGCTTCCTCCTCCAGTACAATTGGCCTTCTCAAAGTGATCTTCATCCTTGGATTATTTTTAAAGTAGTCTGATGAGGTTTGATCTGCCCCTTTAAAAAGAGAGCAGAATGCCTCCTTGTATGTCATCCATCTTCAATATCTGCTGGTATCTGGTGGGAATCTTGTCATGCAGTGACACAAGTACATTGGGACAGACTGTGCTGGATCCAACCAGCTGTCCAAACTTTTCACCCACCTCAAATAAATAAAGCAAGGGCAGGCTCCTCATTTCTGTGTAGTGCACACCCTGTGCAATGTGGAAACTCATGAAATTTTCCCACATCCTGGTCACTGCAGGAAATCAGCTGGAGGCACTCGAGCTTTGGGTTGTGGAGTTGAAGCAACAGCCGTCATTATTGCAGTCCATCCGTAAGGCTAGGTGTTTCACTGATAGCACATTTCAGGGCACAAGACAATGCAATCAAGCAGAGAATTGGCACCAGCAGATAGAGAGAAAAAAAGACACACAGGTAGTTCAGCAAATCCCTGAGGCATTTTGCTGTCCACCAGCAATCAGTTCAGAGGACTGAAGGCATACCTCTTCCCTGGAGATCTAAAATCATCATCCCATAGATGGCTCAGCCATCCAGAGGAGGAAGAGAGAATCCAAGAGGGCGATAGTTATAGGGGATTCTATAGTTAGTGGAGCAGACAGGTGTTTCTGCAGCAGTGGGAAACATATAACACTGAGATACTAGAATCTGAAACAAAAACAGAAATGCTAGAAGAATTCAGCCAGTGAAGCAGCATCAAAGGAAAGGGAACCCAGTTAACCTTTCAGGTCAGCGACCCTTCCACAGAACTGGGGGAAGAGTGGAAGGGTTACAATTTTCAAGGCAGAGCTGGGAGGAAGAGTGAGGTAAAAGACAAAAGATCATATGGAGATCAGGTGATAACGAGCATGAGTACTGACTGTTAGCAAGATTCTTTAAAGAAACGGGGTGAGGAAGTGACATAAGCATAATAATAGGAAATGATGAGAGAGTGTTTTTACCTGAAGTTGGAAAATTAGCGTTCATTCCAGAGGATTGCAAGGTGCTGAGATGGGTGATAAGATATTGTTCTTCTATCCTACATTGGACCTCACCCTGGCAATGGAGGAGGCAGTTGAGGCAATTGAGAAAACAGGCAGGTTGAAATAGGAGTGGGATTGACAATTAAAGCAACGTTGTAAACTCATGGTCGTCCCTGTGGACTGAATGCAGGCCCTCCACAAAGTGATCACCCATCTGCAATTGGTTTCTCCAAAGTAGGGGAGATCACATTGTGAACACTGAATGCAGTAGACTTGATTGGAAGAAGTGCAATTGAATCACTACTTCTCTTGGAATGATTGTTTGGGTCCCTGGATGGTAAGAAGGAGAGAAATGAATGGACAGGTTTCTACAGATGGAGATGTGAAGTCCAGATGGCATGTTGGTTCCCTGGAGCAGGGTCAAAGATAGGAGAAGAGTGAATAGCCAGAGATTGTGGTCCACAGTGGTACCATTTAGATAGGTAGAAAAAGGAATGACGTCATGCAGGCAGATTTGAAGGAGTTAGGAAACAGATTGAGAAATAGGATCTCAAAGGTAATGATCTCCAGATTACTCCTGGAAATACATACCAGTGAGAATGGAAATGGAGATAAATGTGTGGCTGGAGAGAACATGCATGAGGCAGGAGTTTAGATTATTGGGTTACTGGGGCCAGTTCTGGAACCAGACAAGGTCAGGATCAATGCCTTGTGGATGACTTTGCTAATGTTGTTTAGGAATGTTTAACCTAGCTTGGCAGAGGGATTGGAAGCTGAGTAAAGATTCAGAAAAGACAAAAGCAGAACTGAGAGAGTTTGAAAGCCAGAGAAAACAATAGTTAAAATATTAGTTTTAAAATGGTCTGATCATGGCATAGAGCTAAATGCAAAGAGTATAGTAAAACAGGCAGATGGGTTGAGGGCACTGTTAGATATGTACATAGAGGTATGTTATTTTCAGTGAATGTTGAAGAATGGCCGAAAGAAGGGCAAGACTGGCAGTTTAACTTCCCTAGTGACTGGGTTTTCAGATGAGATAGAAGGTGGATAAAAAGAGAGGGAGGTAAGGGTTGGTAATATTGGTTAAAGAAACAATCATAGCCCTAGGGAGGGATGATAAATATTGGAAGGATCATCATATGAAACTAAATGGGTTGAACTAAGTTACAGTAAAGGAATGATTACACTGCTGATGGTGTAGTTTAGAACTTCAAGCAGTCAGAGAGAAATAGAATAGTAAACTTTAAAGTAAATTTCTGACAAATTTAAAAGTTTTAGGGCATCAAAGTGGTGGGTTTCAATTACCCTAATATTAACAGGGATATGATCAATATAAAAGTTGTAGGGGACATAGAATTATATCCAAGATGGCCTTTTTAGCGAGTAATCCCAACAAGAGGGGCAGACAATTCCTTATATAGTATTAGGGAAAGCTGGGCAAGTGGGTTATAAGTCGTTTAGGTTTAGCAACGTTATGGAAAAGGACACAGGTAATATGGGAATAAAACTTCTACATTGTGGTAAGGCCAGTTGTATTCACCTGTAGGGTGATTTAACAAAAGTGAATTAGAAACAGCTGTTTGAAGGTAAATCTGTCTCTGAGCAATGGGAAACATTTATGAAGGAAATTCAAGGAGTTCAGGGTAAACATGTTCCCACAAAGACAGGGTGGGAGCCAAACCTAGAGCCCCTTAGATGAGAAAATGCATCAGGGGTAAGGTTAAGGAAAAACGGACACCAAGAGAACTGGAACAGAAATGGAACCTGTGTGTGGAGGCAAAGGATGTGGATAAGGTTCTTTTGAATCTTTACAGCTGCCTTCACAAAAAAGGGGAATAATGACAATGTTGAGATTAAGGACAACAAGTGTAAAATATTAGTTGGGATAAATATAGTGAAAGAGCAAGTATTAAAGGGTTTAGCATCATTGAAAGGCATGCTTGAATAAAATGCATCCCATTTTAAAAGAAGAAAAGAAGGAAATTGTTGTAGCTTTCACTGCAATTTTTCAATCCTTTCTGGCTACAGAAGTGGTGCCAGAGGATTCGACAATTGCTAATGGTGTACTGATGTTTTAGAAGGGTGGAAGGGATAAACCAAGAAATTGTGGAAAGTTAGTTTAATTTTGTGGTTGGCAAATTATTGGAATCCATTTAAAGGACAATATAAACCTTCATTTGCAGAGACACAGATTGATCAGACACACAGCATGGATTTGTTAAGGGAAGGTTGTGTCTGACTAGCTTGATTGATTTTTTTTGCGGAAGCAACAAGAAGGTTGATGAGGTCAGTGTGTTTGATGGAGGCTGCATGGATTTTAAGGTGGCAGACTAATCAAAAAAGTAAAAAGCCATGGGATCCAAGGGAAAGCGGCAAATTGGATCCAAAATTGGCTCACCGGCAGCAAGCGAAAGGAAAGATTGACGGGTGATTTTTTGACTGGAAAGCTAGTCAAGTGAGGTTCCACAATGCTCAATACTCAGCCCTTTGCTTCTTATAATATATATTAATGATTTAGACTTAAATATCGAGTGTATGATCAAGAAGTTTGCAAATAATACAAAATTTAACAATATGGTTGACAATGAAGAGGAAATCTTTAGACTGCAGGAAGATATAAATGGCTTTGTCCATTGGCCAGAGAAATTTAAATGAAATTTAACTCAAAGTCTGAGGTAATGCATTCAGAAAGGAGCAACAAAGCAAGGGAGTATACAATAAATGGGAGAATACTGAGAAGTGTGGAGGAACAGACGAACCTTGGAGGGAAAAACACATCCTAAAAGGGAACAGTACAGGGTGCTAAGGTGAGTAAAAAGACATATGGGATGCTTTCCTTTGCCATCCAAAGCACAGGGAGGTTATGGCAGATTATTGTGCATAGGGCTGGTCAGCACATAACAGGAAAGAAATGTGTTCGTGGAGGCAATGCAGAGGAGATTTGGAAGATCATTGCGAGGACTGGAACATTGTGGCTTAAAGGCAGGCTTGGGTAGGATGAAACTGTTTTATTAGAATAGAGCAGGCTGAGATGAGATTTAAATGTTAAGTGTAAAATTACACAGGGTCTGGTAAAATGTGTCTAGTGTCTATCTTCCTCCAGAAAGTTTCAGCTTCACTGAGAATTCACCAAATCCTGCTGTAAAAATTTCAATGAGATCACTGACCCTGTTGAACATATAGGTACAGCTCAGTGTTTGGGTTATTTATCATTATTTTAATGACAGAAGCACAGAAAATTTACAATGCAGTAGCAGGCAAATTTGGTACTTCTTGTCTATGCTGGTCAAATGAGAGCTAGGAAGGACCTATTTCTCTGCCATGGAGGGTCAAAAATCAAGTTTTATTGTAATTTATACCAGGATTTCACCCAGAAGGTAGTAAAGGTGGAAACCCTCATCATATTCACAAGATCACAAGATCACAAGATAAGGGAGCAGAAGCAGGCCATTCGGCCCATCGAGTCTGCTCCAAGGAAAAGGGAAAAAGAAATGGGGTGGGAAAAAAAGAAGAAAAAAAAAACTATTCTAATCCCATTTGCCAGCCTTATCCCCATATCCCTTGATACCCTGACTATTTAGATATCTGTCTATCTCCTACTTGAATACCCCCACTGATCTGGCCTCCACTGCTGTGCGTGGCAAGGAGTTCCACAATTTCACCACCCTCTGGGTAAAGAAACTTCTCCTCATCTCTGTCTTGAAACTGTACCCTCTAATTCTAAGATTGTGCCCTCTGGTCCTGGACACGCCCACCAAGGGAAACAGCCTAGCCACATCTACTCTATCCTTACCTGTCAACATTTTTAAATGTCGCTACGAGGTCCCCTCTCATCCTTCTGTACTCCAGCGAGTACAGTCCAAGAGCCGACAAACGCTCATCATACTTAAGCCCTTTCATTCCTGGAATCATTCTCGTAAATCTCCTCTGAACCCTCTCCAACGTCAGCACATCCTTCCTAAGATGTGGGGCCCAAAACTGCGCACAGTATTCCAAATGAGGCCTCACTAGCGCCCCGTAGAGCCTCATCAACACTTCCTTACTTTTATACACTATACCTCTCGAGATGAATGCCAACATAGCATTCGCTTTCTTAACCACCGATCCAACCTGGTGGTTAACTTTTAAGGTATCTTGTATGAGTACCCCCAAGTCCCTTTGTACTACCGCACTATCAATCTTCTCTCCTTCTAGATAATAATCTACCCGCTTATTTCTACTTCCAAAGTGTACAACTGCACATTTCTCAACATTGAATCTCATCTGCCATTTCCTTGCCCATTCTCCTAAACTGTCTAGGTCCCTCTGCATTCTTTCTATTTCCTCTATGCTCCCTACTCCTCCACTTATCTTGGTGTCATCCGCAAACTTAGCCACACAACCATTTATTCCATCATCCAAATCATTGATGTACAAGGTAAAAAGGAGAGGCCCCAACACCGACCCCTGCGGCACACCACTAGTAACCGGTAACCAACCAGAACGAGATCCTTTATTTCCACCCTTTGCTTCCTGCCAACCAGCCAATGCTCCACCCATTTTGCTACCCTGCCCATAATTCCATGACCTCTCATCTTATTAATCAGACTCTTGTGAGGCACCTTATCGAAGGCCTTTTGAAAGTCTAAATACACAACGTCTACCGCCTCTCCCTTATCCACCCTACCTGTGATTTCTTCAAAAAACTCCAATAGGTTGGTCAGACAGGACCTCCCCTTCACAAAACCATGTTGACTAGGTCCTATCTTGCCTTGCGCCTCTAGGTATTCGGTAACCTCCTCCTTGAGGATAGACTCCAATAATTTTCCCACCACTGACGTCAGACTAATAGGTCTGTAATTGCCTTTGTGCTGCCTCCCACCTTTCTTATACAACGGAACTACATTCGCTACCCTCCAGTCCTCCGGAACCATGCCAGAATCTATCGATTCCTGAAAAATAATCGCCAATGCCTCCGCTATCTCCTCAGCCACCTCCTTCAGAACCCGGGGATGCACCTCATCCGGTCCGGGAGACTTATCAGCCTTAAGCCCCTTTAGTTTTCCAAGCACCTTCTCCCTATTAATCTCAATTGAACTCAGCTCCAATTCGTGAGACTCCTGACTAACGGGCACATTGCTTATGTCCTCCACGGTGAAGACCGATGCAAAATATTCATTCAATTCCCTTGCCATCTCACTATCATCCATTATAATACCTCCTGCACCGTTATCAATTGGTCCTATGTCAACCCGTGTCTCTCTTTTATTCCTTATGTATTTAAAAAAACTCTTAGAATCCTTCCGAATGTTGTCCGCCAGCTTCCTTTCGTAACTCATCTTTGCTTTCCTAATGACCTTCTTAGATTCTCTCTGCAGATTTTTAAAATCGTTCCAATCTTCTGTTTTCCCACTAATTTTTGCTACTTTGTACGCCGCCCCTTTTGCTTTTATTTTATCCTTCACCTCCCTCGTTATCCACATCTGTGCCTTTTTTCCATTCAAAACCTTTTTCTTGGAATATATCTGTCCTGCATTGTCCTTATTTCCTGTAGAAATTTCTTCCATTTTTCCTCTGCCGTCCCTCCAGCTAACTTACTCCTCCAATCAATTTGGGCCAACTCATCTCTCATACCTTTGTAATTTCCCTTATTCCACTGAAATATCGATATACCAGTTATCAGCTTCTCCTTCTCAAACTTGAAACTAAACTCAATCATATTGTGATCACTTGTTCCCAGTGGTTCCTTTACCTTTAGTTCCCTAATCACCTCGGGTTCACTACACAGCACCCAATCCAAAACAGCCAATCCCCTGGTGGGCTCCTCAATAAGTTGCTCCAGAAAAACATCCCTTAGACATTCCACAAACTCACTCTCCTGAGTACTACCGCCTTGCTGCATTTCCCAGTCCACCTTCATGTTAAAATCCCCCATAATTATCTTCACATTGTCACTCTGGCACGCTTTTTCTATCTCAATCTGCAACTTATGGTCCACTTCCTGACTGCTGTTCGGGGGCCTATATATGACTGCTATTATTGTTCTTTTACCCTTGCTATTTCTTAGCTCCACCCATAAGGATTCCACCTCCTCTGACCCAATGTCCTTCCTTTCTATTGATTTTATATCGCTACTAAACATCATGGCCACACCTCCCCCTCTGCCTACCCTCCTATCCTTCCTATATACTGTATACCCCTTGACATTCAGTTCCCAATCACATCCATCATGAAGCCACGACTCAGTGATTGCAACGATGTCATATTTATTAACCTGTAGTTGTGCCACTAGGTCATCTACTTTATTCCTGATGCTACGTGCATTTAAATATAGTATGTTTAGACTGGTATCTGCTATTGATTTTATTGTACTTCTATTGATCAGCAGATTATCCTGAGTTTCTACCTGTCCATCCTTCTTACTATCTTCGCTACCTACTATCTTAGACATGTTCGTGTAGACCTCATCCCCTATCCTAACATTCGGTATCCGAACATCCTCATCCCCGATACTAACATTCTGTATCCTAACATCCTGATTTGTTGTACTTCTATTATTCAGTAAATTATCCTGACTTATCACCTGCCTGTCATTCTTGCCATCCTCAATGGATTCGTTTCTATACACTTTCTCCCTCACCTTAGCATCTTGTAACCTAGCATCCTGGTTACCATCCCCCTGCCAGATCAGTTTTAAACCTTCCCCTACAACTAAATTAACATTCCCGCCAGGATATTGGACCCTTTGGAGTTTAGATGCAACCCATCCTTAGCAAATAGGTCTTGCCTCCCCCAAAAAAGGTCCCAGGTATCCAAGAATCTGAAGCCCTGCCCCTTGCACCAGTCACTCAGCCACGCATTTAACTGCCAGAGCTTTCTATTCTTCCTGTCATTGATACGCGACACGGGTAGTAGTCCTGAGATTACTACCCTTGAGGTCCTACTTTTCAACCTTCTCCCTAATGCCTTGTATTCCTCCTTCAGGACCTCTTCTCTTTTTCTACCTACATCATTGGTACCTACATGTACCAAGATTTCTGGCTGCTCACCCTCCCCTCTCAGAATATTCTCGACACGGTCTGTGATATCCCGTACCCTGGCACCAGGGAGGCAACACACCATCCGAGACTCATTATCGCTATCGCAGAATCTCCTATCCGTACCCCTTACTATCGAATCCCCAATAACCACTGCATGTCTCTTCCTCTGCTGGACCACAGTATCAGACACGGTGCCAAGGTCCTGGCTGCTGAGGTCTTCCTCTATTAAGTCATCCTCTCCAACCGAATCTAAAATGAGATATCGGTTTTTGAGGGGGACCGCCACTGAGGTGCTGACTACATAATCTTTATAACTCCTGTCTATCTCCTGCTCGCTCTCCCTAACCAACCGAAGGTCATCCAGCTGCTGCTCCAGACTCTCAATCCGTTCCTTGAGGAGCCGCATCTCGGTGCACTTTGCGCAGATGTAGTTATCAGGGAGTCTGGTCGTCTCCCAGGGGCCCCACATCTGACACTCCAAACACAACACTAATCCCAGATGCATACTGCTGAATATCACTGAGCTCAACACTAAACTAAACTAATAACTCACCCCTCTCTATAATCTCGCCTCTTTCCCGCTCTCGCCGAAGCCCGTTGAGCCAAAGCCGAACCCACTCTGCTCCCTCTCACTCAGCTGCCCGCTCCGACGTTGCCCGCTAGATATGTTCGTCTGCTTTTTAAATCGCCCGCGCGCTTCCGGGTGACGTCACGCGCCTGCGCAGTCACTCACCACTGTCCCGAACGCTAGAAAGAGAAAAAAAAACCTCGTTATTTTCCGGCAATCTCCGCTCTCTCGTCGCTGGAAAGAAAACTTGAAGGCGAACCTCCGACTTTTAAATCGCCCGCGCGCTTCCGGGTGACGTCACTTAGATGTATCCTAGATTCATGGCCAGCTCTCAGGTTGGTTTGCTGAGCCTAGCACTACTTTACGGTGTTGCTACTTTGGCTGAAGCACATGGAAGGCTACTGCCTTGTAATGAAGCAGGCAGTGTATATGGTAATGAAGGTTGACTACAAAAAAACTTAAGCAATGATGGTCTTAATGGAGAATGTATCCTGATCTTAGGCACTATCCTAGATCAAACATCGGGTGACTTTCCAATGGGATGGAGGTCAGAATGCACCACTGTTGCCTTAAGAGCCATGCCAATAGTCCATTCTAGCACAACAACGGCAGCTGATGGCACTGGCTGGCTTTACTGGGACTGAACATGACTTCCATCTCTGCCTACGTTACCATGGGGAATAAAATTTGCTTGATCAATGACTTCACCAAACCTTGGGTCTGTACCTCCCAGCTTGGAGAATCCCACCACTTTCCAACTGATGAAGATGTGTTTCAAACTTTGCTAAAGGTCCTATGAAAAGTTAAAGAAGATCTGCCTTGTGCTGATCACATTTCTCGCAGACCTTGTAATTATTTCAGCATCAGCATTTTCACTTCAGGTTCCCTTTCAATGTTTTCATCTGAGTCTTCTGAAAGTTAATCACTGCAAGAGCTTGTCCATTGAGGAGTTGGCACAGTAACTAACAAACTACCTAACTAATTAACATCTCCTGCCTGCAGCCCTCTAATGTCAGGTGTCTCACTACATGCTCAAAACCACCACCTATGATGTCAGATGGTTTTGGAGGTGTCAAGTGCAAAGATGCATGTCCATCCATTTCTTTTCCTCACCAGTCCTCCTTGGGAAGAGTGGATGTGTGGGAGGAGGGTGGTCAGGTAATGTATCTTTTTAACTCATTTATAGGATGAGGGCATTACTGGAAAACAATCTTTTATTGCCCTTGAGAAGGTAGTGATGGGAATCTTCTTGAACCACTGCAGTACTTCCAGTTAAGCTGCTCCCATAATATTGGATAAGGAGTTCCAGGATTTAGACCCATTCATGGATAAATTTGTCTAATGTGTGGCTTAGAGGGAAATCAGCAGGTGATGGTGTTTCGGTGCTGTGTTTATCCTTCTTAGTGATTGTGTTTGCAGGTTTGGGAAATGTTTTTGGAGTAGGCTTGGTGAATAACTGCAATGCATTTTTAAGGCAGCATCGACTACAACTATTGTGCCTTAGTGGAAGAGAGATTAAATGTTTAGGTCGTGCTGGGGCCTCAGTCAAGTAGGTTGCTTTGTCTTGAATGGTAGCAAGCTTGAGTACTGGAGCCATACTCATCCAGTCCAGTGGAATATGCCTTGTAGATAGTGGTAAAGCTTTGTGTCAGGGGTGAGTCACCCACTACAGAATACTAAGTCTCTGATCTGCCAATATAGTGATTGTAATTATGAGGCTGTATCAATCAAAATTTTGGTGAATCACAATCCCCAGTATGTTGATGATCGTGGATTGTACAATTGCAATGGTGTTGATTATTGTGGTAAGAATCTGTCTTGTTGGAGACAATCATTGCCGAACACTTGGGTGTTGTGAATGTTACTTTTCACTTATCTGCCTGGGTCTGAATGTTGTCCGTGTCTTGCTTCATGCAGACATGGGCCTCATTTTCTGAGGGAATGAAACATTATGCAATCACCACTAAATTATCCATTTCTGATCTTATGATGGTCATTGATGAAGCTGTGAAAATAATTGGAGCTAGGACATTACCCAGTGGAATGGTTTTCCATTGATTCCCATTGAGTTCAACTTTAATAGGGCTCCTTGATACCACACTCAGTCAAATGCTGCCTTGATGTCAAGGTTAGGTATTCTCATGCCACCTCTGGAATTCTACACTTTTGTTCATGTTTGGATCAAGGGTGTGATGTCGTCTGGTGATAAATGGTCCTGGTAAAACCAAGACGAGACCAAATGAGCAAGTTATTAGCGGGTGAATGCTATTTGATAGTACTGTGAATAACACCTTCTATTACTTCTCTGCTGATTGAGAGTAGGTAGTGATGACGATTAGCCACATTGGATTTTTCCAGCCTTTTGTTGTCAGGATACCCTGAAATACCTGGGTAATTTTTGGTATTGTTGAAATAATGTTAGTGTCCTGGAATAATTTGTCCAGAAGCCTGGTGGTTTTGGAGCACAAGAACTGAGCACCCGAGTTGGAATTTTGCTGTGCCCATACCTTTTCTGTATCCAGTGCACCCAACTGTTTCTTGATCATATGTAGTGTGAATACAATTCTCTGGAGACAGACTTTCTGAAATGGCAGTGATCACAGATGGATTACTCACTCAGAACTCTCATTGAAGATGTTTGTGAATACGGCAGATTCTTGTTGGCACTCCTGTGGGGTGTGGCCATTGTTGAGGAAGGAATTATTGTTGGAATCTGCTCCTCATGTTGCTTATTTAATTGTCCATGACTAACCTACTGAGTATTCTTTACATTTTCTGTTCTTATATCAGATTTCCAGCAATTGTTGGCAGCCATGTTCTTCTGAACTCAGTCAACTGTCAGTTTTTACATTACTGAGTCACTCTTGATGATGAACAATGAAGACCCCATCTTTGTTAGTCTCAGTGCCTTTTCCAAATTTGGTTCAACATGGAGATGTAATCCACTCTTTCGCCCCATTAACCTGGCCCCAAAACATCCGGTGTCAATAGAAGTAAAATCAATGTCAGAGCCCCCAAGGACCTCACAGAGAAATCTCTTCTCAGACATTGCTGCACAGACAACTTGTCAACTCCCAGTCTATTGGGACCGCAGAGTGTCCATGGTTTATTCCTTGCAGTGTGCCATAATTGGAACTTGTGAAGAGACTTTTGGCTTCTCTACCAAGGAGAAGCAAAGATAGGTACGGTGAGAATGACCAGGAGATCAAGAAATTAATTTACCAAAAATTCAAGATGTTCCTGGATTGGAAGCTCCCAAGGAAAAGAAGAAGCTCCAAGGCATCTGAAGACAGGTTCAACAGAAAACCTGTGACCTATAAGACAGATGGACAGAGAGCAGGAAGCTCAGCAGCTCACTGAGAACAGTGATGTGTTTAGGTTCATCAGTGCTGTCAAGGCCATCTACAGTCCAAACAACCAAGGCTTCCACCCTGGTTGAGAACCAAGAACAGGAGGGAATACATCAGGAACAGGGAGGCCGATCCCAACTAAAAATGAGCAAGGCCTTGAGAATAGCAACATTCCTGCTGAAGTTCTAAAGCTTGGTGGTGAAAAGCTTTAGTCATGAATCCGCATTCCCATTGCTCACATCTGAGAACAGAGGACTTCAGAGATGCTATTAGCATGACCCATCTTCAAGAAAGGAAACAAGTCCAACATGGCAACTACAGAGGAGTCTCTCTGCTGTTGTCACAGGGAAATCATCACCAGAGTTCTTTCCAAGCACTTTCCAAGATCTTAAAAATTAATCAGAAGTTTGTTCAGTCTATGGTGACCATGCCCCAAATGAAGGACACCTGAACTATGGGTGCTCCAAGCCTCAATGAAATGTGCAACCTCGCCAATGATTCCTTGGTACCCTCTTGCTCCTGACCGCTGAAGTGGAGAAAAGAGCATTTAGAACAGTATTGTGAACCTCAAGTTCATGCAGCACACTGCAAATAATTGGCCTAATCAGTCACTTCAGAATCCACAGAATCTGTGTGGAATAAAATCATTCTTGATGTCAAGGTTTTCTCAAAAAGTCAAGCTGAGCTCCAAGCCATTGTTGACTTGTTCAATGAAGCATGCAAGACAATGAACCTTACACTCAACATCCACAAGACAAAGTTCCTCTACCAACCTGCTCACACTGCACAACACTGCACTCTGAGAATAAAAGTTCATGGCGAGAATCTGGAAAGAATGGAGCACTTCCCATATCTGGAGAGCCACCTTTTGTAAAGGCACATGTGATGATAAAATTCACTGTCACCCTCCAGATCAGTCTTCGATTGATTGAGGAAAAGGTTGTTTGAAGATCAAAACCTCAGACCTGACACAAAACTCATGGTCTACTGGGTAGCCCATAACATACATCTCAAGGTGCTACCAAACCTGTTTCTGGAAATCCTCCAACTTCAGTGAAAAGATTTATGAACCAATATCATTGTCCTTTCCCTCACCAACATCCCCAGCATTGATATATTAATTTCACTGAGTCACAAGAAAGACTGCAGATGCTGGAAATCTGGACCAGAACACAAAGAAGCTGGAGGAACTCAGCAGGTCAGGCAGTATTTATGGAGGGAAATGGACAGTTGACACTTCAGGTCGAGACCCTTCATTAGGACTCACTGATTCAGCTCTGTTGGGCAGATCACAATGTTTGCAGGCCTGACATCCCAAAATAGACACTATTCTGAGCTCCATCACAGGCAGATAGAGGAAAGGATTCAAGGATGTGCTTAAAGCCTTTTGGAAATATACAACCACACCCACTCACCCTTGGAAACCTCTGGCCCAGGACGACAAAGTGGCGAAGGAGCGTTTAGGATGGTATTGTGAACGTTAAGTCAATTGGCCTCATCAGTCATGTCAAAACCCATCACATCTGAGTGGAAGGAAGTCATTTTCAATGCCAAGGGACTGCCTAAGAAGAAGAAGTGGTAGTTATCAGGATGATTTCTCACCGATTTGTGACCTGAAGCCATGAAACTTAAATGGCTTCAGAATCAATGTTACAGATTCCCCACATAATTTCTTCTCAAGTGTACAATGGCATAATTTACTAATCTAGCATAACATCTCTGCTGTTATACACATCTCAACTGATAAAGAAAATATCCTTTGTGTATTTTTAACCACCTTTCTACCTGTCCTATTACCTTTGAGGACAAACTTGTCCTGCTGGCCCCAACCACTTCCAGGTCATAGCCCCAGCCACCTCCGGTTCCGACCCCTGCCCCACTGCCTCCAGACCAACACCTCTCACATCGCCGCTGGGTCCTACTGTTCCTCTTATTCCACCACCACTCCCTACCCACATCTGGTCTCTCACGCCTCCCTTTACCCCTATCGGATTCCATCTTCTTCAGCCCTTTTCCTTATCCACCTATCACCACCCAGCTTCTCGCATTATTCCCACTTTCTCCCCCTCCTCCAACTTTCTACCTCCCCCCTCTCACCTGGAATCACCTATCACCCTCCAGCTCGTGCTCCTCCCCCTCTCCCCCATCTTTTTATTCTGGCTTCTGCCCTCTTTCTTTCCAGTCCTGATGAAGAGTCTCTGCCCAAAATGTCGACTGTTCATTTCCCTCCATAAATGCTGCCTGACCCGTTGAGTTCCTCCAGCATTTTATGTGCATTGCTACCAAATTGCCAACCAGTTTTACACCTGATTTTTATTTTCCATTGAAGTAACAAGACCCTGCCAATTAGAACATAAAACGGAAAAGCACAGTATGGGCCCTTCGGCCCACGATGTTGTGCCAACCTATATAAACCTTATCCCATTCAATCTATCCCCCTCTCTACTTCACCTCTCATAACCCTCTATTTTTCTTTCATCCATGTGCCTATCTAATAGTCTCTTAAATGACCCTATCGTGTCAGCCTCTACCACCACCCCCGGCAGTGCATTCCAGGCACCCACCACTCTCTGTGTAAAAAAACCTACCTCTGACATCTCCCCTGAACTTTCCTCCATGCACCTTAAACGGGTGACCTCTAGTATTGGTCATTCCAAGTGTGGTCTAACCAGAGTCTTATAGAGCTGCAATATTAGCTCTCGGCTCTTGAACTCAATCCCCCGGCTAATGAAGGCCAGCACATCATATGCCCTATCCACTTGTGTGGCAACTTGGAGGAATCCATGTACTTGGACACCAAGATCTCTCTGTTCCTCCACACTTCTAAGAATCCTGTCATTAACCATGTACTCTGCCTTCAAGTTTGTTATTCCAAAGTGTATCATCTCATACTTCACCGATTGAACTCCATCTGCCACATCTCCACCCAGCTCTGCATCCTGTCTAAATCCCATTGCAACATACAACAACCTTCTTCACTATTTACTATACCACCAACCTTTGTGTCATCTGCAAACTTACCAACCCATCCTCCCACTTCCTCACCCAAATCATTTATAAAAATCACGAAGAGCAGGGGTCCCAGAACAGATCCCTGCAGAACACCACTTGTCACCGACCTCCAGGTCAAATCCTCCCTTTCTACAACCACGCTCTGCCTTCTGTGGGCAAGCAATTTCAAATCCACACATCCAATTTTCCATGGACGCCATACCTCATGACTTTCTGAATGAGCCTGCCATGGGGAACCTTGTCAAACACCTTGCTAAAATCTATATTTACTACATCCACTGCACTAACTTCATCAATTTGTCTTGACACTTCCTCAAAAAACTATTAGGCTCGTGAGCCATGACCTGCCCTCCACAAAGCCATGTTGACTATCCCTAATAAGACTATGCTTATCTAAATGCTCATAAATCCTGTCCCTAAGAATCCTCTCCAATAGTTTGCCCACCACCGATGTAAGACACACTGGTCTATAATTCCCAGGATTATCCCTTGTACCTTTCTTGAACAATGGAACAAAGTTTGCCATCTTCCAATCCTCCAATACCACTCATGTGGCCAGGGAGGACTCAAAGATCATCGTTAACATTCCAGCAATCCCTTCCCTCACTTCCCATAGTAACCTGGGTTATATCCTGTCCAACCCCGGGGACTTATCTATCCTAATACTTTTTAGTAGCTCTAACACTGCTTCTTTCCTAACCTTGACATGCTCCAACATATTTGCCTGTTTTACGCTAACGTCCCCTTCATCCAAGTTCCTCTCCTCAGTGAATACTGAAGCAAAATATTCATTTAGGACTTCCCCTACCTCCTTTGCCTCCAGACACATTTTCCCCCCCTTATCCCTGAGCACCCTCACCCTAGTCATCCTCTTGTTCCTCACATATGTGTAGAACGCCTTAGGGCTTTCCTTAACCCTACTCGTGTCCCCTTCTAGTTCTCCTAAGTCCCTTCTTAAGCTCCTTCCTGGCTACCTTGTAACTCTTTAGAGCCCTATCTTATTTTTGCTTCCTAAACCTTAAATATGCTTCCTTCTTCCTCTTGACTAAACCTTCCACCTCTAACCATGGTTTCTTCACCCTACCACCCTTTCCTTTTCTCAGTGGGACAAACCTATCTAGAACCCCATGTGAGTGGTTCCTAAACAACCTCTACATTTCTACGGTGCATTTACCAGAGAGCATCCGTTCCTAGTTTTCACTCCCAAGTTCTTGCCTAATGCCATCATAATTTGGCCTCCCTCAATTAAACACTTTCCCATAATTTCTGCTCCTATCTTTGTCCATGGCTATGCTAAAGGTCGGCGAGTTGTGGTCACTATCCCCGAAATCCTCACCCACTGAGAGGCACTTCACCTGACCAGGTTCATTGCCTATTACAAGATCCAGCATGGCCTCTCCTCTAGTCAGCCTGTCTACATACTGTGTCAGGAATCCTTCTTGTATGCACCTAATAAATTCTGCCCCATCTAAACCTTTTGCATTAAGGAGGTGCCAATCAATAATACTTTTCATCTATTTTGTTGAATTACATTCTAAACCATTACATCCCAACCCAGGCATAATTCTGAATGGCTGATAGACTGTAGTCTGCAGTAATATAACTCCATACATGTAGAATAAGATTCAAATATTTCTTGCATTTAGGGAAGTAACTGTGTGATTTTTGCTTGTAATGAAAAATAAATTTCTCTTGGCTCAAACAGAAAGGGATATTTCACTGATAATTAGCTGGTGGATTTCAGTATTCCCTGCCTGCAAGAAGGTTGCTGAAGGATTGGAGGACTGTTAAAGATGTGTTGTTTGGAGGAAGGGCAAAACCAGGTCATTACGAGTCAAATAGTAGTCAGCAAATTATTGGAATCAACTCTGAGGGACAGTATAAACTGAGGGACGGATTAATCAAGGGTAGTCAGCATGAATTTGTTGAGGGAAGGTTCTAAACTGGCAAGCTTGATTGAATTTCTTGAGGAGGGCAGTTCATTTGATGTAGGGCATGTGAATTCAGCAAGATTTTTGACAAGCTCCCTCATAGTCAGTTGACCAAAAGAAATAAAAGGCCTTGGACCAAAGAGAAAGCAGCAAGTTGGTTCCAAAATTGGCTTAGTGGCAGGAAGGTAATGTTTGGGAGGTGCTTTGTAACTGGAAGTGGGGTAATACATTTTGGGAGGCAGAACAAGGCAATAAGTGGGAAGATACTGAGAAGTGTATTAGAACAGATGAACCTTGCGGTGTGTGTGAATAGCAGGACAGATTCATCCTCAAACGCAACAAGAGAGGTAGATAAGGTGTCTAAAAAGCCACAGAGGATACTTTTCATTATTAGTTGAGACATAAGGTATGAGATCAAGGAGGTTATACTACAACTGTATACAATGCTTTCCAGGCTACAGTCTGAATATTGTATGCAGTTTGGTCACCACATTACAAGAAAGGTGTAATTACAATTACAGTGAAGGTAGAGAAGATTTACAAGGATGTTGACAGGACTGGAAAATGAGCTACGATTGTATTCTTTGGAGCAGGGGAGGTTAAGGGGTGACAATTAAGATAAAATTATGGGAGGCATGAAAAAATAAAGAGCAAGGACCTATTTCTCCCAGCCAAGGAGTCGAGACCCAGAGGATGTTGATTAAAACTATTGGTAGAAAGATTAGAGGGGATATAAGAAAAAGAATTTTTCATGCAGATGGTGGTAGGAGTCTGGAATTCAGTGCCTGAAAAGGTGGTAGATACAATAACCCTCAATACATTTAAAATGTTGTTGGATGTGTACTTGAAGAGCTGTGACTAGCAGGGCTTTGTACCTACTGTTGGAAGGTGGGGTTGGTTAGGTCGCTTGTTTAGGACAGGCACTGCCTTCTTCTGTGTTGTAAATTTTCAGTGATTGTGGACAAACTAATGGAAAAGGAATGAGTGATTTCCTGTCAGAAAACTGTGGACTTCACAAGCTCCTGGCATTCACTGCCTGCCCCATTGGTTCCTGTTGGGAGCATTGATGTTACTATGCAATCTATTTATACCACTCATTTGGACATTTCACATTGGTGGAAATAAAACAAAACATTAGACTGCTCATGAGAGATTGACGAGCAGCCTCATTTCATGACTGGACTTTGAGGAACCTTCCTTAAAAAAGATGAAAAATGGCTATGATCCCATCCTCAGACTGCAGGGATAGGCAGTACTAAATTATGCATAATTTATTGCATTGATCAAAAAAGATTTGAGTATAGAAAGTAAAATGAAGTAACGTTTGTAATAGTTATTTTAAAAGGCACTGCACAATAAGTATACATGAATAGTATTAAGCATAATTCACTGTGAAATTAAAAATCTGCAGTTAATTTTACTGAAGGTGAAAGTAATGCATTGCCATAATGCCTGTAGGGTATGTGTAAACTGTACTTTAATAATTGGTACTTGTGCTTTTTCAGTGAGCTACCCTTCATGTATTCATCATTAGAAGTTTATTCAAGATTTTTCAAAATGTCTGATGAAAAATATTTGTTCATTATTGAAGTTGAAATGGTTGTTGATGCTTCCTGGACTGAGGTTCATTGGTCACTATCAGTAGGTGTGTCCTTTCTGTGCAACAGTCCTTTTTTGACAAATTTCACGATAGTAACATCAAGTATATTTTGTCAGCTTATTGACCATTACATCATTGTACACACACACACACACAACTTGTGAAGGGTGAATCACAAAACTAACATTGTTTCCCTTCTGCGGCCCTGAAGTGGTTTAGGGAATTGTCAATGAGTTTACTGTCATGCCCTGATTGTAAAGCAAAGAAATTAAAATTTTGAAATTGCTTTGGTTGTAGCGTGTTCTTTTTATTAAAGCATATAAGTTACATTAAAGCTCAAACATCACACATTCATAAATATTTCAATCAAATGAATTTCTGTTATTTCTCCAAAGAAACTGCAGATGCTGGAATTCTTAAATATAAATGAGAAATGCTGGAAATAGAACATTACAGCACAGTACAGGCCCTTCAGCCCACGATGTTGTGTTGAAATTTTATCCTGCTCTAAGATCTATCTAACCCTTCACTCCCACATAGGCTCGTGTGGTACAACCTGCCCCTCACAAAGCTATGCTGACTGTCCCTAATCAGCCTATGCTTCTCCAAATCGCAATAAATCCTGTATCTAAGAATCTTCTCCAGTAAGTTGCTCACCTTTGAAGTAAGACTCACTGGTCTGTAATTCCCAGAATTATCCTTACTCTCATTCTTGAAAACAGGAACAACATTTGCCACCCTCCAATCATCTGGCACTACTCCTGTGGCCAGTGAGGACACAAAGATCATTGCCAAAGGCACAGCAATCTCTTCCCTCGCTTCCCGTTATAACCTTGGATATATCCCATCCTGCCCCAGTGACTTATCTATCCTAATATGTTTCAAAAGTTCCAGCGTATCCTCTTTCCTCACTGTAGCGGTTAGCGTAACGTTTTACAGCACCAACGACCCGGGTTCAATTCCAGCCACTGTCTGCAAGAAGTTGTCGTGTCTGCGTGGGTTTCCTCCAGGTGCTCTGGTTTCCTCCCACATTCCAAAGACATACAGGTTAGGAAGTTGTGGGCATGCTATGTTGGTGCCGGAAGCACAGTGACACTTGTGGGCTGCCCCCAGAACACTACGCAAAAGATGCATTTCACTGTGTGTTTCGATGTACATGTGACTAATAAAGATATCTTATCTTATTGACATGCCCTAGCGTATCAGCCTGTTGTACACCATCTTCATAAATGTCAAGGCCTCTCTCACTGGTGAATACTGAAGCAAAGTATTCATTAAGGACCTTCCCTACCTCTTCTGATTCCGGGCACATGTTTCCTCTTTTATCCCTGATCAGTCCTACCCTCACTCTACTCATCCTCCTATTCTTCACATACATGTAGAGCGCCTTGGGGTTTTCCTTAATCCTACTCACCAAGGCCCTCTCATGCCCCCTTCTAGCTCTCCTAAATCCATTCCTAAGCTCCCTCCTGACTACCTCATAACTCTCCAGAGCCCTGTCTGATCCATGCTGTCTAAACCTTAGGTAAGCTTCTACTCAGGAAGACAGGCAACACTTATGCTGAGGAACAGAATTAATCCCTTAGCTCAATATCCTTTTGTCAGAATTGGAAAATGTTACAGATACAACAAATTTGAAGCATGCACAGAGACAGGGAGAGGGGGAGGGGAGAATTAAAAAAAAAACAAGTGGCCTGTGATTGGGTAGAGCACTGGAATAATTTACATGACAAATAAGTTAAAAGTGGAAGCTGAAAGGGTCAATGATGTGAAATGTAACGGGACAAGGAAGATGGTTCTAAATGGGTGTTGGTGTAATGACAAATTCATTACCACTATTACTGGCTGTCCTTAAGAAATGATGATCCTGAGGAAGTGGTTAAATTACTGGATAGGCAATGCAAAGACACAGCAGGTGAAGAATTTAAATTCAGTTTTAATTAAATATTCTAGCTTTTTTCCCCCCCAACAGCCATCCTTAGTAATAGTGACCATAAACTATTGCACAAAGGTATCAGTTGCAGATTTATCTGTCCAGGACAGCATTGTTGTGAGTGATCACCATACAGTCCTTGTGGAGACAATGTCCCATCTTCACACCAAAGACATCATCCATCACGTCTTGGTCACCATCACAGCATGTAACACCATCAGGTCAGACCTGGCACTCGAAATATCCATGAGGTGTTGTGGGTATTAGCAGCAGCAGAACTGTATTCCTCACAATCTCTAACCTTATTAACCACTGTTAGTACAACCAGCTCAAAGATTCATTACATCGTTTCAAACAAAACTCACTAATTCTTTAGTTACACAACTCTTTTAGTTATATAACCCCTAAGTTTAGTTTCACAACATGACACAACTGTTTCCCAACTTCCAAAACTCATTGCTTGCATTCAGATATTACCCACTCCAGATGAACCTGACCAGGGTTTGATCTTGACAAGTTCTTCTCCAAGTACCTAACTCAGTCTCTGTGATGGTTATTCTCCAGAGCTGTTGCACCCGCTCATCCTGTGAGGCACTTTATTATACATTTCTTTGCATACCTCCAAGGCATGCTTTGATTTTACAGTCAATTGCATAGCTGTAAGTCCATTATTTAGATATACTTGTTTCTTTAATTTCTTCGAATTCCTGCTGGCTCCCATAATCACCTTAGCCACCTGGTTAGCAATTATATCAGAGTGTCTGTTTATGCTTTTACAATTTACCAGACTATTGCTGGTACACAGTGTCTCAAGGATAGTGGGATGTTCACAGGGCTGTAAAATTGTCTCTGCTGAAAAGCTGTCTCAACTGTGCTCTCACGTTGACGCTAACCAGATGTCCAAATGTCAATGTGACCCCACCTCACACTGCCCCAACTTCATGCTGACAAGGCCTCGCATTTCCATTTCTTCTACTTAACTCTTTCTCTCTCAACTATCCACAATATTTTGTTTAAAGTTTGCTCCTACTGTCGTCCCTCCTGTTGCTGATGGCCCTCAGCACTCAGATGTGGGTCTGGTCACCCTTAAAGTTTATGGTCGACCAGCGAACCAAAGTGCTATCTTCCACTTTATCTCACATTTAGGGAGAAAGTTTCAAAGTTCAAGTTTATTGCTGTTATAGGCATACATACCCAAGGTATAAATGCTATGAAAACTAGCTTTTTGCAGCAGCAGCACAGTACATTAAAAGATAAGGACAAACATAAGTTAACATAGACTTAAATTAACATAAATTATACATAACTTACAAGTGTACAAAATAAACACAAGAACACAAGAGAAAAAGAAACATAGTCCAAGGTAGTGTCAGGGTTTTTCAGGTCAGTTCAGGAACTGGATGGCAGTGGGGAAGAAGCTGTAGTTGAACCTTGAGGTGTGGGTCTTTAGGTTCCTGTATCTCCTGCCTGATGGCAGCATCGAGAAGAGGGCATGGCCCAGTTGGTGGGGTCCCTGATGATGGATGCCACCTCCCCGAGACATCACCTCTTGTAGACATCCTCAATGTTGGGGAGAGCTGTACCTGTGATGGAACTGGCTGAGTCCATTACTCTCTGAAGCCTCTTGTGTTCCTGTGCATGTGAGTTTCCATACCAGGCCATGATGCAACCAGTCAGAATGCTTGCCACTGTACATCTTAGAAGTTTGTTAGAGTCTTCAATGACATGCTGAATCTCCTTAAACTTCTAAGAAATTAGAGGCCCTGGCATGCCTTCTTCATAGTTGCATCTCTGTACTGGGGCCAGGATAGATCCTGCAAGGTGTTGACATCCAGGAACTGGAAGCTGCTCACACTTTCCACTGCAGACCCTTCGATGAGGACTTGTGTGTTTGTCTGACTTACCCACCTTAAATTGCACAGTTCCTTAGTCTTGCTGACTTTGGGTGCAAGGTTGTTGTTAATACACCACTCAACCAGCTGACCTAGCTCACTGCTGTATGCTTCCTCGTAACCATCTGTGATGCTGCCAATAACAGTGATGTCATTGATGAACTTGTAGATGGTGTTGGAGCTATGCTTGGCCACACAGTCATTGGTATAGAAGTGAGTAGATCAGGAGGCTAAGTACACAGCTACTGAAGTGTGCCTGTGTTAATGTCAGTGAGGCAGAGATGAGGTTTCTGATCCATACTGACTGGTCGACCAGTAAGGAAGTGGAGGATCCAATAACAGAGGGAGGTCTTGGGGCTTGGCAGTAAGTTTGAAGGTATGATGGTATTGAACACTGAGCTGTAGTCAATGAACAACAGCTTGAAGTACATGTTCTGGTTGTCCAGAGCAGAGTGGAGAGCCAGTGTAGACCTAGTATGGCAACAGGTGAATTGAAGCAGGTCCAGGTCCTTACTGAGGCAGGAGTTGATTCAAGCCATAACCAACCATTCTTCAGTCTCTGCCTATATGCAGGAAGTAGAAGCACAGCCAGGTGGTCAGATTTCCCGAAGTGCAGGCGCAGGATGGTTCGGTAGGCACTCTTGATGGTGGTGTAACAGTGATCGAGTTCCGCCTGTCTGTCTGTCTTCTGAGTTTACGTCCATGCACTGGTATCCTTGGAGAGGGAGCACACGGTAACCGCAGGCACCCTGGTTGAGTTCCCCGATTGGCGGGCCCCTCAGGGGATCATGTGTATCGTGGATGGTGAAAATGCAATTCTTATCTGAAGTTTTGCGTGTGCATTTACTGGTTGTTAGTTAGCATTATTGTTGTAGTTATGTAGATGCATAGTTTTTTCTTCTATTTTCTGTGTCAGTTGTATTATTTTGACACTGAATGTCCTTCTGTAGTGCTTTTATTACATAAATGTTTGTAATTAGAGAAAACAGTGATCGAGTCTGTTGGGTCCTTGGTGTTACATGCTGCTGGTAGTTTGGCAGAGGCTTCTTCAAGTTAGCCTGGCTGAAGTCCCCTGTGATGATGGGAAAAGCATTGGGGTGCGCCATTTCATGCCAGTTAATCACGGCACTCACTCAGTTCCTCCAGTGTCAGTTTCAGAGCAGAGTGATTTACTTCTTGGTTGCTAGAGTTTGCTTTGTCTTCAAGCAAAACTATTGCCAAATGCCACTTGATATCTGAACAATGGGAAACAATTTATTGCATCTGTATTCATGAGCTTGATGTTGTGCTGCCACAACCATTACATTCCTCTTCACATATGTTCTCCCTGTGGCTGCATGGGTTTCCTGAGTGCTCTGGTTTCCTCCCACATCCCAAGGAAATGCAGAAGGTTAAGTGGCCACTGTAAAATTGCCCACAGTGTATATATACCTAGACCAGGCAAGAGAATCAGGATGGGGTGGAGTGGATGAACATGTGAGAGAGAATGTGTTAGAGGGGAATGTGAGGGGGAATAGGACTGCGAGGAGGAATGGGTATGAGGGAAATGGTCTGTGAGCCGACATTGACTTGATGAACCAAATGACGACCTCATTTTGAGAGGAAATACATTACAGACCAGGTGCTAACCAACATATGTTTGGGCTGATGTGTGGTAATTCCTAACGATAACTTGCAGCAATTCCCAGCTCCAGGTTCACATAATCATATCAAATTTCTGCACACAAGAAGCCTTTGTGTCTGTGCAGGTAAAACCATTACCGAACTATCTTCACCTTCCAGCACTAGGTTGGTAGCGCAGCCATAACTTCTTAAGAACACATCCAAGTATTTAAATGTGATGAGGGCCGGGCTGCATCAAGTGGTGTTCTATATGGAGTAATATTGATTCAGCCAGTTGGGGGCGGTAGGTGGTAATCAGGAGAAGATCTCCTTGCCCTAGTTTAAACTGATGCCACAAGATTTCACGAGATCCAGAGTTAATGTTGAGGACTCCCTGGGCAGTTCACTCCTGACTGTACACCACTGTACTGCCACCTCTGCTGGGTCTGTTCTGCCGGTGGGGACAGGACTTCACCAGGGGTGGAGATGGTTGTGTCTGGGGTAGTGACTGTAAGATATGATTCATGAGTATGATTATGTCAGGCTGTCCATGACTCAGCTCTCACAATTTTGGCACAAGCCCCCAGATGTTGCTAAGGAGGACTTTGCAGGGTCGATGGGGCAGTTCTTGCCACTGTTGTTTCCTGTGCCTAAGTCAAGTCTGTCCGGTGATCTGTCCGGTTTTGTTTCTTTATGGATTTTTAGCAGTTTATTACAACTGAATAGCTTGCTGAACTGTGCTGGTACATATATTTAAGGACCAGTGGACACACACTCCAAGGTTCCTTTGTTCTTCCGCACTTCCCAATATCTTCCTATTTGTTGTACATTCCCTTGCCTTGCTGCACCTCTCCAATTGCATTACCTCACACTTTCCTGGATCCTCCATGTTTCAACTTTTCTGCCTAACAGACCAGAGCACCAACACCTTCCTGCAGTCTAAAGATTTCCTCCTTTCTACAATTCTCTCATTTCCCCTACAATTAAGCAAAATATTAATATATAAAACAAAGCAATACTGAGCCCATGAAGCCTGGCTGGCAATAGCCTTCCAGGTCACAAAATACCCATCAATTATTGCACTGTGTTTCTTGTCACTGAACCGATTCTGGATCCAATTTGCCAGTCTCTCTTGAATCCTGTGGGCTTTTACTTTTTCCAACTCGATATCACATGGGACCTTACCAAAAATCTTACTGCAATCTATGTGGGTGATATCAAATGCACTGCCCTCATCAACCCTCCTTGCTACCTCTCCAAAACATTCAATTAAATTATCCACATGTGATCTTCCCTTAACAAATCCATGCTGATTATTCTTAATTAATCCATCTTTCTACATGAAGATTTATACTGTCCTCAGATTCAATTCCAATAATTTGCCCACCTCTCAAGTTGAACTACTGGCTGGCAATTATTTAGAACATAGAACAATTACAGCACAGTTCAGGCTCTTTGGCCCACAAAGCTGCACCGAACAACTGTTTACCTGTTCCTTCCTTTTCAAGGAGTGACCTCCAATCCCCAGCACTGTTGCTATGGTGAGAAACAATTCAAAAGTGATAGTTGGAGCTAAACTCCAAATGCTTCTTCATTCATTACTCCAACTATAGAACCATACAGCACAAAACAGGCCCTTCGGCCAACCATGTTGTGCCGTCCATCAAACCACCCTCACACTATCTAACCCTTTCGTCCCACATATCCCTCTATCTCACATTCCTCTATGTGCCTATCCAACAAACTCTTGAACCTATCCAATGTATCAGCCTCCACCACCACCCCAGGCAGTGCATTCCATGCACCAACCACTCTCTGGGTGAAAAAACCTCCCCTGACATCTCCCCTGAACCTCCCCACCCATAACCTTAAAGCCATGCCCTCTCGTCTTGAGCATTGGTGCCCTGGGAAGGAGGCACTGGCAGTCTACTCTATCTATTCCTCTCAATATTTTATATACCTCTATCATGTCTCCTCTCATCCTCCTCTCCAGTGAATAAAGCCCTAGCACCTTAAGCCTCTCCTCATATTCCATACGCTCTAATCCAGGCAGCATCCTGGTAAATCTCCTCTGCACCCTCTCCAATGCCTCATATCCTTCCTATAATGCGGGCGACCAAAACTGAACACAGTACTCTAAGTGTGGTCTAACTAGAGTTTTGTAAAGCTACATCATCACTTCGCGGCTCTTAAACTCAATCCCACGACTTATGAAAGCTAACATCCCATAGGCCTTCTTAACTGCTCTATCCACCTGTGAGGCAACTTTCAGGTGAACTGTGAATATGAACCCCCAGATCCCTCTGCTCCTCTACACTGCCAAGTACCTTGCCATTTACCTTGTACTCTGCCCTGAAGTTTGTCCTTCTAAAGTGTACCACCTCACACTTCTCCGGATTGAACTCCATCTGCCACTTGTCAGCCCAGCTCTGCATCCTATCAATATCCCTCTGTAAGTTCCAACAGCCCTCCACACTATCCACAACACCGCCGATCTTGGTGTCCTTTGCAACTTACTAACCCAGCCTTCCACCCCCATCAATTTCACATTCACCCCAGTATTTCACATTCATCCATAATACTATCTTTTTCTTCTCAATAAATTCCAATCTGGAAATACAATTGCATCTGGACTGCTGATATTTTAGTGATGCACATCATGAGACACAGTCAGACAGTGCACCATCAGTCAGTCAGTCACCTGCACTTGTCTCACTCCCTTTTCCCCACTTATATATGCAATCTCTTCCTTGCTTAAGTTGGTTCCTGATTGGCGAGGCCAAATACAATGCAGGGCTTTCGCAATGAAAATGCAAGATTCACCCTAGAAATGCTTTAAGAGCCAGCTAAAGTACAGCCAAGACTTACTACAGAACGTAGCCAGAACTAACATTGTTATGCTTTGTATGGTAAATAAACATGCTTCTGGTATATCAGTGCCTTAAATATTGTCATCATAAAGTAACACTCAAAAATTATAAATATCTGCAATATGTAGCATCTCAATATTAGCATTGGTGTAGAGTTGAGAAGCAGAGCATAATGGTTAATAAAGTCAAAAAATGATGCTAACTGCAGAGAAACTGAAGCAGAAATGCGTACAAGTTGTACACTACGAAGGTCAGAGAATTGCCGGGTAAAGGACAAAGGGTTTCAAAACTGGTGAATTTGGAGTTAGAGAACAATGGGGAAATTAAATATCTTATCACTGGGGAAGGGACGTTTGTGGCCAAATCTGAGACTGGTAATGCAAAAGGCCTAGATCTGGAGTAGCAATGTCTTAGAAAGAAATTTCAGGATTGATAACAAATAAACCACTAACATTGAGTGAAAGGATGATATAGTTCAGAGGCTGTTACATATAAAATCAAAGGAAAAACCTACACAAAAATGTGAGAGCATGCAATGCAGAGGAAGAGAATCTGCAGTCAGGAAAAAAGATGCATGCCACAGTTACTCAGGGGGCAAGCCTCTGAGGGGCCAAGGAACAGACTGACTGTCATCTTTACCTGAGTATTGCTTGCTTGTGCTTGATGCAACTTAATACATCTGCTGAGCTTACAACCAATATATCTGTATCAGTCATGGTTTGTTGTCACAAACAAGTCCCTTTGGTTGAACTATAAATTGAATTTTGAAAGCAAAATACAACAGAATTGACAGGACATTACATTACTGGCTGTCAAACTTTCAGAAGACTTTGAAGGTCTGTGTTGTCATTCACAAATGTTCAAAACTATTCACAATGATAAAATTAAATATTTTTTAAAAATAATTAAAATGCATTAAAATGTAAAACGCTTAAGTTATTAGAATATATGAAACAATTGAACACAAGAATATCAGAGGGAGTAGGCCTCTCAGCCCCTCTAGACTGCCCCACCTTTCAATGTGATCATGGCTGATCTGTGCTGGCATCAATTCCTCTTCTGTGCCAGTTCCCCATAACCCACAATTCCTCGGTCTTCAAATATTTGTCTATCTCCACCTTAAAATATATCTAATGATCCAGCCTCCACCACTCCCAGGGGCAGAGAATTCTAGAGATTCACTACCCTCAGAGAAGAAAAATTGACACACTTCAGTTTTAATCAACTGGCCCCTTATTTTGTAGCTATGTCCCCTTTTTGTGACTTTCCCACGAGTGAAAACACCTGAACATCTGCTGTCAAGACCCCTTAGGATCTTGTTTGAATATGGTCACTTAGTTTTTTTAAACTCCGATGAATACAGACTCAAACTGTCAAGCCTGACTTGATAGAACAACCCTCTCAATGCAGGAATTAGGCTGACTAATTTCCTTTGGACTGCTTCCAATTCTACGATATCCTTCTTCAGGTAAGGGAATTAAAATTGTGCACAGTATTTCAGATGTGGCCTCACTAGCATCTGTGCAATGATAACAAAAGCTCCCTATTCTTAAATTCAAACCCCTTCACAAGAAAGGTCAATGTGCCATTTGTCTTCAAAAATACTTGTTGGACCTGCCCGTTAAATCTTTGTGATTCATGCACTGGAACACTGAGATCCCTCTCAACACTCATTTGAAGTCTCTCTCCACTAAAATTAAATCCACCTTCTGACTCCTCTTACCAAAGTGCACAACCTCACATTAAGCTCCACTGAACAGTGGTGCAGATGGTAGGGCTACTGCCTCACAGGTGTAGTATAACATCCAGAAACCTGGGTTCCATCCTGATCGCGGGTGCTGTCTGTGTGGAGTTTGCACATTCTCCCTGTGACCGAGTGGGATTTCTCTGGGTACTCTGGTTTCCCTCCACATCCCAAAGATGTGCAGATTGGTAGATTAATTGGCCACTTTAAATTGCCCCTCATGTGTAGAATCTGGGGATTGTCAATGGGAATGAAGGATTAATGTAGGGTTAGTGTAAATGGATAGTTGGTCAGGGCAGATTCAGGAGGCCAAAGGGCCTGTCTCCATGCTATATCTTTCTTTGACTCTATTTGCCAGGTTTTCACTCTATCTATATACTTTGACAGAATCACAATGCCCTCATTGCAATATACCATTCCACCAATATTTCTATCATCAGCAAATTTGGAAACTTTACATTTCATTCTCTCCTCCAGGTCATTAATGTAAATCATAAACAATTAAGGGCCAAGAACAGATCTCTGGGGTACTCCACTAGCCACATCCCTCCAGCCTGAAAAGGACCCATTTATTCAAACTATTTGTTTTCTATGTGACAGTTAGTTTTCAATCCACTTCCTCCAATATTTTGGCTCTTAACTTATTCACCAGCCTCTTACGTGGCACCATTTAAATGCCTTCTGGAAATCTAAATACACTGCATCTACTGGTTCCCCTCCATTAACGCTCCTATCACATCCTCAAAGAATTCAAGCAAATTTGTCAAACATGATCTACCTTTCATAAAGGTTATTGACTAGATTGATCATATTCAATTTTCCAAAACAATTAGTTTCTTCCTCTTTGATTATTGATGCTAGCACCTTGCCAACAATAGATGTTAAACTAACTAGCCTATAGTTTCCCTGTCTTCTGTCTTCCTCCCCAATAAGGGAGTCACATAGCCGGTTTCCAGTCTTCTGGTATCTTCCAGAATTTAATGTGTTTTGAAAAAATTCAGCCAATGGTCCACCATCTCTGTAACCCTTGGGTGCAAGCCTTCAGGTCCCAGCAATGTGTCAACCTTTAATCCTGCGAGTTTCTCTAATACTTTATTCTGAGTGATTGGGATTTTTACAAGTTCCTCATTATTTGAACTTATCCCATCTATCTTAGAGATATATGCAGTGTTCTTCATATAAATGAATGCAATTAAGTTCATATTTAAACCTAATAAATTATTACAAAAATGTAGATTAGCTGAATCTGACCTCTCTCTCTCATGCATCTCCACAGAAATGAAAGGTGTTGTTGGATGTGTGTCAGGTCTAAACAGATTTCTAATAAATGTTTTGTAATTATTAGATATCCAAGTAAGGAGTTCCCATTTTAGGAACACAAATAATCATTGACTAGGTGTACAGCAATTTCTAGAGTAAGCCTGCAATCATTTCTGGCCTCAAGGACACTTAATTCTCGACTAATTTTTTTAAACCTGGTGTACAATAATTCCTGGACTTGATGCAGAATGATTTACTTTCCCGACATGGATATACAGCAATTTCTAGGCTACCCTCACCTTTATTTCTCATCCAGAAGCAAATTATTCTTAAACGCAAGTGTAGAGTTATTTCCAGACATAGCAATTTCTACACTATCATGCAATAATTGGTATATAGATTGTTTGCTTCATTAAAACAACTTTTGTTAATGATCTGGTGCAGAATCACTTGCAAAAATATTGAGCATGGAAATCCCAGCTGAAAACTCTTGATCAGAAAGAATCCCAGTGTAATATTGTCAATGTACTTCTATGAGACTCCAGCTTTAATGCCACACTATGCTATTGTCCCAGAAGATTAATTGCTGACTTTGTCGTGCAATTGTTTGCATTTTGATAACAGTGTTCTTTTGCATCAGCATTTGTTTTTTTTCTTTTAAAACATTTGTTCGTTAACTGGCTTAATTAAATGCATGAAGGAAGATGCAATGTTAGAAAGGACGTATTATTATTACGAATGTTCTTTTGTCTCTGAAGTTTTACTTTACATTCATTTACCTCACTTCACATTTATTTCTCTTCTGCATCACCCACTTAAAGCTGCTATACTTCATTTTAACTTTGTATCTGGCTGATTTCATGTCATCTGTCCAAAGCTTAAATATACAGCTTCGAAGTACACAGAAATACTGAAGTCAGTAGAAATCAATTTTCAGTACCAGAACATGTGCATGCTTAGCACTGCCAACCAAGGATGAAGTTCTACCTTATTACCTTTTAATGACTTACCAGAAAAACATCAGGAGGTATTTTTACTACAATGACTCAAATTCAGTTTGTATCATTTTAAATTGATGATTTTATTGAATTTAGTTTTGCTTGTTTATCAATTATTGTCTCTTTTTCTTTCCCTAGTGAATGTGGTACTTGAAATAGAGAAGGCACTGTTGAAATCCCTACCAACTGAGGGAAGCTATGGGGAAGGAGAAAGGAAGACATATGAAAGGCAAAGTCATAGTAAATCTAGTCATTAGAGACAAAGATACTGAGAAAATGGAATGGATTATTGATAGGAAGTAAGGAGGGAGAAGGTGTGATCAAGGTAAATGGGAAGTTAAGATGATGTCATGGAAATCAAAATTGGTCAATGTGATAACAGCTTTCTGTTCTTTAAGGCTGTTTTCAAGAAAGTCCCAAATGCCACCTGCTCCCTCCATTCATCCAGAGATATAGCTCTCACCTCAAAGAACTCCTGGAACCTTGGAGTTTCAAAACCTTAACTCCTGAAATAGAGAAAATACATATTGTGCAGAAATAGAAATAGTCCATTCTTTCATTCAATTATTTTGAGCCTAGTTTTCATTGGAAATACATTTACATGCAGTGATTCTATAATCCTTAACATCCTTGCCTAAAAAAAACCAATCTTAGTTTTGAAATTTTCTATTAACTTGACTGAATTCTAGTTTTTCATAACCCTTGATGGAAAGGAGTGCCTCCAGACATTATTATGGACAACATAGCTCTAATTTGAAGGTTATGACTTTAATGATATCACTAGTTAATTTGGGAGTGCACACTCATTATCTCTACTATCTGGGGCATAAGAACAGGGTGATTACTTTTTCAGAACACTTCCACTCAATCTCCAATATGACCCAGAGCTTGTCACTTTAATTCTTCAATGCACTACTACTCTGACCTTGCTGCATCCAAAACCAATATTTTGGTATATTCATCATAACCCCTGTTGTGTGAAAAGGTTCTTTTGGAATCTTAAAGATGGAGGACCCTGGACACAGGCTTTGGATTTTAAAAGTAGTTTAATCACAAAGGCAAACGTGGGGACAGAATGAATGGGAACAGATGCACATTCGCGCGCACACACACACACACACACACACACAGGAGACCACAGATGTGAGGGGGAAATCGCAATGAGGATGAGATACACACACAAACACACAATAAGCAAGGTACAGCTTATCAAGGGATAAATACTTCAATGCCTGAATACCTTGACCTAGACAAGCATTGGCTCTAACACTCCCTGGAATCTGACTAAGATGCTCCCAAACCACATGGTGGTGCACACTCTTACCAGTGGTCTCTGCAGTATGGTTTCACTACTCCTAGGGCAGTTGAAAGAGAGGGCCAGGGAGTGCAACACACTTTTATAGTGCTGGGTGGAGCCTGGCCAGGTGATTTAGACAGGCCAATGGTCAGGCAGGTTTGGGAACAAAGGTGCTCTCCAGGGCCAATCCCTATGCCCACACCTGATGGGTGGGGTGGAGCCACACCTTGATTGACAGTGGTGTCACTTCCGCTCCCAGGACCAATGCTGTCCTCCGACCAGAGGGGTCAGTGTTGTTACTGTCACATGACAGCCATGTGCTCTCCTACTACATTCCACCTCTCGGAAGTTAAATCACCTGCCAATCAAGGAAAGAGATGTGCATCAAAATGTGGTGCTAATAACTTTCAAGGGTAGCAAAAAACTATAACAACTAAAACAAGTGCAGTGGCCAGTGGGTGACAGTTGCCCAACATCCCCCAGTGACCCAAATGGCCACCTGTTTCGCTATGAGGTGTCAAGCTGGAGGACCTGGTCCCTTGGTTCTGAACTTTGGCCACTGAGTCCCTAAAGTGAGCAGCCAGGTTGGAGGGGTTGCTGGGTTTATCAGAGATAAGAGTGCAGTACTCCTTAGTAATCACCGCACATGTACCACCATCCGCAGTGAGTGGATCATCCAAGGCCATCCGATTCTATCGGGTTACCAGCCTGACGGCAGCCAGCTCCACTGCCGTTGTTGTTTCTCATGGGACAGTCTGGCTGTGCAATACGGGGGGTGGGGCGGCAGGCTATCATCTAGAACCTCTCTGCCTCTGTGATGGCCCTGCTGTCCCTGTGCCCGCTTTATGCCGGGTGCTCCCCCTGTTCAACGAGCGTGGGTTCGGGGCACCACAAACACTCGAAAACAGCAACTGTACCAGCCCGTGGGGAGCCATGGGTAGGTACTGTAGCCACAAATCCAGTGGGTCCTGTTCAGAGTTCAGGGAGCCCCAGCTTAGTAGCACCATCGGCAGTGGTCATGGAGGCACCTGGATACCACTCTTGCTCATACTCACGATGGCCAACTGAAAAGGTGGAACTGTGCTCATTCTGGAGTCTACACCAGCATTCCCTTGGCATACTCAGCGGCTGTGGGATGCTCTGAGGGTCGGGACTCGCATGGAGGTCATATTGTATGAAGGGAAATACCAGCTCCTGAAACACCCACCCCATTCGGAATCTTTGGAAGGTATGTGCTGCAGTGGTGGGGGAAGTGGTGGGGAACTGCCATCCGGCCCCCCAAAAACCAATATACTGAACCCGCGCAACAGAGAGAGGTATCCAAGGGAATCATCATCAAGGCAGAGCTTCGGTGGCATGTGCTGGGGTTCGGAGGTAGATCCAACCGTTCGATATATTAGAGGTGCTGGCAAATTCGTAGGTGATTTCGAGGGAGGTCTGAGCAGACGTCTCGCCAATCATCGCGGTCAGCAGGAGGGGGGGGGTGGAGCAGTGCCATCATCCTGTAGTGGGGGGGGTGGGGGGGAGACAAACTCATTCCCGGTGGGTGAGGTGATGGGTATGGAGACAGGACAGGTTAGTTCGACCCGGAATAGCAACCCAACGAGTGTCCCCGGGACCGCGCGCAACGACTTCTCCATTCTGAGGGGGTCCAATGAGGGGGTGGCTGCCACCCCTAAGGGGAGTTGAAGCGAGGTGCCTTGTTCAAGTGTCAGTAGTCCACCGTCATGCGCCACATCCTGTTCTTTTGGCGGACAGGCCAGTCGGGGCTATTAAAAGGGGAGGCTGCGGGTCTAATGACTCCCTTCCGCAGCACAGCTTGAACGGCCTCTGTAATATCTTGATGTCCTCTGGGCACCCTATACTGCTGACTGCACATGACCTTGGAGGGAGGGGGGACAACAACCTGTTCCCATTTGGCTGCCCCGACCACCACCGTAGCACAGGCGACTCCAAAAGTGAACTTGCCTCGGTTGGTGTGTAGGGACTGCCCCTTTAAGACATTCACCCCCAGTATGCATTCAGGCAAATCTGCAATTAAGACAGCTACAGTTCGAGGAGGTTGGCTCCTGACAGCCATGCAGACCTTGACTTCCCTCGCAGGCAAAAGGGAACCCTCCAACCCCTCTATCTGCATCTGTGGCCCCTTCCACGCAGCGGGGTTACCCAGGATGGTGGTGTGTTGGCCACCCATATTGATGAATGCCATCCACCTCTGCACATTTCCTTTTCCCCAGTGTATCGCTACAGGTATATGTAGCCTCAGGTCTCCCAGGCAGGAGAGGGCAGTGGAACAGGTGCGCCAGGACCCCTGGCCTTCATCCTGTGGGAGTCTGCCACCCCGTGGGTGAGGGTTCCTGCTGGCAGAGATGGGCTACTTCTTGTTTCAGCAGGTCCCAGAGCTGAGCCCTGAGGGCAGGGTAGACTGTTTCAGGTGGGGGAGGGGCGGAGGCAATATCAGTATCTGCAGGGGCAGCTCACGTGGTCCGGTGGTTGGGGGTGCCCCGTGTCGGGCTTGGACCCAGGGTGGCTGTGGATCTTCCCACGGCCGGGCTTCCCCCCACAGAGCTCTTTCCACTGCACGTGGAGGGCGGAGGTCGGGACCCCGTCTATGCTGGAGTGGTCCACCCCTGCGCGCAACAGGTCTAGGTATAGCTGCTTGCGCGTGCGACGGGGGGTCGTGCCCCCAGCCCTTGTCTCCACTTTGCAGACCTGTGTGGGCTTCCCCCGCTGCAAGAACTCCAGCCCTTCCAGGAGAGTGATGGCATCCCGCACGGTCTTCCCATTAGCCAGTCCCATGAGGGGCAGGACCACTGGCCTCAAATCGGGGCACGCGGTGGTGACCAGGTATCCCGTTAGCACGCTGGTCACCCTGGTGTTTTCTAACAACCCGTGATCGCCGGGCCTCTCATAAGTGCCGGTCACCAGCGCCCGTTCTCTGACGACCCCGGTTCCCTCACTGACTGTGCTCCACTGTGATCACTGGTATAAGTCCCATTCGAGGAGGGTAGGGTACCAGACCTTCACTGCGGTCGCTACCCAATCCCACAGGGTAGTGTTGTTCCCAGTCCCTCCATGTGGCGCCCTCAGGGCATTGTTAATGCTCTGTTGGTCAGACAAGCTGGGTTAGCTCCTTGATGGAGAAATTCCGGGTCTCCATAGTTTCGGAGGGACCACACGTACTTCCCCCTGCAGGGGCCTCATCCTGACTCCCCTCCCCTCTGTGGTGGACATGGGACCGCATGGTGACGGGTCGAGCATGTAGGGGTTCGGGTGGATAGGAGGGAAGGTGGGTGCAAGGCAGCCCCTGCTCGTCGGGCACCCCCTCATCATCCGTATCCACCCATATATCCCCATCCCCCAGTCATGCGTCCAACCTGTCGGTGAGCCGGACCAGGGCTCGGATTTTAGATGGATCTGGCTGCCATCCAGCCCTGCAGGCGGCTTGTGCCTGCTGTGCCTGAACCAGCCGGCAGGCAACCTCAGTACCCCTGACCTTGAGGTCATTGGCCTGGGTCTGAGCCATTTGAACTGCCTCTTGCAGCATGCAGCATCGTTGCCGGAGGGTCTCTATCCCTCTTTCCCTCTGCAGGCAGGTATCCAGCAACTGGCCAGTAATCATGACCTGGCACCTCAGGACGGATGCCAGGAGCCAGATGGCACCCCTTTGGCTCCCTTTGGCACTGGGGAACCCCGACTGCTGGAGGAGGGCCACCACGTGGTGTCCCAGTTTCTCACCATATGGATCTAACTGCTCAGCCCAGTCCACCAGTTTACCGTAGTTTGCCAGCAGGCTGGCCAAGCTACAAATCCCTTGCTCTCGTCTGTCCACCCAGGGATTCTCTCCTCTGTATCTGCGCTAGCCTCGTACCCCCAGTTCCAAAACATTCTCCCCGCGTCTGTGTCCAGCCAAGATCTTCAAGACCCTGCTTGCAGCGCAAAATGTTGTGTGAGAAGGTTCTTTTGGAATCTTAAAGATGGAGGACTCTGGACACAAGCTTTGGATTTTAAAAGTAGTTTAATCACAAAGGCAAATGCAGGGACAGAATGAATGGGAACAGATGCACACTCACACACACATGAGGAGACTATGAACATGAGGGGGAATTGCAACGAGGATGAGATACATACACACACTCACAAACACACAATAAACAAGGTACAGCTTATCAAGGGATAAATACTTCAATGCCTGAATACCTTGACCTAGACAAGCATTGGCTCTAACACTCCCTGGATTCTGACTAAGACACTCCCAAACCACATGGTGGTGCACAATCTTACCAGTGGTCTCTGCAGCGTGGTTTCACTGCTGCTGGGGCAGTCGAAAGAGGGAGGGCCAGGGGAGTGCAACACTCTTTTATAGTGCTGGGTGGAGCCTGGCCAAGTGATTTAGACAGGCCGATGGTCAGGCAGGTTCAGGAACAAAGGTGCTCTCCAAGGCCAATCCCTATGTCCACACCTGATGGGTGGGGTGGAGCCACACCTTGATTGACAGTGGCGTCACTTCCGATCCGAGGAGCAATACTGTCCTCCAACCAGAGGGGTCAGTGTTGTTACTGTCATGTGGCAGCCATGTGCTCTCCTACTACATCCCCTTGCTTTGTATTCTTTGCCTCTATTTTTAATGCATATGACCTTAATATTTTTAACCAATTTCTCAACCTGCTCCGCCATTTTCAATGAATGACACCCCCAGGATCCCTTTGTTCTTGTACCCCTTTTAGAACTGACCTCCAATTTATTGTTTGAGATCATTCTCCTGAACCATCATAAACCTCCTCCATTGCAAGTAAAGAGCCCTCCAACTGTTTGTCTACAGCCAGCAGGGAAGAACTATGACAGGGGAATAGGAAAGGCAAAGGCATGTGGAAGATGGGCACTAAGGCAAAGCACAAATGTGATTAGTCAACATTTGTGTGCTTAATCCCCTGATCAGATGCATAAATATGGCCTGGAATGGTGGTTTATTGATGAGGTCATGTTTATTAATTTGGATACTGAGATGGTCGACAACAGAGTTAAATGTGCTGGTGTGAAAAATAATTATTCCCTTTTACTCACACATGGGAAATGAAAGTTACTGGCAGGGCAGTGTTTAATGGTTATTTCCAATTATCCTGGTAATGCATTAGAAGTTAGTCCCTCAACCTGCTGCCGTACATGAAGTGAAGGTGCTCCCACGGTGCTATTGGGAAGAGGGTTCCAGGGATTTTTATCCATAACAAGGAACCATGCAGATTTATTTTCAAAATGGGATTATATGGTCTCGAAGACAAAGCTGCAGGTCATTGGCTTTTCATGCAGTTTTTCCAGATGCCTTGCTGAGTTGCTGTGATGCATTTGGTTGGTGAGCAGCTGTTGTGAGAAATCCACATGGCTGTCATGTGACAGTAACAACACTAACCCCCGCTGACCGGAGGACAGCATTGCTCCTCTTATTGGAAGTGATACCACTGTCAATCAAGGTGCAGCTCCACCCACCCCTCAGGTGTGAGAGTACCTTTTGCCTCTGAACTTGCCTGACCACTCTGAACCTGCCTGACCATTGGCTGTGGCAGGAACCTTTGTCTTTGACTTCCACATCATTGGCTGGTTTAAATCACAACAGTGAGGCTCCACCCAGCCTCCTAGCACCATAAAAAGGGCTGCATCCCCTAGCCCTTCCTCTTTTGATGACCCCAGGAGTAGTGAGACAACGCTGCAGAGATCACTGGTAAGAGTGCATACCACATGGTCTGGGAGTGTTCCACTCAGACTCCGGGTAGTATTAGAGCCAATGCTAGTGCGGGACAGGCATTGAAGTGTTATATCCTGAAGTTGTACATTGTTACTGTGTGCTTGTGTGTATTCGTGTGTGTGTGTGTGTGAGTGTACCTTACCCCAGTTGCAATACCCTCTTGTGTTCACGGTATCTTGGGTGTGAGTGAGTGTGTGTCTGTTCCCATCCATTCTGTCCTGCGTTTGCCTTTGTGATTAAACTAGTTTTGGTCTACAAAGCTCGTGTCCAGAGTCCTTGATCCTTAAGATAGAAAAGAACAATTTCACACAACAGTAGTTACATTGCGCCTTCAAGAAATGACAACAATTTCTCTCTACCTACTCTATCTATACTGTTCATGATTATAAATACCACTTATAAGTTACAAGGAAAATAACCAAGGAAAAGAACCCAAGTTTTTTCAATCTACTCATATAACTAAACTCCCTCGTTACTGGAAACATTTTTGTAAATCTCTTCTGCACCCTCTCTAAAGCCTTTATATCTTTCCTGAAGTGTAGTGTCCTGAACTAGAGAAAATTTTTCATTATGGCTTCCTTACTCTTGTGCTCTTTATCTCTCTTTATAAAGCTGATCCCACATGCTTTTTAGTCACACTCTCAACTTTCCCCGTCACTCTCATTCAACCCTACACATGCCACACCAGATCTCTCTATTCGTGAACACCCCCTCACCCACCCCCCACCCCCTACCGATACGTAACACTTTGCATTTCTCGGCCCATTGCCACCAGCCTGTCTGTCCTTGAAGTTTATTCCTATTCCCTTCATAATTCTCTATACATCTGAGGTTTTCTTCATTGGTACATTTGGAGACTGTGCTCTGTACACGCAAGTTGGAATTGTTAAGATATATTAAGAAAAACAATGGTCCCAGTGAGGAACCGTGGGGAACTCCACTCTTTCTTGCAGGTCCCAAAACAACCTTTCACCGCTACTCTTTGCTTCCTGTAACTTAGTCAGTTCTCTATCCAAGCCGCACCAGTTTCTTTTATTCCATGGACTCGAATCTCAATTATTCCCTTTATGTGGTACTTTGTTAAAGTCTGTGTATACCACATCAACTACATTTCCTTTGTCTACCTCTTCTGTTATTTCACCAAAAAGCTCCCTCCAGCTAGTTAGACACAATTTGCCTCTAACAAGTTCATGCTGCTTTCTCTAATCAATCCACACTACTAATTCTGTTCCTGATTAGAGTTTCCATCACTTTCCCCACCACCAATATTATATTGACTATTCTGTACTTAATATTTATCCCTCCACCCTTCTTAGAACAAAGATATTTCAATTACGATTTTCCAGACATCAGGAATGATTCTTGAACCCGTAAATGTATGGAAGCTTCCAGGGTGTTTGCAACAGCATCTTCCACTGTGTCAAAATCTGTCAAACGCTATTTCCCTGCAGAGGAGACAGGTTCACCCAGTGAAACAGGTCATGTTTTTGTCGGTGCCGTTAGCATTTGCAAAACAATGAACTTCAGCATTTTCCCAACAGCTGATATTAAGCTAATTTTTTACTCACCCTTTCTATTTTCCATTCCAGCGGGACCATTTTAGAAATGAAGAAATCTTGGCAAATTGCAACCAATGCATCTACTATATCTGTGGTCATTTATTTAAAAAAACTTGAGAACCATTTGATCCAAAGAAATTGTCTGCTTTTGGCCCTGTTAGAAAAATATTGATATTAATGACTTTAATTTCCTGACTTTTATTATCCCCTTGATTTCCCACTATATACAGAATACATTGTGTGTTCCCTACTGTGAAGTTAGATGTAAAATATATTTTAAATGTTTCTACCATTCCCTTATCGCCCATCACAATTTCTCCCATCTCAGCTTCTAAGGAATCTGAAATGACCTTCATTACTCTCTTCCTTTTCACTTATTTGCAGATTATCTGCTTTTATATTTCTTGCTAGTTTATGATTATGATTTTCACTTTTCATCAATTTTTAGGTCTTCCTTTGCTCTTCATCTTCAGACCTCTGTATTTCTTCTGATCATTAAAGGCATCTTCTTTTAATCTGATACTTTACTTAACGTTTTTAGTTTTAAATGATGGAATACTTTTCCTGCAAAGTTTTTATTTCTCAATGGAGCATAACTTTGTTGAGAATTTTCAAATATTTCTTTAAACATATCCCATTTCTCAACTACCATGATACATTTTAATCTATTTTCCCATTCCATCCCATCAAGCTTGTCCCTCATTCACATGTAATGGGCTTTATTTAAGTTTAACACTCTACCCCCCTCCAATTCTGTCTCAATGATCATTCCCAAATGTCACTGGTTCTTCATTGTGCCTTCAGCTACCAAGGCCCTATTTTTGTCTGTCTATCTCTTTTTCCTCCATTAAAATGCTTTTTTAAAACCTACTTCCTTGACTAAGGCTTTTTTCTCAACTTCCCTAACATTTCTTAAGTAGCTCAGAAAAGAAAAGTTTTGCCCCCTGGTAACACTGCTGTGAAGTGCCTTTGAACATTTTTGCTGTATTGAAGGTGCTATAGTATTGTGACAGAGGTTGTTGTTGTACTTTTTAACCAAGGTTTAGATCAATTGCCATAATCACAATATTAATGTTTATATACTAATTTTCCTGTGGTGTCTTTGTTTAACTATGTTATAAAGGTAATTGTTGCTGCTACTGTTGCTTATGTGCCTTAACTTCCTCACTGGAATTGCAAATAGTCAATTCCCCCACCCCGTCCCCACTGCCAGAGGAAGAGCTCATTTTTGCTTCCTTCTTTTTTCTCTTCCTTCTCCTCCTCTTGCTTTGCCATCAGAAACTACTTCATGAAAACAGATGCAGCAAACCTCCACTAAACCTTAGAGGTTCTCTGGAACGTGAGATACCATGCTGGTTCCAACACCTAAACTGTTACTTCAGCACTCATGTGGCGGCCTCCACTCTATTCCTTGTGGCTGTATGACTCTCATTCCAAGGGTGGTTTTCTTGTGTTTGTCATTTACTCACGGGGTGAAGAGCCAGTGTTTGTCTCCTAGTAGCCAAGTCTTTCTTTTTCTAGCTTAATAGCTATGATATGCAGGCTTAACTGACTGCTCCGAGATACACAAATCATGGAAACTCCCCAGTACTTTGCGCTGGACTGTCCAACATACCACTCATCATTTCTTATCCAGCTGTAACAGCCGTGATGCAGGATACTATGTGCCACATTTTAGATCCAAGCCAAACTCCCAAGAGTTTCTTCCTTCAACAAAAGCCAAGACATGTTTGTCTCATTTGCATGCATAAGGTAATATGTCCAGCCCTCGTGTGCACTAATAACACCTGCAGCATAGGTACACACATCCTCCCAGAAAAAGACTTGTTTTCAAACTTAATGGGCAATGCTAATAACTGAATTTTATTCTTGAAGAGTGAAGGACTAAAAAGTTCCTCATTGCATTTTCTAGCATTACACATTTTATGGACACAACAATACGTTTTATAACCTGAATCTTTGGTTATGAAGATATTTTATCAATACTATGAAGTTCATCCCATTCTATGTGTATAGAAATCACAAGGTCACAAGTCAAAGGAGCAGAAGCAGGCTATTTGGCCCATCGAGTCTGCTCTGCCACTTCACCATGAGCTAAACTATTCTCCCTATTCTCCCATCTAGCCCCAGTTCCTGGCTTTTCCCCATATCCCTTGATACCCTGACTAATTAGATACCTATCAATCTCCTTCTTAAACACCCCCAATGATCAGGCCTCCACAGCTGTATGTGGCAATGAATTCCATAAATCCACAACCCTCTGGCTAAAGAAATTTCTCCTCATCTCTGTTCTAAATGGGTACCCTCTAATTCTAAGACTGTGCCCCCTTGTCCTGGACTCACCCACCAAGGGAAACAACTTAGCCACATCTACTCTGTCAAGTCATTTCAACATTCAAAATGTTTCTATGAGGACCCCTCTCATTCTTCTGTATTCCAATGAATACAGTCCAAGAGCTGACAAACACTCCTCATATGTAAGCCCTTTCATTCTGGGAAACATCCACACAAATCTTCTCTGAAGCCTCTCCAACATCAGTACATCCTTCCTAAGATAGGGGGCCCAAAACTGCACACAGTATTCCAAATGAGGTCTCACCAGTGCCCCATAGAGCCTCATCAACATATCCTTACTTTTATACGTTATTCCTCTTGAAATGAATGCCAACATAGCATTCGTTTTCCTTACTGCTGATCCAACCTGGTGGTTAACCTTTAGGGTATCCAATGCATTGTCCCTAAATTCCCATCATGAATTTTCACCTTTTAAATTTACAAAATTTCACTTAACAAAATGTTTTCCAGGTAAGCATTCCTTTTGTAAATCAAGGAATAGCTGTATTCCTACACTTGGCATATTGGATCTCCTGCATGGACACACTTAATCAATCCATTCAAGTTTGCCTTCACTTTAATTGACTGAAACATGGGTGCATGAACTTAATGGCATAGGATCCTCGCTGTCTTATTTCCACAATTTGCTGCATCAAGTGAAAAAAACAAAGCACCTGCTACCAAGACAAGGCTGTGTTTGATGTGGCCCATCTATTAAGTGAACCAGAGCTGACATTTTTTTTCTCTACCAGCCCATCTTCTCCCTTTGGAGAAGTGCAATATCCATATGGGGGTTTAGGGAAATTTAATCTCTGGTGTTGAGCTAGAATGAAAGTAATCCTCTCTTTGCCTCAGGTAGTGATTGGGTTATGAAAGTCTTAAGAAAGCAACAGCAAACACTTGTCTCCTTTTCTTTTTAGTTTTCAAGATGTGACATTTCTTATTCAGTTTCCTGACATAACAATTAATATACCAGCCCTTGTAGCATAGTTCCCTAGCTCTGCATCCCTGCCATTATGGGGCAGTAGAAGAAAATGTCAGGAATTATTATCATCATTGTAAGAAGAGGAATAAACTGGATGTTGTACAAAGACATACCAAAATGATGTTTGTGCATCATTTGGGGTCTAGATGGAGAATGGAGCCCTGGCACATATCACCTCCTTTCCCTCCTGGATATGGTTCCTGGTTTGTACAGTTTCCATCCCACAAAAGACTTGGAGAAAGGGAGAGGGGTAGAAAGAAATGTTCTTCAGTGAGTGGGCAGTCAGAAAGTCACTGTATTAGTGAGTAACCACCATCCAACCTGAAAAGGAGCTATGATGCTGATTGCCTTCTGATTGGTGGGATTTAATTTGGACATTATGGGTGCGACAGTCAATGTAGTTCAATGAACATCCAGGTTATTTGGTTGACCCCTTAATGCTATGTGGATGGAATCTATCACCCCAACATCCTGGTGAAGCCTGTAATATCAGTGAAACCCTGAATGTGCTCTGTCTATTGATGTCTACCCAAGGAGGAGGAAGAATTCATCTCCTGGGCTAGAAAGAACCTGCCACCCTCTGCCTCTTTTGAAAATTGGATGATGCTGCATGTCCTGTCCAGATTAAACTGAAATCAAAATAAACTAAGGCCAGTGTGGTGTATCTTAATCAGAGTACAACTAGTACTGTGTGCAAAGATGAGGAACGTGGTGACAACAGGAGTGCATTGCAGTCAGGGGAAGAAATTGTATTAAAATGAGTATAAATAAATAGATGTAAATTAAGAAGAAAATGCAGAACATTATCTAAGTTGCAATGAGGAACTAAAAGTGTAAATTAAAAGTTAATAATTTTTACAAGGTTATCAACCAGAGCAAAACCCAAAAATAGACTATATTATAACATTTCAAAACTCAAGACTATTATCTGAAAGATGGGCATAACAAAGCAGGTGATGTATTGTGGCTGAAGCATGAGGGAGGTTTTGGGAACCAGTGAGATCCCAATCAGTCACATGCAACACATAAAACTTTGGTTCAGAGTGGAGCCTGAAATTCAAATGTTGTGATACATCAGGGAGAGAAAATATTACTAGACACTGGAGTCAGTCCCACACCCCTGATGTGAAGTATTTTGGATTTCATCAGTCTTCAGAAACTGGAGGGTGTGTAAACAAGTCAGGCAGTTCTGGAAGCAAGAGGATAATGCTGGAGGAGCCTCAGCCTTTGTATTAACCCAACAGTAACATGGTTCTTGCAACCTGAGTGGATGAGAGAGCGCCACAGAGAAGATAGCTAACCTGCCTGCAACATATTGGTGCAGAATTCATTAAAGTGTTGAGAGTAGAGCATGGGGTGGGTATCTGGTGGAGGAATGATGTAGTGCCAGAAGACAGTTTGATTAGGGGATAGATGCGGTTCACTACAGCTGAGAGCATGAGTCCTGAAGTCTGTTGCCTGCCTATTGCCAGGGTTAATAATATCTCCTGGGGCTGAAGAAGAACTTGGATGGGGAGAGAAAATATCCAGTTGTCTTTGTCATTGTAGGAACTAATGACTTAGGCAGGGCCAAGAAAGAGGTTCTGCTCAGGAAGACTGAGGAGCTGGGATCTAAAGTTAAAAGCAGAACCATTAAGTTGGTATGTCAACAGCATTAGAGAATTGAATATGTGGCTCAACAGGTGGTCATGGGAAACGGGGTTTCAATTCAAGGGGCACTGACACCTCAAGGGCAAAGAAGGTGTATTCAGTTTTTGTTTTATTATTTATTCGTTTTTCAGGATGTGGGTATTGCTGGAAACATCAGCGTTTATCGCCCATCTGTAATTGCCAAGCAAAAGTGGTGATGAACCACCTTCTTGAACTGTTGCAGTCCTTCTGGTGGAGGTAATCCCACAATACCTCTAGGTTTGGTGCTCCAGGATTTAAACCAGTGACCAAGAAGGAATGGTGATATACCTCCAAGTTAGGCTGGCATGCAACTTGGAGGGGAACATGAAGGTTGTGATGAAAACATCGGTCTGTTGCCACTCACCTTGGTAAAAGTCATGAGGTTTGGAGATGCTGTTGGAGTAGCTTAGGTGAGTAACTGTGGTGCAGTTTGTACATAGTATAGTGCAGCATTTTAGGTTGGTGGCTTAGAAAATGAATACTTAGGGTGTTTGCTGGGTTGCATCTAGATTTTTGTGTTTTGGAGTTTCACTTATCCAGGCAAGAGGAAAATATTCCATCAGGTTCCTGATGTGAAAGATTTTGGGGTAACACATGAGATGCTGGAGGAACTCAGCAGGTCAGGCAGTATCTCTCGAGGGAAATGGACAGTTGACATACATCTCCTTCCATGGATGCTGTCTGACCTGCTCAGTTCCTCCAGCTTTTTGCAAATTAGTTTGCGTTGGTGAGGACCTCAGGTAAAAGAATCATCCACTGGGTACTTCAAACAAAGTGTGGTTGGGGATGCTTCAGCCTTGTCTTTAGCACTTGCACGCTAGATCTGCCCCTCCATTGTTGATGATAGGGATGTTCTTTGAGACTTCTCCATTTGTCAGCTATTTAATTGTCCTCGTCATTCACAACCAGATGTGGCAAGACTACAGTGTTTTGATGTGACATATTGGCAATGGGACTGTTTACATCTGTGATATTGTGTGCCGATTTTGTTGAGTTTCAACTTCACGAGGTTGGCACATCAGTTTCAGATACACCTGGTGTTGCCTCCAGCATGTCATTCTGCACTACTGTGCTGATTCCCTGGCTTTATACTAATGGAAGGGAGAAGGAAATACTGGACCATGAGACTATGATGGGTGCATTTCTACTGCTGCTGCTGACAACACACAGCTCTCTTCTGAGCTGCCAGCTCTCTCTCACTCTCTCCCGCTCTGTCTCCATCCACCTCACCTATGTTGTTATGGACATGCATCTGCAGCAGTTCGCTAGGTAAGGTGGAGGTCAGGTAAGTGCATTGGTTGGCACAAACATCCTGGCAAATTGAATAACTATGCAGTCAAGTAGGCTCTAAAATAAATGTGGGCTGTATGTCTGTCAAGGAGGGTTGAGGCAAAGAGAAATTTAGAGACATAAAAAGGAAACGATAAGGAAGCAGTTCATGGTAGCAAAACAAATAATAATCTTCTGCCTCTAAGCCTTCCCTTAGGATCAGGAATGACTTGCTTCCACACCAGTTTATGCATTCTGACTGGACTGATGGAGGCTGTGACTTTCAAGGAAGCTTTGAGAAGGTCCTTGAGCCCTTTTTCTAATGGTTCTGGAAATTGCTTGCCGTGAAGGCATCTGGATCTTGCCTCAACGTACCTGCATTTTGAAATGATCTGCATGGATGGCTTGCAAAACCAAGTTTTTCACTGTATCTTGGTACATCTGTCAATAATATTCCAATTCCAGAGCCCCGCAGGGTAGGGAATTCCTGAGACGCATCATTCTCTGCAAATGGAAGTTCCTATACACTTCAGTTTTAAAATGACCACCCCCTAATCTTGTAATATATTGTCTTGTTCAAGACTCTGCCACGGGTGGAATCATCTTATTATCTACTTGCCCCCTCAGGATCTTGTATATTTCAATAAGGTCATTCTTCACTCTTCTAGGCTCCAAAGAATATAGATCTAATTTCTTCAGCTGGTCATGACAGGACAAACCTCTCATCCCAGCAATTAGTCTAGTGAATCTCTTTTCCACTGCTTCTGATGCCAGTGTATCCTTTCTTAGATAGGGGATCAGAACTGTGCCCAGTTCTCCAGGTGTGGCCTCACCAGCACCTTGTACAATTGTAACAATAATTCCTTGTTTTTAAACTCCAACCCTTTTGCAATAAAGGCCAATATGCATTTGCCTTCCTAACCACTTGCTGCTCTAGCCTGCTAACTTTTTATGATTTGTGCATAAGAACATTTAAGTTGCTCTATACTTCACTCATCTGCAGTCATTCTCCATTTAGATAATAGTGTGTGTTTTGACTCCCCTTCTTGAAGTGCATGACTTCATATTTTCCCATATTAAACTCGATTATAATTCCAAGAAAATTCATCTCCAAACTCCTAGACTTGGGACTCAACACCTCCCTTTGCAACTGGATCCCTGACTTTGCAAACAGTAAGGATGGGCAGCAATACCTCCGCCACTATTATCCTCAATACTGGTACTCCACAAGACTGTGTCCTCAACTCACTACACACTCATGACTGCATATCCAGATTCTGCTCTAACTCCATTTATGTGTAGTCATTTGAGATATGACTCCACTGTAGTGGGTCATATCTCAAATAATGATGAGTCAGAGTACAGGAAGGAGATAGAGAGCCTCCTGACATGGTGTCATGACAACAGCCTTTCCCTCAATGTCAGCAAAACAGAAGAGCTGGTCATTGATTTCAGGAAGGAGTGCAGTGCACATGCTCCTGTTTATATCAATGGTGCAGAGGTCAAGAGCTTCAAGTTCCTAGGAGGGAACATCACCAATAGCCTGTCCTGGTCCAACCATGTGGACACCACAGCCAAGAAATCTCACCAGCACCTCTACTTCCTCGGGAGGCTAAAGGAACTTAGCATGTTCCCTTTGATCCTTGCCAATTTTTATCGATGCACCATCCTACCAGGTGCATTACGGCTTGGTATGGCTCGAGACCACAAGAAACTGCAGAGAGTTGTGGACACAGCTCAGCACATCAGAGAAACTAGCCTCCCCTCCATGGACTCTGTCTATACTTTTCGCTGCCTTGGTAAAGTAGCCAGCATAACCAAAGACTCCACCCACCCCGGACATTCTATCTTCTCCCCCCTCCCATCAGGCAGAAGATACAAAAGCGTGAAAGCACGTACAACCAGGTTCAAAGACAGCTTTTATCCTGCTGTTATAACACTATTGAATGGTTCTCTAGCACGATAAGATGGACTTCTGACCTCAGTCTACCTCGTTATGACCTTGCACCTTATTGGCTACCTGCACTGTACTTTCTCTGTAACTGTAACACTTTATTCTGCACTCTATTATTGTTTTACCTTGTACTACCTCAATGCAGTCTTGTAATGAATTGATATGCACAACCGGTATGCAACACAAGTTTTTCGCTGTACCTCGGTACATGTGACAATAATAAACCAATTTACCAAGTTATTTGCCAAAGTTTTTACTCACTCATTCAAACTATCCATATCCTGTTCCAGAGTTAAAATATCCTCTTTACAAAATACGCTCTCACTTATTTTTGTGTCATTGCCAAACTTAGATAACCTTACACTTTGTTCCCTTCTCCAGGTCATTAATATAAGTCAAAAATAACTGTGCACCAGCCTTTTTAAATGCCTTCTGAAAATCCAAATATACTACACCTACAGGTTCTCTTCTCTTGACTCTGCATGTTGCATTCGCCAAGAATGCCAATAAATTTGTCAAACATAGTTTACCTTTCATAAAACTGTTTTAACTGGATTTGATTACATAACACATACCAATGATGAGTTATTTCTTCTTTGATTGTAGACTCTAACAGCTTGCCAGCAACAATCAGTTGGCTAGCAGTTACCCACTTTTTGTCTTCTCTTCTTGAACAGTAGAGTCACAGGTGTGGTTTTCAAATCTGTTGGTACCTTGCTGGAGTTTTGAAAAATTTCATCCAATGGCTCCACTTTCTGTGAAGTCGCTTCCTTTAAAACTGTCAGGTGCAGACCTTTAGGACATTGCAACTTTTCTGCCTTTAGTCCCATTTGTTTTTCCAATGTCTTGTCCCTTGTAATAGTAATTGTTACAATTCTTCATTATAGTTTGAGCCTATCGGGATAGTTGCAGTCCCCCACTGTGAATACTGTTACAAAGCATTGATTCAATTTAGCTACCATTTACAATTTATTAGCTCCTGGATCTCCTCATTATTCTCATCAACCAGTCCAGTCGTTTTCTGGTAGAGAAGCCAAGAGGCCCTTAACGGGTTCTAATTATTATGCACTTCAGGCCAGACCAGCACTATGGACTTTCTGCAACTCTGTTGTGAGTTCCTGGACTCCAATCATCTTCAATAGTGATTGGATAGAATAGTGTAGTCATAATCATAATTTGAAAGGTAGGGATAGAGGGTACAATGTTAAGAATACAGTGGTACACAGGGTCAAAATAAGGACTAATGATTAATGAAAGTCAAAATTGAAGAATCTTTATATGAATCCATGAAACATTCATTGCAAATTGGATATATTCATAGTACAAACAAAGATCTAACAGCCAATATAGAGGTTGCAAGTCAATCAAATTTGGGGACAGAATATTCCAAGTTGATTGACATTTCTGAAGGATAGGCAGGATGGAAAGGAGATGAGGTAGCTCTGATAATAAAGGATGAGATTAGGACTGTAGGGAGAAATGATCCTGGCTCAGGAGATCAGGAAGTCGAATCAGTTTGGCAGAGATAAGAAATAGCAAAAAAAATCACTGGTGGGAACAATCTAATATCCTCTTAACAGTAGTTGTACCATTGGCAGAACATTAATCAAGAAGTAATGGGAGTTTGTAAAAAAAAAAGTAATGTAATTATCCCCATAAAGATTGGGCTAATCAAATAGATAAAGGTAATCTTGAGGACAACTTCATGGAATGCATTCAAAACTGATTTTCAGAATATTCTGGACCCGACTAGGGTACAGAAATCAGATCGTATGGAACGAGACAGGATTAATTAGCCATCTCCTCGTAAAAATATCCTCTGGGGAAGAGTGACCATAACATGATGGGACTTCACTTTCACTCTGAGGGTAACAAACATGGGTTTGACTTTCAGGTCTTAAACTTAAGTACAGGTAGTTACATAGATTTTTAGTTGGCTAAAATGGATCGGGAAATTAGACAGTTGTAGAACTGTGGTAAACATTTAAATAAATGTTTCATAATTATGAATCATGGTACACACCATTGAGAAATAAGGACTCGACAGGAAAAGGAATTCATTTGTGCCAAACTACAGAGGTTAAGAGTGACGTTAAACTGAAAAGACTGTGTCATAATATAGCAGTGAACTGTGGAACTGTGTGAGAAGTGTGCAGAGCTGCAAGTCCAGGGATAACAATGATTTAATGCTAATATTGTTCAACTGAACTGCAAAGATTCAGCTCATGCCAAATGTTAACCATCCACAAATGCCCCAGTGAACAGCAGCAGCAAAATACTTCCCATCCCCAACCTGTCTGCACTCTTTAAATGGGTCATCAGTTACTTGCAGATTCTCGCAATTGATCAAAAGTGGAGTTTATTCAGAAGATTTGTGGAAGTTTGGTTTTTGGATAGTATTGGTGTTTTCGATATAAAAACAGAAAATGCTGCAAATATTTAGTGGGTCGGGCAGTATCTGTGGAATGAGAAACAGAGTCTCCATAAATGCTGCTCAACCTGTTGATTATTTCCAGCATTTTCTGTTTTTAATTGATTTCCAGCATCTGCAGCTTTTAGATTTTTGATTGGCATTTCAGATATTTGGAATGAGTATTGTGAAGTTACACTTAAACTAGAACCTTAGCATTTTGCTCTGAGAAATGGGTGCTTTAATGATAGCTCACTTAGGAGGTGGCAGTGGTGGAGGAGGAGGGAGAGGAACGGGCCCACAAAGCGAGACTACCTGTCAAAAGAAGGAAGAAAGGGGCAGGGAGAAGGGTTCTTTCCAGGAGATCCTATCCACAGTTCTCCGACATCCACTTGACCAAGTAATATATCTACAAAAGGAGGTGTTCACGGTGATCTGTACATTATAAGAACATCAGAATATGAGCAGAACCACCTGGCCCTTTGAGTCTATTCCACAATTCAGCAGGATCATGGCTGAGCTTCTACTTTGGTGCCTTTTTCCAGCACCATCCCAATATCCCTTGATTTCCTTAATACGCAGAAATCTTGCTATCTCTGTTCAGAATGAAGACGACAAATGAACCCCCAAATTGAGAATTCCAAACTTTCTCTTCATTTCAGTCCAAACTGGCCTACGCCACTGGCCCTTGATCCTCAGGCACATGAATCATTCTCTCTCTGTCTAGCCTGATAGGCCCTATCGGAATTTTATGTTTCATCCTTCTACTCCTCCTTGTCCTTCCAAACTCTAAGGAATATAGTCCCAGTCTACTCAGTATCTCCCCTCACAGCAGACCCATCTTCGCTGGAAGCAGCCTGGCGGATCTTTGCTGCTCTACCCTTGTGACAAGTACATCTTTTTTAGGTAAAGACACCAAAACTGTACACAATACTCTAGGTGCAGTCTCACCGAATACAATTGCAACAAGACTTCCTTACTTCTATAATCAAACCATTTTGTAAAGGCTAACTTATCATTTATCCTCCTGATTGCTGGCTGTATCTGCTTGTTGGCCTTCAGTGACTTGCATGCAAGTAATACCAAGGTTCCTGTGAATATCAACACTCTCTCACTATTTAACACATACTCTGCTTTTCTGTTGTGTACCAAAGTGGATGAACTCACATTTTCCCACATGATCTTGACCGGTTACTCAGCTTTTCCATATCCCCTTGAAGTTTCTTTACATCCTCCTCTGTACTCACGGTCCCAGCTAGCTTGCTATCATCAGCATACTTAGGAATATAATATTTTATACCCTGAGCTCAATCATTGATATGGATTGTGAATAGATGGAGCCCAGGAACCAATCCCGCTGGTACCCCACTAGTCACAGACTGCCAATCTATGAAGGGTATGTTTACTCCTGTTCTTTGCTTTCTGTCAATAATTCATTGTCAATCCATCTTAGTATATTACCCCCAATTCGATGAGCTCCAATCTTGTTAACCAACCTCCTATGTAGAATCTTATCAATAGCCTTACAGAAGTCCAAAACAGAAAATCCACTGGTTCTCCCTATCTATTTTATAGTGCATCCTCAAAGAACTCCACAGATTGGTCAAACATAATATACGCTTAATAAATCCATGATGACTCTGCTCAATTCTATTTTTTTTTCAAGGTGCTCTGCTTTAACATCCCTTATTAGTAATGTAATTACATCAGTAATGTTATGCCATAGGTTGGTAGTTCCTTGTTTTCTCTATACCTCCATTCTTAAATGGTGGGGTCACATTTGCTACCTTCCCATCCACAGGAATAATTCTGAAATCTATAGAAATACATACGATAATAATCATTGTCTCTAGTGCCAACTCTTTCAAAACTTTAACATCATAGAGTCCTTGGGATTTATCAGCCTTCAAGCTCACCAGTTTCTCTAGTACTATTTTTTTGACTAATATTTAGTTCCTTCAATTCCACATTCTCAGTAGATCTTTGATTATCTAATATATCCAACAGGTTTTATACTTCTTCTATGAAAGCAGATGCAAAGTAATTGTTTTCAGCAAACAAGATGCTGGAGGATCTCAGTGGCTCAGGCCCACATATATGGAGGGAAATGGACAGTCGATGTTTCTGTTTGAGACCCTTCATCTGGACTGAAAGAAGGGTCTTGATCTGATGGGCGTGTAACCTGAAAATGCGCTTAATGTAGGATTAGTGTAAGTGGGTGGTTGATGGTCGATGGAGACTTGGTCGGTTAAAGGGTCTGTTTCATGCTTTACCTTTCTATGACTAATATTCTATGACTCTTCTTTTGACTTAATATTATCTTTAATTTCTCTGGTGAGCTGCAGATAAATCATTTTTCCTTTTTTGCAGCCACAGAGCAGGGTCAAAAGTGTTCAGCTTGTAGCAATGAAATTCAACATCACTAAGAACTTCTATGCCACTGACTTGTTTCAAGGGAGTGCTGGGAATACTGGTGACATCTCTCACTACTGCAACAGGAAGCTAAAATAGGCTACACTCAAGGAAAGTTGAATGGAGTGAGCAGCAGGCAATGTGAAAACAGGGATTTTTGAGTAGCCCAGTGTTTTTAGAATCATCAATGGTTTTGAAGCTCTCATATCAAATCTCAAGTTGTACAGGGTTATCAATTCTCCAACATCCAGTTAAGCAGAAAAATACAAATGGTGAATTGCTAATACATGGTGAAGGGACAGCATTGCAACAGCGTGCTATGGCTGCTTTTTAGTTGCCACATCAGACAAAAATGGGGATTCTGTTCAACATCTGAGCCTGGAAATTGGACCCAATAGTAACCTTTACACATGAAAATTGTGTATAAGAGCAATTTAATCCAGGTTAGATTGGCCTAGTGAACATAGACTGGTGAAATTGTGTCCATGGGAAGCTGGTTTAGGATCTTTTGTATACAATTCACATTATTGGACCTGATGTTGCTTGGGCATCAGATACACAACTAATGACATCAGTAGTCAAGCATTCCACCTTTTCTCTCTTGCCAGCATTAAATAGAGTATGTGATTTTGGTTGAACTCTCACAGTACAACTAGAAGTACATTACATTACTGACTAAAGTAGCTTTGGAATTTATTGCTGGCTCACTCACTCTTCCAAAGTCTGCAGAGTGTGCATCAGCTAAAAGGGAGTAGATTTTTCTGTGTTTAGGTGCTGAGGTCCAAGTGGCCATCTCAGTGCTGTCTGCATTGGTGACAATCTATTGTTGGGGGATGGGGGGGGGGGGGTTAGGGGGGAATAAAAATCCTACAGATGCTCAAAATCTAAAATAAAAATATGAAGTGTTGTAAGTGCTTAGCAAACAGTATCTGTGAAAAGAGAGGAATAGAGTTAATATTCTGGGATTATGACCTTCCATCAGAACTGTGAAAAATTGGAAAGAAAACAAATTTTAAGTTGCAGAGAAAGGGGGAAGAGGTGGAGAGAATAGAAGGACGGAGACCAGTTGAAATTGAATGGCGGTGCTGGCCAAAAGAAGATGGTGAAGGCTTGGGGAATAACAGGTGTGTCTGAGGGAAGTGTCAGTTAGTAGAGACAAATACAGTCTTAAATACCATAAGGGAAGAGGAAAAATTCTGAATACTGGAAATGGAAATACAACACTCAAATGTTTGAATGTTGAATATTGTCCCGGATGCTGTATTGTACCAAGTTAGAAAATGTAGTGCTGTTCATCAACACTTCATTTTGAGCTTTATTGAAACCATGTGAAAAGCCAAAGACAGACTGCTCAGATCAGAATTGGGATGGAGAATTAAACTGATAGGCAACTGGAAGCTCAGTGTTACCATTGCAGACTGACCAGAGGTGTTCTGCAAAATGATCACCCAGTCTGCATCTCGTTTCTCCACTGCAGAAGAAACCATCCTGTGAGCACCAAATTGGTAGAAGTGCGAGTGATTTGCTGCTTTACTCTGAAGAAATTTTTGGATGCTAAGATGAAGGGAATGGAAGAGGTAAAAGGCCTGGGGCTGCATCACCTGTGATTGCTGGGAAAGGTGCTGGGAATGGGAATTGGTGTAGATAGCAGACCATCATGGGGGGATTGCTGAACGGGGATTGTTGGGGAAGGTAATGCCTTCCTGTTGGAGATGTTGGAAAATCCAGAGAATGATTTGTTGAATGTAGAGGTTGGTGGGGTGGAAGGTGAGGGAGAAATGAACCATATCTTTGCTCTGGGTGGGAGCAAATGGGATCAGAAATGCAGGTAATGGAACAGGCACAGATGAAAGTCCTGTCAACAATGGTGGGGGTGGGGGGGGGGAGGTGGGATGACTATGTTGGAGGAAAAAGGAGGACACTTCAGAAACACTGTTGTGGAGGGTGTAGTTGACGAGACAGATGCAACAAAGTGGGAGAAACAGGGATAATGGAATGGAGTCTTCAGGAAGCAGGGTAGGGAAAAGTGTAGATAAGCTGGATGTCGGAATCCATGGGCTTGTATTGGCAGGGAAGTCAAGAAAGGGAAGGGAATAGTTAGAGATGGGCCAAGTAATCATGAGAGCAGGGTAGAAGTGGACAGCAAAGGTGAATTCTCTTAAAGAACTCTAAAGCTTTGTTACTGGATGACAATGACTGGCTGTTATAGGGTATGTCAGGGCCTTGGAAACTGCAGAGAATGATCTATTTAATGTGATCTTTCAAAAATAAGCTTATCGGTGAGGAGGCTAATCATAGACTCTTCAGAGATATTACATCCTATTAGTGAACAATGGGCTGGACCCTCATTCACCTGGCTTCACCTTGTGCAGGATCCCTATTGAGAAGCATGTGAGTAGCAACCAGGCCTAAGGTAGCAGAAACACATACTCACCCACTGACATGTGCACTGGAGCTCTGGAGCATTCTATATAAAATTAGTGTGATCCAACCCAATGTATTCACAGGCACAGGGTTTCCAAGCTGCCTTTATAGAGGGAAATGGTATATTCCACTACATTCTCTTGTCATAAATACTTTGTGAATGCCATATTTCCCAATTTGCTGCTCTCCACAGGATCAGAGAAGGCACCCAGGCACTGTATACACCCAGAGATGAGTTCGTATACTTTGATTTTGGATCATTTGATTACTAGGCAAACTTCTACTTGGCAAGCCACTCACAGAAACTTGCTGACTTGACACACCTGCTGAGCGTCGATACAGTGAGAGCCATGCATGTGCCATTGGTCTTCTGAAAATAAGATTTCAATGACTGCATCAGTCTAGTTGTGCTTGCAGTCTCTGCCCAGCAGGTGCAGGACTTTACCACAGTGTGCTTCAGGCTGAATGACCTAGCAGTCCAAAGAGAGTAGCCAGTATCAGAGGAAAAGATCCAGTGGAGCACAAGTCCTGCCTGCCATAAATGACAAACGTCAAGCATTCCTTGGCCACCCTACACACCCATTAACTTCACCATCCGGGAGGTTGTGGAAAACAGAGGTATGGTGATATCACCAGTTAAGAGTCTGCCTCCAAGTCACATGCCATCCTGAATCAGAAATATTTGTTTTCCATTTCGATTGTCTCTGGGTCAAAGTAAGAAGAGAAGGAAAAGGAACAGGATTAAGATGTATGGCTCTTGTGGATTAAGTGGCTGATTGAGATGCTGTCCTTGGCACTGAACTTTCACCACAGGAAATAATCCTCACATCATCAGCTGTTATCAAGCCCCCACAGTGTCTTACTTGTTTCCATGAGATCACCATTTATTCTTCTCTATTCTACTGAGTAAAGGCCCATTCTGTGATATTTTTCTTTGTATAACAAATCCATCAGTGAACCTTCTCTGCACTACAATTTATCCCTCCTTAAATACGGAGACTACAGCCATGTGTAGAAGTCCACGTACTATGTCACCAAAGCTCTGCACAGTTGTATTAAGATTTCCCTTACAATTGTATTATGTCACTCTTTCAATAAAGGCCAATGTATCATTTGCCTTCATAACTACCCAACGTACAACATGATAACATTCTGTACTTCCTCCACTTAGGTCCCACCGAACACCTGCGTCTAATACTCTCACACTATTAAATAATATTCTGCCTTTCTATTCTTTCTAGTGAAATGAGCATTATGATCCATCTCCCAACTGTTTGTCCAGTCACTTAACCTGTCTGGTTCTACTTTCATGCATGCACTGTGTATCCTCATTACAAATTTTTCCCAACTATACTTGTATATCTATCAAAATGCAGGAACTTACCACTTAATAACACTTTGGGAGGTCATTCACCATGAGAAATACAATGGCAAAGAATATGGTTCCCTACCACCTTGTCAAGGGCAATTAAGAATAATGATTAAAGGCTGGCCTTGCCACCCACAGTGTGTGAATAAAACTGAAGGAATATTTTTCATTTTGTTACACTATCCATTTCTCTTACCTCTGCTGCTGATTTTCTTATTGCCGGCACCATACCAAATTCATATTCCAAAACACTTCTGTCATCCAACTATACAAAACTAATGGAAAAATCAATTAATCATCCATGTACATCCCTTGAATGCCAATCAATCCTGAGTCTTTGCCTGTACTACTGTTTCCCAAGAGGCTGCAAATAATCCTGGAGTACAACCTTGAGCAGCTTTGGGCCTGGAAGCTTCAACTTCGGACTGTAATTTCTTGCCGTGAGCTTCTGAGGTCGACCTGGCTGATAGGTGAAGGTAAAGGTCCTGGTAGAGTGGCAGTTGTGGGATCTTGAATGCTGTCATCCTGATAGGGCACAAAGAATAGTTCCCCACAGAGCCACTGCCATTCTCCCAGGGTTTTGCCTCAACAGTTCTAGTCATCTATTGGAGGCCAGATTGCTGGAGCAGTGTAGCATCATCTAAGTCCCTTTAATAAGCATTGTGAGCTGTGGTGACAGCAGTGTCACCTTGTGTGCAGACACCTGAACTTCCACTGCAAAAGTTGGATGGTTCTGTGTGTGTTCAATGGAAGATCAGTAATGCAAGTGTTGAACTGAAACTGGCCACCACTTGCACGCTGGAATTAAAAACTAAGCCAAAGCTACATGAAAGGTTAAAGCTGGACTCCCCATTGAGCCTTCACATTTCATGCATGCCTTCAGGCTGGCTTGCCATTGCAGCAACTGCTTCATTTTGCATACACTCAGCCTTCTTCTGTCGGCTGCTGTGTTGAAGCTGTCATTCAAGTTCAGCAACAAATGAGTGAGCGGCCTCATCCTCTGGAAATCTGGCACTTGGGCTCCATCCTTTCTCCTTGCCTTAGCAGTAGGCTACTCTTATGTGGCGACTCACCATCTACAGATCCCATCTCTAAGCTAACATTCTACTGTACATAAAGTGTCACCATCTATGATGGTGGCTGTTAGTATCACTTCATTACTCCTATGTTGCTCAGTCAAAACTGCCTGGCCAAATGGAAGTTCTTGGCTATCTGAAAGAAAGGCACAAATATAGGATTATGGACAGAAAAGAGAGAAGCAAGTATGCTGTGCATGCCTACATCATTTGCAGCTCAGAAGAAATTGTACCGAGGAATGTGGGGGCTCAGAAAATACAGATTAGCAAAGAGCAATACGGCTTCTTAATTGGTCAAGAATCTGTGGTGTTCACTCCAATAATGGCCTCTCAGCAAGTCAGCCTCAGAATTATCCACAGCTATTTTGGTGTTGCTGGTAGCAATTATGTGCAAGGTAGGGAAAGTACATTTATCAGACTTGCAAAGTGTCTGGGTTATTTACCGTCAAATGTATCTAGCTGGGAATTTGTGAATGATGTGGGGTATTGTTTTGAGGCTTGGAATACTGCGACAGCAGGTGAAGATAACTTTATTGACCTTATACGAGGTCAATAAACTTCTTATTGGCACCATACCCATATCCTTAAGACTTTATTCCTTGCATTCACCCAGACTGCTTTTTGCTCTCACTGTTGCTTGACCATGAATCTTCAAGGATCTTCTTGGTTTTCATTCCCCCTGTTAAGTCCAACAAGACCTCCAGAAGCAAATCAAAAGATCAATCATACATAAAGAGCCACAGATTCTATCAAGTTCCAGAGGTGGGTGGAATGAGTTCCACCACTTTCTCCTGCCAATATCACCTTCTCTTTGAGAGCTGCAGGTACTGTTTTTATCACAATAAGCTGCACGTACTTGGTGCTAGCTATATGTGAAATTGGATCCCACAGGTGCGTACTAAGTCAAAAAACAGCGAAGCTACCACTGTTTTTCAATAAATTTTGTGTGGGCCTCACACTAGGTTAAAAAGTCATGGATTTCCAACAAAATCCAACATCCAAAGATTTCTTTATTCGTCTATCCTGTGAAATTCTTAAAGGCGTTTTAAGATTGATCTTCTGCAAGGAAAATAAAGTCTTTTCCATTTATTTATTTGCATAGGATAGGAGCAATCCTTGGAGCAACACTAAATATAGCTGAAAAGTATCATAATTCATTTGTCTTTTTTACTTCTATAATTTTTGTATCAGTAGAACATCAACTTGTTGCACATTGATTTTGACTGAAAATGGTCAAGAGGGCCACAAATATAGACTGGCCGTGCACTGCAAGCCAATAGATAATGATAGTGGCAGTACAGGATCTACAACTTTTACTTCAGCACAGCAAAATGATTATATCCTATCATCAGGGAAATTGCCCAGTGTATGCATCAAATTTCATATACATTTAAAAGGAAATTCACTGGGTGTGGTAATGAGAATTTCCAATCTCAACCCTTGCAAATCAATCCTGAGATGGTTACGCATGCTGATTAAAAATGTCACCTCAAGCACAACAAAAATGCAATCTATGTTCTCTTGCTTTATGGAATTTTTATTCCATACATATACATGCATAGTAACAACATTGTTGAGAAATAATTTCTATCAGAAGTAGAACAATATTCGTTTTATCACCAGTTGCAGTATTGGTACTCTATTATTCAGATTTCATTGTCCCAAAATGACTTTTGCAACAGCAACTGCAACTACTAATTATATTTTCAATAAAATACAGCAGAAGGGTTTCAACCACTGTTCAATACTGCTTCCAGTAATGTTGTTCATATTAAATTTTGCATTTTACAGCAAATGTTTCAAAAGTGAGACAAAAGCGTCAGCAAAGGAAAGTACAGTACAGATACAAGAATGTTAACAACTTCAATAAAACATACATACCTCAGTTTAAGAAAGTGGATAGGAACAAACTGCTACATATTTTTCATCTTAAGCAAAGCCTACTGATTACTGTATATGCTGATATATAAGCTGCAATTTAGGACTGAAAATGTTATATTAAATATGAAATGAAATTTGTATGCCTCTTTAGTAGTTTTGAAGTCCTTCACATGTTCTGATGTTTGCAGTCTCAAAATAAAGCAACTTATATTCTGGCACGTACAGGAAAATTGCAACAAATACAGGGATATTCGAATACACAAGTGCTTTACCTCACCAGTTAACCTACAAATGCTGTCTCTATGTATGTGACTCAGACTCTCTCTACAGTGCACAAGAATAACTATACAATGTTAAAAACAATTTTAGTATAAACTTTAAATAAAATTGAAATTTAACTACAGCTATGAATACTGCTTGGAAAATAAATTAATTCTGGTGAAAAATAGTACTGGCATTTCACATTAATATCAAGACTTATGAACTGCTTTATGAAATGACAGACTAGCCTCAAGCTATTGAACTACACAGCCATCCCTTGATTGTCCTGGTGTAACTGTTCTGATGTAAATCAAGCAGCATTTTTTTTAAAATTCTTTTCACATTTTTATACAAACTGTGCATGACCAACACTATACTACAAACAGGAGCAGTGCATGACAGCAACTTTCATTTGACATGCTCTGCAGCATGTGATGAGCAGTAGAACTTCTTGTGGGTTATAAAGTTAGACAAGTTATTAAATTGAATGTCACAGAGACGACAGTATTTCCCGCTATTTGTGGGCTGGACAGAACCACCAATGCTTTTTGGAGTGTGAACTAATTGCTCTTCTAACAAAGCTTTAGCTGTGGGTGATGGGTTTTCATTTGGAATGACAGGACACTCAGATACCCAAGAAGGAGATTCATGGCCATCTGCTTGCTGGGAACTCTGGGATAAGTTATCCTGATGTGGGTTGCTTGAGAAAGATCTTTCATCTTGTTTTGTTCCCCCATTGACTGTCGTCATTCCCCTGCTCTTAGGTATCAACGGAACAGGTTCCTTCTTCTGAGAGGAACATCCATTGGAAACGGGCTGGTCTTCAGGAGGATCACTTCTATCGCGTGTGGATTGCACCAGCTCATCTATTTCACTTCGTATGAAAACAGCTCCTGAGATGTAGTCAGTCGGCTTAATCCCATAATATGGAGATAGTTGCTCAGTCCCTGTCATTTTTTTTATTGCTCCAGGATAAAGGCAATGTGGATAAACCACATTCTTGTTTTCTTCTTTAGCAGAAGTGAGCTGAGCTGCCTCACTGAAAGTTTTCAGCCCATAGAGGGGTCCTAACTGTGTGGGAAATATATTTCCATTGGGGGAGACCAGTTTAGAATTTTCATTTTTCTCACATTTCACTGTATTTCTTTCATTGCTGACTTCAGGGCTGACAGTTTCAGTTTTCACTAAAGCACTTTCTTTTTGCAGCTCATGAAATTTTGATTGCTCTAAATGGCCCGCTTCTGCACGGGGGACACCCGTACCTGGGCAAAAATTTTGCTTGTGTGCAAGGTAACTCTCTACTTTGTTAAAACTAATCTTGCACACAGTACATTCGTGATAGTCCAAAAGTCTCTTAGGAGAACAGCTTGCTTTCTCAGTTTGAGGTGAACACTTTTTGCTTAAATCCATAGGAAGATCTAGGTCCATACTGGCAACAACTGACTGTGACGCACTACACTTGGCAGAAGTAAGGTTTCTAGCTCCTGAGACAGAGGACTCCATTTGCTTTCCAAGAAACATTTCACACCTCCGGTGGGAGTTTTCACCTAGATTCTCCAGTGATTCCTGAGAAGATGTTCCAGGGCTACCCATGGCTGATACGCTAAAGAAAGCTTGTTGGACCAGCTGTGATCTTTGCTCCTGTTCTGGGAGTGACATCTCGTACATCTTCCGCCGCTTGCGACTACGTATGGTCCTTTGCATTGCTGGTACTTTATTCGCTGCCATTCGCTTCATTGGTGGATCATGTCGTGAGGCGCAGTAGTACTGCTTGTGCACAGCATATGTTTCATGCCTGCTGAAAGTTATATTGCAGGCTTCACAAGTAGTCTTATTTGGATCATTAGCTGTTTCCAATATGGGAGTGCTGGGACTCTTCACATCCTTTGATTTTCCATCGTGTTGTTCATCATTGCTGCTGGTGGATGGCTCTTTCTTCAACTGCATGGAATGATCTTTGTCTGAACTTTTTCCATCAGGCCCTGCTACATCTAGGACTACAGAGGAGTTGACGCTGGTTGACTGAAGAAGTGGATTTTCAGGATTGGGTGGGTTACAAAGGGCGCTATGAATGCTAATGGGGCTGGGTCCACTGCTGGGACTTATTGTCTCTGGCATCTTCTCATTAGTATTGGCAAAGTCTGGGGACTTGACTACATGTTGCCATCGTGTACTACAGTAGTGTTTCTTGTGGATCAAATAATTATCCAAGTTATTGAATGTGATATTGCATTCAAAGCAAATGGCCCCTTTTGGTACAAGAGGGCTGTAAATGACAGGTGGATAGTTGCTTCCTCCTTGTCTTAACCTGCGGTGTACCAGTTCAGACATTTTAGCCAGGATTTCTGAAGCTTGAGGAACCATGGAAATATCCTGGGAAAGAGCAAACTGAGAAAGAAAGGGGCCCATTGGGACAGTGGATCCTATGTTAGGTTGAATTGGAGAGGAAGCGAGTCGTGGGCTGGATGGCTCTGATTTGATTCTGGCAAAAGGAAAGTTCTGTCTGTTTCCTGCTGGCTGAGCTTCATTCTTCTGATGTGTTACACCCAACTGTACATTTTTCTCAATCTTTTCTCCCTCAGTGTCAGAGCACATTTCCTTATTCTGGCTGACCCCTGGACTCGGCGGAACTTCCTGTCTGCTTGCTGCATCTGCTGCTATCGACTGAAAAGTGTCCTCATTGTCGAACAGTGAGTGTTCATTTTCACCTTCCCTTTGCAGCTTCCTGCTCTGACTGTGATGAAGCTCCTGGTGTTGCAAAAGCTTCCTGTGGCTTTGGAAACCAAAGTGGCAATGATTGCATTTGAAGGCAGCTGGTGTGAGGTGAGTGAGTACATGGTGTTGGAAACTCAGCACATTGTCTGCCATATACTCACAGATGGTACACTTCAGGCTGGCACCAGCAGAAAGACAGTCTTCAAATTTCAGACCTGTTCAGAGAGAAAACATTTTCACTGTTGTGTTTCCATTACAGCCTGATAACAGTTTGGCAGTGAAAATCTGCCCTCTATTTTAATCCACACTTATTAACCTTCCTTGAATTTGGTTTTACATTATTTGAAAAAATACTTTACACAGTATTGGTAATGTATACTATTTAGTAGATAAAACACATAAAGGTACAGCCTTTTACAAAACTATGAACAGAGGTCATTAAAGAGAAAAAATATTGCTAAAAGAATGGAGATTTATAGACACTAAAAATAACCTTGGCAATTTTCGTAGTTAAACGTCTCAGATGATATTCCTCTGAGGTTACTATTATAGAGCAACTAAATAACATTTTTAAAATAAATGAGTTAATATCTCCATTTAAACAGCAAGTAACACAATGTCATACAAATACGTTGAACAATAATGTATTAAGCATCATACAATAATACTGCTTTCTGACAGTTCATTGCTACCATACATTTCTGACAATCTTTAAAGTATTTTAGGTACATTTGAACACTAAACCATAAATAATGTAAGAGATTTGACACCCTCTCTTTTATGCAAACATGCCTGAGTGTGTTTGTGTTAAATATCAGAGGAAACTGCCATTAAAACCCCCCTGAGCACAGTGTAGATCTTTCTGCAGTCAAACCTACTATGGCCAAGAAATGTAATTGCTCATGAAAAACTGCAATAACATACACTTTGTGGGGCAATCATGCTGGTTGGTGGGTGAGTTTTGTGTGCACATCTCCTGCAAGGAGGAGTTCTTAAAAGGTGCCAGTAGCAACATTTTCCCCACTGGTGAACATCAACAGGTGTCAATTACAGGAGTCCCACACAACAGCTGAAACTAACCTGCACTGGTTCATATCATGCCTGCACCTTCTAAAGGGGGAAGTGAACACTGAATCAAGCATTGGCCAAAGTCATTTTTAAACATTGCTTTCACACAATGTGGATGACATTGGCACAACAGCCATTTACTGTCCATCCGTAGTTGCCCCCAAGTAAGTGCTACATCAGGGGACAGGTAAGAATGATGCACATTAGTGAATCTGGAGGCACATGCAGGCCAGACAAAGTAATGATGGCAGCTTTCCTTCCCTGAAGGACATGCATGAACCAGAAAGGTTCTACAACAATCCAGTAATTTCACAGTCACCACAACTGACACCTTTTTTCATTCCATATTGAATTAATTACTTCAATACAAACTTTTGTTCTAGCATTGTCCAGATCTTTGGACTCTAATACTCATGGACATCTCATACCTTACACATACAGTACTTGCAGCTATTCTGCCACAGCTGGTGGCTTATAAATGAACATTGTAATTCACTCACTACCACTCTTCCCTTTCTCGCAGGAGAAGGTGGCACTCACCTGCCTGGAGGGTAGAACTGTGTGTTCGGGGGAATCTGCACTTTGTGTTTGACCATGCATGTGGGCTGTAACCAGGCTGGGGAAAAGCAAAGCTCATGTTCCAGCTCCCCGGAGGGCAAAAAATATATGCACCAGTTCTGTTCAGTGACTCTGATAGCAACCGGGATGGAACAGACTAATCTGCCTGGCCTGGCTGAAATTGATGTGAGATGAATAGAAGGATTGATGGGGGTTGGTGGGTGGGGGGGGTGGTTGGGATGGTGGCTCCAAGCTTGAAAATGGCTTCTTGTGCAGCCTGGAACCCAGTCTTTCCATCATGGAAGGGGTGGGCAGCTCCATATCAACACTTGTGGATCTAACCAATGTACCAGGGATAATGTGCAGAGCTTACAACCACCATTTCAACATGGCCAGAAGGCACTCATATTATGGGTGATACAGAAGCAATTGTGCCATACAGGAAAGGCAGGTGGAGACAGGCACCATGGGATGTGAAGTGTGATTCACCGACCGTTGTACGGTTTGGATCGTGATTGGATACATAGAAATGTTTGAGATGCTGATTTGCTTTGTTCTGGTTTTCATGGTTTATGCTCAAGCAATAATAAGATGGACTGGAAACATGGGACTACATCAGTGTTTGGTTTTGGGGTTTGCTATATTTTTAACTCCCATTGAAGTTTATCAGGGAGTGATGCACCATTGTCATTTCTGCTATTCAATTTCACCTTGTAGAAGGTGATGTGCAGGCCCAGCTACAGCTGTCGAGCATCTACTTGTGTTTCCAGCCTTATCCGGAATTGATCCTTCACTCTCACAATCGCCTTCTGGAGGTTGTATCTGGACTTCTTGTAGGTTTCTGGATTGCCGGTCTTGAATGTCACAGATCTAGCCCTCAGCAGACTACAAATCTCCTGGTTCAGCCAGGGTTTCTGGTTTGGAAAGTCTCGATAGGTTTTTATGGGCATGCACTCGTTCACGCAGGTCTTGATGAAGTCGGTGATGACTGCGGCACATTCGTTCCGATCCGTCAATAAATCTCGAATATGGTTCAATACACCGATTCAAAGCAATCCTGTAAAGCACCTCCACCTCCCTTGACCATACCTTCGTGGTCCTCTCCACTGGTGCTGCACTCTGCAGTCTCCGATTGTATGCACGAAGTAGAAGCACATCCAGGTGGTCAGATTTCCTGAAGTTCAGGTGCAGGATGGCTCAGCAGGCCGATATGATGGTGGTGTGACAGTGGTCGAGTGCTGAGGTCTCTGGTTTTACAGGTGACATACAGGTAGTAGTTCAGCAGAGGCTTCTTCAAGCTAGCGTGGTTGAAGTCCCCGCAATGATGGGGAAGGCATCCTGTTAATTACAGCTCTCAATTCCTCTTGTGCCAGCTGGATGCCTGCCTGAGCTGGGATGTACACTGCAACCAGGACAGCAGTGGAGAGCTCCTTTGGCAGACAATATGGATGACACATGACCACCAGATGTTCCAGGTCAGGGGAACAGGACTGAGACAGAACCGCCATGTCCGAGTACCACAACGAGTCAATCAAGAAGCAACCGCCGCCACCTCTGCCTTTACCTGACGCCACCATCCCATCCACGTGGTGGTGAAACTCTCTGGCTGGAGCACCGAATCTGGTGAGCCAGGAGTGAGCCATATCTCTGTGCAACCGAGTTACACAGCAGTCCCTCATGTCCCTCAGATACAGCAGTCTTGCTCTAAGGTCTTCTATCTTCTTTTCCAATGCATATTAGCCAGGAGGATGTTGGGGAGGTTGGGTCTCAAGCCCTGACACCTTGGTCCCACCTGAAGTCCTCTCCGACGACCACATCTTCCGGCAGAATGGAGGTCTCCCCAATGCTTCCAGGGTGCTGTACTTCGCCTTCTGGGTGGTCTGGTTTGCCGAGGCTGTCGGGTCAGCGAGCGATCGTAAAATCGCTAATGTGGGAATTTAGTTGTATAGATATAATGGATTAAAACATTATTTGTTACTGCAGTCATTGTGGCTGCAGATTTCAGCTTTAAAAGGTAAGATGGGAATATTTTAGTCTTCCCTTGGGAGCTGCTTGCAAAATGTCGCCACACTCCGGGGCCATTTTCTTTTGCAAAAACCTGTTCCTGGCCACTATTTTCTTTGTTTCCAACAAAGACATAAATAATGACCAAAAAAATCCCAAGTAACGAACATTTCTCTGAAAACCCTGTTGCAAATATAATTGTATGCAGCCTCAGAGAAAGCATAATAGTCAATTCTTAGTTAGTTATACAAGGGAAAATTGGACAATATTTGCTTTACTATATTGACCAAATTATATTGTACACTGACCAAATCAAATGGTGTGGATGTTATTTAAAATAATATATTTGAATTATAATCACAGACACATGGAAAGGTTACAGGATTGAAGGAGGCCATTTGGCCCAGTGAAGCTGTCCAAGCTCAATGCATGGGCGATCTACTTGTTCCCCTCCATCTCCCCATAGCCCTGAAAATATTACCTTTCAAATACTTATTCCATTCCCTTTTGAATGTCATGACTGAATATGCCTATCCAATTCCCCTGGCAGTGCATTCCTGATTCCAGTCACTTCCAGTGTCCTCATATTTTCTTTCTTTCTGCTCGGTCTAGGCCCTTCATGATTTCAAATATCTGTCAGCTTTCCTTGCAGCCTCTTCTGTTCCAAGCAAATAACTCCAGCTTCTCCAATATATCTATGTAACTAAGTTCCCTCATCCGTTGATTAATTTTGGTGAGTTTCTTTTGCACCTTGCCTGAAGCTTTCACATTTTTCCTAAAGTGTGTTAGCCAAAAGGGAATGCAATGCTTTAGCTGAGGCAATGCTTTACCTCAGTACCTTGTAAAGATTCCCCATGAACCCTCCTTTGGACTCTGGTCGGAGTCCTGCATGCCTTTTTAATCATTTTCTCAACCTGCCCTGCCACATATAATGACATTTATATCCCTGTATCTCAAGATCTCTTTATTCCTTCACCTAAACTGTGTCCTCTAGTTTTTACGTGTTGCCTTCTGAACAAAATGTAGCAAATCACATTCTCAACATTTTCGCACTTCATTTGCAATTTCTCCACCCATTACATCTGCCTGTCTATATCCTCCTGAAGTCTATTACTATGCTCCCCACAGTTAATAGATTCCAAATTGGGCAATTCTTCCCCAAGAAGAATGACAGCGAACATAAAAGGGAATCAACAATCTTCTAAAGCATTTTAACAGTAGACAAGCAGTAAGAGGAGAAATGGGGCTGGTAAGGACATCTACTCATGGAGGTAGAAGGCATGGTTTTGAGCAATAGGTGGGGCCTTGGGGGAATTTCATGAAAATGTTTCAATGCAGTGTATGCGTAATGACCTGGAACTGATGACCTATTAAAGTGGGTGGAAGTGGAGATTATCTTTCTCTAAGGCTCTGGAAAATGGTCAGTAATTTAAACTAGTAACGGATGAATTCTATCAAACAAAATAAGAGCTTAATTTCAGGAAGGCATATCCAACTTTGGCTTTCTTCACAAAACATACAGACTCTGTGCTTTTCCACACTCAACATTTATGAAACAACAGTCAGTATTTGGTCACATGATAAAATCCATAACATGGTACATACAGATCACAATAATAACAACCAATATTCTATATGACACACATGTTGCATTGCTCCTTTAGCAATAAAAAAAACTAGTCTTTATGTGCTTTCCTTTGGTACAAAGTCTTCCAGATCCTTGGGTTAAAGAACATCCTTCCAGATCTGCTCCTTGACTGGCTGTGAGGCCTGTTGCACAGCTATTATCTGCATGTTTGGTGGTGCACCCTCTGCTATTGCCATATCTGCTTCTGTCAAAAACCCTCTTTGGTGGCCTTTTTCAGGTGTTCCTCTGATATCAGATACTTTCTCGATTGTGACCTTGGTTGATTTGGCTTGTGGTATTTACTGAGACATTACTGTAACCATATCTGGTTTTGGTCTATATGGGTTCATCCATGTTGTGTTGTCAGCTCTCAGCAGTGGCAGATCTTTAGCACTTCTGTTGAGGAAACATACTTTTTTCTGGCTGCCTCCATTGTCTCCTTCCACATCTAACATATATGATTCTAGCAGCCATTCTGTTATTGGGAGCAGTGTTCTAGTTTGCCCACTTATGCTTGCACTGAACCTTTCGTCATCTCTTGGTTGAAGCACTGTAGAATTTCTCAAGTGGGGGGCTAACTGGGGTCACTTAACCTTCAGTCATTCTTTGGCCAAAGTGTTCTTTGTCTTTCCACTAATCTATGTAGTGGAAGGTGATATTCTCGGTGATGAGGCTACCAGTTCTTCAAGAACTTCACAATGCTGCCAGCTATGAACCACAGCCCATAATCTGTGATCACAGTTTAGAAATGCCAAATCTGGCAAACTGTTCTTTGAGCAGGCCAATGGCTGTCAAAAACTGAAAAATAATCATATGTTTTTCATTTTTCCATACAGATCTGACCTGACTTTTGCCCAGTTCTGCCTGGGTCTTGAGAATCTTGTTTTAGGTTGATTCCTCTTTGGAGATCTGTAGGGCTTACATTTTGCACATAGTTGCTGATTTCTCCATTCACCATGGTGAGTAAACATCCTCTCTCACATTGTGGAGGCAGCCATCCAATCCCAGATTTGAGCAGTAAATGTGTTTGATCATGTTATTTCTATGCAGCTTGGGAACAATTGTCCTTTTGCCTCTGAAGATCAGGTCACTTTGACAGTCCAGTTCAAATTTCACAAGGAAGTGTGATCTGACAAATGGCTCAACCATATGATGTGCCTCTTTCTATCTTGTCTAAGTTACTTACTTCAGCACTGCATTGTCTCATCTTGAGTAGAAACCTTCTCAATCTCCTGCATCAATGGCTGTGAGTTTGGAATATGTCACAAACCACAGTGAGTGCCTCATTTCAGTATCCTCAGCGTTTCTTGTTTCCTTGAGTCTCAGTTGAGCTCTTTGGCTGTGTGCATGTCTTTGCCAGGAGAATGCCGAATCTTTGTGCTGTATGCCTACATCCTTCTAAGATTCACTGCAATCTCTTCAGTGCTATATGGAAGATTTTAACTGCAATAATCTCAAATGGCTTGTGACCACTTTATACATATACAGTTCTGCCCTATGTAGACTGGTAAAACATCTTCAAAGATCATAGCAAGTAGCTCCTTCTCAATTTGTGCATAATGTGTCTCCACATCTGTTGGATGTGCTTGTAAATGCTACTGAGTGGTCCTCCTGCAAGGGCCCTTCTCTCAGGCATCTGCCTATACAGTCAGTTAGATCACTGACAAAATGATGTCACCAGTTTCAAAAGTACTAATGTACAAAATTGTGACCATGCATTGCAGCACATTGCTACTAGGATTTCGGTTAATCCTTCAATCCCAAAGATACTGGGTCCTCAGCCACAGCCAAACTGCTGGCAAAAGCACAATGTGGAGCCGATGTACGCAGAAAAGAAAGGTGAAAAACTTCTGCTCAGATCCTCTGACACCAACCTAGTTTTATGAAATTATTACTTTCTCGGTACTACTATCAAGTAAAATGAAATTATGGGCTATAAGTCATCCAACGTGCTTTTGTGCATTCTGTGCAGGGGACCCAAGTCAGTCGGGGTAAGGATGCAAAGAACTGCACAAAGTAGATATTTTACCATTCATAATCACAAACAGGCCTTTCCTCTGTAACCTCCTGTTGTGACAGAGAGTGACAATCACGATATGACTTGCGGGGAGCAAAATGAAGGAGGGATGGCAAGCAAAATGAAGAGATGATCATCCAGAGAATGCCATGCTGAAAAGGGCAGGGAGGACAGGATCAAGAAGAAAACAGTTGGCAGGGTAGGTGTGGGTGGTGGGAAAGAATCACAGAGATGGAGCATGGGGGAGATTGGGAGAGCAGAGGTATATTAATTATTGAAACCAATGTTAAGTGTGTAAAAGGACAATGGCAAAAAAAAAACTCTACCAAAAGACCGCATCTTAATTTTTCCCATCCGCTCAAATGCAGGTTGCCAACAGGAGGGTACTTATTCCAAGCTCAAGTGTTCCTCTTTAAAAATGCAGATTTCAAAAACATCATGTTACCTTATTGCTATTTGAACGCCAGGTTTGAATGAATAGCAGTGCGCGTTTCCCCACCCGACAAAATCTGCCTGAAAAGCACTCTTGCCAGCAAAGGTTGGGAAAAGGAGAAGGACTGACCCACAAGGAAACAGAGAAAAATAAATCTTACTTTTCTGGAGGAAAAGCTTCTTCCCCTCTTCCCTGACTGAGATCTTTCTCAGAGTATGTACCTTGTACAGGATCATACCTCTGACCCTGACATTAATGGCTGGGCAGCTGCTTCCCCTTGAGCTTGCAGTCTGTTTGGTTAACAGTTCAGTAAATACATGTAAATAGGCCAGTCTTTAACTTCCCGGACTTACCAGCTGCCACTCCCAGATGGGCACAGCGTTCATCTCATATCCCTACTTGGAGGCTAAGATCAATCCCATAACCACTCACGCTCAGAAGGTAATTTTGGACTTACAGCAGCCCAATGACACACAATACATCAGTGACATTTACAGATGTTTCAATTGCTGTGCTATTTTGGGTGGATGTGAAACTGACACTGCCGATATAGGTTTGTCATTTTCTACACTGAAATAGTCATAGAAAATGCTGGAAATAAACTTCAAAAGTGGCTCAAAATATTAGATAGTCACTTAAAATTTTAAAGCTACATAACATTCCTGAGATTGATTTGTCCCTACTGTTTGTTAGTTCTCTCCGTCTAGCTCAACTTGTGTGACAGATGGGTGTAAGAAGTCCATTTCATCTATTACTGATTCAGAGAAGCACTATGAAATGATCCAGGTAGTTATGAGTTTACATATGCAATCATCTCACCAAATTTACATTGAAAATGGAAATCCAGAAGGAAACTCATTTGGTTAGAAAATAAATTGTACTTATGCGTGGTGAACATTCCCTCCGTTTGTTCTTTTTCTCTCTCTCCTTTTTTTCCTGGGTCTCTAAGAGAGCAGCTGCTGATGTATAACCATTTCAAAACCAGCCGCCGGGAGCTGTACAGGAACAGCTTCAAATTGGCTCTTTTACTGATTTTCCTCTCTCTTTGTGAAGAGGCATTTGGTCTCCCCACTGAATACACCCATAGCAATACTGGTTAGATCAGCAATTCAGCTTGTGGGAAAATTGAAGGTGTAGCAATCTTGATTTGCTGTTTATATTTAATTGAATTATTGTCAATGGTTTGCAATTGTAGCAGTTACAGTGGCAATTAAGGATCATTGTTTCTTTAATTTTTTTTAAACTGTGAAAGAACAGTTTAGCTGGACAAATAACGTTTGCTCCAGAAAGTATTTTCATGGTAGTCGATTGCTATTAATTTAAGTCAATTTATCCAACACGTGCACAAGTACTAATACACTGATAAGACTTTAATAAGGATACTGCAGTTTCTACATTTAGCACAATGCTGCATTTTTAAACGTCTTTTATAATGGCTATTTTGGGCAGAGGTACCGTTCAAATTATTTACTATCTTTGTTTCCTGTGATTAAAAGTACCAGATTGTAAATGCCATCCTAAACTATCACTTCAGTCCAGTCTATTAAATTTTGCAGCTATCAAACAGACAGCAAAATTCAAATTACCCCATGGTGATTCTTACCACTGTGTGAATTCATGTGAATTTCAAGTGCTCTAGCACTGGGGAAGCTTTTGTTACATTGTGGGTAAGAGCAGACACATGGTTGCTGAAGAGGACCAGCTTCTTTCTCTTCTGGTAGTGAAGATGCTTCCCTTTGTCTCCCACTGCAGTAGTACATGAGATGAGCTTGTAGGTTCCGTTCACTGCGGTACCAAATTCCACATGATTTGCATGGAAAGATGTCTTCTGCATTAAAAGAACACGTAATATATATGAAACCAGGAAGTTGTGTTCATTATAATGATGCTCCATGTGCAATCTGAGTCTATGATGCACTTTTCCAAATAATGGAATAATCTTTTGCAATTTAACAACAGGTTCAAAATAAATGATGAATTATGGTTATATTGCAACTACCTGTTAAAAAATATAAACTGGATAAAGCTTTTGCTTAGTCTTTGCTCTGCCAAAATTACCTAATTTTTGAGCTTGGCATTATACCTCCCCATTACTAAAACTTGCAAAACACATTGGGGAGCCTACATGATCAGGCTGGATCCATAGAAGGACCAAAAAATGTCACAAATTTTAGAAGCACAGAATAATTGTTTGATAAAGTGCACACTCAAAACTTTAATTCCTCATTTTTTTTCAAAAATGCTGATTAATCTACCAGTATTTTTCATTCTTCCTTCAGATTTTTAGCATGCATCCTTTGCTTTCCACCTCTGGGAATTTAATCAAGTGGATCCTGTTTTCTAAATAGACATGGGCAAATATTTAAATTGAATAGGGCAAACATTTAACTTTGACAGGGGTATATGAGAAATAATAAAGGATTGACTTGTACTGCTAGTAGTTGATACTTTACTGCTTCTCATATACCGCTGTCAAAGTTAAATATTTATCACTTGATTCTATAATTCCACTGAGTTTAAAGGGAAGTATAAACAGACAGGTGTAAAATAAATGCTTCATTTGTTGACATTCATTTATCACCTGCCAAATTTGAAAGTGTTGTTCATGGTGACCACACAAATGCAAAAACATTAAGTAACAGGAGAATAAAAACAAATGACTGAACAAAAGTGGTAAGGGCAAGATTTTTTCTCTCTCTCTGCCTGTTTTTATCTTTCATCCCATGACTTAAAGGGGCCTTGTATATCCTTTGTTAAAATGGTGTTGTGAGATGATGAAAAATGCACAAAAATGCATTCAGAGAATTATGCTAATAAAGAGAATTACATCTTTCACCTTTGCTTTTTGCCCCTTAAAAAATGCTGGATTTGTCAGGTTCTTCTTTGTAAAAAAAAATGCTGAGCTTTGGAAAATCATACGTTATAACATGTATTCTTATCAAGTGCAAGTAACAGAGCTGCTTGATGTTTTTTTTATTCATTCAAGGGAAGTGGGCTTTGCAGGCTGAGCCACCATTTAATTGCCCATCCCTAAAATTGTCCTTGAGAAGGTGGTGGTGAGCTGCCTTCTTGAGCAGTTGCAGCTCTTTACCCACAATGCTGTTGGGGATGGAGTTCCAGCATTTGGACTCAGCGATGGAGAAGGAACGGTGATATATTTCCAAGTCAGGATGGCGTGTGGCTTCAAAGGCATCTTCCAGGTGATTGTGTTCCCATGATTTTGCTGCCCTTGTCCTTTTAACTGATAGAGGTTGTGAGTTTGGAATGTTCTGTCTAGAGAGTATTGCTGAGTTGCTGCAGTGCATCCTGTAGATGGCACAAACTGCTGCTACTCCACATCAGTGGTGGAGTAAGTGAACAGTTGTGGATGGGGTGTCTATCAGGCAGACTGCTATGTCCTGTATGGTGTTGAGCTTCTTGAATATTGTCGAAGCTGCTGACTTGAGCCTTGTAGATGGCGGACAGGATTTGGGGAGTTAGGAGACAAGATACTCGCCGCAGGATTCCTTGCCTCTGGCCTGCTCTTGTAGCTACATTGTGTATATGGCTATTCCAGTTCAGTTTCCGGTCAACGGTAACCTCCAGGATGTTGATAGTTGGGGATTCAATGATGGTAATGCCATTGAATGTCAGGGGTAATAGCTGGATTTTCTCTTATAAAATATCGCAATGCCTGGCACTTATGTGGCATGAATGTTACTTGCCATTTATCAGCCCAGGCCTGGATATTGTCCAGGTCTTGCTGCATTTGGATGTGGGCTGCTTCATTTTCTGGGGAGTTCTGAATGGTGCTGAACATTGTGCAATCATCAGCGAACATCTCTACTTCTGACCTTACAACTGAAGGAAGGTCATTGATGGAGCAGCTGAAGATGGTTGGGCCTTGGACATTGAGAAACTGCTGCAGAGATGTCCTGTGAGGAACTACCCTGAGGAATGCCTGCAGAGATACCCATTGAGATAAATAGTAAAAAATCACAAAAATGAACTTGTTCTAGTATAGGAGAACAAGTGAGGTTTGTGATTTTTATTGATTCGGGCTCAGGCCTGTTTAACCAGTGTTAACTCATGCCTCATGTTGCTACATTAAAGCCAATTTGTGCTGAAGCTTCTCAGTTTTATTGCCAAAAAGCACAGTGTTAGGGCAACAGCAATAGCTCTTGTTTGGCTACCTACACAGAGCTCACATCAGTTAGTTTGGTCATATGGGAATTAGCAGTTTGACTTTTCTGATGCCTGGAAATTCATTTACCTTTTTGCCAAACAAATGTGAAATTTTTCTTATCTATAATTTTAGTGTGAGAATACAAAAAATACAATTTGACTTTAAATCACAATTTTTTTGACCTGAGACTCTTCTGCTCCCTACATTTCATCTTTGAAAGGCAAATTATAAACTATTTTCTGCTTTTTAACACATGCACAAAAGTCAGCTTCAATAATAGAAGCACAAATTTTAATCTTACTGTTGACGATTGCAGTAGGTAAAATGGATGCCATGGCTGCTTGTTGAGGAAGCAGCTGTATTGTATCCAGGAGGCGTGCTGGATACATGCCCTCTGTGATGGCCATTTGGCTGACAGCTTGCAGCCTTGAGTCAAATTCCACAGCAAATGCAACCAGTTCCTCTCCTTCCAAGAGCATTTTTGTCATTGTACACCAAAGCTGGCCACCTGGACAAAAAGAAAAGAGAAACAGTTTTAAGGCTTAACTGGAAAATTAGTATCTTACAAAATAAGTTTGATCTTTTTTTATAATATCCATCAAGATCTTGATAAACTTGTTTCTATTTTAGAAAAATAACACCATTACAAAACAGCTAAATTATTCTTCCAACCGATCTAGTTATGTTCCTACTCTCTCTCACTCATATTGGTTCTTATGGCCTGTGAATATAATTGTATCAAGTGCACACAAATAACTGTTATTCTGGTAAGAACAATTCTGCTCTTAACTGACTGATCAGTGCAGGCTTGACGTAGGTGATATTTTAAGTTGAGACAATAAACTAAACTAGCTTTTTCAGGTGGATATAAAGGCTTCTAATGTATCTTCCAGGAAAAAAAACAGGGAATTCTCTGAATATGCTCTCCAACCACCAACCTACGTCATCAATTACTTTTTTAAAAATTTTATTTACAGTGTGGTAACAGGCCCTTCCGGCCCAACGAGTCTGCGCCGCCCATTTTAAACCCAAATTAACCAATCCGTACGACTTTGCAATGTGGGAGGAAACCGGAGCACCCGGAGGAAACCCACGCAGACACGGGAGAACGTACTAACTCCTTACAGACAGGCGACGGGAAATCGAACCCCGATCGCTTGTTGTTGCTGTTTTTAGCATGAAACCTGTGAGTCGCAATGGCCACACTTACAAATTGATAGACTCTGACATGCTTTGAAATATCCTATGGATGTGAATGACGCTATATAAATGCAAGCTTTTTTTTCAATGCAATTCTGTGAGAAATAAATTAATTTTTCCCCCCTATGTATATATGACAGGCTCTGGCTCTATTATAGTGAACATGATCCACTGATAGAAGTCAGATGAGAAAAAGAAAGCTGCTACCAGAGTAATCATTTCAAAGTACAAACTAATGCATTGCAGTCGATGCAGCAGGAAAAAGCGTTATTTTTTTGACATACATAACATTTTCAGCTTAGTTTATAGAGACTGAAAAATTCCTCTAGCCTGGAAATTAAACTAAAATAGCATGATGCACATGTGAAAAACTTAATACTGAAACACAAAGAGCTAGATTGAAACCATGACATGGAAGAAGTAAGGAGTTGCTTCTGGACTCCAATTTCATAATCACTAAGAACTTGTCAAGCTAATGTCATAAGAATTCCTACATTCATACATATGAATTAGGAGCATGAACAGGTGACTCAGCCTCACAAGCCTGACAGTAAATTATATCTGTAATCTCAACTTTGCATTGCTCTTTACAGGAGTCATAGGAGTTATACAGCACTGAAATAGGCCCACCAGTTCTGCATCAACTATTGAGCACCCATTGAACTAATCCTACATTAATTCCATTATATTCTCTCCATATTTTCATCAATTTTTCTCTGATACTACCACTCATGTACACACCAGCTGCAATTTTTACAGTGACCAACTTGCACATCTTTTGTATATGGGAGGAAACTGGAGAAAACCTTCATGGTGACAGGGAGAATGTGTAACTCCACACAGACAGCATCCAAGGTCAGAATTAAACCTGGGTCACTGGAGTTTTGAGGCAGCACCTCTTCTAGCTGGGCCACTGTACCGCCCCTGTGTTAGCAGTAACCTTTCACTCCGCCTTGCTTATCAAGTATCTATCCACCTTTGCCTTAAAAATATTCACTCTGCTTCCACTGGCCTTTGAGGAAGAGGATTCCAAAGGCTCATGAGCCTCTGAGAGAAAAAGTTCTGCCTCATCTGTCTTAAGTGGACAACCCCTTGTTTTTAAACAGTAAACCCTTACTTCTAGATTCTCCTGCATATGGAAACATCCTCTCTGTATCCACCCTGTCAAAACCCCTCTGATCTTGCATATTTGATCATAAGGAGGTGAAGATCCTGATCACACACAGTCATTTTTGAACTGAAGTTTCAGAGATGAGATTTTTTGAATGCACTTCATGACATAAATAAAACCATCATAAAATTGAAAAACTTTTCCACTTTTTGATTCTTAAACATGCGTTGCCTGATTTACTATGGAAAATAGGTAAGCAAGTTACAAATTTGACTTTCATATCTAGAGAAAGATGATATAATGTGAATTTGGCATTTTCTGCTGATTTCTCTTCTGTCTCTGTCTTTTGTCTCTATATGATTTATGGAAAATCTGAACATAATTTTCCTATGGCAGAATGTGGGCACTTTATAGCGAACTTCTTTGAATTAAATTCTGACTCATGTGTAATGTGTAATTCCTCATCTATCCATATGGGGTTTCCTAAATCTTAAAGTCTTTTGAATCTGGTCAACCAGATTATCTTTACCAGGCAATAGCATGCCCAATATTTCAATCTCTCAAAATAATACATTGTTAAAGATATTCCTTGTAAAGCTGGTAAATAATGATGGTGGAAGTGGATTCAATAGGTAATAGACTTACAAAAGGAAAAAGATATACTTTAAAAAGATTAGGGCAAAAAACAAGCTGCTGGAGGAACAGTGGGTCAGGCAGCATCTGTGGAAGAAAAGGGAAAGTCAATGTTTCGGGTTGAGACCCTGCATTCAGCAACATTCATCTTAAAGTATAAGTGTCTTATTTCATTCAAGTTGTACAAAAAAATTAAAATGAATAATTTTAATATCCAGAAAAGTTCTGCATCAGATCTGGGAGCAGGAAATGCAATGCGTTATCAGGTTGCATCAGGATGTTGACAGTTGAGGTAAACATGTCAGGTTCCATTGGTTACCACTTGAGTTAGGTTGAAGACATTTTCCTTCTTGCATCATAAATCTACAATTGATTTCTGGCACCTGTGGACACTTTTTGCTTCAAACAGAAATCGAATATGTATTAACATAATATTGTTTAACAGGACCTCCAAATACCATTTCATTAAACATAATCAGCAACATGAGGAATGAATTATTTGCTATTTATTCTAGTTAAATGCAAACATTATTATTGCAAGTGGTTCGTTGAATTGAAGCTAATTGATTTGGATAAAATGGAAACTTTGGAAGCAAAATTATGCCTGTCATTTTGATTTGGATTCTTCGTTGGAAACCAGTTAAGTAATTAATTCTTTATTTATGAATCAAATGATTCTGTTATAGCAACTCCCTTTTGTATTCAGTATCAAGAATCTTTGGAATGGAGAAAGAGTGATGATACAAAACAAAACAAGAAAAATAAGAAGGTTGGAAGATATTTCACAAGTCAGGTTATTTCAATCTTCAATTCAGCCTCCAATTTATTTCACATCAATCTTTTAGTTTTGCTTCTCCCCAAGGTCGGGATGTGATTTTGTGTGTCTCTTTAGTGCAGCAACCAAAATAGGCATGGTTTAGGTTTGAGCCTGGATAGTAAATGGCAGTAAGATATTTGATATGAAAGTTGAACATCCTTCTGAGCTTGAGTTATAATCTTCACAGGTACACCTTTCAACACCACATACTAGAGATGAAACTCTGGGTGATTTCCCACATCCATAACTCAAGGGTATCATTCTTCTCTTTGTTTTAACTGAGGTTGGCAAATCAGAACAAGGCATGTACTGTCTCTCATGTCTCTAACAAAAAGTACAAAATTACAAACTGAGCAAATATGCAACTAGATTTTTCTGCCAACTCTTTCGTATAGATCTGGAAGATTTAGAAAGCTATTCCTCGTAGGTCTTTTTAACAAAACAGTGAATTCAGTATAAACTATGTTGTTCATTAGTGAAGCAAACACTGGAGTCTTTGATAAGTAACTACAGTGTTTATCTCCTAATATGACAACGCTTTTACCTACAACTCATTTTTTCCTACTGCAGATTAAAATTTAGAAATGACTATTTGCAAGAATCTGGCAGAAGAGATAAGGACAAATAAGATATGCTAACACTCTGACTGAATTAGGACATTGTTGTATAGGAACCCAGGCCAATTAATTAAGCCTGTCTGTTACTTTTCAACAATGTGCAAACAAACCTATGTAAAACCCTTCATCATTTTCATCATTTGTTTTTCAAATGCAAAGTGATTGTGACAATTGGTTTCTACATCCTGGTTACATATGCAGATTAATGACTTACTCATTGTCCACAAATCTCTTCAGTGAAAAATAATCTGTAACTTTTAGTTTTTAAATGATGTGACTTTGTGGTTAGGAAAATGAGAAATCAGGCAGCACACAGTCTCTCTACCACTGGTGGTCCGAAGGTGAGTGGTGGAGAGGAGAAATTACAAATCAAAGCTGAAGGGAGTAAGAGGCAAAACAACTGACAAGTGGATCTGGTATGGTATTAGTTGGGGTTGCCATTAACAATGGTTGGCATTAAATGGCATTGAAATAGGTAGCTGACAGCAGACAAAGATGGTGAGAGGAAGAAGTGGAAAAAAGATGGTAATAAAGATGATAGTAAGCAGAGGGGAGACAAAAATTAAAGCTTTTTGTAAGATAAGGAGGAAAGAGAGAGGAGCTGGGAGTGACCCCAGGGGAGAGAAGAAACAGATGGCTATCTTGTTTAAGTATGAGAGGAAAAGAAAATGGTCAGCATTATCTGACAGGAATGGGGAGGGAGAGAATAAGTGTGAGCTGGGGAGGGAAAACAGGGAGACAGCATGAATGCCAAGAGAAATGAAGAGTACCAGTAAGAATGGAGAAGAGTGGAAGAAGAGTAAGAGAGTAATGCAGAGGTTGCCAGGTTGAAGGAGGGAAAGATTCTGAAAAAAACCTGCTGCAAATAGCATTTTACTGAAACAATGTTGAGTTTCACACAGTTTCACTGTGAAAAGCTGGGAGTTATATTCACACCGTTTTCCAGAAAAGCTGGGCAGGTGGATGACCACAATAAGCTCTGTCAATAGGAGGGAACTGGATGGGCAAGGCATCTCTGTGCATCGGATAAGGGAGGAAGTGGACTCACACATATCATTTTGAATGGGTGGTGAGTTAGATGGGTAAGGTGTCCTTGGATATAGGTGCACAGTGAAGGGATGGGCTGTTGAGATGGTGCTTTGGATGAGCAAAGTACTTCATGAACATGTGAAGAGTTGAATGTGTCCAATCTTTCAGTGAAAGGGTGAGGCACTGGATGAGCACAGTATCTCTGTGAGAGAATGGGCAGTTGGAAAGGCACAGTATCTCAGTGAAAGGATGGGGAGAAAATATACTAGCAAGAAGTATAAAGCAATACATAAGAGGTTTTTCAAGGATGTCAGGAGGAAAGCAATAGCAGAGGTTAGAGAATTTTTGGTCCCTACAAGCTGAGATAGGAACACTAATAATGGAGAATAAGGTGAGTTGATAGATATTTTGTATTAGTCTTCATGGTAGAAGAAATTAAATAAACATATAAAGTAGTCAATTTCCTTGAAGCTTAAACAGAGTGAGCAATTTCACTAGAGGAGATGGCAGGAGACACAAGAGACTGCAGATGCTGGAATCTGGAGCAACAAATAACCTGCTGGAGGAACTCAGCGGGTTGAGCAGCATCTGTCGGGGGAAGGAATCATCAATGTTTTGGGTTAAGCCCATACATCAGGATTGAGAGTGGAGAGAGAAGATAGCCAGAATAAACAGGAGCAGGGACGGGGTGAGACAAGGGCCAGTAGGTGATTGGTGGCCTGAGGAGCGATGAAGGATGATGGGCATGGAGGGGGAGGGGTGGAATTTGGAGAGTGAGGCAGCTGGATGATAGATAGAGGCAGATAAATACAAGGCAGATGGAGCCAGGTATGAGGAGGGGAGGGTGAAGGTGGAGATAGCTAGGAGTGTGATAAGCAGGAACACAAAGGCTGCCAGTGAAAGATGATAATGGGAACTATTAGGGGAGAGGTGAAGGGCGGGTGGAATGAGATGGGGGGGATCTGGTGGATAAAATCTATGGGTAGTAAGTGGATGGAACCAGAAGTGAGAGGGGTATGGGGAAATGGGTGAGGGGGGCCTGGGGGGTCTAGAAAAGGGGACATAAGTGGGAGGACTGGAGGTGGATCAAAAGGAGAGGGGGGTGGAGAAACACAGGAGTTAATGGTTACCTGAAATGGAAAACTTCAATGTTCATACCATTGAGTTGTAAACTACCCAATGGAATATGAATTGTTCCTCTAGTTTGCAATGGGCCTCACCCTGACAGTGAAGAAGGCCAAGGATGGACAGGAATGGGAAGGGAAACTGAAATAGTATGCATCTAGGAACTCAGGATGGTCAATGCTGATGGAGTGCAGGTGCTCTGCAAGTCAGTTGCCTAGTCTGCGCTTGGTCTCATTGATGTAGAGGAGGCTACATTGGGAGCAGCGAATGTAGTAGATGAGGTTGGAGGAGGTGCATGTGAATCTTTGTCTCACCTGGAAGGGCTGTTTAGATCCTGGATGGTGGTGAGGGAGGAGGTTTAAGAAGTGCTGCACCTCTTGCGGTTGCGGGTGAGGGTGCCAGGGTTCAGGGAGGGATGGGTGGGAAGGGATGAGCGGACCAGGAAGTCATGGAAGGAGTGGCCCTACGGAAATGGAAAAGGGTGGGGAGGAGAAGATGTGGCTAGTGGTGGGATCTTGTTGCTACAAGCAGAAATGATGTAAGATGACGTGCTGGATGTGGAGGCTTGTAGGCTGGATTAGGGGAACTCTATCTCTGTTCTGTTTAGTAGCTAAACTAATGGGACTGGCCTGACAAATTCCCTGGAGCTAACTTCAAAAAGAGTCATATTCAGAGTCAGTGAATGTATTGGTTGTGATCTTCCAAATTCGTGCCTTGAATAATCCAGACAGATTGGAAAACAGTAAATGCAACTTTGCTATTCAGAAAAAGAGTTAAACAAAGAAGTAGGATCTGTAGGCCAATTAGTCTAGCATCAGTCACTGGGAAATTACAGAGCATTTGGAAATGAATAACGTGATTAGGCAAAGTCATCTGAAAGGGAATTCATGTTTATTACAGTTGACCAGCAGGCCAGATAAGGAGAGCCATGGTTGTTGTGCTTTTGAATTTCCAAAAGGCATTTGCTAAACTGCTACATGAAGGGAAACAGTAAAAGATAAGGGTTCGAGGGGTTGAGGACAATGTATTTCATGGATAGAGGACTGGTTAACAGACAGAAAGAGAGTGTATAGATCAATAGTTCACTTTCAGATTGGCAAATTTTAATTGGTGAAGTCCCTCAGGAATCTGATGGGGCCTCAATGATTTATAATTTTTATTAGATACTTCAGTGAAGGGATCAAGCATACTGTAGATAGATTTGCTGATGATACAAAGATGGATTGGAAAGTCCCAAAAGATATGAAGAGTCTGCAGATAGATACAGGCAGGTTAAGTGAGTGGGCAAGAAGATAGGAAACAGAGTGTAGTGTGGGGAAATGTGATGGTATCCACATTGCTAGGAAAATTAGAAAACAGATAGAATATTAGAGAGAGAGAAAGTCAGCGTTGTATAGCTCAGAAACAGGCCCTTCGGCCCATCATGTCCACACTGACCATTTTGCCCATCAACACTAATCCCGAAAGTCGAGAAGAAATTTGTTTTACTCTCGGAGGATGTGAACCTTTGGAATTCTCTACTGAAAAGACCTGTGGAGGCTGAGCCATTAACTAGTTTCAGGGCTGCAAAGATAGATTTTTGTACTATAGAAAGGTCAAATGCAAATGGGATTCAGCAAGAAAGTGGAGCTGAGGCCAATAAGATCAATCATGAACATACAGAATGGTGGAACAGACATGAAGAGCTGTATGGCCTACTCTTGCTCATATTATTTTCTTACATAATATCTTAATTTTAATATTCTCATTCTTATTTTCTAATCCCTGTATGCTATTCTGTAACCTCCTTCAGAACTACAACTAACTGAAAACTCTCCTCCAATTCTTGTCTCTGGCATCTCTAATTTTCCTTGCTCCTCCACTCCAACAGTTCCAGAATTCCCTTTCTCGACTTTTCCTTCTTTTTGCCTCTTGCTCCATTAGGTTGTTCCTTCAACTATTTCTTCAACTCAGCTTTTTATAAATTGTCCTCACAAGTCTTTTTGTGGCTCTTTGTTAAATGTTGCCTGATGATGTTCTTAAGAAAAGCTTTTGGTAACTTCACCGTTTAAAATCCAAGCTGTTGCTGGATGCAACTTTTTAAAAAACACCTTCCACATACTTATGTATCCCTTTGCTCCCAAGCATCAATCAATCCCTGTCTGGTAGTGTAGGACAGCCTGTTCCAAATTTTCCTCTGAAACTACTTTGTAATTAGCTGATCTAAAGCATACCAGAGCAACTTAGATAGAGAAAATCAATGAAGAACTGTGTCTATCTCAACACCATTTCTTCAAAGTTCAGCCAGAAGTTGTGTTATGTCCCTAGGCTACTTACTCCATGACTGCCTTAAACACTTCCTGATTGCCTGACAGATGTAATGACATAGAGTGAAACTGGTTCTATCTCCATGGGACAGTTAGGCCATCTCATGGTTTAATCAACAGTTACCTATACTGCTGCTGAAATCAGCAGAGACCAGTGTGCAGTTCAAAACTTATACAAGTGAAAACAGTTATCTGAACTCTCCAATTTCAGTTGCAGGTATATCCACATTTTGTCATTCACAGGAGAATAATGCACACCTTCCTTCCCAGTTCTTTCATGTTTCTCAAAGCCTGAGTTCAAACACGCACTTATTCTCTATCCTACTTCCAAATTTATGCTTGCATTTCAGCCTGGAAATTTTATGTTATTCATTGCTGGTGTTCTAAGCCATCATTGCAACAAACATTCTTGTCCATTTGGGTTCTCCTGTGAAAAATTCTTGAAGTGGCCATAGAGACATTTAAAATAGCTTTAGTGATGATTTAAACACAGAAATATAAACTAAGATAGGACCTGTATAGTTTCCAAGGGGACCCCACTTAGTTAGCCACAGCTTCCAACAATTTTATCTACACCATTCTGAGAGGGCATCAACCCTTTAAGGCAAATGCCTCATGGCAGTGAGAAAGCAACAACCAGCTCCATGGAGGAGAGAAGGGCCAGTAGGGAGAGTGAGAGCCTACAGATTGAATGAGAGAGACTTGGATATTTTCAGTGAGATAAAAGCATGGGCGTAGTCCTGACTGCTGGTGGCAGTGAGGATGGCCAGGAGACCAGCTAGGGCCAACATCAGAAGAGTCTGGCAGGATCTGGCTCCAGCTATCTCCAACAGATGTGATTACTCTCACTCAATCAAGCAATGAAGAAATAAATAAATATCATGTCCTCACAAAAAAATGTCACGATGAGATGCAGACCACTGAAACTAGTCATAGCAAGCCATTTCAGTAATGCACACGGGCTTGCAAGGAAGCATGTGAGGGCTTAGTAAGTGTTACTTGGGCTCCTCCAACTGACTATTAGTGTTCAATGTTGTTGATAAACACTGGAGCGTGGAGAGAGACACGTGGTTTGCACTGAGATGATTTCTCAGGGTCTTTATGAGAAGCATTGCTCTTTCAAAGAGTCCCTTATATCCTGTATGGATTGTGTCCTCTGCTTCCCTGCCCTCCTGCCTCCTCTGTTCACTTGGGAGATTATGTCTGTACATGTGAGCTGGGCCATGTTTCTTGTAGCCTTCCTCGTGCTCCTGTTCACCTTGCTCCTGCTGGTCTTCAGGTTCTACCTCCTGGTCCTTGGGCTCCAGGTCTATATGATGTTGTTCCTCCTGCACCAATTGCTACTTTTGGTTGGCCAGGTTGTGCAGCAGCAGTACACCACAATGACATCTACTCACTCAGCTGGCATCTACTGCAGGGCAGTTCCAGATTGATGCAGACTACAGAGATGTATTTTGAGAAGACAATGGCATCTGATGATCCACAGTTATCTGCACACTGACGGACTGGAAACTCTTCCTGTCGACGAATAAGTCCTGCTTATTAATGAGAAACCTTTTAGGCATATGAATGCAGTTAATGGCTACCTGCACTCAGAGGAAGGCAATATTGCTGTCAAATCCCACTGCCCAAACATCCAATCCCACTGAAATCACAGTAGGTGAAAGCTTTTCTCTGTAAATATTATCCCTTCTCCCCCCCACCCCATCATCACCACTAACCCACCACCTCCCAGTGCAGCTGCAAGCAGCAAATGGTGAGGCATTGCAAAGATCTGATGTGGGTGCTTGGAAAGACATTGTGGTGAGAATATTCCCTCTGTAGACTTTGGGAGGTGTTTTAGCAGCCTGCAGTCACTTCTGAAGCTGCCTAGTCAGGTATCCTGATGACGGCCCAGTGTCCTACTATAAACAGAGAGAAAAGCAACCAGCCAGTGCATACATCCCTGGTTGACTTGCATGACGATTGTAAGTTGCACATTTGAGCTCTGATTTGTTTTCAGAAAGGCAGAAATGGACATTGCATGAAAAGTGATGATATTATGTACATGAATAATGCAAGGAATGACTGCGTGATGAATTTCATGTAGAATTCCACGTGTGATGAAATTCACCATGATGGAAGTGCCCAGTCCAGTTACACAATGAATGCAATTTCTCCTGGAAATTAATGCTAGTGTGCTCTATTTCAGCTAAAACTATTTTTTTTGTGAGTCATGTCTAATTGACAGTTGCTAACTGACGCAATTCACCAGCCACTGTATCCATTCTTCCATTTTATTCCATGAATCATTTCCATGAGCAACAAGAATGTTGAAGGCACTGAATGGGACAGCCAGATTTATGTTGATTTATGTCAGCAATAACACCAATACAAAGACCAATGAACTGTCAGTATATGCACTTTTCTAAGTCTTCATCCAAAACATATTCAATTCTTCTACATAATAGAATACCATAGTGGGCACATTTATATGTATAGACAATAGTAACTTTAAAAAATAATGCATTCCGTCAAATATTTCCAGAATGTTCACAAAATAATAGCCAGATGCATTTTCAAAAATTGACATAGATTTTCCTTTACCTTTCTATTCGTCTCTTTTTGGAATAAAGAGATTGGATGGTGTGATGCATTGCATTAAGTAAATGCCAGGTAGATCAGATAGTGATAAATATAAAATACAATAATGGGGATCAAAAACAGCTGTGGTGAGCAGATCATAGCGAATCCATTTATTCACAATCTGATTAAAAAGAATTCAATTGAATTCTAATGACAAGATCTAAATGAAATTCCACATCCTTAGTGATGTAATATCCCTGCCCATGTCAGGACTGAGATTGGGCAGTCATGTGTTCTTTGGGAAAATTTCTGGAATCTGACATAAGGAGTAAGATTGAAATCCCTGCTCCTTTGATCCATGTCAGAAGAGTCTAGCTTTGCTCTGATGTTTGCTTTGTTGATAAAAATTTAAATATAATCTTACTATTACTAATACTTAATTCTTACATGCCACAGAAAAAATGAAACAAAGATAGAGAATTTGATGTATAGAATAAGGTATCCCAAGTATTCATTTATGGTGAGGCATTCTGTTACTTCAATTGGACATACTGATCCTGATAATCCTTATCTTGTCTTATATTGACACAGAAGCAGACCATTTAAACCATCAGATTCATGCCAGCTCCCGGGGAAACAATCTCACTCATCCCACTCCCCCTATTTCATGTACCCCTACCATCTATTCTATTCTCTCCCACACATGCCCATCAACTGCCCTTTGATCATGTTAGTCATTGACCTGACAGTAAGGGATAATTTTCAGTAGCCGATTAACATATCAGCATGTTTTTAGGATGTGGGACGAAACCAGGGCACCTGACAGAAACTTACATGGTCACAGGGAGAATGTGCAACACCATAACACACGCCACCCAGGAACAGAATTGAACATCAGTCCCTGGAAATGTGAGACAGCAGCATTAACTGCTGCATCACTGTGCCATTTTCTTTGGAGCAAAGCATAAATAGAGGGAAGTTGTTCCCGTTAGTGGATGACTCAAGGACAGGGGGCACACATTTAAAATATAAAAAACAGTGGCCCTCGTGGTTTTTGAAGTACTGAAAATCTGCCTTTATATTTGGCAAATATCCAGACAACTCACTCAAAAACCTACTCATGTCCAGGTTAAATGTTGCTACCATTAACTCTATCTCTACTCCATTTTTACATAAAATCATGGAATTGATGTGGTGCTGAAGGAGACGATTCAGTCTAATGGATCTATGTCACCTGCCAGTACTGTCAGTCCCATTCCCTTGTTTTGTAAGTTATTCTCAGGTACCTGACCAATTCCAATTTGAGAGCTCTGATTGATACTGTGTCCGCCATCCCTGCAGGTAGTGAGTTCCAGATCAAGACTACCCTCTGAATGAAGAAGCTTCCCCTCACATCTCTGCTTATATCTTTTAGCCAAAATTTTAAAACTGTGCCCCAGCAAATTATCCCCTAGTGCAGGTAAATGGCAAAAAAATGGGATGTTAATGGGCATGTGAGAGAGTACAAGTGTAAGGCTAACCGAGAAAGAAGGAGAGGAGAATGGAACTGAAGTGATTGCTCCACTAGGTGTGGATCTGATGGGCTGAATGGTCTCTCCTGGTGTTGTCATAAGTAAGGAACAACCCCACCTTCTCTTGTCTGACCTTTTATGTTGAAATCCCTCATTCTAGTAAATCTTTGCTGCACCCTCTCAAAGACATTCACAACCTTCCTAAAGTGTGAAAACCAGAATTGGAAGCAAGACTCTATTTGTGGCCTAACCAGTATTTTGTTCAGGTTCAATATAACTTCATACTTTTGTTCTCTACATCAATATTTGAAAGATCCCATATACTTTTCTAAACACTCTCTCTCAAATGCCCTGCCACTTTCATGGATTTATTCACATGTACATCCAGGTCTCCCCAGTGACTTTTGTTTAAGTCTTAATGTCTAAGTGATCCCAGCATTAGTCTCAGTGGAACAGCACTGTCTACCATCTCTCACTTTAAAACAACTGTTCTCTGCTCTCTTTGATTTCTGCCTTTAATCCATTTTCTTATCCTTGTTGCTACTGAGCTTTTAATTCCATAGGCCTCAATATGGGTGGGACTTTATCAAATGCCTACTGAAAATCCACGCAGATGACATCTGGATCAACCTTCATGGTTCTGTCATCAAAGCAGTCATTCAGATTAGACAAGCACAATCTGCTTCAAATAAAGTGGTGGTGGCTTGTCTGTTAATTTTTGCCTGATTGTTCTATTTAAAAGCTTCCTCACAACCAAGATCAAAATAGCTGCCCTCTAACTGCTTGACATTTTCTCCCATACCCCCTTGTGAACCAGAGTGTTACATTTGCCATTTTCCTATCCTTTGACACTGCTTCTGCATCTAGAGGGAATTGAATAACCATGAAAAGCTCTTCTGCAACTTTAACTCCCAGCTGCTTCAGCAACATAGGATGTATCCCATCTGGACAAGATGGTTTGTTTTATTTAAGCATAGCCAAAATTCCTAGTGGCTCCTTATCAATTTTCTTTCCATCCATTATCTGCTCTTATATTGAGATTTTGGCAAACTCTCTCCCTCAGTAAAGGCCAATACAAAGTATTCATTTAGCATTCTGACTATGACTTCTGCCTTTATGCATAAATCATCTTCTTTATCCCTTATTGGCCCCAGATCTCCTCTTACTATCTATTTATCACTCACATATACATAATATAAAGGGATTCCCTTTTATGTCAACTGTTATTCTTTCATGTACTGTCACTCTTTGATTGTCTTATTTTTCTTTTCACTTCCTCTCTTGGTCTACTATAATTCAGCCTAAACTGTATTCTGCATCTTGGCCTAAAAGACTACTCCACAATAGTGTTTGTCTAAGTCACATAAGATTATAGCATGAGTGCTGGAAAATATCGATAGGTCTGATGGGTCTGCAAGTATGGTGGGCTAAAGGACCTGTTTCTGTGTTGTTTAACTCTCTGTAACTCTAAAACAGATTTTTGGCATTCAAACAGTTCATGGAAGTCACATAGGAAGCAAAAACCTCAATTGTAAGATTCACCAAAGTATTGTTCAGTTTTGTTTGTAACGCCACTGAAATAAATGTTGTCAGTTTCATTGTAGCATTCGTTACTGTTGTGTTATAAGTTCCCACATTTTCAGTATGTGGCTAAGCAGATGCGATCTTTGTGGCCAGCTCTTAAAGGGACACTACATAATACAAGCAGCACCATTTCAGTTGCAGGAGAGAGTCGCTATCATATGAAATGATGCTGCAATAATGACGAAGGGGTGACAGAGTGCTCTCAAGGGGGCAGAGGGACATGCTCAGGTAGTGAAAAACAGATCCCACCAGAGGCACATTCTTCATACATGGGGCCATAGAGACTCCCCAGAGCAAGATCCAGGTAATTGCAAGGACAGAATTTCCTGTTCCATCTCCTCTTGTGGGCTGAAGGAAAGCAGATGAAGTCTTCTCTCCTTGAGTATAAAGGTGCAGCAGTGAGCACCTAACTGTGAGATGTGGCAAAGGTCAACATCAATAGCCTGGACTGCTTCGGAAGCAAGGAAGTTAAAAGTGACCATGACCTTGTCCTCCCAGCAGAAAGCATATGAGACATACATATCGGACTGTATTTGAAGCTGCAGGAGGTCATGGTGAGGACTAAAGCTACAGCTTGGATGTTGGCTTTTTTAAATAACGCTCTCAAGGGAAACAGGATTAGCTGTTATGAGAGTGAAAAAGAACAGTCATTTTTCAAACCAATGAGGTTGAAATCTCACTGTATATGAATCCTGTTGGGAGGGTTATGCTGGAAAAGTACTCAAACAATGAACATCACTCCAAAAAAAAACTGAACAGCCAAAATATAAGGTACTTAGAATTATGCACAAAATTCCTCTACTCCAGAGTAACCAGATTTTCACCAGCACAAAACCATGAGTTTTGGAATTGTACAAACAAATTTCTCAAATTGTTCTTGGTTTCCTGCATAGAGAAGACGTGGCTTTAACAATTAATGCCGTAAGTCAAGATTTTTTTTTAGAAGCAGTGCCACCAAGATTCAATGATCTCACATATGTGGTCTCGGTCAGAGACTATATTTTCAAATGTCATTTCCCACCAAATGCAACAATGACATCAGTGATTAATGCACCTTTTTCTGATCAATCACTTAACAACAGTCAGATTCATTCCAAGCACCCATAGGTTCAGATAACCCTAATGCAATTCAACGCTGGTGCACTCTGGCTACAAGCAGCAGAGAAACTGTACTTGCAAAGCTATACAGAGAGAAAACTCAGATTTTCAGGCCCTAAGAGTCCTGTCAACGGTTGGAGCAAGATTTCTTTTTCCCTTCTCTCCTTGGAGGCAGAATGCTTTCCAGATAACACCTCTGCCATGAGCAGCAGTTTTCTGAGGTCAATACAAGAAGTTTAGCCCCTGGGCTATGGCTAGAAAACTACAAACACCTTTTCTAGAATTGTCAAGATAAAACTCCTATCTCTTATCTCAAAAACTCTCTCCTAGCCACCTCAGTCACATTATTGACAATATTTCTCTCTCCACTTACCTACATTGTCTTGCAATCACTGCAACAAGTCTCATTTTCCTCCTGCTTTCACAAGCATTGCAACTCTCACTTCTCTTCATCTCGCACTTTCCCCATAACATTTGTCCATGGCGTATAGAATTTCTAAGTCCCACTCCAGAATGCCATTTACATGTATTTCTATTTTCTTTTTTGTAGGTTAGCATCATCCCAAAAGGCTGGCACAGAAGGAGGTTGAGCTGATCTGTCCACCCTGCTTTGTCGAAGCAAGTACGCTGGCCAGGATAGGGCTGGGCAGACTGATGGCAATGCTGAAAACGTTGTCCGGCATTCCTTTACACTTTATCCTGTTTGCTCCTTAGTTCTCTCATGTGCCAAATACCTTGCATGTTAAACTGTACCTGTTTGTTCTCTCTTCACAATAACAGCTAAATATTGCCTCTCTCCTAATATGAGAGGAAGGCACTGTGTTCTTGAAGATGCAGTGTTCCCTGGAGCATGCTGTAACAAACGCCAGCTAAAAGGGTACATCAAATATATAATGAGAGGACTGAATAGAGGAGGGATCTTGATATGGGACCTCTGATAGTACTGTTCATATACAAGATCGAGATCCAATTTGTTGCTATAGCAAGTGAAATGGGTCAATGGCAACCTCCTTGCTAAAGTAAAGGTGCTTCATTCTTTGATTCTCAGTGAAGCTCATTATGATATGCTCCCAAAGATCTACAGAGGATTTGACTTCCTGTACAGTTATCTCCTTCTCCTTCTTCACCCAGCTACATCAGCTCTGTCCTGGCTTCTTCAATATTATCCCTTTCTCGTTGGTGCCAAAGTCAGGGCATCAATTACAAGTTACAGAAGATGATAAAGCTGTTTTCAAAGCAGACAAAAAATCAGCCAGAACCATCAAAAACTGTGTTTGTTTGAGACAAAATTGAGATTTTTTTACACAATAAGTAGCCAAATAATAGACCAGAGATTGTTCCCCAGGGGACCAACTAGCAATGCAGCTGAAAAAGTTGTTAAAATTTTTAAATAGAGTTTTTGGAGGATCCTTTCCTGCACAAGTCTATAATATGGTTGGCAGTAACAAAAAGTTCCTACAGCATTCAAAGGACCTTAATTTAAATAGTCTAATCAACATATTATAAAGATGGACAACTTAGAGGAATCTAAATTCTAGTCTGGAATAAGCGTGTGTACTTTTAAGCAAATACCGTACACCTGTTGGATAGGTACAGTGCAATCAAACTTTTGGAACAATGACTCTTCCTACCTTGGCTCTCTCAGTATGCCAATCACCACAGTTTATCTATCAAATGCTTAAATTCATGGCCTTCACTGACTCTGCAGATGACCCCGGCTTCCTAATTTTTCTCAACATACTTTGGTTCTCAGCCCTCTCAAACTCCCTTTCACACCATCCCATTTGACTCTGGCAACACCAGTTTTTCAACCACATTACAGTTTGCACATGTCACTGACACACATCACCCATGGGTGTACTTTATGCTGAAACTGCGTCTTCATAATCAAGGCTTTTCTTTTTAAAGTAATGGTAAATATTACTTTCAATATAACTTTGATAATTTGGGGTTTTCTTATATGTGAAAACCTAAATAAAAGAAAAGAATGAAATACAAATACAGTTTTTGTGAAAATGCCTTAATTTGAGCAAAATACAAGATTTAAAATAACATATTACTATGAAATATGAGCAACCAATGAACATCAAAATTAAATGGAAATTTAATACACTCCCGAACATGGATGCAGCTTGCAAAATGAGTTGTTCTACGTCCTTTTCACAACACAAAGTGAAGTAAACGCATGCTTTAAGTAGGAGGATTTGCCAATACGTGCATATTATAAGTTCAAATTGGCTATTGACGATTACCACCACACAGATTTATCGTCATTGAACAAACAAATGAACCCATTGTCAATCACCTCTTCTCCACAGTGATTGCTATTGTTGTTGGTGAAACTCATTTGCTGGGTGCTCGCACTGCCACAGAAAACCATTTAATCTCAATGTGTTCATCACTTGTGTTTTATGTGGCTTGCAAACTTCTACTCCAGTGAAAATGGGGAGATTGTTGAAATCCTCCTGCAAAGTACCTGATAAAAGAATGAAGGTCTTTTACATATCCTCAAAACAATACCGGAATTAAAGAGAAACAAAAGGCCAGCTGCTAGAGAAAAGCACTCACAAAACAGCCCTGCTACAGCGGACTACAGATTATTCAACTATGATGTTCCATGTTTTAGTTATTTTTCTGTTATATGTTAATTAAAAGCTTATTTGTTCAATAAAAATTCTAGCTGGGAGGTTTATGAATCAATTTGAGATTGTAAGATACTGGAAAGACTTAAAGATCTTTCCATTTAGAGTTTTTTATGTAGAAAGTCTGTAATGTTTGCATTGAATGTTATAATCTCCATTTGTTTCATTTTTACAGAATATCTTTCACATATTACATGTTTATAAGATGAGATGTGACTAGATAAAATGCATGATTACATTTGACAGAAGGATGGGCTACATGTTGTAGTGAATAACTATGGTAGGTCATTGAGGTAGGCTCAGTGAACATGGAGTATGCCATAACAAAAGCTATTCAAAAATGGTTTTTGGTCTGTGTGTGTGTGTGTTTGTGTGTGTGTGTGTGTGTGTGCACGCGCGTGTATGTGTGAATGCACGTGCGTGTGTGTTTCTGTGTCTGTGTGTGAATTCCCTTTGGTGATGAAGTGGTTAGAAAATTGCACATACCACTACTATCCAATATTTTAAGAGGGAGGAGAGGCAGTTCCAGAGAGATAACAGCTATACAGCATTTGAGAATTTAATGGATAAGAGTGGAAAATACCACAAGAAAGGAGAATCGAGGAGAAGGTCAGAATATGTCAAATTACAACACTCTAAAGTGGAGATGATTGTTGGCATCTGATTGTGGGTGTATTGTAGTGAAATCAGAGTGTTTCAGAACTGTGAGTTCGGTATACAATAGGACAAAGGTAATAGTATGGTATGTATCACAGGAAGGAAAGTGGAGGCCTGGTGTTTTAAAGGTTTGGGAATCAAAAGAGTTTGGTATTTTCCAGGGATCAGAAAGGAGCCATATTATAGACTAGTGTGTAAGGAGGGAAAGGCATTAGAGACTGGGGTACAACTGGTGTGTAAGGAGGGAAAGGCATTAAAGACTGGGGTACAACTGGTGTGTAAGGAGGGAAAGGCATTAGAGACTGATGTATGTATATTACAGAAGCAGAATCAGAGATGAGTTCATTACAGGTCAGGGGTCAGAGAGGGGGGAAATTATGGGACAGAGGTCAAAGGGGGTGAATTACATCACAGGAGCCAAAGAGGAAAGGGTGGGGAAGGACATGCATTAAGGGTGTGTTTACTGCAGGAAAATGTTGGAGGTTGGGTTATTTTGTACAGGTCAGGTCAGATGGTGCATGTCTCGCAATACAGGGGTAAGACAATGGAACTGGATGAGCTTCATTCAATAGCCTGTGGCACCAAGAGGCTCTTGGAAAAACTGAAGCTAATGGACACAAGGACAAAAGCTTACTTGTGTATAGATTCAAACCTAGCACACTGAAAATAGTTGTGGTTGTGTGAGGCCAATGGCAACAGACCTAGGACAAGCTGCAGTTGTTCAGGTGAGTAGCCGAGGCCTATTTTCAGTTCTTTCAACAATGACCAACCCTAAACCTCCAAGTTGGAAGTGGTTCCACTGGTTGAAATTTGCAGTGTTAATCCATTTGCAATTCCTCATGAGACAGTCCATGCCTGCATTTTACAAGACCTCAACAACATTTAGGCTTGAGCTGGTACGTCACAAAAGACATTTGCATCTTGTGGATGTCAAGCAATGACTAATTTTGACAAGAAAGTTCAATTTCTTTTTGCTATTTGATTGCATAAGAATTATCAACTGTCCTATATGCTTAGCAGCACCAATTACATTAACACAGAAAATGCTGGAAAACTAAGCAAGTCAGGCAGCATTTGAGGAAAGAGTAAGAGTGTTAACATTTCAGGTTGAAGACCCTTCATCAGAACTGATGAGTTTTTTCAGCACTTTCTGTTTTATTTCAGATTTCGAGCATCTGTAGTTTTTTTCATTTCCAGTCATATGAACACCATGTTTGCCTTGGCCCTGTTACAGGAAGCATGTGATAGAACCAGAAGATACAGAGGAATCTTGTGAGCAGGTTGCTCTGTCATGAAGAGGGATTGGTTGGGTAGGAGATAGCTGAAACAAAGGATGCTGTAAAAAATTATAAGAATCCACTTGGTCAAAAAAAACTATTTCCCACAGCAATAAGGTGAATATCAAGGGGGTAGAGGTTTACAGTAATTGATAAAAGGATTAGGAAGTAGTTGAGGAAGAATTTTTTCACCTCAGGTCTGGAACTCACTGCCTGAAATGTTTGTGGAAGCAGAAACAAGTATGTGCATCAAGAACTTGTATCCTGTGGACCAAGACCTGGGCAATGGAATAAGCTTAAATAACTCTTATTTGCTGGCATGGATACAACGGACCAAATAGCCATCTTCATTGATGTATGTTTCAATGTTATCCAGTTCGACCATTCCAGGCACATTATTTTCTTCTACTGCACAGATGACTACAGTGAGATGTGATAGTGCAGCCAAGTTCCATCTCAAATGTAGACACCAACAGTGCCCTGTTGGTGCCAATGCTTACAAATTTCTATTGTTTTGTAATAATACTTGCTGTTTATTTTTTTTACTGCTGTTTGGGAAATGGTTGTGATACAAAAGAGATTTAGTCAACAAGCATTTCACAATTACATGAGACACAGAAATGCCATTTTAGGAGATTTTTTTTCCTCTGAAGGAGAGCCAAGGCAGTAGATTGAGATGTAATACAAATCTGGGAATACCCCCAAATCTGGGATGGGATGTGGCTCTTGTTACTATAAAATATACTATAATTATAAATATACTATAATTACTACAAAATAACTTACATAACTAAACAGAAGCCAAGTCTTGTTCCAGGTAGCATGTTTTATCTCCTTGAACACTCAGGTTTTTTTCCCCTTTACCATGATTTCAAATTTTTACCTCACAGTTGGAGTTGAGGACAAATATTTTCCATTATCTCCAAAAATAATTTTAAAAATGATTAAAAATAATTAATCACAGGAAGATTTAATCTGTATCTTGTGTGTTGTTGTGACTCATTCAGAGATCTCCCTTTCAAGCTGTTTCCCCAAACAGCTAATCATGCAGATAGTTTTAGGCAGCAAGGAATCTTCAGGGCCCAATCAGAACTGCCAGCATTTAGCCATTGAAATGAAAATAAATCCTGAACTTCCTTGCATCTGAGCCAAATCCATCAGATCACTCTGCTGCTGGGCTTCATTTCTAGTGATGGAACCTAGTTCTACTCAGATTTTCCAGATTTGGCATAGATTTCAATGGAGATTGTGCAGCAAAAACTTAGTAGAAAGTAGGTCAGGTTTTTAAATTAACAAAATGCAGTCTTTCTTGTGCTTAGGTTTCTAAATTAAATTGCTTTAATGTTTTTTAATTCTAAGTGAATGTCATGTGCTTCTGTGAACTATATTTTATATTTTTAAAAAATACATTTGCTTCAATTTTAATAGTTTTTAATGTCTCTGAATGCTAATGATATTTACAAATTGTTAAATTCAAACGAGCAGTTTTAGAACCGACAAAACCCCACCCCTCCAGATGTCAAATGCTCTTTAGAGGCAGGCGCTGCCTGAGGCCCAGTCAAAGTTGGACTCACAGCTGCAGAAGGCCAACAAGGTAAGTCCTCTGCACAAGACTCAAGTTAGCATGGGCAAAAAGCACGGAAGTACAATCTGGCAAGGGAATGCGTGAGTTACGTAGCAGTCAAAAACCTTAGGATTAGTCTGCAAATTCAATGGCAATTTTTTCTCAGGGGTTCAGCTTTCTCTTCTGAGTTTTGCAAAAATGCAAAGTAAGCATCAACCTCTCTGCCACTAGATGGAACTAAATATACACCAGAACACATCTCAGGCCAACTATCACATTTACAACAATTCTGCTCTGTGCAAGACAGGTTTTATATAAGTTATGACCATATCTATCTGGTTGTGAATGCAAGGTTAATGTATTTAGAAGTGGCATGACTAAATCAAGAAGTGAATATTAAACACTAAAGGGTCATTGAGAATATGTTGCTTGTTAAAAATGTATCATCTGTTTGAAAAGCTCTCTGAAATTGACAGGTTTGCTCTGATAGAGATGAAAAAACATTTCTTGGGAAAGATTAGTTGTTCTGGTCAGAGTATTATGAGCAGTTACAAAAAATTCATTCATATCCTAATATTTTTATTTTTCTTAGCCAGTCATTCAGAGTCAAGACTGACTTGCTTCCACTCCAGTTCTGTGGGTTCTATGGTGGTTGATGAGATCAATATGGGGCCACAGATTCTGACATAGGAGGGGTAAGAGATGCTTTATAGAGGCGGAAGGTGTACGTGTTGTTTGAGAGATGGTCTGCTCCTTCTGCCATTTTTATTTGATCTCTGCATATTCCTTTTGAAGAGACTTGAGATGCTCACTGCCTTACAGGTGCTCCTTCCCCACTTTAAGTAGTCACAGCTAAGGATTGCAGGTTTTTTTTGGAGACTTTCAGAACGTCCTCAATACAGTTTCATTGTACCCCTGCAAATCTCTTGCTGAGACGGAGCTGCGGGCCAAGTACGTGGTGGAGGCAAACTCACTGCGGGTTTTCAGGAAGGGCTTGGATGGGCACATGAATGAGAGGAAAATTGAGGGATATGGGCATTCTGTAGGCAGGACGGAGTAGCGATGTTGGCACAACATTGCGGGCCGAAGGGCCTGTTCTGTGCTGTACTGTTCTATGTACGTGTTCTGGGAGTTTGGTCTTTGGCATGTGAATGATATGGCCTGCATTTTCATACTGGCTGAGCACAATTACAGCCTTGATGCTGGGATGTTGGACTGGGATGATGGCAATACTGACAGTGGACTTGCAGGATTGTGTGGAGACAACACTTGGGACATCTCTCCAGTGTTTTGATGTGCCTGGTGCAAGTAGTGCATGTTCCCAAAGTATTCTTGGATTGGAAACTTCATTACTGCTCAAGATGGAACAAGAAGATCTATAGATAACTGAAGGCCAAAATCCAACAAAATACTCTTGACCTCTTGACCCTAAGAACCAATGGTGGACGAAAAGAATGCAGGAGATCTAGCAGCAAGGTGATAACCATAACATGCAGTGATTCTTCAGCACTGTCAAGACAATCAACAGCACAATCATCCAAGAACCCACTGAGACTCAAAAACAGAGAAGATCATACCAAGTACGGAGAAACAGTCCGTGCTGGCTGAAAGAACCTCTTCAAAGAATTCCTCAAATGAGACCTTGTTCTTGACACAAATGCCTTTGACTTCATCCCATAGCCCACTATCCAGTCCAGTCTCATTGTCACCCCAGCTCAATCTGTTGTAAAGGCCGCATACTAGCTGAAAAACAACAAGGCTCCTGAAACAAATGGGATCTCTGTTGATATCCTAAAAATTGGCAGAAAGGGTCCTCTGACCTGCAGTCACAACCTCATCTCCTTTATCTGGGAAGAGCAGAGCATGCCAGGTGACCTCAGAGACCTCTTCATGAGAGGAGATAAATTTGATTGTGGTAACTACAGCTGAGAATCCCTGCTGTCTATCTGAGGGAAAGTCAAAGTCAGCACCAGGAACTTCCAGTGTGCATTGGCCCACCAAGATATAGTCTTTACTAAGAGAAATTCAAGGAGCAGCATCAACTACTCTATGTGGCCTTTTTCAACCTCAGTTGAGAGTGATTGTGGAGAATCCCTTTTAAATTCATCCAAATATTGATATGCAAGCCATGACCCAAACTAATAGGTCCACCACAGGGTTGAACAAGGATTGTGACTCCAACCCTTATCTCAATTTTTCTCACTGTGATATTCCACCTTCCCAACCTTCCCTCCAACAAACTCCCCAATAGATTGGATCTAATCAGCAGAACAAATGGGAAACTGTTCAACCTTGAACACCTTTGCTCCAGCACCATTCAAGGTCACACCAGCCTCAGTCATTTCACTGAAGTACACAGACACTTTCCCCTGCAACTGCAGGAAGTGTAATGCCTGTCTCTGCGTCTCCTCTCTCACCTCCATCCAGGGACGTCAACAGTCCTTCCAGGTGAGGCAGAGATTCACATGCATCTCCTCTACCCTTGCCCATTGCATTTGGTCCTCTTGATGTGGCCTCCTCCACATTGGTGAGACCAAGTGCAGATGAGGTGACTGCTTTGCCGACTATCTGCACTCTGGCCCCCATGGCCATCGGAAGTTCCCAGTTACATGCCATTTTAATTCCTCTTCCCATTCCCACACTGACCTGTTTGTCCTCATCCTTTTCCACTGCCAGAGTGAGGCCAAACGCAAACTAGAAGAACAGCACCTCATATTCTGCCTGGGTAGTCTACAGCCCCATTCTCTCTGTCCCATTCTCTCTCCTTCTGAGGTCCTCTACCCAGACCGTCTCACACACAAGCCACCACATCCCCAGCCCCCCATCTCCCAGTTTCCTTCCCTACTCCATCTGCCCATGACCCACGCACTCCTCCCACTGGGTTCCCACCTGCCCACTCCACCTCCCTTATTTAGTTCTTCACCATATTAGATTCCATAATCTGCAGCCCTTTGTTCCTCCACCTATCACCTCCTAGCCTCTATTGTTATCTCCACCCTTCCCTCCTCCACCGAACTTCATCTGCCAATCAATCCTTCCTCACCTATCATTCACCAGCCATTGCCCCACCCATCCCTATCACCTGTTTATACCGGCTATCTCCCCTCTACTTTACAGTCCAGATGAAGAGGCTCAACCTGAAATGTCAACTGTCCATTTCCCTCTGCAGATTCTGGCTGACCACTGAGTTCTTCCAGCAGCTCATTTTTTGTAAGCAGACAGTACTTGTGTACATGCACAATAGGAGCCTGAGCTTCAGGTCCTTGTCAACCTACTCACCGAGTCATATGTGTGAACAGGCTTTACCCACTTAATACCTAAAAAAACAGTAACAGTAAAGGTCCACATGAACATTGTCCATTTATTGCAAGCTGCCTCTCAGTGAAGGCTGACATCAGTGATGGCATTCACCACCTCGTTCTGCAGTTGGCCATGTGAAGAAAAGATAGTTTGACCTCTAAGGCCTCTAAGCTAGCAATAAACTCATGGTGTATCAATGGAGACTTGTTCACTCTAGTTACTATGAGTCCACAAGACTAAGGCGTGGATGGGATCCACAGAAAGATAGCAATATTGTGGGACCTAGAAGCACATAGAGAATGGCAACAGGCTGGAGAAACACAGTGATGCTGGAGGAACTCAGCAGGCCAGGCAACATCCATGAAGAAAAGTAGGTGGTCAACGTTTCGGGTCAGGACCCTTCTTCAGGACTGAAGATAGGAAAAGGGGAAGCCCAATATATAGGAGGGAAAAGCAGAGCAGTGATAGGTGGACAAAAGAAGGGAGGTGGGGTGGGCACAAGGTGGTGATAGGTAGATGCAGGTAAGAGATAGTGATAGGCAGGTACGGAGGAGGAGGGGAGAACAGATCCACCAGGGGATGGGTCAAAGGTAAGGAGAGAAAGGAAAAAAAGATAGAAGAGGCTAGGAAAGGGATGAAGAGAAGAAGCTTGGTGGGAGGGGTGTGTTGTGGGGAGGAGGGGTGGGGATTACTTAAAGTGGGAGAATTCAATGTTCATCCTGTTAGGCTGCAAGGTTCCATGACTGAAAATGAGGTGCTGTACCTCCAGTTTGCGTTTGGAATTCTCCTGGCAGTGGAGGAGGCCGAGGACTGACATATCAGTGATAGTGTGGGAAGGGGAGTTGAAGTGATTGGCAACAGGGAGATGTAGATCGCGGTTGCGGGTAGAGCGCAGGTGTTCTGCGAAACGGTCACCTAGTCTGCATTTGGTCTCACAGCAACAGGCTGCTCCTTACTTACCTAAAGCTGTGTCAGAGAGGGACTCCCAAGGAACAATGCACGTGCACATGATCTACATATGGATGCTTGGCTTCATAGCTATATTGGAACCTCAGTGTCTCAGGAAGATCAGGGGCCAGCTGGTGGCAGATCACAGTGGACGCCTTGAACATGTTGCTTATTGGACCTATAGAAATACTTTGCCAGAAGCTGTCAAAGAGACAGCAGTCTTCAACTTAGAGGTCTCAAACCTTGCAGAACAATGACATTGAAGCATTAGTGATGTAAGAGACAACAACTTTGGGATTTCCAGGCATGTGTTTTTGAAAGTGGAACTCCAAAAGTTGCTGTCAGCAATTTGCTGCTCAGAAATAGGTCCACACTTTGGTACTGAAGTCCTCTTGGAATTCAACATGAAAGAGGAAATTAAATGCTTCAAATCCTCCAAAGGTGTACAAGATGATAACAGGCATAGATCGAGTGGACAGTCAGAGACTTTTTCCCAGGGCAACAATGACTAACACGAGGGGACATAATTTTAAGGTGATTGGAGGAAGGTATAAGGGGAATGTCAGGGGTAAGTTTTTTATACAGAGTGGTGGGTGTATGGAACACACTGCCAGCAGAGGTTGTGGGGGCAGATACATTAGGGACATTTAAGAGACTCTTAGATAAACACATGAATGTTAGAGAAATGCGGAGCTATGTGGGAGGGAAGGGTTAGATAGATCTTAGAGCAGGATAAAATGTCGGCACAACATCGTGGGCCGAAGGGCCTGTACTGTGCTGTAATGTTCCATGTTCTATGCCCTCCAATTAGAATTTGAACTGGCTTTGAGAAGGTGTAAGGGGTACTTTCCCCACCCTCTGATCCCATACCCTTGATTTAAATGGAAGCAAGAGCCTCAAGTAGCAAAAGGCTGTTAAATAAAACATTTTTTTAGGTTAATGATTTCAAAATACCCTTAAATTTTTCTTACCTTTTAAATCTCTAATTGTTGTGTAATTCTATATTTGTAAGATGTTTAAAGTTGTTTGAAGAGTGCTTGTGAGTTTCTAAAATAACTTGGGTTTCTTAAATTATTCTTTAAATTTTAAGTTAAGTCCCTTTTTCTTGATCCTTACAGTTTCAGAATGTCCTTGAGTGTCTTTGAACATTCATGACTTAACTGGCTGTCAATTTCTGTTACAGATTAGAAGGTGAAGGAGATTTGACAATTCCACATGATGCTCCTTACAATGTGGAAAGTCCTTTCGGCATTCAACAAACAATCTACTGGGGGAACTCAGCGGGTCAAGCAGCATCTTTGGGGGAGAAAGAATTGTTGACCTTTTGGGTCAAAACCCCGCATCAGGCCTCACTGCTGACAACTTTCTTCCTGGTTTCTTATAATTCCCACTGGGAGGTTCACCGAGATAAATTCCTCTTATTTATCAGTGAATTCCTCTTATATGTCAGTATTATTCCCGATGCCACATACTAGCGAGGCAAGGAATAGGAAAACAGTGCAGTTGAATGTATGGCTAGGGAGCTGATTTAGGAGGGAGGGCTGCGGATACATGGATCACTGGGCTCTTCCAGAGCAGGCAGGACCTGTGAAAGAAGTGTAGGTTGCGCCTAAGCTGGAGGGGTACCAATATCCTCGCAAGGAGGTTTGCTAGTGCTACGCAGGAGGGTTTAAATAGTGTGGCAGGGTGATGAAGGGATTGAGGGGAAGATAGTGGTTGGGTCAAGTAGGTCCGACAGGAAGGATAAGCAGGGCCAGGTTAATGAACATGTTGAAAATGACGGGCTGAAATGTATTTATTTCAATGCAAGGAATATTATGGGTAAGGGAGATGAACATAAAGCCTGGATTAGTGCATGGAACTATGATGTTGTGGCTATTACAGAGACTTGGTTGAGAGAACGGCAGGGCTGGCAACTCAACGTTCCAGGGTTTTGATGTTTCAGACATGATAGAGAGGGGTGTAAAAGAGGTCGGGAGTTGCACTGCTGATCAGGGAGAATGTCACAGCTGCACTCAGACAGGACATACTGGAAGCAACATCCATGGAAGCAATATAGGTAGAGCTCAGAATTTACGATGATGGGATTGGACTATAGGCCGCCTCCCAATAGCCAGCATGAGGTAGGGGAACAGCTATGTAGGCGGATTATGGAAAGATCATGGCTGTCATAATGGATGACTTTAATTTCAACAACATTGACTGGCACTTCCTTAGTTTAATTTGGCATCATGGTCAGCACAGACATCATGGGCTGAAGGGCCTGTTCCTGTGCTGTACTAATAGAACACAGAAAAGTACAGCAGAGGACAGGTCATTCGGCCCATGATGTTGTGTCAATCTTGATACCAATTTATACTAAATGTCCTGCTCCTGTGTATGATCCATATTCCTCCATTCCTTTCATATTCATGTGTCCATCTAAAAGCCTCTTAAACTCCACCAAACTGCCTGATTCCACTCCTACCCCTGGTAACCCAGTCCAGGCACCTACGACTCTCTGTGTAAAATTTGCCTCTCACATCGCCTTTATACTTTACCCGTCTAACCATAAAAGCATGTGCTCTGGTGTTTAACATTTCGAGGCTGGGGAAAAGATTCTGTCTGTCAACCCTATCTATGCCTCTCATAATTTTAAAAAACCTCTATCATGTCTCCCCTCAGCCTCTGATGGTCTCGGGAGAACAACCCAAGTTTGTCCAACCTTTCCTTATTGCTCATACCCTCTAATCCAGGCAGCATCCTGGTAAACCTCTTCTGCACCCTTTCCACAGTCTCCACATCTTTCCTATAATGGGGTGACCAGAACTGCACGCAATACTCCAAGTATGATCCGACTAAAGATTATATAGCCGCAGCATGACTTCCTTACTCTTATACTCAACACCCCTACCAATGAAGGCAAGCATTCCATATACCTTCTTTACCACCTTATCCATTTGAGTAGCCACTTTCAGTGAACTATGGAGCTGGACTCTAATGTCCCTCTGTACCTCAATGCTATTAAGAGGCCTACCATTAACTGTATACTTTCTCCTTTCATTTGACCTCCCAAAGTGCAACCCTCACACTTTCCCAGATTAATCTCCATCTGCCGCTTCTCTGCCCATATCCGCAACTGATCGATATCCTGCTGTACTCTTTGATAGTCCTTCACACTGTCCAAAACTCCACCAGTCTTGGCGTCATCCGCAAAACTTGCTAATCCACCCACCTACATCTTCATCCATATCATTGATATATATCACAAACAACAGAGGTCCCACCACTGATCCTTGTGGAACACCACTGGTCATGGACCTCCAGCCAGAATAACAGCCTTCCACCCCTCCTGTGTTCTATGGGCAAGCAGGTTCCGAATCTAAACTTGCAATTCACCCTGGAACCCAGGCATCATTACCTTCTGAATCAACCTACCATGAAGGACCTCATCGAATGCCTTACGAAAGTCCACGTAGATAACATCCACTGCCTTACCCTCATCAAGTACCTTGGTCACCTCCTCAAAAGACTCAATCAAGTTTGTAATGTATGGCCTGCCCTGCATAAAGCCATGCTGACTGTCACTAAGCAGGCCGTACCTTTCCAAATGTGTGTAAATCCTATCCCTCAGTGTCCTCTCCAATAGCTTCCCTACCACTGACCTGAGGCTCACTGGCCTATAATTACCTGGATTATCCCTATTTGCCTTAAACAAATGAACAACATTTGCTCCTCTGCAGTCCTCTGGGACCTTGCCTGTTGCTAGGGAGGACACAAAGATCCTCGTCAAAGCCCCAACAATCTCCATACTTGCTTCTTTCAATATTCTGGGATATGTGCCATCAGGTCCTGGGGACTTATCCACCTTAATGCTTTTCAGAAGACCAAACACTACCTCCTCCTCAATCTCAAAATGTTCCAGCACATTAGCATGCCCCATTCTGTTTCACTATACTCCAATTCCTTTTCCTCTGTAAATACTGACACAAAGTACTCATTTAGTACCTCAGCCACTTGTTCTGACACCAAGCACAAATTTCCTCCTTCATCCTTGAATGGACCTACCCTCTACTTAGTTGTCCTCTTTTTTTTAATGTAAGTACAAAATACCTTGGGATTATCCTTGACCCTGCTCACTAAGGTCATTTCATGGCCCCTTTTAGCTTTCCTAATCATCTACTTGAGCACTTTCCTGCTGTCTTTATATTCCACAAGGGACTAGTCTGATTTTAGCTTCCTAAACCTTACATATGCTTCCTTTTTCTTCCTAACTAAATTTAGGACCTTTTGGGTCATCCAGGGTTCCCTTCCCTTACCATCCTTGTCCTTACTCCTTACATGCCGATCCTAAGCTCTGCTCAGCTGGTCTTTAAACAACTCCCACATGTCAGACGTGGACTTGTTTGACAGCAGCTGCTCCTGATCAATGCCCCTTAGCTCCTGTCTTATCCTGTTGTTATTTGTCCTCCCCAATTTAGTACCTTCCCACAAGATCCCATTTTATCCTTACCCATAACTATCTTAAACATAATGAGTTATGGTTCCTACTCCCAAAATGTTCACCCACTATCAGGTCTGTCACCTGGCCTGGCTCATTTCCCAAAACCAGGTCCAGTATGTTCTCTCCTCCAGTTGGACTCTCCACATACTGTTTCAAGAACCCCTCTTGGATGCACTGAAGAAATCTCGCCCCATCTAAGCGTCTTGTATTAAGGAAGTTCCAGTCAATACTGGGGAAGTTACTGTGACAACTCTGTTGTTTCTGCACCTTTCCATAATCTATCTACATATCAGTTTCTCCACCTCTAAGTGGCTATTGGGAGGCCTGTAGTACAACCCCAATCAGTGTAATTGCACCTATCCATCTAAATTACCTCTGTGGATGAGCCCTCCTGTGTGTCCTCTGAGTACTGCTGTGACATTCTCCCTTATCAGTAGTGCAATCCCTCCACCTCTTTTATCCCCCTCTCTATCACGTCTAAAACAACATAACCCAGGAACGTTGAGCTGCCAGTCTCTGCCAGACCCTCATGCAACCAGGTCTCTGTAATGGCAGCAACATCGTAATTCCATGTACTGATCCAGGCTCTAAGTTCATCCTCTTTACTCATAATACTCCTAGTGTTGAAACAAACAATTTCAGCCCATCAGTCCCACCATGTTTATTAGCCTGTCCCTTACTGTCCTTCCTTGCAGTCTTACTTTTCATACCATCTTTCTTGCCCTCAACTCTACCACCTGTTGCCCTGCTGCTGTGGTTCCCATCCCTCTGCCACTGTTCTATGTTCTATGTTTTACTAAAGGCAGCTACAAAACAGACAGTACTTGTTGCTAACTTCTATGGTTGCCCACATACTACAGATCATACTAGGGCTCTGACAGAGACAGCTCCTGGGCTTCTCAGTTTACCAGACACGTTAATGGTATACAAAAGATCCCTTGTTTACAAGTTCTGGTAAGCATATCATCTTTGCCACAGTCAATGCCAACCAGAATGAGAGTATAGTACGGTTACTTTCCCATAGGCACAGCGTTTTATACATTGCACTTGTGTGGCTACTAATGTACCCACAGTCCAGCCAGGCGTGTTCACCATTGGAAAGGATTCCATTCTATTAACGTGCAGGCAGAAGAGTCTCCAAGAGTGTGCACGAGACGTGGGCAGTTCTCATGACTATCATCCTGCAGCAATCCACCCTCATGAATTTACTTAATCCAACAAAGGCTACCTGCTGAAAGTCTAATTTAGGACCTCAATGTTAATGCAAAAATGCAGGAATGCTACACTCATTTCTGTATCTCCACATGAATTATTACACTATATTCCACTGGAAAGCAAAAAAGTAATTTTCAAATAATGCAGCACACAGTTTCCAGGGTGTCAAGAATTGTACTGATCTGCTGTGCACTTCACAATCTAGAGGAATAGTGAGATTTAGACACAGATACATACTGAGATCACACTGTTCAGATGGGTACCAGCAGGAGGCAGAGGAAGAATTAAGTGCATTAAGTGCAGTGCACATCAGAGCACAGGATGTGCAGGGTGCATTGTTAGCTGAGAGGTTCAGTTAGGCTGCAGTAACTGACAACTGAATGGAAATCCCAGTGCGTCTCACTCACAAGTACTAACACGAAGCAGTTTGCAACCATCCATAAACAATTGTACTTGCTCGCAGTTAGTCCATGATCTCCCTAATGCACATATTAAAGAGCCATTTTGCCTGTCAGAAAATTTCTATAGGCAGAAAGTGAAGTCAAACCATTATTTTTGCATGAAGGCACACAACATTAACCCAACACTTTAGTATTCTGTAAAACACCATGTGCATATACATGCATCATTACAATTCTTTACTCTTTCTCTTCCTGACACTCCTCTGTGGTGCAATCCCTGTAGCTTCAACAGAGATAGAAACAGGCTGTCTGATCAATGCTTTGATAGCTGGGACACCTCTTGACTGCCGTCCTCTGGTTCTGAATCCCATGAGGAACCTCAACACCACAATTGTGCAGTGCAGACTTGGCCATTGAGACTGGGAGGAGCATGTGGAGTTCACAATTATGCGAGATGAGAGCGGTAAAGTATTTTAGTCAGTGCCTCCAACCTCCATGACACCTCTCACCATGTGACCTTCCCACAGCACTGAACTGATGAGGACTTTCTTGGATATCAGCAGACTAGGATATCTGTGCTCTATAAAAAGGGGCATTCAAAGTTTGCAATTCCTCCAAGGGCTGCATTCTATCAATAGATGCCACATTTGATGTTTCATGGTAATGGTTATAATTTCCATGGATAAAGACAAAATCAACAATGCCTGTGACATAACGCCTCTCTGCAAAAGTGCATACTGCAAGCTAACAGCTCATACATTCTTTGCTACTACAGAAGTGTTGTTTTGTTGGAGGTACAGCACTTGCATCTAGCCAAGCAGAGGATGGAAAGTCATATACCTGCTAATGTAAACTTTTCCAGTGCTGTCTCTGTCTCCACCACATGCTCTTGCTTCTTCATAATGTGTGAGACATCGTGTGCAAGCTCACCTATTTATTTTACAAATCTGCTGATGGATGAAATGCTTTGGTCATGACAGCAAGATTCTGAGGAGTTGTCTTTGTCTTCCTGGTTGCACTGGATAAAATTCAGTGAGGTTTTAATTGTGCAGAGTGTCACTCAAAGGAACAGAACACTGGGAATGGAAGTCAGCAGCATAGTTCAGTGTGCTCGCATTTCGTTGGAAATTAAAATAATGAACATGCATTTTATAGTACCTTTGTCAACTTTAGAATGCCTCAAATACTTTGCAGCTAATGAAGTGCGTTTGAATATACTAGGAATAAATTAATTGCTTTTGTTAAATCATGCTATATGTTTGAACTGGGTGTGTGGAGCGAAGGGTTTAAAGCATGACAATGTAACCTTCTTCACAAGATTCCTCTTTTGGACCCACCATTGCTTTTTTCATCTTTTTTTGCTGTGCTGTTGCCATCGTGGATCATGCGTAGGGATTGTCTGGTGTTATCGACACTGGTGACTGCATGGTGATGAACCAATTCTTTTGTCCTCTCTACCTGTTGAAGACTTTGGGTTTGGGTTGGACTTTGATGATCCAATGTTTTCTTGCATCAGCTACCTACTGTACGTACAGTAAAGCCCAGGTTCAATGACTACAGCATCCACACCATCAACACAGTAACTCCACTCTTGGCCTCCACCTGACTCATGATAAAGCCAATGCAAATCATGGCCTATCCAGTTGGCTGTACCATCATATCATGTACTGGAATTCTTTGTCCAGAATGGAGTTATTTATCTGGAAGCCCCGGCAGATACTCTTCACGGTGATAGTGGTAAGAAAGTAAATACATTATTGATTGTAATCCAGTGCTGTAATGTTTCATATTAACATTTTTCTATTATAATACAAGACAGGTTCCACCTTATTATTCACAGTTTCTGACAAAGTCCCGCACGGGACGCTGGTCCAAAAGGTTAAGTCGCTTGGCATTCAGGATGAAGTAGTTAATTGGATTTAGCGGGAGAAGCCAGAGAGTGGTAGTAGATGGTTGTCTGTCTGACTGGAGGCCTGTGACTAGTGGTGAGCCGCAGGGATCGGTGTTGGGTCAGTTGTTGTTTATCATCAATATTATTGATTTAGATGATAATATGGTAAACTGGATTTGCAAATTTGTGGATGACACCAAGATTGGGGGCATAGTGGACAGCGAGGAAGGCTATCAAAGCTTGCAGCGTGATCTTGACCAGCTGGGAAAACAGGCGGAAAATGGCAGATGGAATTTAATACAGACAAATGTGAGGTGTTGCACTTTGGGAGGCCAAACCAGGGTAAGAATTACGCAGTGAATGGTAGGGCTCTGAGGTGTGTGGTAGAACAAAGGGGCCTGGGAATACAGATCCATAATTCTTTGAAGGTGGCATCACACTTAGGGTCATCAAGAGAGCTTTTGGCACATTGGCCTTCATAAATCAGGGCATTGAGTACAGGAGTTGGGATGTTATGTTGAAGCTGTACAAGACGTTGGCGAGGCTGAATTTAGAGTATTGTATGCAGTTCTGGTTGCCTACCTACAGGAAAGATATCAATAAGCTTGAAAGAATGCAGAGAAAATTTACAAGGATATTGCCAGGACTTGAGGATATAGGGAAAGGTGCTATGAAAGGTGCTATAAAAATGCATGCTTTTTATTTTAATTTCCAGCAAAATGTGAGCACACTGAACTATGCTTTATAGGGAAGAGTTATAGGGAAAGGTTGAATAGGTTTGGATGTTATTCCCTGGAGCACAGGAGAATGAGGGGAGATCTTATAGAGGTATACAAAATTATGAAGGGTATTGATAGGGTGAATACATGCAGGTTTTTCCCCCTCAGGTCAGGTGAGACTAGAACAAGAGGTCATAGGTTGAGGGTGGAAGGTGAAATATTTAATGGGTACCTGAGAGGAACTTCTTCACTCAGAGGGTGGTGCAAGTGTGGAACGAGCTGCCAGTGTAAGTGGTAGATGCGGGTTCAATTGTAACATTTAAGAGAAGTTTAGATAGGTACATGGATGGGAGGGGTTTGGAGGGATATAGTCCGGGTGCAGGTAGATGGGACTATGCAGAAGATCAGATCGGCATGGATGGGCCGAAGAGCCTGTTTCTGTGCTGTAGTATTCTATGACTCTATGACAGTTATTTTGATGCCAATGTGGGTGAAGATTCATATCTTCCATCTGTTACTGAGCAGTCATAACTAATCCTGAAAACTTGGTGATTGAGTGTCCAGCTACGATCTCCTAAACTTCAGATCAACACAAGCCACTATTATGGCTTTGCCCAGGATCAGATAATATGTTGGACAGGTACTGGAACAAGAATTCTCCAATTCAATACTGAGAAATTTTCCTGCAGCCAAGTGTGTGTATCTTATGTGCATGTTGGAGGTACATAACACTGACATCCTCATACTCCAAGCAATCCACAACTCCAGTGACCACCAGTTCAACCACTACTATATTCAGCCCTGCCCAGCCAACTGTCCATTGCCATCTGAAATATGGCTTGTCCCTATAAGCAAGGACATTAGCACAGATTTAGACATCATCTTCCAAATGATCAAAGAAACCAACTTTGTCACCATTAAAGACAAGGAGTTCACATTATAATTGTGAAAGAAAAGCTGTAATTTGGATGGTTCCAAGCTCACAACTGCAACCATGTACATTACTGACTTCAACAGCTGCACTCTGTGATGCTGTGAATCAAATGAAGGCAACTGCAATAACCTCTTGGACTGGACGTCCCTATTGTCTTTGACACAAACTGAGCAATTTTCCATTTTGCTTGCTGGTAATATGACTACAACCTAAAACCTAGACCATTTCCACAGATCAAATTGGGAGCATGGTTTACAAATTCCCAGATTTCCTCAATGTACAGATCAAGGACACATGATGTGCCAATACTGAATCATGAGATATCTAATCATTTCCAAATACTCACTGTTATTGAGTCAGGAGTGTGACTTTGCTTAATTTGTGCAAGTGACAGACTGTGATTACAATTTCATTGAATGCAGTGGGTTAAAGATCCAAACAAAGACTAAAGCCCTTCCAGGTGAGGCAGAGGTTTGTCTGCACCTCTTCCAACCTGTCTTCTGCACTCAGTGCCCACAACGTGACCTCCTCTACATTGGTGAAACCAAGCGTGGATTAAGTGATTGTTTTGCAGAGCACCTGCACTTTGTTCACAGTGGCCATCTTAAGCTTCTGGTTGCAGGTCATTTTAACATTCCTTCCTACTCCCACACCTTCTCCATTGCCATGGAAAGGCCAAATGCAAACTGGAAGAACATTTCATGAATAGCTAACAACCCAGTGGTATGAATATTTAATTTTCCAATTTCAGATAACCCACACCCCCAGTGTTCTCCCATTCTCCTGTCCACCGAGTTTTTTTCTCCCTTTATACACGTTTCCTATCCCTTCCCTCACTGTGTTCCATCAGATGCTGCCTGACCTGCTGAGTTCTTCCAGCGCCCTGCTTTTGTTCTGAGGGAGAATGTGTCTGGATTGGTGCATCCTTAATTAGATAAAATATTCAAAATTCCCTGCTAATGGAAGCTATATACATCTGATAATAGTAGACAATGTCTTATCATTGTCAAAAGATACATTGATATATTTGGCTAACTTGAGATAAAAACACAAAATTCTGGGAATACTCAGCAGGTCAAGCATCTGAAGCAATTGTTCTGATCTCTCTCTCTTCAGATGCTATCTTACTTGTTGACTATTTCCAGCATTCATGGTACTGCTTTTCACATTCTGTTTTTTGGCCTTTAGATCATGTTGAGAAATGTTTAATAATGTACATTCAAGTAATCTAAAATAGGAGTGGTACATTTACACATATTTTCCCCATGTGTTAGAATGACCAGAAATTTTAATACATTTAATAAATTATAATTAATTATATTGGATGTTCAACCAGAATTCCAAAATTTGTTCTGGTTTTGACATAATCTGCGCAATACCATGACATACTATCACCAGAACTGCCAGCATCAGGAAATTGCCAAAATTAAGGATTGTGTCAAAAATAAAAAAGATTGCAACATTTTTTAAGAACAAGGAACTTTTTTTTTAATGTGATGATTGCAAAATCTGTTTCAAAAACACTTCCCGAAATTGCACTTGCTACCTTTTTGTATTTGTCCGTTCTTTCATATTTGTTACCAGATCACTGGTTTGAGGTGACAAAGTCAAACTGTCTTTTTGGTCGAGAGGATTCTGGCATTTTTAATTAAGTTTTTGGGGATTTCTTTCTCTGTTCATTATTAGTGCTTCTAATTTATGATGGCTCTATCGTAATTTATTTTACTTCTTGGGATTCTCAGCTTTTTACTGATCTTTCTGAAAGACAGTCTTCTTTGTTGTATTCCAAAATGGCTTGTGAAATTTCAGGTATTCAGCACTGTTCCATTAGTAATAAATTGTTGTGATTTATTCCCTTTTCATTTGAATTATTTGAACCAGCCAAGTACAAATGTAATATACAGATTGTATGTGTAACATTTCTAAATATGAGAGGTGACATATTTCTGGTATATTACATGCAAAGTTTTTAGGGATATAGATGAAAATAAGTTACTTTTTTAAATGATAATCAATGAAAATAACTTTCGATTAAGAGACTTAATGGATATGAATGTTTACTCAACATATTTACACCAAACCTTGATACATTCTAAATCATTTTGGTACACTTTACCAAGGCTATTGAAAAAATATCATTTGGTCTTCACCACTGTGTCTCCTGTAGTGCCTAAGGGAACAGGTGGCTTTGCTTACTATATCAATGAGGAATTCTCTCTTTAGTTTACATAAGGAATTGGTAGTTTAGAATATACCTTGGAGTGCCAACTGATGCCAAGACGGTTGTGTTGAAGGCAACAGGTGTGGTTTATTTTACAAAATAAACTTAGACTACTGTTCTGAACATATTTTGCTTTTAATAGTTTGTCCCTTTATCTCTTTACCTTGTCTCCATTTCAAGAGTGGTGCCAAGCTAAGCATGTTATCACTGCCTGGCTAAACTCTGAGCCAAATTGATCATTATTTACTTGAACAATGATTGTGGACAAATGTTTGGACCTAGATGCTGAAGCTGATCCTGCATTCCAATCAACCACAACCACGTGCACGCACAGATGCATGCACACACTTCATAGTGCAAGATATTGTACTGTGTTCGGGAGTGGGATTTCTGGCTGGTTTTTGTTATGGTGTTGTCCCTCAGACTTGTAATGCACCTCTTTCCTGTCCTAAATGAAATCAATTAATTTAACAAAAGATTCAGGGCTAAATTGGTACTTGCATTTATTAACAAATCATATGGCATATTCATCTGCATGCCACAGGAACAGCCCAAAGCTTCTGCTTGAGGTCCAGTACCAGACTTGCAACTGCACTGAGACTTAAACTGAGCATGACAGGGTTCTGTGCTGAACTCCTCCTTATTGTGCTTTTTTTTCACCCTCAGCATTCGGAGAAAAGGTGAACACTAAAAAAAATTCTAATAATTAATGCAGGTTAATACTTGCCAAAAATTATGATAGCTGAGCTTCAAAAATTTCATTACAAATAAGCAGGTAAACCATTTGATGGTAAAGTAATTGCTGAAACTTCTTGTTTAATTATATGACAAGAGTCCAAAAGTTGGTACCTGCTGAGGTTGGACAGCTGACCACTTTTGACAAGGTTCATTCTAAATGATTATGGCATCCGATAATTATCTGTGCTGATCAACTGATTCTGAAATAGCAGAGAAGCCCTAAAAATAACTCATTCAACAGTTTGTGACATCTGCCCCGTCAGCACCCATCCTGTCATCCACCCCCACCCCTCTCCCCAAGATTTTCACATAAAAGTCTGCAGCTTTTCAGCTTTTGACCTTTTTTGTTTAAGTACCTGCAAGGTTTTGGAAGCTATGTACTGGTGTTTTTGATAACACCATTCTATCTAATTTTAAAATTGCATTAAATTAAATATCTTTCCAATTATTTGCAATAGTAATCTAACATTTTTCTTATATAGCTATGAATACATTTCTGAAGCCATCTCTTCTGAAGTCCATTTGGTTCCCTGTTCCAGCAATTTCTTTGCACATGAAAATGTGATGGGAAAAATTATAAATGTATATCACATTTCCTTAAGGCTCTGATCTCGATTTAGCTTGGTCTGCTCTATCACAGATGATTTCCGGTAAGGAAGGTTTGTGAAAGCACCCTAGGGTAGTGCCACACAAGCCAACAGTGTGGTGTTCAAAGGAGCAAAATATGTGGTCTGAATCCCAAATAGAAGTTTTCAAGTAACCTATCAATGACCTTATGGGCATCACTTCCTGAACCTAATATACTCCTTTAATTAAATAATAATGTATTTGCTATTACTTTGAACGTACTTTGTTGGTACTGCTTTCTCTGCATCTGTACTGCCTGATATTAACCATTACAGTAACTGCTCTGCAGGAAACTAGAATTTATTTTTACAATTAAATAAAATTGAAGAGTAAATTTGGAAAATAGGACTCCTTAGGTGATTTGCGTGATTGGAACTTGTGGAAAACAAATGATCAGCTATTATAAGTATGTTTCATCATGTGGAATACGTAAGTTTCTTTTTTGAATTGGTTATCACATTAGAACTTCAGAACTTCCTACAATGACAGCATTGAGAAATCCTAGCTTATCTGCAGATTCCTTATCGCACAGAATAAATCTGCCCCATGCCCAGAAAATGTCAGCATTGCTGAGAAACAGAACAGCAATGAAAGAGATAAAAGAGATTTATTGAAGGGGCAGAAGTGCATTTATGAACTTTGGAAAAAAAAGGGATGTGTCCACTCTTCAGTTGCCTTCTTCCAAAAATGGCAGCATAGGGGCTGTCATTGTCACCTAAGTTAGTATCACTACTCTTCTTGAGGATTTTGAGGTTGGTTGATATGCACCTGGGCACTTGGACATGGAGAGTGGAGCAACATTCTTCTCTTTTCCAGCAGGAGGAGCAAATCCTGCTTCGGGCAGGGAGGCAACAAAAGGCCCATTGATGGAGGAAAATACAGCCAAGGTTTTCATATTGATTGGTCTTAGGTAATGAGGGATACAACTACGGTTCTGACACACTCCTTCCGAAGTTCCAGGTTGTAAATTTTCCTTTTTTCTATGATTCTACACTCAGGGACACGGCAATAATTCTAATATATTAATATTTTCTCTGGAGCCTAAAATAATTTAAGGATACATGTAGAGAGATTCAAGTAAGTAGTTTTGATTCCTTCATCTTCCTAATTATGGCCAGACTAATGGCTTAATGCAGTTGATGCAAGCCTTTAATTCCTTCCCTTCCAAATGTTTTGAGCTTGATCTGTGATCACACTAGTTTTAGCATGATTCAGCTGGATTCAGATTTAGATTAGTCTACTGTCATATTCACCAGGGTGCAATTCCTTGCTTGCACGCAGCTCATAGAGTAAACAGTGTGCATAATAATAATAAATACAACAAGAATTCAGTGACAAGTGCAAAACAGCAGAATGCTGCAAAGATTGTAGTGCAGTCTGCAATAGTGCAAAAACAAATGCTAAACTGACAGTAACAGAAAACCGAGAGAGGTAGTATTAAGAGCCCAAGAATGTGGCAGTACCACCGTGAAGAGGATGTGAAAGAAGTGATTCGTTTAGAAGTCTGATAGTGCTGGAGAAGAAGCTGTTCTTAAATCTGGATGTCCAGGTTTTCAAGCTTCTACATCTTCTCCCAAGAAGGTAGAAGAGAGAAAAGAGAATGGCCAAGGTGGCAAGCATCCTTGATAACACTATTAGCTTTCCTGAAGCAATGCACCATGAAGATGGATTCAGTTACACATATAACTACTGCAAAACACATGATAATGCCAGCGTATCCACCCTGTTCTATGTTTAAAGCATCCTGGGTGAGAAGTAATGTATAGCCTTAGAAAATATATTTCTTACCAAAATGCTTTGAACTTTGGAAGAAATTTAGATATTACAGCATCAGGAAACTGGATAGTTAGATGTTCAGATTTCATGACATTTTGATTCAGCATTCCTGGCACAGAGCTTTATTCACAGCCCTAGAGGAGAAATGATTCAGATCTTTAAAAATATTCAGGATATTGATAACATATAAGTGGATAGATTGAGGTGAAGTATTGAGGGGGAACTAATGGCAATCCATTTAAATGGAAAAAAAAACAGGAAAAGAGATAATATGTACAGAAATTTTTCATGGAAGCTAACTGATTTGTAAAATAGTAATCTGAGAATTCTTGTGAGGACTGATTCCTTGCAGTCTCTCAAGAAAACATTTGGCATTTTATGTAAAATTACAATACAACAGCAGAAGTAAGTTGAAGTTGTGGCCTCTTGGGTTTACCTGATAAACCTGACCAAGGATGAAACAGAGGTTGTAACAGAGGTTCTCTCCATCCTAATGCAACCCTAAGAAAGTGTAAGTGGAGATATAGAGATGAATCCAATAAAAATGAAATGAGCAAATATGGACCTGATGGCCTTGAAGTCATCCTAAGAACATAACATAACCAAACATATTGGGATTTTAGGCAAAGCAATATCCTATTCTGATTTGCAGATTTCATGATTTTACATTCACTGCAATTAATTAGTGAAGAAATCATGAAACTAAGAATCAGGAATGATGCTCACTAATCCTAAATTTCAATGCTCCCGTCACAGAAATTTTTAGTGCCAGCAATGTTAAGTCACATCATTTAACCCACAGGAAGTTGGGACAAACTAGATTACAACCTATCGTCAGAGAACAGGAGTCTAGAGTGAGAAACAAAATATTCATAAAGATGAAATAAGAACAACCACTCAGATTTCAATGTGTTAATATGCAAGGATGTAGAAATTCTTCCATATCTGAAAAGATCCATTAAAGCAGCAGTATGTAATGAGCCATCATATGCTTTATGTGAGGGCCATTATAAAATTATATTGTACATGAAGCATGTGAATGCATGATGGTTTCGATGCAGAAGGGTGTTTAGTCCACTGTTCCTCTAATGTAGAGAGGGGTCATGGTTGTGTGTGGCCCTGGGTAGATGGAATGTTGGGACATCAGTGAAAGTGGCATTGAAATCTTAAAGGCTTGGTAGAGCATTGTGACCGGATGCAATTGGCTACTTTTATCAATTCTCCTCACAGTCTAAGCTGTCCTTGTAAGTATAGTCCTTTATTCCAGGAATTGCTCTTATAAAACTGTTCCCAATCCTCTCTAATGCCTCACATCCTTCCTAAAATGTGGCAACAAAAATTGAACACAAAACCGTTAAGGCCATGCCACTGTTTTATAAAGTTTCATCCACAAGCAATTAGGTCCAGGTAACTGGAAACTATCAAATTGGCAAAGGGCATCCAAAGAGTCACAGAAATAAGGAAGGAAGGGATTGGGCCAGGGGAGAAAGAATGGAGTCAAGGAAAGAAGAAATAAATTTGGTGGGGCACGAGCAGGCTGAAACAATGGGTCTGCCTGGACAGTCCTACTTGTGGCTCTTGGGAAGAAGGACAGTACGAGGTTGGGGAATTACTGTGAAGGGAAGACCTCCTGGGGAAATAAGATCTGTGACTGAGTGGGAGACAGTAACCTGATGTTTGATGGTGGGATCATGGTCCAGAGGGAGGCATGAGGATGCACCCGAGAGTTGACATTCAGCCTCTGCGAGATAGAGGACAGTTCGCAGGATTACTACAGGGTCACTTTTGTCAGCAGGTTTGATGATGATATCAGGATTAGTTCTTCGTGTGAGGAGCACTACATGTTCAAAGGGCAGTAGGTTTAACTGAATGATGAGAGTGGAAAAATCAAGGAGGTCAATGTCCCATTGGAAATTAACAATGAACAGATCAAGAGAAGGAATGAAGCCAGAGGGAGAGGTTGGATTCCGATGAAGAGTCCTGGACACTTTCCGCAGATGCTGCCTGGCTTGCTGTATCTTTCCAACATTTTCTGTTTTTATTTCAAATTCCGGCATCTGCAGTTCTTCTTGATTTTCATCATCTTTACTAATACCTTTGTGCTACTAAATTTAATGTATCCAGTATCTCAACTATTGCTTTATTCTTTGGAAGCATCCTTATCTCTGGTGAAGGCAGCTTCCAAGTGCAAATTCCCATTTTTGTCCTTGATGTACCATATTTTAACTATTTATATGCCTATGGAACACTTCTGGATTCCCATTAATATTGGCAGCTAATCTTTTCTCATACACTTTATTTGCCATTCTTATTTTAATTTTCACATCCTCTTTGATTCCCTTGCAATCAGCCTGGTTCTTGCTGATGTTTACAATCCAACCCTTATCATAGGCAGCCTTTTTTGCTTTATCTTTCCATGTATGCTTTTCGCTATCTATGGAGCATTAGACTTAAATAGCTACCATAATATCATGAAGGGAGCCTCATTTGAATGACTTGGGCTTAGCCTTGCCACACCAGAGTAGATCACATGGATACCCCCAATGCTGGTGCCCTTAAAACAAAAGCAGGTGGGTTCAGATTTACAAACTTCCAATTCAGTAGTTTATCTTGAAAGTCATCCACTTTACTATATGGAGATGGGAGTGGGTTTAAAATATTCCCCTCATTGCCTGTGTGTGTGGGTGTGTAAGAGAAGTGGTGAATGGTGTGTATGTGGTTAAAAATAACTGCTGGTATGAATGAATCACTGACTGGTCCTAATTCCTCTTCAGTCCACACTCAGATAAAGAAAGCCATGAAATATCATCCTGAATTTTTCAATCCCAGATGAGGACCATATTCCCTTTACATTTGAGAATAGGTCAACTGCCACTGATGACTTCAAATATGTAAAGACAGTTGGATTATCCCCCTACCTTAATGCCACAATGCAACTGGGGTGCAGTACAGTATTTTCTGATCCAGAACTCTTTTGAAATGAAACTGACAGCAGGGGTACAGTCAGAGCCAAGTCCATGACACCAAGGCTGGCTCAGCTATACAATAGCCGAATAAGGAGGTCAGGAAAGTCATAGCATAGGCAATTCAATAGTTTGAGGACAGGTGCCTTACTGTGGCCATGGAAAAAATCTGAGGGAATAAATTGCAATTCTGCTGCTAGGACCAAGGTTGCAGAACCTTCTGAGGGATGGGGGGGGGGGGCGGGGTGGAGCCAGGGAAGGGGGATGAAATGAAAAGTCCAAAGTTGTTGTCCAAGTTAGTACCAACAGCATAGATTACAAGATGAATGAGGTCCTCTAGATAGATTTTACGAAGCTAAAAAGAAGGAATCTCAACATTGTAATCTCTGGATTACCAATGCTGTCTGCTAGTGAGCACAGAAAGAGTAAGTTAGTACAGATGAATTCATGGCTGAAGAACTTAAGATCATTAGGGAGATGAGACTGGAAAAGCCAAACTGATTGCAGTTTAACAGAGCTGAGACCAATATCCTCACCAGGGGTGTTCACTAATGCTGCTGGGGTCACAAATCATTATGAGAGAGAGAGATAGCATGAAAGAAAGAAAGAGTACAGTATTAAATGGGAACAGACTAAAGCAGAATATCATAAGGTCACAGACAGCTTTACAGTACAAGGACTAAGGATAGAATAGGCCGTGCACACATAAACATATATAATGATCTTTCCTCTGCTAGCTTTTGGAGTGCGGAAGTCAGGAGGAGTCAGGCACATTGAGAACAAAGTCATTGGGAATGGAGTGGCATCAGCAGAAGGGACATCAGGTGAAGGAGTACAGGAAGTTGGACAAGTAGTGGATAGTGGCGGGGGTGTGTTCAGACAGGCAATTAAGCTGAGGCTGGGAGAAGAGGTTGAAGAGAATTTTACAAAAGTGATTTCGAGACATTAGTTGCACACCACTTGATGGCACCACACATGCCTGGCAGTCTTCAAGCCTGTGTATAACACAGATAAATGTGAAGTTACACATTTCAGCAGGTAAAACAGAAAGGCAGAGCATTATTTAAATGGTATTCGATTGGTAAGTGTTGATGTACATAGAGACTTGGATGTTCTTGTACACCAGTCTCTGAAAGCAAGCATGGAGGTGAAACAAGCATGGACCTTCATTGCAAGAGGTTTTGAGTAAGGGAGCAAGGATGTTTTGCTGTGAATATGCAGGGCCTAGATGAAACCACACTTGAAGAATTGTTTGCAGTTCTGGTCTCCTTACCTAAGAAATAATACACTTGCCTTAGGCAGAATGTAGCCTAGTTCCTGGGATGATGGAACTGCCACATTAGAAGGCAATAAGACAGTAAGAGTTACCAGAGGAGAAGTTGTTGCCAATGTCGTAGAAAAAGATAAGGCTGCAGAAGAGGAGGAGAGAGCAGTAATATGGCTGTACTTAACACAGGATTTAATGGGTTCCACTGGAAGTTAACCAACGTTAACCCTGCTAGAATCAATAATAAGGAGAAATTTAATGGTCAGTTGAGCAAGTGTGGATTATGGAAGGGAAGGCAGTAATAATTCGTTGAATGCAAATCGAAACTTGTCCAAGTGACCATTAAATTTTTCTTTATTATTGATTTCAGTGGTTTCTCACCATCAAGGTTAAGAATGATTAATTTCCAGTGGCTCCCATCCAGCCCTGGTAGTTTATCTGTGAGTGGGTTCGTAAGGGCAAAAAGCTAGATGAATATTTGCTCTTATAAAAGGAGCTTGATAAGATGATGTGCAATAGGATTGTTGGAAAAACTGATGCCTATGGAATAAAAGAGGAAGTGATAGAATGGAAAAGAAATTGACTTGGGGACAACAAACAAAACGAGGTGCTGAACAGTTGTTTTCCAGGCTTGAGGAAACTTTATAATAGTATTTCTCATAGGTCAGCTTAGGTAGGCTTGGACAAGGATCTGGTCATAGAGTTGTACAGCACAGAAATAGGCCCTTCAACCCTCCATGTCCATGTTGACCTTTTTGCCTGTCAACACTAATCTTGTTTGCCCACAATTTGTCATGGATACACAAGGAATAATTTCAAAATCTCCTCATGATACAAAAATCTGAATTGCAGTGAACAATGAGGAGGGCAGTGATACACTTCAAGGAGGCAAAGCCATTCTTGTGGAATGTCATAGAACCATAAAAGATACAGCACGGAAACAGGCTCTTTGGCCCTGTGAATTGTTGCTGACCATCGAACACCCGGGAGAATGTGAAAACTCCACACAGATAAGTACTGGGGCTCAGGATTGAACACAAGTCATTGGAGCTGTGAGATGGCAGCTCTACTAGCTGTGCACCATGCCACAGACACATGGCGGATCACCTAGTTGGAAGAACGAGAAGAGGTAACGTAAATGACATAATTCTAAAGGGTTTGCAATAGGGGAGGGGAAAGGAAGGATGTGTGGTTGCAATGATTAAGGAAGATCTTTGAAGGTGGAAAGGTAGACTTAAAAAAACTTAAAAAGGGACATGGGAACTTAGATTTTACTAAGAAAGACATGAAGTACAAAAGAAGACAAGATACGTGTAATCTCTAGAAAATAGTAGGTTGATCACACCTGTTCAATTCTGGGAACTATACTATTGATTTGAGGAACCTAGAATGAGCACTGAAAGGATTTAATAGAATAAGCCAGGGATAAGGGATAAGGGATTTTGATTATTTGGACAGACCGAAGAGGCTGGATTGTTCTCTTTTGAACAGAGAAGGTTATGAGGTGATTTGATATGTGTTCAAAATCATGGTCAATAAAGAAAAACAGTTTCAACTAATGGTAGAGTTGAAAACCAGAGGCCACAGATTAAAAGTAATTTGTAAAAGGACCAAGAGTGATACGCAGCAAAGCACTTTCAGACAGTGAGTGTTTAAGATCTGGAATTTACTACCTGAAAGTGTAGCAGAAGCAAATACAGTTGTTACTTTCATTAAAGGACTAGATAAGTTCTTGCTGGAAAGAGCTAAGGAATGGGACTGGATCTTTTGTATAAGAAAATCAATAAAAAAAACTGCAGAGGCTGGAAATCTAAAGTAAAAACAGAAAATACTAGAAATACTCAGCAGGTCAGACTGTATCTGTTGGAAGAGAAATGTTTCAGATCGAAGATCACTTGTTAGAACTGGGAAGTTCAGAAAAGAAGCTCATTAAGCTGCAATGATGGTGTGGATGATCAGACTTTCTGCACAGGTGCCTCTGAAAAGTCTTCCTTCTTCCTGAACCATGGCTTTCCCTTTACCATTGTTAACAAAGCCCTTGAATGCATCTCATCCATTTCCTCTGCCTCTGCTCTCACCCTCTCTCCCTCAGGACAGAATAAGGACAGAGTTCCCCTGATCCTCACCTTCCACCCCATCGGCCTTTGCATTCAACAGATCATTCTGTACTATTTCCACCACTTTCAAAGAGATTCCACCAGCAGATACATCTTCTCCTCTCCTCCCCTTTCTTCATTTTGCAGGGACCATTCCTTTCATGACTCCCCACTTCACTCTTTTATTCCTACCAACCACTCCCCTTCTTATAGCACTTTCCCTTGCAACCACAAGCAATGCAATACTTGTCCTTTTACCTCTTCCCTTCCCACCATCCAGTGACCCAAGCAGACTTTGCAGGTGTAGCAGTGATTTACTTCCAATCTAGTGTAACTGCATTCAGTATTTACAACTGGAGGAACCAAATGCAGATTGGATATTCCCTTTGTATTCCGCCTGCAGGGGCAAACCTGAACTTCCTGTATCCTGCCATGTTAATTCTCTATCCCATTTCCACACTGACCTATTGGTCTGCAGCCTTCTATACAATCACAGTGAAGCCCAATGCAGGCTTGAGGAACAGCACTTCATCTTCTGTCTGGGCACATTGTAGCCTTCTGGAATTAGTAATGAATTGTACAACTTCAGGTAACTTGATTTCTTAGTCTGTATCAGTCATCCACCTGTGACTGGCTCAGCTTGTTTGGTTTTTTGTACTTTTTTTCTTTAGTAATGGAGGACATGCCCAGTCTGATCTCCCTGCACGTCTTCCTGCTCTGCATTTTGCAAGTCCTACATTCTTTTGTCTATGTTCTCACTCTCCAACAGCTCCCACTCATTGACCAGATAACCTTGTTTATAGTTGATTCCCCTGGTCACCCCAGTTTTACTCTATCAGATACATCCTCCCCCACCCTCCCTGCAGCTTAACAAGCTTCTTTTCTTTCCTTCCCAGTTCTGACAAAGGGTCTTTGACCTGAAACATTAACTCTATTTTTCTTCCCATAGATGCAGCCTGACCTGATGAATACTTCCAACATTTTCCATTTTTATTTTTCAATAAGAAGCTGGCATGGGCTCATTGGACTGAGTGACACCCTTCTCCGCTGGAATGCTTCTCGAATTCTGTGAACTGTAATATATCAGACTGTGAAGTACAGCAACAGCACTTTTGGAATTACATACCAGAAAATGATTTTATAAGAAACTGAATTATTATTCCTTTGAAGCATTATAATTAGCATTTAGTACTGATTCAGATTTTGTAAACTTAGTTAAATTTTCAAAAGCATTGTGTTAACAATACATCCTGAAGAGAGGGGATTTATAATTTCATTCAATTTTTTTTACAGTCACATTAGTATACAACATCTACTAAACTGAATGGATTATTTTGCAAAACGGTCTTTATATTAAAAAAGAAAAGATGGTTGGGTATACCATTGATAAAAAATTGAACAAATGCAAATTAAAAATTATAGATTCAAAGCAAACTCATGTAAATACCTAATGCAATTTAAACTGGAGTGAAAATCTGAGCACACCACATACAGCATAACAATTGCCTTCAAGGGCAGCCTGGTTTGGTCTATTACATCTATAGAGCAACCATAGAAAGAATCCTCAGCCAAACATAAAACGGCTAGTCAACACAACATGACTGGGCAGACAGCTACCAAATTGCACAGATGCACACTTATTCGTATTCAACTGCACCTGCTGAATAATTTACATTCACATTGACATGTATAATTTTTTTCCCTCTTTAAACCCACATTTGCCTTTTTATTCATACATGATCACTTGTATTCGCACTTCCTACACCACATTTACACACTAACAACCACTCTTCCTGTACACATTTTGGTTATCAACTGATGACATTTCCAATCTTTCACACTTGCAATCACCTGCCGACAGTCAAGCTAGATCTTATTCTTGCATTAGCTCTCAGATTTGTCCATTTATAGTCACAGATCATATAAGTCAAGTCCTGTCCACCATAACCTACCAATATATAAGGCATAAAGTTCAACCATCTGCATGAAGATTGTGTGATAACTCACTGTTTAACTCTCACCAAATCTACAATTTATATTATTCAGCTTCATAGGCTCCCTGGGGGCTATTTTAGTGAAATTATGAACAGTTGGTCTTCTGCTCTAATCATCCAGAGGCTGATTTATTGACCAGTTTTTGTTTTTGTGTGCACCTAATTTAAAGAATTTCTGAAGACAGGTAATGGGCAAAATAATGTCAATGTTTGCAATTTATGAAGAAGGGGGATGACACTGTAATTTATAATTTCATCTGGCTTTCCTTCAGTGGTTTATGCATTTCACTTTGCTCTGTTACAAGAAACCCAAGATATATATATATATATATATATATATAAATAAAATGAACAGCAAATTCAGGTCTCAAAATTCCAGCCTTTTTAACCCTTACTTGAAAATAGAAGAAAAGAAAAAGATTCCAAGATCACAATATGCATTTAATAAACTTAGTAAAATATTACAGATATGCAATGAACTGAAATGTAGATCTATAAAAGATTAACCTCATGAATGACAACCTTATTTCCCATCAAAGACTGATATTATGTATATTATTTTGCTTCAAGATTAAATTCAATAAAAGCCTGGAGCAGGATAAAAACAGTCACTGCACAATTCAAATATAAAATGTGAGGGACATCATTAAAAAAACAAACTGTTTAGCTGAAATGAAGCAGTTTTTCCCTCAAACATGCAATTGTTCTTTCATACCAATCATTTAGGAAAAAATACAAAAAAAAAGCTTTACGGTGAATACTTTGACAGTAAATTGTGTCTTATTTACTTTGCTGCCATTCTTTATTTAAGATACATCATTTACTACCAAATGCATAATTGACTTTTGTCACATTTTATTAAATTGTGGTGTTAAGCTGAACAGTGCTGTCCTTTCTGCTGTCACTTGATTTCTTCACTAGGTCTAATTTGCCCTAGGTATCACAGTATGCCCATCTGGCACTGGCATCTGTCTCTCCATTGATCATAACGGCTTAGTTAGTTGATCAAACAGATCAGTACAGGAAATTGCTCTTTTGTGTGCAAGTAAACAAATCGTTTGAAAAGGAACAAGGAGTGTAAGGCAATAGTATTCTGGCATTCTCATACCAGTAGTTTCTTTTATAAAGGAATGAAATTGTACAAAATTTAAATATTGCCCTGTATTGAAGCAGATTTTGTAACTTTTTCTTTAAAATCATCATTTGGCTGAGTAATGTAACCCTCCAAATTACATCAATAGCTTTCAACCATTTGAGATCAAGGCCAATAATTTCCAAAAATTCAATTCACTTTAATGAATTCATCTGTTTGTGGCTCAAGACATTCATTTCCTCCTTCTGCGTGTCATCCCCACTAGTGGAAGTACAAATAGTGGGACACAGTTCCAAAGGTGCTAGTAATATTTTGGTACCTTCCTCAAATGCTATTTTGTGATGAACTCATTTAACAGGTTGAATGACGTTTCCTTTACTTGCATTTTCTTCTATTCACACACAATGCAGAAGATTGGACAGCTTTATGCTGCAGTCTAACATTGATTCACAAGGCTATACAGGAATATTTGTGTCCTCTTTTGGTAAAAATACTGGTATAATTATAAAGTGATGACATGTCATTTATACTTGCACTGACTTTTTCATCTAAATTGGTGAACATATTAAAATAATAGCTCTAGAGTTATCACTGTAAAAGACGAAAATCTATTCCATGATTTTGAGCTATTTATCAAATTAATTAGATTACTAAAGTGCCAACTTGATAGATCATTTTGCGTTTGGTCTCAAGATGTTAGTATCCTGAATGTTCTCATACCGTTGATTTTCTGCTAAAGTGTAAAAGAAGCCATAACATTAATGAGAAATATAAAATGATTCACCACTTAGAAAGCTACAGCCACAGTGTACAGCACTGGAGTCACATGTGTTCTAGACTAATTTATAATTGTTCTTAGAATGTGCATATGGTGACGATAGCAGGTTGCCTTTCCTGAGGAAGATTAGCTAAACATTTAATGAAGCTCAAAACAAACTGCAGATGCTGGAAATCTGAAACAAAAACTGAAGGTGCTGGAAACACGAAGCAGGTCAGGCAGTACTTGTGGAAAGAAAAACAAATGTAATATTTCAGGTCAAAGACCCTTTCTCAGAACTGACTTCTGACAAAGGATCTTTGACCTGAAAAGTTAACTCTTGTGTTTCTTTCCATAGATGTTGTCTAACTTGCTAAGTTTTCTGCTTTAATTATACAGTTAGATTTTTCTATCAATGCGGCTGTTGCATGGTTACTTTTGCAAATACACCTGGCATGGTAGAATTTGAATTCATAACCATTGGGTTGCTAATGTAGTTGCATAACTAATATCACATTCTAACATTCCCTAAACAATTCTCATTATAAACGTGGCTAATCAAGTTCTAATTATTATCAGTAGGAGGAGATTGCTCTCTACTTGCTGAGTGTCAGTGACATGTAAATGTATTAGAAAGGTCCTTAAGTGATAATCAGAGAGACTGAGTGTTCAGTTAGAAATTTTCCTCAACATCTCCAATACTGGGGACAAAGAATCAAAATATTTAACTTTAATATTCAATTTTTAAAAATATGTAATTTTTACGGTACACCTCTTATTTCGCAGAGATATAAATGATTGGTCTTCTTCTTGCATTATTATACTTCTTGGGAGTGGTCTTGCCTTCATGATTATGTTACAGAATTCCAAGATTTTGACTCAATGATAATGAAGAATCAAATACCAAGAGGATGATGTTTGACTTTGAGGTTACCTTGGAGCTGATAATTTTCCTATAATTGCTTGTCTTGGTGTTGGAGGACAGGTGCTGAGTTGCTCTTGGAGAAAATTTACCAAGTTGTTGGAATATACCCTGCAGATCATACACAATACAGCTGCAGTGCGCTTGATCAGAGGGTATAGCTAATGCTGACATAGAATTTTTCTGGACAACAATCAAAGCCAACCAAAGCAACCATTGCCATTGCCCAAATCAAAATATGGGATCAGCAAGGGGCTTAGCTCCAAAGTCAAGTGAACTGAGACTCCCTGGAACACTCCAGCTCATTACAAACTCAGATTCTGGATTGACACCACAACTCCTTTTCATGAGTACAAAGCAAAATCATTATTCCCTTCACACCCAAGACATGATATGAATTGTAGGGTTGGAAGCTGATTGACCTGATGTATATTTCCTGAAGTTTTAGTCTGTGTTTCTAATTTGTTGCATACAGTTTGTGATTTGTCTCCAAAGTATAAATGGATGGTTGCAATATGAAGTAACAACAGGTGGAACAAAACTCTTTGATCGATAATTTATTGCAGCCGATCACGGCGCACTACGGAAAAACGACACGGAGGCAGAGAGAGCTGATCTCCAGAAACTTGACTTAAACCACACCAAAACACCCCAAAAACACTCTACCTACAAGCCCCCGCCACCGCGCGGGCCCCGACCACATCAGAACGTTCCCAGAAGGTCCACCCCCGGGAGATAGTTCAAGACGCACTTCCGCGCATGTGCCCGTGGCGCCCGATGGCAGTTTGAGTTCCGCGTGTGCGGGCCGCCACACCACCTCCCCCAGAAACGTCCATCCGGGAAGTGGAGCCCCCAATCCGTGAGGCTTGCTGAGGTGGCTGGCTACGCCGGCGGGGTGTGGGTACCCTCACTGGCTGCTCAATGTCCAGGTGTGCCGGTTTGAGGCGGTCCACTGTAAAAGTCTCTTCCCAGCCACCCACCTCCACAACACATATAGATCCATTGTGGCAGATCACTTTGAAAGGTCCTTTGTACGGTCGCTATAGAGGTGACTTGCGCATGCCCCTGCGGATAAAAACATACTCACAGTCCTGGAGGTCTTTAGGGTTGAAGGCCAGCGTGAGACCATGTCTGGAGGTCGGGACCGGTGCCAGGGGCCCTACCTTGTCCTGCAGCCTCGTCAGCACCTCTGCGGGACCCCGGTACGAACTCGCCCGGGACCGTCAGGGGAGCGCCGTAGACCAACTCCGCAGAGGAGGTGCCCAGGTCTTCCTTGGGGGCTGTGCGGATGCCCAGTAAAACCCAGGGAAGCTCGTCTGTCCAGTTGGGGCCTTTGAGGCGTGCCATCAAGGCCGACTTGAGATGCCAGTGGAACCGCTCGACCAAACCGTCAGACTGGGGATGGTACACTGTGGTGTGATGCAGCTGGGTGCCCAGGAGCTGCGCTAGTGCTGTCCACAAACCAGATGTGAACTGCGCTCCCCTGTCGGAGGTGATGTCCATAGGGAGGCCGAACCTGGCGATCCAGTTCACAATGAGCGTCCTGGTGCAGGACTTAGTGGACGTGTCTGCCAGCGGTATGGCTTCTGGTCATCTGGTGAACCTGTCCACCATGGTAAAGATACACCTGGTGCCCTGGGATACTGGCCGGGGGCCGACGATGTCCACGTGGATGTGTTGGAACCTCCTGTGCATAGGCTGGAATTGCTGGAGGGGAGCCTTCACGTGCCGCTGCACTTTGGCGGTCTGGCAGTGTACACAGGTTCTGGCCCAGTGTCTGACCTGCTTGCGCAAACTGTGCCAGACAAATCTGTCCGCTATGAGCTTGATGGACGCCCGGATGGACAGATGGGCCAGGTCGTGCAGCGCGTCGAAGACCCGGCGCCTCTATGCTTCTGGTACCATGGGCCGGGGTCTGCCTGTAGACACATCGCACAGGAGTCGATCCGCTGCCGGGCCGATGGGGACGTCCTCCAACTGGAGTCCTGAAACGGCGGTGCAGTGCCGGGATCTCGGTGTCCGACTGTTGTGCTTCCGCCAGTGCTGTGTAGTCTATTCCTGAGGACGATATGCCCGCTGAGTGGAGGCAGGGGCGAGACAGTGTGTCGGTGACGACGTTGTTCTTCCCCGCGATGTGGCGGACGTCCGTGGTGAACTCTGAGATAAAGGACAGGTGCCTCTGTTGCCGAGCTGACCATGGATCCGATATCTTGGCCAGTGCGAAGGTGAGGGGTTTGTGGTCCGTATAGATGGCAAATTCCCTTCCCTCAAGGAAATACCGGAAATGCCGGACAGCCAGGTAGAGCGCTAGCAACTCTCTGTCGAAAGCGCTGTACTTCACCTCTGGTGGCCGTAGGTGCTGGCTGAAGAAAGCGAGTGGTCGCCTCTGGCCCTCGACGAGCTGCTCCAGGACTCTGCCGACAGCTGTGACAGAAGCGTTGACGGTGAGTGCCGTGGGTACATCGACTCTTGGGTGTACTAGGAGGGTCGCCTTTGCCAGCGCCTCCTTGGCTTGCTCGAACGCCTCCGTGGACTTTGCGTCCCATGCCACTTCTTTGGCCTGGCTGGCCATCAGGCTGAATAAGGGTCTCATGATGCGTGCCGCCACCGGCACGAACCGATGATAAAAGTTGACCATCCCTACGAACTCCTGCAGGCCCTTGACCACGCAGGGCTTGGGGAACTGGCAGATGGCCTGGACCTTGTCCGGTAGGGGGACTGCGTCATTTCGGTTAACCCTGTGGCCCAATAAGTCGATCTCTGTCAGCCCAAACTGGCACTTTGCTGGGTTGATTGCCAGTCTGTGGTCGCTTAGGCGTTGGAAGAGCTGGTGCAAATGTGCCACGTGTCCTTGGCGTGAACTGCTGGCCACCAGGATATCGTCCAAGTAAATGAAAACAAAATCCAGTTTGGGCTACATCCTTGAGACCGGAAGCCATTCTCAGGAATTTGAACAAGCCGAACGGGGTGATGAGGGCTGTTTTGGGCACGTCGTCGGGGTGCACTGGGATCTGATGGTATCCCTGGACCAGGTTGACCTTCGAGAAGATGGTCACTCCGTGCAGGTTCACCGTGAAATCCTGGATGTGGGGCACCGGGTATCTGTCGGCAGTTGTGGCGTCATTGAGCCTCCTGTAGTCTCTGCAGGGCCTCCACCCTCCTGCGGACTTGGGCACCATGTGCAGCGGGGATGCCCATGGGCTGTCCAAGCGGCGGACGATTCCCATCTCCTCCATCTTACGGAACTCCTCCTTGGCGAGGTGGAGCTTGTCGGGTGGGAGCCTGCAAGCTCGGGTGTGCAGTGGCAGTCCTTGTGTGGGAATGTGGTGCTGCACACCGTGCTTGGGATCGGCTGTGGAGAACTGCAGGGTGACTATGGAGGAGAATTCCACCAACACCCTGGCGAATTTGTTACCCGAGAGGGTCACGGAATCCAAGTGGAGAGCCAGTAGCTTGGCTTCTCCGAGTTGGAAAGTCTGGAATGTCTCGGCGTGGACCAAACGCTGGCCTTTCAGGTCGACCAGGAGGCAGTTGGCCTGTAGGAAATCTGCCCCTAGTAATGGCTGCGACACCACTGCCAACGTGAAAGTCCAAGTGAAACGGCTGGACCCGAAACGCAGCGAGATGGTTCACGAGCCGTACATTCGAATGCTGGTGTCATTTGCAGTGGTGAGGTCAGGGCCTGTCTATGTTCGAGGGGGGAAGTACGCTGACTTCGGCCCCGGTGTCTACCAGGAAGCGCCACCCAGAGCGTCGGTCCCAGAGGTAGAAGAGGCTGTCTCGGTGGCCAGCCATCGTAGCCATTAGCGACGGCTGGCCCTGGCGTTTCCCAGGAAGACACATGGTGGACGGCAGCGGCGCGCACCTGAACCCCATCTTTGGTGAAAGAAACACCATTGTTCCGAAGCGTCGTCCTTCTCCCCCATGGGTCTCGACGGCTTCGATTGCGGGGCCTGGGCTTTGGGCTGTGCGGTCATGGCCAGGCCGATGGAGGCTGCTCCACGTTGCTTGCTCTGCCAAAGGACGTCTGCTTTGGCCGCGACCCCCCTTGGGTTACTGAAATCCTTACTCGCGAGGAGGAGGCGAATGTCCTCTGGCAGTTGCTCGAGGAACAACTGCTCAAACAAAAGGCATGGTTTATGGCCATCCATGAGCGCCAGCATATCGATCATGAGCTTGGATGGCGTGCGGTCACCCAGACCATCCATGTGTAGGAGCCGCGTGGCTTGCTCGCAGCGGGAGACTCCGTAAGTACGGATCAGGAGCGCCTTAATCCTAGGGTACCTGTCCTCTGTTGGTGGCTGGCGTAGGAAGTCGATGATCCGGCCTGCCGTGTCCTGGTCGAGCACACTGACCACGTAGTAGTACCTCGTGGCGTCGGATGAAATGTCTCTGATGGCGAATTGGGCCTCAGCCTGCTCGAACCAAACATGGGGCTGAGTGGCCCAGAAAGTCGCGAGCTTCAGAGCAACTGCGTTGTGCGAGTTGCTTGAACTCATGGCTGGGCGCTGAGTTGTCGGTTCCAGATGCCGTCTGGAACGTTGGGGTCACCAATATGTAGCCGATCGCGGCACGCTACAGGAAAACGATGCGGAGGCAGAGAGAGCTGATCTCCAGAAACTTTACTTAAACCACACCAAAACGCCCCAAAAACACTCTACCCACAAGCCCCCGCCACCTCGCGGGCCCTGACCACGTCAGAACATTCCCGGAAGGTCCACCTCCGGGAGATAGTTCAAGACGCACTTCCGCGCATGCACCCATGGCTCCCGATGGCAGTTCGAGTTCCACATGTGGGGGCCGCCACATTACTATATTAGTATCAAGAGCACAAATCTGTGCAGAAAAGTTCTCTACATGGTGCCATTCAGATTTTAAAAAATAATTTAGGAACTTGGTGCAATTGTAAAGTAAATTGAATATACTGGGGCAAAAAAGGGAAAACTAAGGACTGAATTACCTGCAGAGGACACCTACATAAGGTCAATTTGTACCTTAGCTCAAATCGTAGGCAGAATGGGTTTCAACTTTAATAGCATTTCGGTTATGAAAATGGAACCTTGTTCTGATTCAAAGATCTCACGTGAAGTTACCTGATACCTCCATTTCATATTCAGAATAAAGATAGATTTGTAAACTGTTGTTAATAGTTTTAACAGCTGGCCTTCATTTGCTCGGGCTAAAGAAGTCCTAAGGCTCTGTTTAAAATGACTACCAGTGAGAGAGGTGAGATTGGATTGCTACTGATTCAAGTCACCATTAGGGAATTGAAAGCAACAATTTAGGAACTTAAAAGGTAGATCAAATAGGGGGAAAAATAAACCGGAATGGGTCCTTACCTTTCAGCTCCATATCCAACTTTTCTGCAATGTCTATCATCCTTATGGTACTAATGCTTTGAGCTAAAGCTGTGAATTGTGTCCATATGGTGTATTTGTCCCCCTCACCCCAACAATGTTTGATATAGTTGACCAATTCATCCTCCACCAGTTCTCGGCTGCAAGTATTTATCTATAGATTTTTTAACAGGCCATACCTGTGGCCTAACAAGGACAATTGAACAAATTTTATCAAGTAGGCAGGGTACTTGGCTTTCTTTATTCATAAGTAATGTAAAGTACATCTGTAAACTGCAATGGACAGGCCAATATATTTTTCTGCTCTGAAATCAGTGTTATGAAAACAATGTTGTGCGCCATACCGGCATTATTTTATAATGTTGTAGCTACTTTTTTTCCCAATGCTGCCTGATATACCAACGAGTGCGAACCACTAAAGAAATCCAACTCAACATTGCACAACTTCTGTTGGAGTGCAGCAACTGAGAGCCAACCATTTAGCGCAGGTGCTCATTGGGTGTATACTATGGACAATGGCTTCCCCACACTGAAAATGGGGCAGCTTTCCAGCAGCCACACCACAACCAGGTAGGAGCTCCACTAATCCGACCTGGAGAATCAGTTCAATGAAGAGATTTCTTGAACAGATTATAAATTGCAAAGTAATTTCATTTAAATGTAATTGTTGCTTTTCCTTTGTCCCATATGAAGAGGCTTTGAAATGAATAATATCAACATGAAGATAATATTTTCTGGGTGAATAAAGCACTTTTATTTAGTCTTCACTTTATTGGTATTGGTTTATTGGTATTGGTTTATTATTCTCACTTGTACCGAGGTACAGTGAAAAGCTTGTCTTACAAACTGATTGTACAGGTCAATTCATTACACAGTGCAGTTACATTGAGTTAGTACAGAGTGCATTGATGTAGTACAGGTAAAAACAGTAACAGTTCAGAGTGAAGTGTTACAGCTACAGAGAAAGTGCAGTGCAATAAGGTGCAAGGTCACAACAAGTGACGTGAAGTCATAGTCCATCTCATTGTATAAGGGAACTGTTCAATAGTCTTATCACAGTGGGGTAGAAGCTGTCCTTAAGTCTGGTGGTACATGCCCTCAGGCTCCTGTATCTTCTACCTGATGGAAGAGGAGAGAAGAGAGAATGTCCCGGGTGGGTGGGGTCTTTGATTATGCTGGCTGCTACACCAAGACAACGAGAGGTAAAGACAGAGTCCAAGGAGGGGAGGCTGGTGTCCGTGATGCGCTGGGCTGTGTCCACAACTCTCTGCAGTTTCTTGCGGTCCTGGGCAGAGCAGTTGCCATACCAAGCCGTGATACATCCAGATAGGATGCTTTCTATGGGTCAAATGCAAAAGATTTGGCAGCCCATTGAGTAGAAATATTCCTAGGAGATAGATCAATGCATTATGCAACTTGGACTCATAATAATGCAAAACACAAGGATTCATTACATGGAACAAGATGACAACTTATAGAAGCACTTGTGTTCCAAAATTTTGAGTCCATTATAATGGAAGGGAAGGCGGTGACTGCATCTTAAGTGGGTGGTAACTGCACAATATTTATTGTTGGGGGAGACACTACGGTCTTTTGTTGTGCAAAAATGCAGAAAGTTACCTTCCTTAACATCAAATGCAGTAGTTTACATAATATCCCTGTTCCTCATAGATCCTCCAGTTAGGAATGGTCTCTCAAAGCTGGAACAATTATAACCAGAAGTACTATGCATCAATATTATAGAAGCAAGAATATCTTGAATTAGACCAGAGCATATCATTCTATAATACTATAATTCCAAACGAATTCATCTCCAAGCTCCTAGACTTTGGGCTCAACACCTCCCTTTGCATCTGGATCCTTGACTTCCTGACCAACAGACCACAATCAGTGAGGATAGGCAGCAACAGCTCCACCATGATTATTCTCAATACTGGTGCCCTACAAGGCTGCATCCTCAGCCCTCTACTCTATTCCCTACACACTCATGACTGTGGGGCTAGATTCTGCACAAACTCCATCTACACTCCACCACTGTAGTGGGCCAAATCTCAAGTAACGATGAGTTGGAGAACAGTAAGGAGATAGAGAGACTAGTGACATGGTGTCATGACAACAACCTTTCCCTCAATGTCAGCAAAAGAGCTAGTCATTGACTTCAGGAAGGGGGGCGGTGCACATGCTCCTGTTTACATTAACTACGCTGAGAACGAGAGGGCTGAAAGCTTCAAATTCCTCAGTGATCACTAATAGCCTGTCCTGGTCCAACCACATAGATGCCACAGCCAAGAAAGCTCACCAGCGTCTCTACTTCCTCAGGAGGCTAAAAATATTTGGCACATCCCCTTTGACTCTCACCAATAAGAAAGCATCCTATCAGAATGCATCATGGCTTGCTATGGCAACTGCTCTGCCTGTAACTGCAAGAAACTGCAGAGTTGTGGACATGGCTCAGCACATTGCAGAAGCCAGCCTCCCCTCTGTCTACATTTCTCGCTGCCTTGGTAAAGCAGCTAACATAATCAGAGACCGCACCCATGCCAGACATTCTCTCTTCTCCCTCCTCCCATCAGACAGAAGGTACAAAAGTCTGAAAACGCGTACCACCAGGCTCAAGGACAGCTTTTATCCTGCTGTTAAAAGACTATCGAACAGTCCCCTAGTACGATAAGATGGACTCTTGACCTCACTATCTACCTTGTTATGGCCTTGCACTTTATTGTCTGCCTGCACTGCACTTTCTCTGTAACTGTAACACTTCATTCTGCATTCTGTTATTGTTTTCCCTTGTACAACCTCAATGCACTGTTGTACTGAAATGATTTGTAAGGATGACATGCAAAACAAAGTTTTTCACTGTACCTTGGCACATGACAATAATAAACCAATTTATCAATTTACAATCATTCATAGAGAATTAATGTTATATTGTCCGATAACCTACTTGACAGCCCCTTTACATTGTTGCAAGATTGTTGTTGAGATTTAACCATCGTATTAAGTGGTCCATGAGTCACCATAGTAACTTCACTCTTAAAGGTGCGCCATCATTATGGTTTTCTGCTTGGAGAAACGTCAGACCCTAAGGAGTTAGTACTCTATGACTGTCAATAGTGAATCCACTGGCAGTCATAGAGCCATAGAGCATGAAAACACATCACATTTAGACACACCATCCATAAGCATAGCAGTCATTTCTCTTTCCATATAACTGTCTTAGCACATAACCCTGTGTGTGTGTGTGTGTGTGTGTGTGTGTGTGGTGCGCACGTGTGTGTGTGTCTGTGTGTGTGTGTGTGTGTGTGTGTATGCATGCTCCTAAAGCATTTACTTTAGCGGCAGACCCTAAGTTAGTCCTCCAACAAATTACTGAGATTACTAAGATGCTGCCCCAGCAGAGAGGCAGTGATCGGCAGGAAGAAAGCATTTGTTCTCCCACCTTGACACACAGCCAGTCCTCTTGGCTTTGTCTGTCAGCCAGCCAGAGGCTACTGCTTCTCATGCTGAAATGGTACAGCTTGCCATCTCTAATCGCAGGGGCGCTCAAAGCAGACCTCCAAGTCCATCTGCAATAAACTCCAGTGGAAGCTTGCAGCTTTCCACTGCCATTCTGCAGCTGTTTAGGTAGCACTGTATGTAGGACCTATAGAGGAAAGAAGACGTAGAAGAAAATGCAAAAGGTTGATTACTTGTCTTTTGGAGGTTTCTACTGATACATTCTTACATTTATAATTGTAACACCTATTGTGCATTGATGAATTATTCTTGATTACTCCAAGCAGAAAGGGGTTGCTGAGGTTGCCCTTTCCCTTTAACCTCATTGTCATCTTTGTCAACTGCAGCAAGGATTATCCCCCCCCTCAGGACATTGAGTTTGTGTAGTATGCAGCAGGCCATCACAAAATTGAGACAGACCATGTCTGTTATTGCATGGCTCCTCCAGTGTGGTCCAAACAGTGGAAATGATTTCAGCACCAAACTGGTCTGTTCCATCAGGTTTTACTGAATGTATGCATGGTTTTCATTGAATATATGTTATGCCTCTGTAGTGCATCAGAGAGAATCAGCCACTGGTGGATGGCTCTTGTTGCCCTGATTCCACTATTTGGTTTGCAGTGCCCTTTACTCATTCTCACAGCCAATGTATATTCAAAGGGAATGCCATGTTTGACACCAAGTGTGTGCAGAAGTTTTGAAGCTAGCAGTTTCTTTGCACCTGCTTTATTACCCTTGCAGATTTTGAAAAATTGTAGACAGCACCAAACACTTACGAAATGGTAGCAACAGCCAAAAGAACTAGCAATTGACTGGTGCATAGTGAATGATTCCTTAAGCAGTGCTGTTGAGGACTTCCTGCTGCTGAACACATGTTCAGTTGTGCAAGGTTAAGTAAGAATGTTGTCTGGAGCGTTGAAGTGGCAACATTAGCGTCAAATTAGTGTTTTATGCTCTGTCTGCTGAAGACAACTCTGGTGGAAGTGCCCAGTGCAACATTAATGCCCTCACCAAAACTTTAACATTTCTGTGAAACGAAAACTGGAATAAATTGCCTATTTATAATGAACATCCCAATGTGCTTTGCTTCAGAGAAAAAGACAAGAGAGCTGATTGAATCCTCATTTCAAGGGTGACACTAGCTCAAATATTTATTACAATAATTATCATTTCATTATAATTATTATAGTCATTACAGTGTCAGAGTACAGTTCGCAAAAGCACTGTGAATAAATAACTGTAATGTCGGGATATCCACAATTATGGGGAAATCCCAAATTTGCTGTTACACAGAGGAATGTTGGCAGTTACCTGGAGAACTGCTGATATTTCCCCACAAAAACCAGGCCAACATTTTAAAAAGTTAAGCACTAGCGGATAGTGGTAGTTCAAAAAATTTAGTGAGGTACTGCTTTTCATCTGTTACACTTGTCCAATTTGCCAATTAATATTTCCTTTTGTCTGCAAATAGTAGCCCATTTTCCAAATTCCTACAGAAAGCCTTATTTTCACCACACAATCCAATTTCTCATCCTCCAAATAAGCCAAAATACAGAATTCTGGCTGGAAGTGTGTGGTATTATTTTATAGCTAGCATTGGTATTCCCTGCACTGTCATTATTTGCTTCAGATGAGAAGCAGCAGTTTTAACGTCTGCCCCTACCAGATGTAGAATGGGTCATTCACTGCTAATGAACCTCCAGTTTGCATTTCTGCATCAGGCCCAATATGCAGCACAAATATCTTCTTCTGTTTGAGGCATTCATGCACACATTCTCCTTCTGTTGAATCAGAACAGGGGCATCATTCTCTGCTGACTTTTAAAGTGACAGTCCAGCTCCCTGCAACTCCAGGTGCTACAATTGTATCTATATCAGATTTCCTCAGCCTGCTGCATCCCTTCCAACTACAGTATTTCTCGCATCTTGCTTAGTTGGGCCTTCAGCATACCCTATGTGTTCAAAGTCCTTCATTTATCAAAATTATGTGAAAAGAAACTTCACCGTGTATATAATCTTAAAACCTCAACAAAGCTTGAGTTAAAAATACTGTTAGACTGAAACAGTCTTTTATAGGCAGCTTGTAAAATTATACTGAAAAGGAAATCCATGAAACTGTTAGCTGACTGTGTACACCTTGGGGAATTGTATACCAACTGTTTTTAGGCAAAAAAGGCTTTTAGGGGAAAATATCCAAAGACATAATTGAAAGCTTTTTATCTGAATGCATACAGCATTCATAATATGATAGATGATTTAATGGTAGAAATAGAGATAAATGCTTAAGATCTTATAGCCATTACACAGATGCAGTTGAAAGGTGACCTGGGCCACAAATTAAATATTCCAGGGTACTTAACTTTTGGAAGAGATACGCAGAAGGAAAAGGAGGAGGGTTAACTGTAATGCTATAGGATGGGCTAAAGGTAGCAAAGAGAAAGGATCTTATCTCAGATGATTAAGAAGTAGAATCAATTTGGGGAGAGCTAAGAAATAGCAAAGTGCAGAAAACCATGCTGAGAGGTGTCTATAGGCCCCCAAACAGGGGCAAAATATAAATCAGGAAATTAGAGGTATATGTAACAATACAATTACTTTGGAGTTTTTTTTTCAAAATCTACTTATAGACTATGTAAACCAAATTAGCAATAATAGTATGGAGGGTAAATTCAAACAGTATATCAGAGATAGTTCTTTCTATTAGGATGGCAACAAACCAAAGAGGGAAATGGCTCTTTTAAATATAGTATCGTGCAATGAGAAAGGATTAAATAATAATCTGGTAATAAGGTGGCACTGAGGTAAAAGATTAGCCATGATTGTATGGAATGGTAAAGCAAGCACAATGGGGCCAACTGGACTACTCCTGCTTCTGTGTCTTAGTTCTTATATTCTGAGCAGAATTGGTTAAGGCTTTTTGGATGATGTATTTTCCTTACAATTGTAGCACTCCAATCTGTGATTACTGAATATAACAGCAACTCTCAGTCTGACTAACTAAAGACGTGGAATTGTGCAGAAATAATGCCACACCAGTGACTCGGGGTCTATCAGCAACTCAGTTCCAGGTCAAGAAACTGAAGAGCTGGCTGATTCCTGCATCATTGTCTACTCAATCCTCTGAGAGGTCACTCACTGATGTCTTCCTTTAAGAGATCACCAGTTCACCTCCCATTACCACCACTCAGGCAATGTGCTCATCCATGGTCCAGAGTCAGCCATTCCAGAATGTTCCTTCAGTTGTCTGTGGGCAGCAATCTGAAGCCATTCCGTTCTGGACAAAAGCCTCTGATGGGTCATCAATGTAATCCTTGTAGACTCAAAATAAAAAGACCTTACAACAATCAGACTGCAGCCATACATGGGACACTACAACATAACATTAGGACATCAAAACCCACATTAGGGGTTGAGAAATGGTAAAGTCATGAGACTATATTACTTTATTGAAAGTTGTTAAGATTTTTCAATAATGTGTCATTTAATTTAACGAGGTTATAAAGTATTCTCAGGACAATAGCACTGAAGAAATGCATGTTCAGTTTTTGCAAATAACATTCTTTATGGTGTAGAAATATACCAACAGTGTAGCATTGCTGTATTGCTGTATACCTTATCTAGAAAGTTTGCTAATGCCACAATGATGCTTTCCCCTTAAAACATATATTCTCAATGCAGCAAACCACATGAATGTAAAATATTTAGATTCATGCCATGCCTGCCATTTTGTTCTGATAGTTATTGTATATGACCCTTATTGCACATTTGAGTACTAGTTTGCAATTCTTATCCCCTGATAGTTCTGCTTTAATAATGGTTATTGTGGCTACTTCTGCGGGCTCCTATGAAAAACAGAGCAATATGAGAGAAATGGCGTGTTGAGCTGAAACATCTACTCCATGTTGCCTCTGCCCTGGGAGCCCACTATTTTGCAGGAGATTGAAAGCTGAAGGATTAAGTGAGAGAGAATGAGTGAAAATGTTGGTCTGTGTGGGAATGCATCACAGCGTACTGACCAAATCTAATTGTTGCAGGCTGAGTAAAACATAGTGCTTGTACCACTGACACTTCATCAGTTGTGTCCCATTGCGTACCTTGAAATGGTCAGTTGGTGCAAAGGCTTAAAATGAACCGTAACTAGAGTCACAAAATGGATTTCTCATAGCTGAATAATGGTGGACTTCATTAGCTTGAAATGTTAGCTCCTTACCCATTTTACAAAAATGGCTTTATGCTAGGAGGCAGAGGTTGGTAGTGGAGTATTGCTTTTCAGATTTGAGGCCTGTACCAGTGGTGTACTATGGGGATCAGAACTGTCTCACCTGCTGTTTGTCATATATATTAATGGTATGGATGAGAATATAGGTGGCATGATTAGTAAGTTTGCAGATCAAAGTTGAAGTTGATGACACAAAAATTGGTGGTATAGTGGACAGTGAAGAAGGTTGTCTTAGGTTACAACAGGATATTGATCAACTGGGCAAGTGGGCATATGTAATGGCAGATGGAATTTAACTCCGACAAGTGTGAAGTGATGCATTTTGGGAAGTTAAACCAGGCCAGGACATACACAGTGAATGGCCAGGCCCTCGAGACTGCTGTAGAAGAGGGAGATCTACGGGCATAAACACATTGGAGACACAAGAGACTGCAGACTCTGGAATGTGGAGCAACAAACAATCTGCTGGAGGAACTCAGCCAGTTGAGCAGCATCTGTGGGAGGAAAGAAACTGTCGACCTTTTGGGTTGAAAGCTTGCAGGGTTTCGACCCGCAACATTGACAACTTCTTTCCTCCCACAGATGCTGCTCGACCCACTGATAGGGTAGGTAGTCATGGTCTTTTTCCCAGGGTAGCAGAGTCTAAAACTGAGGTTTAAGGTGAGAGGAGGAAGATGTAAAGGGGATCTGAAGGGCAAGTTTTTCACACAGGATAGTGGGTATATGGAACGAGCTGCCAGAGGAAATGGTGGAGGCAGTGACAATTACAGTTAAAAGACATTTGGACAGGTACATGGATAGGAAAGGTTTAGAGGGATATGGACTAAACATAAGCAACCAGATTAGCTTAGATAGGCATCTTGGTCAGCATAGATGAATTGGATGGAAGAACCTGTATAACTTTATGAATCTTTCCTTTGAATGTGAATATGATCATTATGCTGTGATATGCATTACTCTCAGCTACATGGCTACAATATTGACTCACCATCATCAATGTTGAATAACAGCCCAAAGGGTTCTAAGATCTTAACCAATGTTTAAATCTGCAATGTGCAGCTGATCCCAGGAAACTGCATTTTGTGCTGAGGTCATAATTGCTTAAGCAGGTTTGTATTCACGATACTAATAATATTATGGGAGCTCGCTTGTATGTTCAGATGTCCATAAATAAGGTATTCGTAACCCAGGGATGGCCTGTAGTGTAAGGAAATGCTGTCCAACTTCATACCTGCTATGATTTCATCCAGGAGTAATTTTCAGCATGAGAAAGGTAAAAACTGTTCTACATGATGCCTAAAAAGCAGGCACTACATGATCCAATTTCTGGGCTTGCTATTTCTAACATACCCCTCTGTGGAGATATGTTTGGTTCTGTTTCACTATCTATTATGAAACAACATCAGAACAATCTGTTACTATACATCTTTCTCAGGCATATTTTGAAGTTCATTTTTACTAACAAACAAAGAATTTGCATTTTCATATTACACTGCAGCACCATCAGCTGATCCTAAACAGTGTTTTACACTCATTGAATTACTTCTTTGAACGGCAGATAGTGGAGCACTGAGAAATCTCCAGAAACTTGCTTAGTTTCATATTTTACATCTAGGTCGAAACAGTGAGTGTTAGCAGGCTGCTTGACTGCAACGGGAATCACAATTGAACCTAATCATGTCTTTGATTACTGCCATCAATGGTCAGTATGTGGAAAAAATAAATTCTGGCCAAGTTTCACATTTTTGAAATAGCTGTGCTGATACCAAATACACCCACTGCTGGCTCTTTCAGCTATGTATTGAAGTCTTTGACTCAGTTTTACTTTACACAATGTGTCTAACAAACATTCCACTTTGGTTTTAAGCCATATTTACTTTTCTACCTGAGGTTAAGCTATCTCAGTTTTCTCTATTTACTAAGGTGTGACATTCAGGAATAGACAACTCTCTGATTCAAGGACAGATTTTTTTTTCAAAATATATATAGTAATATAAATTTGCAATCATGACTTCCGCCTGTAGAAACAATCAGTAATCTATGCATCATTTGGAATTTATCCGAGGAATAGAAAGAAAATTGCCACAATATTTTAAGGTTTTTCACAGCACCCACAGCATTTCCATTAAATCGTTTTTTACATCCTGACATTCAAAAGCAGGTCTTAAAACTCTGAATTCTACCTCTTCAAGCCTAGGAATTTGCAATAGCAGATTCAGGAGCTGCCTTTCCATGATTATTATTCAACAGATTGTTTAAAACTAAGATTAAAATTTATGGATCTCAATTTCAAAAAAAAATTAAATACAATCCACAAGAAATGTACTTGGGCCAGATTTGATACATTAAACTTCCTGCTTTGACTTAAATTTGCAGATTTAAAATGTTGTTATGTGGCTTTATAAATCTTCAATACAATAGTAATTAATCATCCAAGTCCTTTCAGTTCAATATTTCATCATCCCGTTTCTGATATTCTCCCCCAAGAGTATCCATTGCAAGTTTTCAATTAACCTAGATTGCTTTGGAAAGATTTAGAAGGAGAACAAATAGAAAAAATATCACTTGTATTAAGCTCTTGCCATGTATAAATTAATAAATCTGACACCAATTTACTTATATTTAAAATCTGAAGTAACCTAGTTAATCTACTAATCAGTGTGGAAGCTATTCCAAAAACAGTTAATGCTAAATGCAGTCCTCCTTTACCTCCAGCCAGCTATACCTGATACTTCTCTGTTCAACCCTTGGAAAGATCAAGAGGTCTCACCTATGCCCCTTAATATTACCAAGTTCTCCTCTAGATGTACCTTGGTCTTGAGAAATCAATAAAACTGTTCCTTATGGATTAAATCCCAGATAAATGTTGACAAAGTAATTTCAAAATCAAAATTACTGACATATCCGGAAAAAAGTTTGGAATTGAGAAAATGCACATTTTTGTTAATCTTCAAAAAGAGAAATATGTTTTTGCCTGCTGGCAAATTATTACAGTTAATGACAAATCATTGTCTAGTCTGGAATAACAGAAATATAAAGAAAACAGTGTTGTTAGCAGAAATTCACTGATGAAATAATAAACCACCTGAATAATGAAAGTGAGAAATAGTCATACTCAACCATGGGTACACAGAATAAATCCAAATGAAGAGAATGCTGCCTGAACTGTTTTTAATCTTCTCAAGTTAATAGATGTAACAGGATTTTTTAAGCCACGAATTGCTGAGACACAATTGCAATTGATATGGGTATTTTGACATAAGATAAACAGGGAATCTGTTATAAAGCACGATCTCGAGAATGATGTCACTCATCATTCACAATGCACCTTTGAATGTAAAGAATATTGCCTATAAATTCTAATTAAATTACACTAGGATTGAGTAGTTATGTTAGATTCACAACAAAATCAGTGGTTGGAGGTCAGTGACCAGGATACTGCTGTGGAGACATTTGGGAACTACATCAAAGGTGAGGGTCACAGGGGCTACGGATCAGAGAGGTGCATCTGAATATCAAGGTTGGAGGGATGTGGTGGTTTTCCTTTCGATGTGGGAAGAACCAAAGAATAATGTGAAATACTTTACTTATATTGCAGATTTTCCAGTTTGGTGCTGGAGTTGTTATCTCAATGATGATTATTTGCAAGACAATATGATCCAAGTTCGCCTTCAATCTAGTGCTTTAGGAGATGCAGTGCACGTTCATCAGGTGAATCCCTACACCAAAATCATGCCAGGCTTGCAAGGGTGACTCATAATAGGAAATGCCCAGCAAAGGTTTCTGATCGTGCAAAACAACCTTGTAATTGTTATTACTGTGTTTAACTCCGGAAAATATTGGTTTTCAACTACATAATGCTGGAAAAACACTGTTAAGCAACTGAACTTCCTGGCTGAGGTTTCCTGGAATGACATTCCTCTATGAATTTCTCTTCCTCTCATTTATAGTAATTTCTTTTCATAGGTTATTGCATATGAAGATAGATGCAGGGTATTGTAATATATGATGCAATGAGTTATGACTTTATCTGCATTTAAAAAAAACTATAGCCCAAGGAGGAACAAGTTTAAAGTATAAAAATATAACCACAGGATGGGATAAAACTATCAGCCAGTGTGTTTTCCTGTTTGGTTTTAATCTACATTTAATTAAATTCTTATCTTTGGTGTGCTTGTGGCAGCATTTGAATGGAAAGATTAAATTTATTGGGAATGGTGTAACTAAACTCTTGAGTGTGCAGCCTTTTAGAAACATACAGGACTAAAAGAAACAATCTTTACTGCACACAAATATTGAAGTCTGCTTTCTTAAAATCTAAAAATGTAAATAATCTGAACAGGTTGATGGTAATGGCCAGATCTAAATATAAATTGATTCAGTATTTAGTTGGAATTGTTATTGGGTCTCAAGATTCATTAGCCCAATCTACTTCAGTCTTTTAAACCTCCTCACCTCCAAACTAGCGGGAGGTTTGTCATCAATATGATGTTGCATTTCTCATTAATATGTTTTGTGCTTTAACATTCTGCCAGAGAAAGGTTTTGTTGCAGATGTTATTTTCTCCATAATTCACAGATTGCATTTGGAAAGGAAAAAAAGAGTTACTATAACCATTCCATTCTGTCTTGAGTGGAATGTATCCTAATGTTTTACCTGCATGAGTATATTTGCTGACATGATTTCCAGTTGTACCATGGAGTACGGATGCAGAGTAAGGTGGTTTTGCTTGTATTGGGTTTCAAAGTGTCAGCCTAGAAATTCTTCTGTTTATTTAAAATGTCACTGAGCAGGAATCCATGGTAGATTCACAGAGACGTTAGGGGAGTGAGATTTTTCCATGCAAGGTGCATTGTGAATCTTGCACATTAGAATTCTCAGTCTTGTTTTTTTTATGCATAAAAGCGCAGAAATTGAACATTAGTTCTAAAGTATCACAACAGCATGAACGTCTGCTGTGCTATCTATCAGCATGGTAGCTAGTAATTGGAATTTACTTTTCTTGATACACTAAAACATTGCTCTGTGTCGTGTATGTGCTGAATCAGGTCCCCTTAAATGAATTGGGAAATTGGCTCCAAACTAGTGAATAAAACCAATACCTGAGTGCCTTCCACTCCAGAAGCCGCATTAAATTACTACTTGCATGGGTCTCAACAGGCGTAGTGTGAATTTTATTCAGTTGGCGGCAGAATGCTGTGCAGTAATCAGAACAGGGCAGGGACAGCAGCTTTACACATTAAAGCTGCCATGCAGCAGATGGATATGTGGGGTAGAGGGAAGGAGCCCAATTCTTTATAGAGGGAGATACTTAGAATCTCAGAAATGAGATATATGCCTGGAGGCAGGTACTCTGTGTGTGTGTGTGTGTGTGTGTGTGTGTGTGTGTGTGTGTGTGTGTGTGCGTGCGTGCGTGCGTGCGCAGAGGGGGGTGTCAGGAGTCTTGCCAGGGCTATGGATAGAAGAGCCTGGCAGTAGAGGCCTAGAGTGATGCTCTAGGTTACAAAGCCAGAAGAAAGGGGCAACAATAAAAAAAAGTAAAGTAAGTTAAGATGAGCAGTACAGCACTATTCAAAACTGATCTTTTTAACCAGTGCATACAAACAGACGTTCAGACATATGGATACAGGGGCCAGCAGAATGGGGACAGACACACAACACTAATGGCTACAGTCAGGGACAAGGCATAGGGAATCAGCCGTGGAGGCTCATTGGACAGATTATGCAAACTGGAGGCTTTCATTTCAGACTTTCATTCATTCATGATGCACACTGAAATGGTTGGTGCATTACCATTGAATGCAGAAGATGACAAATAGTGGGAAGCAGTCTATCTCCTAATTTAACATGGATCCACTAAAGTATCACCTTTATTTCAGAGATGATGAACATATCTTTGTAAGGGCTTGGCTATAATCACCTCATGCAGCAGATAATGGGTCAGGTGTAGGTTGACAGATGAAGGAACAGACAAGTGCCAGACAACATTAAATATTGGTTAGGCCACGTTTGGAGTATTGTGTGCATTTCTGGTTGCCACACTATAGGAAGGATGTGGAGGTTTTGGAGAGGGTACAGAAGAGGTTCATTAGGATGTCATCTGGATTAGAGAGTATTAGCTGTATGGGGTTGGATAAACTTGGATCTGATAGACGTATATAAAATTATGTGAGGCATAGATAGGGTAGATAGTCAGAGTCTTTCAGCCCAGGGTGGAAAGGTCAAATACTAGCGGGTACAGGTTTAAGGTGAGAGAGGAAAGGTTTAAAGGAGAGTTGTGAGGCAAGTTTTTTAAACAGGGACACACTGACAGGGGAGGTGGTAGAAGCAGAAATGAAAGCAACAGTTAAGAGTGATTTAAACAGGGAAGAGAGGGATATGAGCCATGTGTAGGCAAATAGGATTAGTAAGCTTGACATCATGGTGGGTGCAGACATGATGGGCTGAAGGGGCTGTTCCTGTTCTGTATGTTCTCGATTCTAATACAAAGTGCTTTAAGTGACATGCTATCCATAGTGAAGGAGTGAAATGCTGTTAAAAGAGATTTGAGAAACAGGCCCAAGGACTAATCACTTGGCTTTAAGTAGTGAAGGCAGACCTGGATGGAAACGTGCAAGGGAAGTCAATGTCTCATCAAAGTTCACTCGAGTTCAATTATTGCTGCATTCTGATGCTGAATGGACAAGGGATATAGAGAGTTTTACATCTTGTGCGAAATCAGTCAATGATTTTGCTGGGTCTTCATGATAACCATCTCTCTGTGAGGGAATCCCCGCCTGTGTAAAGACATGCTGTCATTGCTGAGAAACATTATCTTGTAGTGGTGACCCCAAATTTCAGACTTGTCATTCTCCTCCTCCTTTCTTGCTGACCTTCCTCTTGGGACTCATGGCCCTCTGCTGCCTCATTTCTTGGCTTGTCTTCTTCAAGCATGAGTTGTATCCTTGCTGGCTAGGTTAAGGAACATGCAGGAGACACTCTGGACTATGCTCCTAGAATTTAATTTTAAGAAGGCTACTGTATGAGTAATGCCATGGGTCTCACTAAACTTTATGCGGAGTGGTTGCAGTCAGCACACATGTCAGAAGCTATGAAAGCAGTGGGTAGCTTTTGTGTCCCAATATCCATACCATTAATGAATTGATCTGTATGAACAGTATGCAAGACAAGGTTTTCACTGTACCTCGGTAGAAGTGACAATAATAAACCAATTTCAATTCCAATTCCTTAGGACAGTGCTGTTCCTAAATGTCAGGCTAATTTGAACTGCCAAAAATCAAAAAGCTTGTGAGTTTCCAGGAAACATAACACTGATCATGTGAAAAATCTTTACCAGGATCAATGACTATCTGGATGATGAAAGACAAAACTCTCTCTTTCTGAAAAGTCTGTTTTTTTTTAAGGGGAGCCTTTAAGAGTGCAATTGATGGCAGGCTGGATCTTGGGGGTGTCTGTAATGAAACCTCATTGTCACCAACAGCAAAAAACACAAAATCTCTCCTTAATTACGGAGGTTGTGTTGTGGTGAACAGTAAACTATGATATGTGGGATTAATCAGCAGTGGCCACAGGAATGTTCTTGTGGCTTGGAAGTTGAGAATGACACTGACTCAACCTTCACAGTGAGTACAGTCCAGATCTATGTGTGTAGGTTGCCCCACAGAATGTCACATAACTCAGCCTTTGGAGACCTAAGCCTCCAGACGCATTGTTCCTCGGAGGGTCAAGATTGGAACTAGTAGTTCTGAAAAGTTTCAGTGGGTATGGTCCTCCTCCCCCAGCCCCTAATCCTCCTTCAGTCATCTTCTAATGTCTAACCCAAACTTCAAACTCAAAAAGTGCTGTCAGCAGTGTGACCAATGAGGTACTCATCAAGTTATTTCCTCAGCAGTTAAATTCCTCAAAAGGCATTAACTACTAGGAATCTGAAACAAAAGTATAAAATACATGCCTGATCTGCTGAGTGTTTCCAGTTTGTTCTGTTTTTGTTTCAGATTTCCAGCATCTGGAGAACATGCTGGGTTGCGTTCTTTGCATTTTTTGCCAGACAACCGTTGCTTTCTGCACTTGTGAGCACCATTTCAGTTTGACATTGTGAATCACTGACATTAGGTCCAATCTGTGGTAAAGTGGATCCATACTGAATGTTCCTGGTCTGATTTTACAATTGTTGCAATTTGACCTGAGAATCACTACTAATGTGATTTACACCTGCTTACACTGATTCTTGATCTCTTTGTGCTGAAAAAGACAGTGGGATGCGATCAAATTTCCTGGCATGTGGGTAGAAACACTTTAAACAGCTGAGGTGCTTTTAAGACAGATGTGTTTGCGGATAGAGGGTGGGGCAGGCAACATGCATCTCCAAAAGCCAGTGATATGAAGTGAGGTGAGAATATGGGTCAGGGATCAGTGTCACTCCACCACAATCTTACATGAAAGTGAGGTAGACACTTCAGGCAGCATTGTTATACTTTTTTTTGTGCAGAGATGGATTTCCATGCATTACATATTAATTTTAATGAAAAATAAACTATGGTATTTAAAATAAACTGGTTTAGATGATATAGCCCTCAAGTCTGCTGAAAGCCTTCAAGTGTCAGTTGGTTAGTTTCATTGAACAAATATTTTATAATTTTCATAATACTGTACTCATTTCTGTTTTCCATTAACAGCAATGTTTCCACCATCATTGCACATTATAACATTAAAAATTCAACAATTGTTTTCATGAGAAATATTTGCAATTTATTCACATATTCTCATCAAGCAGAAGGAACTGCAAGCACGTATTCTTCAAGAGGAAAGAATACAAAGGATGTAAATCAAAATAATTAAGAGGATGAAAGTCAGTAATGCTGGTAGCTTCAGAGCATTGTACTCTGCTTCAGGAATTCTATTGGCTTCAACAGAATGAATTTTAGATGATATAGTGCATTCAGTGCTGCTGTTTTGGGGTAAATTTCTTCACACATATCTTTTGTTTTCAAGTGATTCTACTTTAAGAATGTCCACAGCACTTTGTATAACTGGGAATTATCCCTCAGACCTTTTTCCTGTAAGCTCTTCCTGAGTGTATTTAACTTACTCACAGCATTTTAACCAACAGATTTTTCAAGGTCTTGGAGCTTAGCTAAAATCTCCCAGAACACTGTGGTACCCTATGACTAACCACTAAGAAGTGGCTGTTAAGCGATCCGAAGTTCATATATCCTTCTTCCTTTGAAACACTACGTGGAATATCCTCACCATGGGAGAAATCAAGATCGCTAACCTCGTCATGTGTTTGGACAGAAAATTGAACTTAGGAGTTCATGTGTTTGGACACAACACATTGTGGTCCTGCATTAAAAGAAAATTAGGAATGTTAATGAAAACAAGCACCTAAGTAAGAAAAATATTTCAAAAAATGCAGGAAAGACAAAACAAATTTGGAAGAATATCTTGAGGAAACTGCAAATGAATAGTCTGAAAGGAAAAATAATATAGGAAAATAAAAGTGCAACAAAAGGTGCTGTTAATGTTAAAGGTTGGAATCTCTTTTCAATATCCTGTTATTTGAGATTTTGCTTGCAAATATTTACAACTTAGACCAATTTCCAGCATGTTAATAGAGATCCTGTTTACAGTATAATGAGTGCGTCTGAAATCTACCATGGGGTGTGTCCCTTTCATGACTGATGTCCTCCTGCTGCGCACCAAACACTGGTTGTTGTGACAAATTGGGAATGTCCTCATCACATTTCACGAGTTAACAGATCTTCTTGGGTGGAAACTACTCTAAGGCTGTAGCAGATTTACTTACAGCCAATTTTGCTATCTTTCTGGGGGGGACCAAATTTGGTGGTGGCACTACATACACAATGTTTTTGCACACCAAAAAAGCAAAACCCTATTTCTGGCCACTAAAATGTTATCTGCTTCAAAAATTCATGCATACTCACATATATGAATTGATTTAATATGAACTAGAAATTGTGGTGAGGAGAAATGAGAAAACAGGATAAATGAATAGATATTATTTTGAAAAGCAAAAAAAGTGCAGGTATTACAACATAGAACAGTACAGCACAGTACGGGCCTTTCGGCCCACAATGTTGTGCCGACCTATATAAACCTTATCCCATTCAATCTATCCCCCTCTCTACTTCACCTCTCATAACCCTCTATTTTTCTTTCGTCCATGTGCCTATCAAATAGCCTCTTAAATAACCCTATCGTATCGGCCCCTACCACCACCCCCAGCAGTGCATTCCAGGCACCCACCACTCTCTGTGTAAAAAACCTACCTCTGACATCTCCCCTGAACTTTCCTCCATGCACCTTAAACAGGTGACCTCTAGTATTAGCCATTGCCACCTTGGGGAAAAGATGCTAGCTGTCCACTCTGTCTATCCCTCTCATAATATTCTATCAAGTCTCCACTCATCCTCCATCACTCCAAAGAGAAAAGCCCTAAGTCACTCAACCTCTCCTCATAAGACATGCTCTCCAACCCAGGTAGCATCCTTGTAAATCTCCTCTGCACCCTCTCCAAAGCTTGCACATCCTTCCTATAATGTGGTGATCAGAACTGAACACAATATTCCAAGTGTGGTCTAACCAGAGTCTTACAGAGCTGCAATATTACCTCTCGGCTCTTGAACTCAATCCCCCGGCTAATGAAGGGCAGCACATCATATGCCCTATCCACTTGTGCGGCAACTTGGAGGAATCTATGTACTTGGACCCCAAGATCTCTCCGTTCCTCCACACTGCTAAGAATCCTGCAATTAACCACGTACTCTGCCTTCAAGTTCATTCCTCAAAAGTGTATAACCTCACACTTCTCCAGATTGAACTCCATCTGCCACTTCTCCGCCCAGCTCTGCATCCTGTCTAAATCCCATTGCAACGTACGACAACCTTCTTCACTATCTATTAAACCACCAACCTTTGTGTCATCTGCAAACTTACCAACCCATCCTTCCACTTTCTCAGCCAAATCATTTATAAAAATCACAAAGAGGAGGGGTTCCAGAACAGATCCCTGCAGAACATCACTAGTCATCGACATCCAGATCGAATACTCCCCTTCAACAACCACTCTCTGCCTTCTGTGGGCAAGCCAATTTCGAATCCACACAGCCAATTTTCCATGGATTCCATACCTCATGACTTTCTGAATGAGCCTACTATGGGGAACCTCGTCAAACACCTTGCTAAAATCCATATATACATCCTCTGCACTACCTTCATCAATTTGTCTTGTCACTTCCTCAAAAAACTCTATTAGGCTTGTGAGGCATGACTTGCCCCTCACAAAGCCTTATTGACTATCCCTAATACGACTAAGCTTCTCCAAATGCTCATAAATCTTGTCCCTAAGAATCCTCTCCAACAGATTGCCCACCACTGATGTAAGACTCACTGGTCTATAATTCCTGGGATTACCCCTTTTACCTTTCTTAAACAATGGAACAATGTTTGCCATCCTCTAATCCTCCGGTACCACTCCTGAGGCCAGGGAGGACTTAAAGATCATTTGTTAACGCTCCAGCAATCTTTTCCCTCGCTTCCCATAGTAACCTGGGGTATATCCTGTCCGACCCTGGGGGCATATCTATCCTAATGCTTTTTAATACCTCCAAAACTGCTTCTTTCTTAACCTTGACATGCTCCAAGATATTTGCCTGTTCTACGCTAACCTCACATTCGTCTAAGTCCCTCGCCCTGGTGAACAATGAAGCAAAATATTCATCTCGGACCTCCCCTACCTCCTTCGTCTCCAGAAACATTTCTCCCCCTTATCCCTGAGTGGTCCTACTCTCACCCGGGTCATCCTATTGTTCTTCACATATGTGTAGAATGCCTTAGGGTTTTCCTCAACCCCACTTGCCAAGGCCTTCTCATGTCCCCTTCTGGCTCTCCTAAGTCCCTTCTTAAGCTACTTCCTGGCTACCTTATAACTCTCATGAGCCCTCTCTGATTTTTGCTTCCTAAACCTTAAATATGCTTCCTTATTCCTCTTGACTAAACCTTCCACCTCTCTTGCTAACCACGGTTCCTTCGCCCTACCATCCTTTCTTTGTCTCAGAGGGACAAACCGATCTAGAACCCCATGTAAATAGTCCCTAAACAACCTCCACATTTCTGCAGTGCATTTACCAGAGAACATCTGTTCCCAGTTTATACTCCCAAATTCTTGCCTAATACCATCATAATTTGCCATCCCCCATTTAAATACTTTCCTATAATGTCTGCTCCCATCCTTGTCCATGGCTATGCTAAAGGTCAGGGAGTTGTGGTCACTATCCCCAAAATGCTCTGCCGCCGAGAGGTCTTTCACCTGAACAGGTTCATTGCCTAATACCAGATCCAGCATGGCCTCTCTAGTTGGCCTGTCGACATACTGTGTCAGGAATCCTTCCTGTACACAACTAACAAATTCTGCCCCATCTAAACCTTTGGCACCAAGGAGGTGCCAATCAATATTAGGGAAGTTGAAGTCACTCATGGCAACATCTTGTTATTTTTGCACCTTTCCAAAATCTGCCTTCTTATCTGCTCCTCAGTGTCCTGATGGCTCTTTGGGGCCTATAGAATACTCCCAATAGAGTGATCACTCCCTTCCTGTTTCTGACTTCCCCCACATTGACTCCATTAACAGACAATTCTTCTGTGATATCCTCCTTTCCTACAGCTGTGATATTATCCCTGATTAGCAATGCCACCCCTCCCACCCCTTCCCTATCTCTTCTGAAACATCTAAACCCCGAAACCTCAAGCAGCCACTCCTGCCCTTGCAACAGCCAAGTCTCTGTAATGGCCACAACATCGTAATTCCATGTACTGATTCATGCTCATCATTCTTATTCTTAACTCTTCTGGCATTAAGGTAAACACATTTCAACTCCTCTAACTGATTGCATTTATGCCTCGTCCCCTGCCTATCCTTCCTCACCTTCTCCGTACACATCGCATCTACTGCTATACCAACTGATCCATCCTCTAATCTAACACTCCAGTTCCCATCCCCCTGCCAACCTAGTTTAAACCCTCCCCAACAGCTCCAGCTAGCCTGCCTGCAAGGACATTGGTCCCTCTCCAATTCAGGTGTAACCTGTCCCTTTAGAGAGCCCAATGATCCACAAATCTGAACCCCTGCCCCCTGCACCAACTCTTCAGCCACTCATTTGTTTACCGTATCTTCCTATTCTTTCCCTCCCTGGTGTGTGGCACGGGCAACAATCCAGAGATTACCACACTTGAGGTTCTGCTTTTTAGCTTCCTTCCTAACTCCCAATATTCACTCTTCAGGACCTCATCCCTTATCTTACCTATGTCATTGGTGCCAACGTGCCCCACGACTTCTGGCTTCTCACCCTCCCCCTTAAGAATGCTGTGCTCTCGATCTGAGATGTCCCTGAGCCTGGCAACAGGGAGGCAACATACCATCTGGGGGTCTCGTTCTTGTCCACAGAATCTCTTGTCTGTCCCCCTAACCAACAAATCCCTTGTCACCATCACACTCCTCTTCCACCACCTTCCCTTTTGAGCCACAGAGCCAGACTCCGTGCCAGAGACCCGGCTGCTGTGGTTCTCCACTGGTGATTTAACCCCACCAACAGTATCCTAAACTATATACTTGCTATCAAGGGAAACGCTCACCAGGGTAATATAAAATAGAAATAGGTTAGTCAACATCTACATAAAGAGAAACAGAATAAACATTTTAGGTCGATGACCTTTAGACATGTATTAACAACTGAAGATATCTTTTCCTTCCTGTCACTATAATTTTTCTCTTCTTCTACCCACCACCTTGCTGAAGTAGTCGACTTGTTGGATGTTGAGGGTTATTGTCTTCAGGCACGATCATCCTTCACAACCTGCCCTTGTAGTCATCCTTCATACATATACCAAACAGTGACCTTTGTCAGACCAAGTGACAGCAGAAGGCTTCAATATGATGAGACTTTGCACATGTCTACAGATAGTGTTCAGGAATGGAGATCCAAGCTTATTGGTACTGATGCCAAATACAGCACCCCCACCCACCCCACCTGCACGCCTACAACCAACTCCCCCTCCTCCCCATTAACAAGTAATTTTTTTCAAAATCAGCTAGCTCAGTATACACTGGACACGGAGTCTATTCACAAATTGATAACGTCTGAGTTAAACAACCAATCCTTCATGAAAGTTAAAGCTGAAATTAGATTTAAAAAACCTGCAAAGCCCAAGAAAAGAAAGTTACATTTTTATAGCTCTTGTTAAAATTAGCAATGCGCTATTAATGTAGTTTGAAAGAAACCAGAAAAAAAGATTTGCTGCATTCTGGGAGATCTGATGTCTTCTGTTAATGAGAAACAACATCCCTGACTTGCTAACCGATCCAGACCTTACTGATATAGACTTGGGCTGTTTATTAATAATGAATTTGAATGTTCACATGTGGAATGTTATCAGCTTGTGCACAATTCAACCAATAGTTAGCCCTGATGGGGGTAGCTGGGTTCCTCATTAGCAGAACATATTTAATCCAGAAGTTTCTTATCAAATGTCACACCTGCATCTCTAAATGGCTTTTTCACATTCAGTTGCAAGTATTTCTGAGATGAGGCTCCAAGGTGCTTTACGGAGATTAAGAACGAGAGAGTGCAAGCTTATTTTATCATTTAGCAAGTCTGGAAAGAATCCAAGGAGTTTTTTTGTCTTGTTGTTGTAATTAAAAAGCCTTTTAGGCAACAGCGTACGCATTGAAATATGAATATTCAGTGGAGGAGTGCAAACTGGAATGCTGCCCCTTTGGATCTGTATACCCCTTATTCCACTGAAAAGCACATGCTGATAGATCAAAAATAGAGCAGGCATGTAAAAAATAAGGAATTATTGCATAGAAATTATGTCCTTAGCTGTGCATAAAACATGGATTTAAATCAGTGTAAATTTACGTATAAAACAAGAGGTTTCTAATGAATGTACTACATTTTTTCCAAATAATTATTTTGACTGCTTTTGTAATAAATGTATTTAATCAATTTTCAAGCAATATTCCAATATGAGAAACTATTAAAATATTTGAGATCGAATGAAGAGAAGACATTAAGGAGGATTAACACTATCATATGGAGAAATAAGCTAACATTGTATGTTGTCAGGTTTCTTCTGGTAGAGCATTCTGCTTCCAACTAGAATGTGGTGGCTGAGAGTCACAAGGTGCTGCGCCACTGAAGCTTGCTTGGAGCAGTGGGGTGAGAGGGAAACAAGTCAAATCCGTCAGTCTTCATTAGATTGCAATATGACAATTTATTTCATTCTAATTGGATCATAAATCTGCTCAAGCAATGAAAGCCATGGACAGTGGAACTAAACATTTCCCTCCACTGCCTGGGATAAAGGAGGTTGGCTCCCATGAAGAAAAAATATCAAAATGAAAAATAAATGTTGCAGTAAAGGCTAACTTGGCTGCAGCAGTAAGGATGGAACAGATGCCTTGTTTGGCAGCAGGCAGGTTCTGAATTTAGGTCAGACGGAGAAAGAAAAAGAGAGACTCTGAACAAAGACAAATGATGCAGCACATGGCTTACAATCATAGGCTGAGTGCTTATGATGCTCATTGTTTAAGCTCATCAAAACTCAGGGATGTCCACAATGGGAAAATTCAATAATGTGTTTTACAACCCAGCTCGGGAACTAATTGTTATAACTGGAGGGTTGAGGGCACAACGTGCAGAATTACAAGACATTTAAATATGGCAGTCAAGAACATACTGTTACCCCTTTAGTGTCAGTATCAAAGGTCTCAGATATCTCATATCCAGGATCAGATTGATCAGATTCTTAATAGGGCCTAATTTCCCTTGACCTTTCGGGGATCATTCAGCTCTTTGTCTGGAAGGATCAACAAAATGAGGAGGAAAGTCAGCACACTGGCTCCAACCTAACCATTTAATGGCGGAGTACGGAAAGAAATCCTAAGTTAAAAACTGATGTAAAAACACCCAATATGAAGATATGTGATCGAATCTATGAAGCACTGCTGCACCCCACAACCACTCCACCCTGTCTGATGCTGACAAAGTGGTCATTGTCATAAGGTGGGTGTGCAAAGAAGCAATCAAGGGTGCAAGCATTCCCAGAATTATCAGATTTTTAGCCTGGAGATGTAAGTATTGATAACTTCTATTTTGCTATGGTAAATGGAAAGGAGACTTTGATTCAAACATGACCCATAAAAATCCATATTTTTGGTGTCTATGTCTATTTGAAAGAGCTGTCCATTTTATTAAGTGCGACCCCATTAATGGCAGAATGCCATAATGTTCCATAGAGCTAAATAACCTCATAACTTGCAATCTAGAACTGTTTTTCCTAAATGTAAATTCTCTTTGTTTATTCAAACATGCAAATTTCCTTCAGTTAACTGTAGCAATCCTTTTCAATGATCTGCTTGTCACTTTCAGGTCAATTTCATGAATTCCAAATGAACAACACCATGATCTCTGTACACCAGATTTAGATATAGGCTTCTCAGTAAATATATTACTGCTGTAATAAGCAAATAATTTTTAAAGGGGAATTGATTACTGGCTTTAAAACCTGGATACAATGGTGAAGTCCCAATTTTATGAAAGCTCCTCTGGATACGTGGAACTTTCTGAGGGAATGTATGAGTTAAAAAACCTGATAGAAGGCCTGGCATAAATCCACCTTCAACAATGGAATTAAGCAAATCATGTTATTAAGTCAAGCTCTGTCCTCAATGTTTGCCTTGCTCATATTAAAAGGAGCATAATTAACCCATTTTATTGTGACTCCTGTCATTCCTAGATGAGTTTATTATGTATACGGAAGTGAATTCCTGCTTCATGGAGGTGGTTAAATTTTCTGACTGTATGCTCCTGGCATATTCCAAGAGTAGAAATTTACATTTACAGCTAAATCTTTCCTCATCTTTAAGTGCAAACTGTATTGAGGCAATGGTGGAACTGCCAGAGAAATCAGTGGCTTTGCTTATCAGGAAGTATTTGGCATGTAAATTTCTGTCCATTAAAACTTGGTGTCCACTATGAAGAGCAGCTCAGAGGTGGTTTGATTCCATGGTATGAAATATAACAGCTGACTGATAAATCGTAAACGTATTTTTCTGTTCACCAGTTTTAAGCCTTAAAATATTTTTTTTAGTTTTCTTCCCTGGATTCTTCCTCCTTAAGGCACTTGTTTTTGTTGTGGTATTATTCTCGGATCACAGCTTAAGTCTGGTGTATCTACTGTTATTCTTGTAAGGGCTTTTACCGTGTCATTTATGGAAACATAATGACCAACCTTAACCATGCCGTCATTTGACCTTCATGGAGCATCAGGACATGGCTATCAAATGGCTACTGTGATTGGAAACCTGGCAGATTTTTCTCTTACTAGTTGAGGAGAAAATGCCTAGAAATTAGAGTGGTCACTGGCCTAGTGTATCAATGATCACTTGTAATGGAGGCCTGAGGCCTTAGTCCTTGCTTGCAAGTTACTGGGTGTCACGTGCTATTATGCAGGAAAATTTGCCACCCTGTAGGCTGTCCTAGAGGTCAGTCACAAACCCAGCAATCCCTGAGGTTGGTAGGTTGGGGAAGTCGAAGCACAGCACTGAGTGGGTGAATTGGGATCACGAAGGCAGCAGCACTGGGGGGGCTGGGCAGTGGAATTCAGGAGGTTGGATAGCAGAGTCGTGGAGGCTGGTTAGCAGCATCAGGAAGTCTGGGTAGTAGAGTCAAGAAGGAGGGCAACAGCATGAGGAACAGCATCAGGTTTGGGGTATAAGGAAGCCAGCATAATTTTTGAAGTGGAGTGAAACTTGGGAATACAAACATTGGCACCAGGTGGTTGGAATGGAATGATTGAAAGCAGCAAGATATGAGGGAAGAAAGCAGAGGGACCACAGCTCGGGTATTAGAACCATAGAACCATACAACAGTACAGCACGATACAGGCCCTTCAGCCCACAATGTTGTGCCGACCTTTAAACCACGCCTAAGACTATCTAACCCCTTCCTCCCACATATCCCCCTATTTTAAATTCCTTCATATGTTTATCTAACAATCTCTTGAATTTAACCAATGTACCTGCCTCCACCACTACCCCAGGCAGCGCATTCCATGCACCAACCACTCTCTGGGTAAAAAACCTCCCTCTGATATCTCCTTTGAACTTCCCACCCATTACTTTAAAGCACTGGTACCCTGAGAAAGAGGCGCTGGCTGTCTACTCTATCTATTCCTCTTAATATTTTGTATACCTCTATCATGTCTCCCCTCATCCTCCTTCTCTCTGATGAGTAAAGCCCTAGCTCCTTTAGTCTCTCCTCATAATCCGTACACTCTAATCCAGGCAGCATCCTGGTAAATCTCCTCTGCACCCTTTCCAACGCTTCCACATCCTTCCTATAATGAGGCAACCAGAATTGGACACAATACTCCGTGTGGTCTAACCAGAGTTTTGTAGAGCTGCATGATTATCTCGCAGCTCTTAAACTCGATCCCACGACTTATAAAGCTAACATCCCATAAGCTTTCTTAACTACCCTATCCACCTGTGAGGCAACTTTCAGTGATCTGTGGATATGAACCCCCCACATCCCTCTGCTCCTCCACACTACCCAGAATCCTGCCATTAACCTTGTACTCCATCTTGGAGTTTGTTCTTCCAAAGTGTACCACCTCACACTTCTCCATATTGAACTCCATCTGCCATTTCTCAGCCCAGCTCTGCATCCTATCAATATCCCTCTGCAATCTTCGACAGTCCTCCACACTATCCATAACACCACCGACCTTTGTGTCATCTGCAAACTTGCTAACTCACCCTTCTACCCCCTCACTCAAGTCATTAATAAATATTATGAAAAGTAGAGGTCCCAGAACCGATCCTTGTGGGACACCACTAGTCACAGCCCTCCAACCTGAATGCACTCCCTCCACCACAACCCTCTGCTTTCTACAGGCAAGCCAATTTTGAATCCCCACGGCCAAGCCTCCCTGGATCCCATGTCCTCTGACCTTCTGAAGAAGCCTACCATGTGGAACCTTGTCAAATGCCTTACTAAAATCCATGTAGACCACATCTACTACACTACCCTCGTCAATCTGCCTGGTCCCCTCCTCAAAGAATCCTATCAGGCTTGTGAGACATGATCTTCCCTTCACAAAGCCATGCTGGCTGTCCCTAATCAGTCCATGATTCTCTAAATGCTCATAGATCCTATCTCTAAGAATTCTTTCCAACAGCTTGTCTACCACAGATGTAAGGCTCACTGGTCTGTAATTCCCTGGACTATCCCTACTACCTTTTTTTGAATAAGGGGACAACATTCGCCACCCTCCAATCCTCCAGTACCATTCCGGTGGACAATGAGGACTCAAAGATCCTAACCAACGGTTCAGCAATCTCCTCCCTTGCCTCGCGGAGCAGCCTGGGGAATATTCCATCAGGCCCCATTGATCATTGTAGAAATGGAGACCAGGAGTGTTTGGGGGAGATGTGCGGGTTGAGGGGGCAGGTAGGCTTAAGGAATTACTTAAGTTCCTTACTTATCTGCAGTCAGAACTACAGGAATAAGACCATGTTTTCCTGGGAGCTCCTCATGATGGGCATCCTCAGGACAAGGTAGTTTAAGTTACCCTGTGAGGAGTCACACTGTGATGGCAATTGTGACATAGTTGGAAGTGCCTGCACGAATTTTCTTATTAATGTGATTTGGCCTGGAAATGATCGCAATTGTGAATCCTATTTTGCTAAATTAATTTTCAATTGTGTAGCATTAAAAAAAAGACAGTGCTCTGCATCGGACCTCCCAGGCAATAAAAGGCAACCTCAATATTTTGACAACAATATTTTGGCTTTTGTGGAGATCAATGAATATTCACTCACAGAGGTTTACTGCTTGAATCTTCTTAACTGGGATGTCTCAGTACTGCATCAGGTAATTTCTTGTTTGAAATACGTATAATTCACAATGTAAAACAATTATCCTGGCACAAAATAGGATGCTTTCATAATTCAGTAACCATCAAAATTGTAGGGAGGGGGAATAAAAGGGTATACAAGATGAGACACCAGCTCATATACCTGACCACTAGCCATAGCAGAGGCTTAGTCACTGTTAATGTGAAGTTAAACTGCGAATAGAATTAATATCTGACTACAACATTTATATGCAAAAAAGTATTTTGCGATCTAGTCACATGTTAAAGTAATTATAAAGTCAACATAAAAAAGTCTGAACCCTAAAATGTACTCTGAGCTTTTAACAACAATTTATACAGATCTTTAACATTGTGAATCACCACAAATGTTTAGCAGAGCATTAACAAACAGAAACAATATTAGAACAGGTATGGTAGGTTTTAAGGCAGGTCTTAAAGGAGGTGAGACTGAGCTGAAGATGAGGCAAGGTTTAGGGAAGGAACTCTGGTGCTTAGGGCTAAGGCATGACCACCAATGGTATGGTGAGGAAAATTGTGGATGTGCAAGAAATTAGAATTCCCAATCATTTGGGTATCAGGAATCCCAATACCATTAAGCCTAGAAGAATTTAAAGAAATAGAATAACTGAAAACAAGGCTGATAATACTAAAGTCAAAGTATAGTTATACCAGGAGTAAATGTTAGATACGTTTGCACAGAAGTGATGGTGAGTGGGACATTCCGCTTAGGATTTTGGCATTAGGCATTTGGAAGAGCTGAAGTTTATTTAGGAGGGAAGACAGAAGGCTGCCAATTAGGCCATAGCCATGATGAAGATTTCAGCAGCAGTTGAGCTGGAGCAAGGAGTGAAAGGCTTTACTATGGAAATGGAAGGTAGGAATGAAGGACAAAATTCTTGGACAAACCTCAGTGTGCAATGTGATATGAACATTGCAAGCAATCTGAGAGTGTGTTTATGGCCATGTTCAGTTAGTTGTTTACCAGACACAAAGAATTACATGAAAATTAAGCACTTTACATAACTCATGACACAATTCTATAAGGTGAAAATCAAAAATCTGCAGATGCTAGAAATCTAATATAAAACAGAAAATGCTTGAAAGCATCTGTGGAAAGAAAAGTCAATGTTTCAGACTGAAGACCCTTCACCTGAATCAAGAGTCTTTGACCTGAAATGTTATCTCTATTTCTCTTTCTAGTGAGTTCCTCACAATATTTTAGGTTCCCCTTCCAATGAAGAGCTTCAACAGACTGGGATGCAGGGGCAGAAATGGCTAAGTGTTATCGAACTCAGGTTCCCATCGAAGGAGTAGAGCTGTGCAAAATTAATTCTTCCAACATTTGACTGTTTCTGAAGTGATACCACATCTAGTGACATTAAAGTCATGTAGAATCTGGTGAAAGAGTGAAATAATTCTGTAGGGTATGCTCTCACCTACAGCCAGATCAATCAGTCAGTTCAGTTGAGTGCATAGTTTGTGGATAAAGGCGATTGGTTGTAAAAGGAAACATGTGTTACAGCAAGACAGCAGTAGGTGCTGCTGCCTCACAGGTCCACGACACAGTTTCAATCCTGACTTCCGTTACCATCAGTGTGGAGCTTGCATATTCTCACTGTAACTGTATGGGATTCTTCTGATGCTCCAGTTTCCACAGACATGCTGGTAGGTTAAGTGGCTTTTGTAAAGTGGCATAAAGAATTAAAAGAAAAATTGGTTGGGCATGTTTAAGAGAGAATAAGCTGCAGGGAAATCAGGGGAAGGGGAATGGAACTTATGGGATTGGTCCACTGGGAGCTAGCATGGACCTGACGAGCTAAATCACTCCAATCAGCGTCTTCAGAAGTATCAGATGTAATATTTCACTGAAAAGGACTTTTGAAACATCAATATGATTCCAATTGCAAACCCGGTGAGTAGGAATGAATGCCCTTAAAATGGGGGTGGTTCCAAAGATATGGAAGTTGGAGAGAGATGTCTGTCTCGAGAGAAAGAATTTGGCAATGCACTTGGAAAATATCTTCCCAGATGTTGTAAGAATTTTTATTAATTATTGTAAGGCAATAATTATTTAGGCCCAGAATAGCTTTAGGATGGAATGACCCATGTCCTAGCCTCATTGGATATGAAGTGCTCACTCTCCAAAAGTTTGCAGAATGGAAGAGGGCACCTGTTCCGAGCTTTTGGAAGGTTGATGCACATCAGCTCTAAGGTCAATGAAAAGATGATAAACACCATGCAGAACCATGAAGTCAGAACATAAATTACAGTTCTACTGTTTCAACAATATCATGGGTACTCATATGCTTGCATGGATTTCTTAAGGAGTTGGTCATGAAAATTCAAATGATTTGTATTTTTTAATCAAGAACAAAAGTGTTATACCACCTACAAAAGCTATGCTGCCATATCTTGCTCTCCTAGACCCTGTGCCTGGAATTGCTGCCAGTTGACTCCCATACCTATATTAACTTGCCCAGATGCAGTGGGTGCTGGCCTACAGTATCCATTAGTACAGAAGGTCTGAAGGACATCAGGGCTTCTGGCAGTGAGAAGCCATGTCCCTGACAACCATTGAGACAGACAGCAACCTGAGAGAGGGGCTCTGCTGCCTGTAAAAGCTGCAATAGAACTTTGATAGATCTTAAATGTCTCGAACATTCAGACCGTCCAAAATTGATGCAACTAATTTCTGAAAATTCGTCAAAAAATTAATAAAAATATGTCCACTAACACACCTAAGATTGCCTAAATAATTAAAAATATTAAAGTAAAGC